>NW_027671363.1:600000-1200000 GCF_964165515.1 Mesoplodon bidens
CTTACATCTCTCACTGTCGTTCTGGTCGGCAATGGCCTCCTCCGGGGTGACCGACTTTGGCTTTTTGTCCTGACTTCCTTTCAGCCTTTCCCAGTCAGCGGGGCTGAATTTGCGCACCTCGGAGTCTTTGGTCGTGGGGTGGCCACCTTCTCGCTCTTTCATCTCCAACTCTGAGAAGCGCATCACTGCACGCTACAAAGAGAACGGAGATGGAAAAAAGACACACCTTACCACCAAAGCTATTTCACTGCCCTTACCTTAAAGGAAAGTATCTTCAAAGAAAAGTTTGCCCAAAACCAACCACAATTTATGATACAACTGAGATACTTTAAAATTGAACGATAAAACGTAAGAGTGTCTATGTGTAACTAGTCACACACTCTTTATTCGTAAAGCCATACGTATGTAGAGATATATGTGGTGTGTATATATAGCCATACATACACTGTGGCATACAGACAAACATTCTCTTTCGAAGGTAAATAAAACAAAACAAAAACACAACGCAAAGAAAGCGAAACAAAAACACAACAGAAAAGAAAACAAATGCACAGTGAATAAAGACGACCATGGCCCACAAACTTCCCTTTGTATATTTGGAAATGAAATTTAACTCAAAAGGTTTATGGAAGATTCTAGTAATAAAAATTTGAAGAATTGACCTCACAGTAAGCAGCGGGTAGACATAAAATACTGTCCTCTTGTAATCCTTCCATCTATGTAATTAAAATGGGCACTCAATGGATCATTTAGATAACTTCAGCCATTTTTATAAGCATAAACCAATTTTTTTCTTAACATTGCAAAACAATTTGGCTTTATTTGTGTTTTAATTAAAAGTAAAATATCTTAAGGAAATTCCTATACAACATCTATCATTCACTAGCAAGTTAAATACATACTCTATCCCATTAAGCAAGGTTTGTGTTTTTGTTTTGTTTGTTTGTTTGTTTTTTGGGTGGAAAAAAAATTGCACGAATCTCACAGACATGCGGCCGCTACACACCTCCACCAAGTATCACGTAAGGCATTCTAAGCAGCGCTTTTAGGTATATTTGTTAACGTACAGTAACGGCAGAGAAATCAAAGCGATTGATAGGTAAATGTCATGCAGTCCTTTAGACATCCTTCGCAATAATTAAAACTTCCGTTATCAGCATTCGAGTGGAGTTCGCTTAAAATCAACAGAATAACTTAAAGTATCCACTTACGTCCCCTTACTGGACACATTTCAAACATTTAAATTATCCTAAGCTTCATTAACCAAATCAGCCCAGTGTCCTGCCCTATCATACCCCCGGCCCCCTCCTCTTCACACATTAAAAAAACCTGACAACTGGTCAGGCTCCTGAAATTCGGGTGGTGGGGGCTCACCTGCAATGCCCGCTCCTCCCGACTGAGCTGACGGGAGTCTGCGTACAGTCCGGTAGCGACACACTTGAACCGGTCACCCACGTAACCAGCGGAGTTTGCGATTCTCTTTGCCAGCTTAGATGGCTTCGGTTTCAGAACTTTGCCATCGGTTGATCCTGCCTCGTCAGCTCCGTCTTTGGTGTAGGTGGGGGTGACGTCCACACTCGGTGGGGCACTGCCCACGCAAAATCGTTTGGGATCCTCTTGGGTTTTCCCGAACGTGACCGCAGAGCCGTCGCTCCCCAGGGTCGGCTCCAGGAATGCAGTCGAGACCGGCGTCACCAGGTTCTCCTTGTTGGTTACCGCTGGAACATTCTCCTTGCTTAAGCCGGAAACTGGCTGGCCCGGAGCCTGTTTGAAAGTATAGGCTTCGTGGAAGTCACTGATGCACCCCAACTCCTCTCTCAGGGCAATGAAATCCCGGTGTGGCTGTAGGGCCATATTTTACTTTTTTATTTTTTAATATATGTTCACATGTTTCCATAAAGGATCCAAGGTGGCCCATAACATAAGGACACACAATATTAGCTTTAAAAAAACATGGGAAAAAAAAAAAAAAAGGGAAATCATGATCCTGGAAATGGGTTGCATCCTTTTAAGGGGTGAGAATAACAGAATGAGTGAGCCAAAGATTTGGGAAAGGATCTCACATTTCCAAACGTCCAAATCTTAAAATTGCACCAAGTGGGAATGTAGCTGTGGCAGTATTAACCTGAGAGAGCTCTATGATCGTTGTCTTTACTCATCACTTGGTTGCAAGGTTATAAATGACAGGGTAAGTGAAGGAGGGCAAGTAGACAGATAAGAGTCATTTCCTGATTCTCAAAAGAAGGGGCATCACCTAGGGAAGGGGACTGCAAAATCCTACAGGAATCCTCTTCATATACTAAATTTTCTAGGTGGCAAAAGTATCTCCTTTGACCCTAGCAGCCAGATGGAACTTAGAAAAGTAGTGAAAAGCTACTCAACTGAATGCAAGTCATATGACTAGGAGCATGTCAGTGAAAAGTTCAAGGGAAGATGCTGTGGAAGAGCAGTTCACCTTGTGGTTGAGCGTCCTCAGAACGTGCAATGGGAGGTGCAGTACCTGCTCTGTCTCACAGGGACCCTCCAACCTCTAAACGCATCTTTCCTGGGAAGCTGAATTCAAAAAGTCAATTTTAAAAAAAGATAGGGCTTCCCTGGTGGCGCAGTGGTTGAGAGTCCGCCTGCCGATGCAGGGGACACGGGTTCGTGCCCCGGTCCGGGAAGATCCCACATGCCGCGGAGCGGCTGGGCCCGTGAGCCACGGCCGCCGAGCCTGCGCGTCCGGAGCCTGTGCTCCGCAATGGGAGAGGCCACAACAGTGAGAGGCCCGCGTACCACAATAAATAAATAAATAAATAAATAAATTTAAAAAAGATAAAAGTCTCTAGTAGAGAAATTGTATCAGAGCCTAGTATTAAGAGCTGTAGAGCCACAAGTTTCCCATGATACGGCCTTAGCAGAGGCTGTTAAGGCAGTGACAGAAAATTTGTACCGAGGGAAATAGCAGAAGAGTTTGCCTACAATTCACGAAAATGCTCCCTGCACTTGGCCTGAAGGAAATCAGCAAAATTTGTAACAGCTTGTGTATTTGTATGCGGGATGGAGAACGAGTTTAATTTTTTAATTTCTCTGAATTATCACGTAAGATTCAGAAGATGCTCTCTCTGCCTAGAAGCCACCCCACTGGGATAACTATGCCTACGGAGTGCCTTTGCCTATGACTCCTACTTGCTAACAGACTGGCAGCCTGGCCCCAGGGCCTGGTCGCTGCTCCCAGTGCAATGGTGGATATGGTGTCAACGGTTGCAAAATCAAAGCCCCTTACATCCTCTCCATGCCTCGGTCCCACCCCCCACCCCACTCACCATTGATGTTCAGGAAGGGGAAGGTGTCCTGGATGGGAACGTGGTGCTGTGACTGGTCCAGCTCACCTTCCTCATCTTCTTCATCCACACCATTATCTTTCTCATCCCAAGGAGCAGATCCAGTGGATCCTACCCGAGAAACACACACACACACACACAAAGGTCAAAAGTGAGGCGCTCACGTTGCACTGTCATCCCTGCAGCCCACTCCCAGCTCCTCCTACGGAGCCCCAGTGCAAGCTCTCATCCCCTCCCCTATCCAGGAGCTGCAGACCCTACTCCCTTCTCCTAGAAACCTTTTAATTCCTACTCTAAACCCCTTTCTACACATTCGCATCCCTTCTAAGGACCCAAGGAGCACAGCTTCTCTCCTTTATAAGCTTACTGTGAAGACAGACCCTTCCCTCATGGCAGAGCCTCACTAGATTCACTGGAGGTCAAGTCTAAATTATCTGGCTCTTAGTCGGAACTGGCTCAACATTGAGTAAATATAGGGATCAGGTGGTATTCTCCTAGGAAAAATACCATACAAATTAAATGATCACTTACCCATCATTTATAAAGAGAACTTAATAGCCTTCATAATGTCATGGCAATTGATTCTTAGAACAGCCTTTGAAATACGCAGGAAAGATCAGAACCCAGATTTTATAGTGGAAGAAGCTGAGGCTCAAAATGTTGAATGACTTGATTCAATGTCCCACAAGTAGTGAAATAGAAAGACCGAGGTTTATAACTCAGACCTTCTAAGTTTTAAGCCCTCCTTCTTCTAAACTACCTGGCCTCTGTTCTCAGTGTTGAGTCCCAAGAGAAGTTATTTTTTATAGAACTCAATACCCCCTCTTCTTTCTAATGCTTTACTGTTCCACTGGGTGGGCAGGAAGACTGTGCTGAGTTTATATCTTTTGTTCTCTGGGTTCTTTCTAGGGACAGCATTTCTTGCTTTATTTACCAGTCTTCAACTTTGTAAGCGAGGCGACTTTCAAGTCGACTATCGCTTTAAGGGTCCAGCCCGGAACCTGGCACACTGTCCACCTTCTCCCCAGCAGCTGGGGCCTCACCTGGGTTAATGATAGAGCCCTGGGGCTGGGGGATGTCACACACTTGATATATCTTCACTGGGTTCATGGGCACCTCCTTGGTGCCGTCGTACATCAGGTTGAATTCCCTGCTCTTGTTGAGCGCACAGCGGAGCTGGGCCTTCCATTTAGCTGGGTCGGGGTCGTCCACCCCTTCCTGGTACTTCCCCTGTCTCCACAGCCCAGGCCTGAGGGATAGGAAACTACAGTGAGTGCCTGATTGTTGCCCAGAAACACTGGAAAGTGTGCCCGCCCTCCCTCATACAGACACAGATACACACAGCCCTGCCTGACCGCCCCATCACCCCAACTCCAATTTACAGAGACTGCAGCAGAAAACACCACGCTGGGGACCAGGCAAGGCAGGGCCTGAGACAAATTAAGCCAAATGCAAATACAGTATTTTAAAAAGAGGAGTCTCATCTCAAGTGCTTGTGCCAGCATCATCTGTCAAGACTACAATGGCCTTAATGAAGGGTTAAAAATAAAGAAAAATCTGGAACAAGTATACACCAAAATACTAATGGCAACTTTTGGATAGCAAGATTTCAGGTAATTTTGTTTTGTTTGGCTTGCCTTATTTGTTTTTCACATGAATTGCTTATATAATAAGAAGAGAAAGGGAGGTGGCGTATGATATGAAGAATTTAGGCTTGCAGTTCCCTCTCCCTTCAGTCTTTAACCTGATGCACAAATAACTGTTGAAACCAAGTACCTTTAGGAGTAGCAGCCCATAGGAGGGCAGGAAGCACGCTCTGGGGGTTCAGCTGGCCTCAGTGCAAGGCTGAGGGCCTCAAGTCCTAATAAACTCACACCACCTGCCTTTCCCTGCTTCCTCAAACTCCCACATTGGGAACATTTTGCTGGGAACACCAGTGGCTGGTGGCCTGGGCCAAAACCAGTGTGGCCCCGCCTCTCTGGTTTTCAATTTCCAGGTCTAACAGGCATCTATGTGTCTGTTCACGGGATATCAGCCCTCCCCCACTGTTAACGTATCTCAGATGTCTACACTTTCTTCAGGGCTGTGACGTATGTGCTGGTGCAGAAAAGGGGGATGTCTTTTGCAGAGGACTCAAGATCAAGAGAACGAGATGGACCGGCCAGACTGCTCCCACTTGATGTTAGGAAGATAAGGTGGCCATGTAGTTAGAATTCTGCAGGGGAACATAGCCTATAGAGTCTATGGGTTTGCGGATCCACAACTTTTATTTTTTCAGTAATGCCAACCAAGCTCGTAAGAGACTGACATATAATCCAGAATGCCAGTCTACTCATTTTCAAAGGGGGATAAAGCTGGTCAGTGACCAGCATGGTTAAGTCCAATAACCTGGACATAACCATGTATGATCTCAACCAGTAACTCCTGTATCTGGTTTCTAATGACAATTCCAAGAACATAAGACCCACTCAACATTTAAATCCAAATTTTCAGATGACTCCAAAGCTAAATGGAAATGATTTGATATTGAACTCTAAATCTGCATTATCTAGACTATCTCTTACCCAGTTGGGTAACCCAGAAGCGACAGTAAGAGGCTCCTGCTTTCCCAAAAATCACAGGGTGTAAAAATGAAAAGCACTGGAAAGGCAAGACCCCCAGTGAATTTGCAAAGCTGCTCTTGTGTCTTTTTCTTTTTGACCTTGAAGCCAGGAGAAATTCTAAAAATACAAATGTATTAATTTTTAAAACTTGACTTTACTGAATATTGTTCAAATCCCCAAGCCTACAAAAATAATTTTATTTTTTTAAAAATGCTCCCTCTTCAGACTATACTACAAAGCTACAGTAATCAAGACAGTGTGGTACTGGCACAAAAACAGAAAGATAGATCAATGGAACAGGATAGAAAGCCCAGAGATAAACCCACGCACATATGCTCAACTTATCTTTGATAAAGGAGGCAGGAATGTACAGTGGAGAAAGGAAAGCCTCTTCAATAAGTGGTGCTGGGAAAACTGGACAGGGACATGTAGAAGTATGAGACTAGATCATTCCCTAATACAATACACAAAAATAAGCTCAAAATGGATTAAAGACCTAAATATAAGGCCAGAAACTATCAAACTCTTAGAGGAAAACATAGGCAGAACACTCTATGACATAAATCACAGCAAGATCCTTTTGGACCCACCTCCTAGAGAAATGGAAATAAAAACAAAGATAAACAAATGGGACCGAATGAAACTTCAAAGCTTTTGCACAGCAAAGGAAACCATAAACAAGACCAAAAGACAACCCTCAGAATGGGAGAAAATATTTGCAAATGAAGCAACTGACAAAGGATTAATCTCCAAAATTTATAAACAGCTCATGCAGCTCAATAGCAAAAAAACAAACAACCCAATCCAAAAATGGGCAGAAGACTTAAATAGGCATTTCTCCAAAGAAGATATACAGACTGCCAACAAACACATGAAAGAATGCTCAACATCATTAATCATTAGAGAAATGCAAATCAAAACTACAATGAGATATCATCTCACACCAGTCAGAGTGGCCATCATCAAGAAATCTAGAAACAATAAATGCTGGAGAGGGTGTGGAGAAAAGGGAACACTCTTGCACTGCTGGTGGGAATGTGAATTGGTACAGCCACTATGGAGAACAGTATGGAGGTTCCTTAAAAAACTAAAAATAGAACTACCATATGACCCAGCAATCCCACTACTAGGCATATACCCTGAGAAAACCATAATTCAAAAAGAGACATGTACCAAAATGTTCATTGCAGCTCTATTCACAATAGCCCGGAGATGGAAATAACCTAAGTGTCCATCATCGGATGAATGGATAAAGAAGATGTGGCACATATATACAACAGAATATTACTCAGCCATAAAAAGAAACGAAACTGAGCTATTTGTAATGAGGTGGATAGACCTAGAGTCTGTCATACAGTGTGAAGTAAGTCAGAAAGAGAAAGACAAATACCGTATGCTAACACATATATATGGAATTTTTAAAAAATGTCATGAAGAACCTAGGGGTAAAACGGGAATAAAGACACAAACCTACTTGAGAATGGACTTGAGGATATGGGGAGGGGGAAGGGTAAGCTGTGACAAAGCGAAAGAGAGGCATGGACATATATACACTACCAAACGTAAGGTAGATAGATAGTGGGAAGCAGCCGCAGAGCACAGGGAGATCAGCTCGGTGCTTTGTGACCGCCTGGAGGGGTGGGATGGGGAGGGTGGGAGGGAGGGAGATGCATGAGGAAGGGATGTGGGAACAGATGTATATGTGTAACTGATTCACTTTGTTATAAAGCAGAAACTAATAAAAATAAATAAATAAATAAATAAATAAATAAAATACAAAAAATACAAAAATAAAAATGCTCCCTGCCTCAAAGGAGTTTACAATCCCTTAAAGGAGACAGATGAGTCAATAGATCAGAAATATAGATACTATGTAACACCAGTAAAACTGCCTAATCCATAAAGAGTCGGGGGGTAGGTATGGTTGGCCAAGTTTATCAGAATTTATGATTCTAGGGCTGAATCTTGAACATGGGTAGAAGTTAACCAGGTGAGAAGCGTGGGTCACGATACTCCAAGCAGAAGAAGCTTTATGGGCAAAGGCAGAGGCTGAAAAGCACAGTGCTTAGGGGACCTACAAGCAGTTCAGCTTGCGTGGAGGCAGCATGAGATGAAAGTCTGGGCTTGTAAGTAGGAACCATGCCAAGGAGTTTGGACCTGATTCTTAGAACACTGAGAACCACTGAGAGATCTAAGCAGGTTGTGATGGGATCAGATTTAAGTTTTAGAAAGAACCCTCTAGCTGCAGGACTGAAAAGGGTTTAGAGGGAGGCAAGGCATGAAGATAACACATAGTCTCTATATAAACCATGTAATAGTGTCACTAGGGTCTGAACTAAGGAGGTGGCGGTAGGGATAGAGGATACAGGTAACGAAGGAGCCGTTAAAGACGCTGACTTGACAGAGCTTGATGAGGAACTGAGTCCTTGAAGAAGGTGAGAGAGAAATCAAGGATGATTCCCTGGTTTAGGGTTTGGGAGACTGGGTGGGGGGTGATGCTGGCCACTGAGATAGGAGCAGGTTTAGAAAGATGATTTCCCTTTGGAAATGTCGGAGTTCAAATGCCTGTGGAAGGCCTAGGGGAGAAGGCCCAGCATGCCCAGGGCAGTTTTTTATCCCCACTCACCTCTCACATCACCTGAGGGACTCTCCCTGCCTGCCTCCAGCCTGGAAGAAGGTCCACCAGATTACGGACATCTCTGCCCTGTGGGCAAGGACCAATTTCTTTTCATTTCTGTATCCCTGCTCAGGCTTTAGCACACAGTAGGTCAATGTGTATTTGTTGAATTGCCTCAAATTTACAGAAATACACTTCTTGGGGAATGAATAAGTTGCTATTACGGATGGAAGACCAGGAAAACAGCTATGAGCAGAAGGCCAAGGAGACACTGCAGAAAGTGCTGGAGGAGAAAATGCGTGCAGAACAGCAACTGCAGAGCAAACAGGTGTGGGGATGCTCCATAATCCTTGGGGCTGGGAACCCTGGGGCAGTCTGGGTGGCAAGGGAGCCAGCTGCACAACTCCCTGGAACCCCCAAGGCACCACCCTCTCCTCTGATCTCCCTCAGCGGTCCCTGGCCCTGGCCGAGCACAAGTGTGAAGAGTGGAAGAGCCAGTACGAGAGCCACCCCCAGCATGCAACTGTCCCCTACCCTGCCAGCCCAGTAATCATGAATGCCGTCTTCCTTCTCTTTTTTACAATGTGGTACATATGGATTTTTTTTGAATGAGATTTAACCAGCTTTTAAACCTTTCTTCTTTCTAACAATATCAGTACTCTCTGACTCTCCAAATGCACCTTTTCAAGTTGATTTAATTTATGGAAAAATCACCCTTCATACTTTCCCTTTCTTTTTTAAGCTTCCCCATGGTAGTGTAATGTAGTAGAAGGAGATTTGGCCTGGGAGTTTGGACACCAGGGTTCTAGCGGCAGTAACCCACAGTTACACACGTTATATTATTAAAGAAAAAAGTAACTTACAGAAATGTATGAGGCCATTATGCACATACACACAAATATATATTCACTCATATATCCATAAAAAAGTAGTCTGGAAGGTTCTATAAAATGTTAAAGGTGTTCATCCCACGGTGGAGGAGATATACGTTAACTGTATTACCCTCTTAAATTTTTACAGTAAATATATATTACTTTTATAATTTAAAAAGCCAAACTTTTCATTTTTAAAAACCTAAAACATGAAAGAAAACTGGAAAACCAACAAAATTAAAACAATCCCTAAGTCTGAGGCAACGATTTTTTTATCCGAGTACAAGTGATGAATGAAAATACTAAGAATGGTGTGTGACACCTTAAAGTATAGAAAAAAATACAGTAAGGCAAGTAGGCATTAAGATAATAGAATATAAAAAGTTACCCAGATATATTCAGACAATGGACTATTATTCCAGTAATAAAAAGAAATGAATTACTAATATGAGCTACACGGATGAGTCACAACATGAGGAGCCAAAGAAGCCACGTGCAAAAGGGTACTTATTGTATGCTTCCATTCATATGAATTTCTAGAAAAGGAAACACTAATACATAGTGAAAGAAAGCATGTCAGTGGTTGCCTGATGCCAGGCCTGGGAAACTGACTGTAAAAGGATAAGAAGGAACTTGTTGCAGGTATTGGAAGTGTTCTGTATCTTGACTTTGGCGATGACAATATAGATATACACATTTGTCAAAACTTATCAAATTACACGCTTAAAATGGGTACACCTTGTTGAATGTAATTCATACTTCAATAAAGTTGATTTTAAAGTTAAATTAAAAAGTCACCTATGGGGACTTCCCTGGTGGCACAGTGGTTAAGAATTCGCCTGCTAATGCAGGGGACGTGGTTTCAAGCCCTAGTCTGGGGAGATCCCACATGTCGCCGAGCAACTAAGCCCGTGCGCCACAACTACAGAGCCTGTGCTCTAGAGCCCGTGAGCCACAACTACTGAGCCCGTGTGCCACAACTAGCGAAGCCCACGTGCCTAGAGCCCATGCTCCACAACAAGAGAAGCCACCACAGTGAGAAGCCGGCGCACTGCAACAAAGACACAATGCAGCCAGAAATAAATAAATTAATGATAATTTTTAAAAAAATAGTCACCTAGATGTCTGAGTGAGACAGAGTCCCTTTCAGCTTTCAGTCCCAGCTCTTCTCTGAAGCCTCCCCTCGTTTACCCTGGCAGCATGTGACCACTTTGCATCTCTTTAACACCTTATATTTATCGGTTCCATTCAGATTTGATGCTTGAAAAGTTTTGTATATTTTATGTCTAGCTTCCATTAAACTTGGTTCCTCTAAGGCAGGAACAATCATCTCTTTCATAAATTGAGACCATTACAAAAACAGAATTATGTTCCCTTTCCTCCCAATCAGGGGAATTTGAAGTAGGATTGATGAAATCCTGGAAATCGTAAGCAAAAATGTCATTTCTGCATTTTTATGGCCACAGGGTCCTGTGTTTTCATCAGATTCTTGAAGATATCACAGAGCCCAACAATGCTAAGAATCTCTGCTTTGAATCCATGTGCTTTCACCCAGCTCTGTGGTACAAGGCACCCTGCCCCTGGGGCAATCTGTCTGTGGTCCCTGCAAAGATGATAAACCCACATCAGAGACACTCACTCTTCTGCATGTCAGTGGACTCCACTGCCAGCTCTTCCTCCACAATGACGTCACTATCGCCATCTTCAAGATTCATTTCTGTCTCATCTAGAACACTGTCTTCCTCCTCTTCCTCCTCCTCATCTTCCTTGGAGACATCCTTTAATGTGGCAAGTAGTCTGTTGTAACCAGAAACTTGTTCTGGTTCACTCTATGCTTCACTTTCAGAACTTGAAGTATCTATAAACTCTCTGACTAAAAGGAAAATGGGGATTTTAAAAACAAAAATTATACTGGTCTTGTTGCTACCCCACGACTATCATCAGGCCCACAGTGGAACCAAGTTCAGACTTTTCTAAATAAAAACTAGCTTTTCTGCAAATATGCAATCCTATCTATTCAACCAGACCGAGCACCAAATTTGTTTCAAACAGCTAATCTAGCTATGATTCTAGAAGCGCTTCCTCTTCTTTGAACTGCTCATGTTCCACATGGGAAGACAGCAAACTAAACACATGGAGCTTTAGGTTATAAGGCGATCTAACCTATGTGTCAGACATTTGGCACCTTTAAAGGAGCAACAGGAAAACTTACAACAAAAAAGTACTTTATTTCTGAGTCTGTGGTAATGAAATAAGACCTTTGATGATTTTGCACTCTATTTTATGTTAAGCAAACATGACATTCCCTCTTAGGATTCACCAAGAGCCCTCTGGTAAGCCTCCTTAACAGGTTCTAACAGGCTAATCTCTCAGGACAGTTCCATACTCTATACTACATTAGTTATCACAATGGCATTTTAACAGACATCTGCACTTAAAACTAAGCAATATTACTAAAATATAGCTTACATCTAAAATCAAAGAGAGTGGAAATGTAGCCAAACTTTAGTACCATATATAATCTTAAAAGTAACAGTCCAGAATCTACTATCATAAAGAAGGTATAAAGCATTACCAGTTGACAAGTCTGTGGTTTTGTTTCCTTTCTGGAAACCCTGAGAAGAAACAGGCAATGTTAAACTTTAACTACTAGTAGGTAGCAATTAGGAAAAGTCTAATGATACAACTTTAAATGAACATGGCAGACTATACCGTTATAAATACATTATATCTATTGTCAAGTAAAAACTCCATATGCATTTGGACAGGTTTTGGAAGGATATGCCAAATAGATAATAAGAGACGAATGAAAAAGTCTAACAAGACCACATGACAAATACTACAGTCACACAGTAACAGGCTCTCATCCAAAAGATGGGAAATTTTGGCAAATAAAAGCCCTCGGGGTTCACCTTTTCTAGCAAATTTCTTAAGTAGACTATCCCTCTAACTGTTGATAAAGCAGCCCAAAGGGGTGGGATGAGCACTAAGATCATAACTGAGAGTCTGGACACTTAGAGAGGAACCCACAACTACCCAAACATTAGTTTCCTCATGGTCATTGAATAGATAGGTGATGTCGAGGGTCCCAAGCAATTCTTTTTTTATTTTTTTTAACTTCTTTAATTTATTTATTTTGGCCTGCTATGGGTCTTCGTTGCTGCGCCCGGGCTTTCTCTAGTTGCGGCGACAGGTGGCTTCTCTTGTTGCGGAGCAGGGGCTCTAGGCTCGCGGGCATCAGTAGTTGCACCACCCTGGCTCAGTAGTTGTGGCTCGCGGGCTCTAGAGTGCAGGCTCAACAGTTGTGGCGCACGGGCTTACTTGCACCGCGGCATGTGGGATCTTCCCGGACCAGGGCTCGAACCCCTGTCCCCTCCCTTGGCAGGCGGATTCTTAACCACTGCGCCACCAGGGAAGCCCCCAAGCAATTCTTTAAAAACATAGAAAACGAACACAAGCTTATAAAACCTCTGCCCAGTCGCCACACAGGAGGCGTGCCGTCTAGCATAAAACTACAGGCTCAACAAAGGGTAGGAAGACCGGCGAAGAACCCCATCTCAGGCGGGAAGCCGCCAGGATCCCCGGGCGAGCTAGGCCGGCGCCGGGGCAGCGTGGCACGCGGCGGGAGCTGCCCTGTCACTACCCCCGGGGCACCGGCGGACCAAACGCGGGGACACGCGGGCTCCCACCGGGAAAGGACGCCGGCAGCGCCGGTCCCAGCCTTGCCTCTCCATACCTGTCATAGAAGGGATGCTCCTCGCCGAAATCCCTTAGATGATGCTTCTGCTTTTTAGTTAGGGAGTTGAGCAGCTGGCTCCGGCTCCGGCTCCGGCTCCGGCTCCGGCTCCGGCTCCGGCTCCGGCTCCGGCTCCGGCTCCCGCGTTTGCCCATGGGGAAGACGTCAAGTCAGCCAACCTCCAAGAACCGCGTTTTTCACCTGGCAGTCGTCTCGTCAACCCACTCACGCGGGATTGCCAACGGCGCTTTACGGCGGAAGCAGGGTGCCATAAAGCAGACCCGCTTTACGTCGCGCTTGTACGACAGGCGTTAGAACTTCCTGTTTCCCATTCCGCCCCCTAGCGAGGCGCTTTGGAAGCACGCGCACGCATGCGCAGCTTTTCTCTGAGCCCCGTAAGGAAGGCAGGCAAGGGAGGCTTCGGGCTTCCCCAGGTATGTAAATCGGTGGGTGTACTTTGTGCGTCTGTTTTGGCTGTGAGAATCAGCCTGCATAAACGTGTAGTAACTGAGATGGTTGAATGCAGTGCCTTTCTATTATGCCATAATACAAATACCAACTAACATTTAAGGCTGCCGGTGCATCTCAATTCATCCTCACAACAGTAAACAAATAGACTTTGTTAATAAGCCTGATATTGGAGATGAGAAAGCTGATGCTTACAAAAGGTTACATACACACTAGCAAGAGAGGAGATGGAAACCTAATTCTCTCTGGTGCGACCACAGGCTTTTCCCACTAGGATCTGCCACATGCGTGTGCTGTGTGAAGAATGAGGACGCAAAGCTGAGATCCCCGCCCTTACCCTACCCCCTCATTTTCTGAAAGTATTGCAAGGGCCCTTGGTAACACATCTGTTCTGGCATTTTTCATGTTATAAAAGCAGAAACACATCCAGAGAGGTAAAGTGACTTTCCTAAATCACCCGAAGAGTCGATGTTAGAGAAAGCAGTAAAACTCAATAAAGTGTCTCAAAACTGAATTGGGGCAAATTGGGATGGAAAACTTTTAAAGGGTAAGTAACTTTTCTATATCTGGGTCGTGGTGGTGGTTACACCTGGTATACAATTACCAAAATTAATCAAACTGTACCTTTGAAATTGGTACATTTTAATGCAAGTAAATAATAATCTCAATAAACAAAGAGGTAAAAACAGCGCAACTGGACTTAATACTCTAGAGACAGGCAGAGTGTGCAGGGATACTTAAAAACCACAGGATAGGGCTTCCCTGGTGGCGCAGTAGTTGAGAGTCCGCCTGCCGATGCAGGGGACATGGGTTCGTGTTCCGGTCCGGGAGGATCCCACATGCCGCGGAACGGCTGGGCCCGTGGGCTATGGCCACTGAGCCTGTGCGTCCGGAGCCTGTGCTCCACAACGGGAGAGGCCACAACAGTGAGAGGCCCACGTACCGCAAAAAAAAAAAAAAAAAAAAAAAAAAGAATACATATTATAGTCTTCAGGATGACTACTAAGAGAATAGTAGAAGAGTGAAAAACTTAATTAATGTGTGATTTTGGTGAGTCAAGGATGAATGCTATTGTCTTACTATTACTAAAAGAATAGTAAAAAAGTGAAATATTTCCAAGCTAATAGAGGGCGAAAGTGGAATAAGAGAAAACCATCCACTCAGAAGGAGGCAAGAAAGGAGAGAAAAAGGAATATAGCACAGATGGTACAACTGGTATTGAGCAAGAAGGTAGATTTAAACCCCAGTACACGAGTAATTACATAATATAAATGGACTAAAAGTCAAAGATTGTCAAACTGGATTTTGTAAAAATGATACGTTATTTGAAGGCATATGTCTAAACCTTAAGACAAAAATTGACAGAGAACATATGAAAAAGATATGGTATGAAAACTCTAACCAACAGAAAGCCAGTGATGAAGCTAAATGACAAAGGAGACGTTAAGGGAGAAACACTACTAGAGATGAAAAGGGACATTTCATGATGATCTAAAGTTTTGCTCTACAGGAAGTATTAGGATTCTAAATTTATATGCACCTAGTAACACAGCCTCAAAATATATAAAGCAAAAATCGTTCATATTAAAAGAAGAAACACACAAATGACAAACATGTTGAGATTTTTAAAAACATTCTCAATGATGCAACAAAAAGACAAAAAAAAATCAATATGAGAATTTAAGTTGGAACAACATCATTGGCAAACTTGATTTAATGGATCAATTCTTTCTTAGATAATTTCACAATTAATATCTGAAGGCAGTCTAGGGTTGTGGTTACACACAGGAGCTTTGGAGTCAGGCAGACCTGGATTCAAGCTCTGCCACAACTACTTTATGCAAGTGAACTTGGATAACTTCCTTCACCTCTGTGAGCCTCAGTTTTCCCGACTGTAAAGTGGGGTGAATACCAGTATAGACCGCATGGGGTCATTGTGAGGATGAACAGAGATGATGCAGGTGGTGTGCTTGCCCCAGAGTGGTTCCCAGGCCGACCTGTCCCTGCCATACCTTGCTCTTTTCCCACAGCGTCATAGAGATCAGGCTCTGCTCGGTACTGCTCCTTTTCAGCTCCACCCTGAGCTTCCTCATTTCTTTTTCCATGTCATGGATTTGCTGAAAGAGTTCCAACAACAGGGAAGTCAACTTCAGAACTCATTTCATCCGGTTCATTAAGGCAGAAACCTAGTCTGGGATTCGCTTCATTCCTTCCCTTGGGGGACAATTCCACATCTTTGAGGCAAAGTAGACTTTCTTTCAACGGATGCAATGAAAGGGCTGGGTGAGGGAAAATTTGAGTTTCTTTTGAAGATCAGCATGGATCCTGGATTAAACAGTACAAGATACCTATCCACTCATTAGAGTCTCTTTCCTTGGGGCACATTTTTGAGTTCAATCTAAATAAGGGCTGTTTGGAAGACACAATGGGCACAGTTTGGAAGAAAAGAACAATGACATTTTTATCTCATTTGAGGCAGAGAAGTGTGCTCCTGACAGAGAGAAGAACACACGTCTCCTGCCCCCGTCCCAGGCACCGTCCTTCCCAACGGATGGAAAACGTATGCCTGGTGATGTGCACGAGGGTTCGGGCCTGTACAGGGGGTGAATATTTACATTGAGTGGTCATCTTTTCACTGTATTGATTTTTATGTTCACCTTCCATAGAAGGCCAGTGATACATTTGCTTTTTATTTTGTTTTTATGAATTGTTGTAAAATTGAATGTATTTAAGCAAAAATACTTCAAGAAGAGTTGTGTTAATAACAGTGCTCAGGGCTGTGATAAAACTTGTGACAGTGGATCATGAAAGTCTGGGCATCACAAGTCCAGGGGTAGGGACCACGGTGAATTTCTAGCAGCATATGGTGGCCACCTCCCGTCCCTTTCCCCAGGGGAAACCTGATGAGGGACCTTAAGCCAACTGCCCAGAAAATCTGGGGAGAGTGTGTTTTCCATGGTCTTTTCACCCATCTCTTTGAGGCTAGCAAATCAAAGCATTAGGAGACTACATTAACAGACAAACACCCAGAAAGCCCCAGAGCTTGTGCTAGCTAATGGGCCATGGAACCCGTCCAAAACCCTCAAGGCCATAATCTAGGCTTTCAGTGGACACCTAGGGGTCAGGAGGTTCAACGCACGGTTTTGCAGAGTTTTAACTCTTTCTCTTGGGCTTCCCAGTTCTCCTTCTGGGCATCTTCCTTCTGTAACTCTTCTTTCAGCACTGAGCACTGTGCATAAAATTGACAAGGCCACGGGGGCTTGGCTGGGGGTCCCAAGTACCTGTGTTCACGCCCAGGAGTGTTTCCTGCTGTATAACCCAATCACACCTCTGAATTCTGAGAGGCGAGACCATTTGTGTGATGGGAGCACGGAATCCTGCAGTCATTCCCAGTTCACCCTCTCATGAGTTCTGAGGAATAGAGCGCCTAAATTCCTCTTCAAAAGCCAGCAAACTTCACTGCAGGGGAAATCCAGCTTTGTAGAGTCTGGGTACTTAGGGTGAAGGAATTGGGATGTTTTCACGCTGTGACCGGTGAGGGTGCAGGGGGCCGAGCCAGAGAGCTGGGGTCCATCTTAGGGCTTTTGTGCAGGTTGAGTCTCAAAGACACAACTGCCCCGACTGGTGTGGAGGGGTAAACGGAGCTGTCTTGCCCGAGGGCGTCTCGGCAACAGGCATTAAGTGCATAAGGATGGATGTGCCTTCTTTTGACCCAGCAATTCCCACTTTAGGAATGTACCTTAAGGACAATGACTGGAGAAATAAGTAAATCTGTAGTTTCAAGGATGCTCTTCACAGAGTTGTCAGTAACTGTGGAATAAAAATAAAATGAGGAAACAACCCAAGTGTTGTTTAGAACAGCAGACCACTTTATAACACTGGGTACATCCAGGAGAAAGTATGTAGCTTTTAAGACGAATGATAAGAGCGCTGATTTATTAGCACGGGAAAATAGTAAGTATTTAAAAATTTTAAAAAGGTGCATAGAATAAATTCACTATAAAATGATTGATTGATTGATTTCTAGGCAATATATAGAAATAAGACTGGAAGAACATACATGAAAATATTAACACTGATTTCTCAAGGTAGCATTTCCTCTCCTCTCTTTTTATTTTTTCTTCTCAATGTCATCTACTTATTTTTCTAAAATTAACACACATGATGTATGTCATTTAAAAAAAAAGGCATCTCAAATGTTCACAAGAGCAGTACCCTTGGTGGTGACGAGCCCTTGTGCTACTGGCCAGCACAGTCTAGGGGAGAAGGGACCTCATTCCGAGGTCAACAAGGAAGGGGAAACGGGGACATAAATCATCCAAATGCACTTCAGGAGGTAGAAGAGCCAAGCAGGTGCTGTCTTTGCAGATTCCTTCTACTTAGCACCACCTCTGCATCCCCTTCCCGTACCCAACACACACACACACACACACACACACACACACACACACACACACCCCACATTAAACAGCTATAGCACATGCCTGGGAAGACACTCTGCTTGGGAGAAACGAATACAGAGGGCTTGGCCAGGCAGCCAACCCAGGGCAGAGGCAGAAGAGCACAACTAAAACCAGCCTCCCACTTCTCAGAAAACGATTTTGTCATCCCCATTTCACAGATGGGGAAATGGAGGCCAAATAATTTACAATAAGAGAAAGCTCTGGGATTGGACCCTGGTCTGTCTGATCCCAAAGCTCATGCAGTGCCTTTCACCAGCTCCAAACTGGGTATGGTACTACGTACCAGGTATTACCTACTGTGCCTTTTCCTTCGAACCTCAAGATCTGTTCTCACCCCACCCCCATGCAGACCTAGCTATCGGGTAGCCTCTGGGAATCTCTGAGTTGCCACCTGAGATGAAAGCTTTGAGGTTTTACCTTGACTCACAGAAACAGGCACATCATGCAAATACTGAGAAATCTTATCCTATAGAGTCAGTTTTGTAAAGTTAGCATTGAAGGCAATATTTGCAAATAGTCAAAGTTACATGTAAAAAGCTCTTTGCTTGCCTACCACGTTCATCTTCCATAGAGGCATTCTACACACTAAAGTCTAAGGAAGAAATGAGAGTCTGCGTGTTTGCATCTGGATCTTCAAACGTTCTGCTTTGAAGACAATTATGAGAACCAGTGGTGTTGGGACCATGATGCAGCCGTTTGGTCATCCTTGCTCACAGAGAGATCGTATTCTGCTTAATATTAAACTTTGCAATGGCAGTATATGCTCATAGGTGTGTTTGTTGCTGGGATTAAACAAACTCATTTATAATAGGGGTTAGAAAATGTTTGCTGGATTTGAAAATATATTATGCTTCTTCTGAGCCACATACACACTGTCCTTTGAAAGGCTTCAGAGAAGTTGGCCACCTGCCCAGCAGCTACCCTCCCTGTGTCCTTGGGCACTGGCCTCATCTCACCACCGTGTGTCATGTGACTCCACTGTGTCTGCTTTTTGCAGCTACAATTTGCTGATGACCCGACACTCACTCTGGAGCTGAGGGCTTCGAGCTGGTGATCCTTTTCTTTGTTCTCACTTTTCAGTTGATTCACCTCCTGTTTTAGTTGTTGAACTTGACCATCCTTTACTAACACGTCTCTTTGCAAAGATGACACCATCTCTGTAAAAGAACCAAACCAAGCCAAACCAAAAGACTCATGGAGGTCAAAGAGGCAGGAAGGATTATTGGCAACACCATGGCTGTCAGCCAACGTTCGGACAAGACCTTCCAAGCCTGGGCCACCACCGGTGCCCGCCTAGAACTGGGGAGGCTTTTTCCAAGGGTCCCAGAGCAGGAATGGGAATGAGAGCAAAGTCCACAGAACAGGGTTTGAGGCTTCAGTGAGAATGAGGGGCAGTCAGCACCAGCGAGAGGAGAAACCTGTGGGGGCCCCTTGTGGGCACAGGCCAGGCAAAGCTGGGAGGAGAGGCCACACCATGGGCCTGGGGAACAAAGTCCCAGCACAGGGAAGGTCTAGGAATTCTTCTCCAGAGGCCAGGAGACGGGCGTGTTGCAGAGGGCACTGCTGGACGCTATTGATGGGGTGGTTGGTTTCACAGTCCTCTGAGTTTGGACCCCTCTCTACCACTTATTAGCTTCATGGTCTTGGACAAGCTATTTCACCTCCCACTGTCTGTCCCACACAGATTTATTGTAAGGGTCAAATGAGACGGTATGTCCCAAGAACAAGAAGTGGCTAAATTATGTTTGTTCCATGGCGCCTATTATTTTTCTCGGCAGCCAGCTTCCAAAATGGCCCCAATGATCCCTGCCGCCTAGAATTCATGCCCTGTGTAGCCCCTCCCGCCCTGAATAGGGCTGCCATGGGTAACCAATATGATACTGTGGAAATGACGGACTGTTTCCTCTCAGGCTGAGTCATAAAAGACACTGTGGCCTCCTCTTTGCTCCCTCTTGAATCACTCACTCTGGGGGTAGCCAACTGCTGTGTTGTGAGGACACTCAAGCAGCCCTAGAGAGAAGCATGTGGGCTGAGGGACTAAGGCCTCCAGCCAATAGCCACATAAGCAGCCATTCGGAAGGGGGATCCTCCGGCTCCCCCCGAGGCTTTAGATGACATGACTGATGCCCCAGCCAACATCTTGACTGCAACTCATGAGAACTAAGTCACCCCCCGCTCAAATTCCTGAACTACAGAAACTGGGGGAGATAATAAATATTGGTTGGGGTTTTATCCATTACATTTTGGGGTAACTTGTTATGCAGCAATAGATAACTACTCCATTACTGTAGCATCATTTTTTTAACATCTTTATTGGAGTATAATTGCTTTACAATGGTGTGTTAGTTTCTGCTTTATAACCAAGTGCATCAGTTATGCATATACATATCTCCCCATATCTCTTCCCTCTTGCATTGTAGTATCATTTTGAATAAAAGTGGGAAGAAGGGTGCATAAATGCAGTGGTATTGGGTTATCTCCTACGGTTCTTTTCTTGAAAGAACATCAGGCCCAGTTTTAGTGGTAGGTATCAATCAAGAATGTCTATGAAATAAAGCACAAAATGCTCCAGAATTTCATTTTAAAAATGAGCTTTGCCTCCAGGACACAGTTCAGTTACTTGGAAATCCCTCTGGGGCTTGCCACACTTTGAGTGGGTCCAGCCCATCTCAAGCGTTATCCCAACCCAGGACTGTCCGACTCCCTGATCAGAGAAGGTGGGATCTGAGACAGGCTTGATGCTTGGATGAGGTTTCACTGGCCGACATACGGGAGGAAGGTGAGGACCAGCGAGTTCATCCTTACGTTCCTGGTGCCCAGAACAGCACCTAGCCTGGGGGAGGTGCTCAGAAAATATCTGAGGACATCCCAAGTGAGGGAGGAGCATAAGCAGAGACCTGGGGGCAGCAGGGGGTGGGGCTGGGTGTGATTAAGTTGCAGAGTGAGGCAGAAGAAAAGCACAGATTCATACAGAGATGGGGATTCACGTGCGACTCAATGCTATGCCTGGCTTCTACAGCTGTGGGCATGTTTCCTGTTACGCGCCGACTGCTTTCAGAGTGATGTGCCCCTCCGAGGCTCACTGCCTCCTCCCTGTCACCTGCTTCTCTCCCTCCCCTCGTCTGTGAGTGGTCCCATCCTCTTCAGGTCTCTAGGCATGTCAGTTTCTGCTTAAAAAACTCCACTGGATTCCCAACACCCTTGCAATAAAAACCCAGACCCCCCGACCCTGCCCAGCCCCACAATCCCCTGTTCACTCCATGCAGCCTCTCTTGCCCTTGGCTTGTCCTTGCCCACGTGAAACAGGTCCTCTCTAAAAGAAGGACATAGCCGTGGAGGATACAACATAAACTGGTTAGAATCAGCTAGGTCCAAGGGGGCGTAAGATTCGACTTCCAGGGGGACTGGAGCCTCATTACAGACTCATTGTAATACATGAGCGAAATGACACACCCACCAGTACCAGGACAGTTCCGAGGCTGACCATAAATGTCAAAAAGTGGGTGGTGGGGCTTCCCTAGTGGCGCGGTGGTTGAGAGTCCGCCTGCCGATGCAGGGGACACGGGTTCGTGCCCCTGTCCGGGAAGATCCCACATGCCGCGGAACGGCTGGGCCCGTGAGCCATGGCCACTGAGCCTGTGCGTCCGGAGCCAGGGCTCCGCAACGGGAGAGGCCACAGCAGCGAGAGGCCTGTGTACAGGAAAAAAAAAAAAAGTGGGTTGTGGCCCAAATCCTGGAAATCCCCGCCCCTTCCCCAAAATATTAGAGTTGTCACAATCCTCCCACTCATTAGCCAATAAAATTACCCACCCCATAAAAACTAACCACCCCATATTTAGGGGCCTCTAGCCTTATGAGATGGCCCACACTCTGTCTGTGGAGTGTGTTTCTCTCTAAAGAAATCCACTTCTTACTTTGTCTCTCACTGAATTCTTTCTGCATGAGACATAAAGAACCTGAGCTTTATTAAGTCCCGAGACCACATGCGTGATCTCGATTAAAAGATAGTGGGTTCTGACTGGGTTCGAGTCCCAGCCCACGGGTTCAAGTCCCACCTGAGTTCCATGGTTGCACACCCACTAAGCTGGTCCCCCTTGGCCTTCCCCCTTGAAGCGCTGGCCACCACGACACACAGTTTATTTTCTCCACAGCACCACTGCTCTCTGAAGTGGGCTTGTTTATTCATCCGTTTACTTTTATTGTCTGTCACCCCCTCCCAAATCTGTGAGTACAGGAATCTGACTGTCTTGCTTGGCTCTCCCTCCCCGGAGCCTGGAACGGGGCCTGACACCTAGTAGGAGCTCAAGAAACATGTGGAAGCAATGAAGGAATCCAGGGAATCAAAGCTCAGCTACAGCTGTGCGTTGGCTGCCCCTCTCCCAACCCAAGCCCTTTATCAGGCAACCACCTCTGATAAAATTAGAAAATGGTTTCCTTTGGGCCCAAGTGCACTCGGCTGAAATGGGTGAGACCGTGGGTGCCTTAAAGGAGTGACCCCAGTTTGTCCACGCTCTAGTTTGCACTCAGGCTGCTTTGTGGAACCACCCAAGCCACAAGGCGACCTGTGTTCTCCCTGGTGGGGCCAGTGCTCAGGAGACCTTGTAGCCAAGAGATACCATTCTCTCAAATATTTACCAGGCCCTGCCCTCGGAACTGGGCGGCAAGAAACCTCCACTGAGGGAGAACTCTAATGCACCGACACGGGTGATCCCTGAGGCTGCACCCAGGTCAAGGGCACAGGTGTGCTGGTTGACTGGTGATGTCTGCAGGGGGAGGGCAGAAGCTCTGGGGCCTGAATGCAGAAGGGCCTCACCTGACGTGATGGCGGCCTCCCTCCTTAAGTTCTCGGCCTCGTGCTTCAGGGAGGTGATTTCTAAGTTTCTCTCAGACAGGGTCTGGCACAGCACCTGGTTGTAGCCTTGCTGTAGGGCACTGATCTGTGGAAAGAGGCAACACACAGTCAGAGGGGGCCAGCCAGGCCTGCAGGACACGCCAGTACTTCTCCAACATTGGGCAGAGTCGGGTTGATCTTGGATCGGCGTGTTGGGGAAATCAAGGTTTTCAGTTGTCACTAGTGGAAGGGGCAGGAGGGGGCCTGTTCCTTCAGTGACCACCATGTTATCGGTCCTCGAGACACGGACCTTATCTTTGTGGCCACCCAGGGGCTCGGGTGCTGCTGTCTTCCTATGACCTGTGGGTTTTCAGCCATAAATAGACCAGCTGTTGGTTCCAGATCATCCAGCACTGACTGGATGCACAGCAAAGTTCAAGAGCCGGGAGCAGGTTATGAAATGAATTCCCTCTAATGAGAATAGAGGGTAGTTTATACCTCACAGAACACTCCAGAGTTTACAAAGCCCGTTCACACATGCTACACTGATACTCGTCACAGCGTTGCTGAAGGCTGACATTCCCATTAATGTGCCCATTTTGTAAGGGAGCCAGGTTGAGACTCAGAGAGGCGAGGCCCCCTGCTCGGGATCACGTGGCTGGTCAGACGTGGAGTCTGATTCAAACCCAGTCTTTAGTTGCCTGGTTCCTCCTTCCCAGGTGGCTCTAGGAATGAGTTTGAGAAGTTGGAGGCTGTAAAGCATGGCATGGACTCGGGAGCCGGACTGTGGCCTTCAAGTCCTGCCTCTGCCAGTTAACGGGCTTTGTGAACACAAGGAGGACACCATATTCTGTTTCCTTTTGTTCAGTCTGCACGCGGGGTGATGGTAGTCCCAACTTGATAGGATTGTTAGAAGTATTTTAATAAGTTAGCATGTGTACAAGTGCTCAGATCATGCCTGGCACACGGCACAGGGGGATGAGCTGTGACGGTCCACTCCTCTGACTACCCACGGGGTGTTTTTTAGTTTTGTTTTGGGGTTTTTGTGTGTTTTTTTTGCGGTACGCGGGCCTCTCACAGTTGTGGCCTCTCCCGTTGCGGAGCACAGGCTTCGGACGCGCAGGCTCAGTGGCCATGGCTCACGGGCAGAGCCGCTCTGCGGCATGTGGGATCTTCCCGGACCGGGGCCCGAACCCGTGTCCCCTGCATCGGCAGGCGGACTGTCAACCACTGCGCCACCAGGGAAGCCCCTATCCATTCATCTCTTGATGACACTTAGGTTGCTTCCATATCTTGGTAATTGCAAATAATGACGCTCTGAACATTGGGGTGCATGTATCTTTTCAAATACATGTTTTTGAAAACACGTGTTTTTGTTTTTTTCGGATTTATACCCAAGAGTTGAGTTTCGAGGTCATATGGTAGTTCTATTTTTAGTTTTCTGAGAACCCTCCATACTGTTTTCCACAGTGGCTGTGCCAGTTTACATTCCTACCAACACTGTACCAGGGTTCCATTTTCTCTAAAAATTGTAAATTTTCTTCCTAGAGGTAATTGAGATGGTAGTTCAGTAATAACATAAGATCAGGTGAAGTCTAAAGAAATTTTAGAAAACCTGGATAAAGTAAGAAAACATCTGTTCGCTGGCATCTGAATGTTAGAGAGACACCAAGACATGTGGGCCAAGTTCTGGAGAGAAGGGAAACACAGACGCAAGCTTGACATTTGGTGCAGCTTTTCTTCTTGGGGCATTTGCGGATTCAAATCTTACAGCCTAGGAGCTGAAAAGCCAAGGAGTTCAAAAGACTCTAACCACAGAAGCTGCTGGCATCCCTTGACTTGTAGGTGCAGCACTCTAGTCCTGCCTCTGTGGTCACTGCCTCCGCCTCTTCTTTGTATATAATCTCCTCCTGTCTCTCACTTATAAGTACACTTACAGATGGCACTTAGGGCGAGGATAGTCTCAACTCAAAATCCTTATATCCGCAAAACTTTACCTTGTAAGGTAACATTCTCAGGTCCCAGGGATTAGAGCCTGAGATCTTTGGGGCCACTAGTCAGCCCACTGTAAGCCCTAAACGTCTTCTCTCCTGAGGAAGGTCTAGGCTGGGCAGAAACCCTGACAGACATCTACCAGAGGCCAGATTGAGAGCCCTTTTAGAAGGTCATTTCTCAGCTCATTTGGAACCTTGCTATTGCCCCCTTTTTTTTTTCTTTTCTTTTCGGTACGTGGGTCTCTCACGGTTGCGGCCTCTACCGCTGCGGAGCACAGGCTCTGGACGCACAGGCTCAGCAGCCATGGCTCACGAGCCCAGCCACTCGGTGGCATGTGGGATCCTCCCGGACCAGAGCACGAACCCGTGTGCCCTGCACTGGCAGGCGGACTCTCAACCACTGCGCCACCAAGGAAGCCCTGCCCTTTCTTTTTTCCTCCTGTTTGTCCTCAACAGGGGGAAGCATTAAGAGTAAATGAGGGGCTTCCCTGGTGGTGCAGTGGTTAAGAATCCGCCTGCCAATGCAGGGGACACAGGCTCGAGCCCTGGTCCAGGAAGATCCCACATGCCGCGGAGCAACTAAGCCCGTGCGCCACAACTACTGAGCCTGCGTTCTTGAGCCTGCGAGCCACAACTACTGAAGCCTCCATGCCTAGAGCCTGTGCTCCGCAACAAGAGAAGGCCATGGAATGAGAAGCCCGCGCAATGCAACAAAGAGTAGCCCCTGCTCACAACAACTAGAGAAAGCCCGGGCGCAGCAACGAAGACCCAATGCAGCCATAAATTAAAAATAATAATAATAATAATAATAATAATAAAATAAATGCATTAGCAGATTTTGGGTTTCCTCTCATCGTTAGTGTATTGCTTTCATTCCTAAGACCCTAAAAAATTGGAAACCACTCCACTTACCAGGAACACACTTTGCAACACGGATCCAGGGGAATCTGTTTTCTTCCGTAGACACTTCATGACCCCGGTTTCCACAACTGCAGGCACTGCTGGCTCTGCCAAGTTGCTGGAGAAGGGCACCTTATCTGCAAAGTCACAAATCCAAATGGGCCCCCATTGGCAAGGGCGGAAGGAAGTTGTTTGCTTTAGCTTCTTGGGGGATCAGAAGATTGGGAGTTCTGGGGGGTGGACTGCAGGTACCTTGCTGTCCCTTGGTACAACGTCAGGGGAAAGAAAGGTCGCTGGTAGCTTCTCAGAGCTACCAGTTGGGGCTGTGCAGAGCGTCTTAGTAAATGCCATTTTGGTTGCAAATAACAGAAACTCAAACCGGCTGAAGAAAAAAGGGGACATCTACGGGGAAGAAAAGATGGCTCCTGCCTGTCCAGACTCCTCCGCTTTGCTTGCCCTTTGTTTCTCTAACCTTCCGCATTTCCCTTCAGTAAACTCCTTTTCTGTTTAAGTTAGCCACAGGAGATTTCTGTTGGTTGCAACCAGAGAATCTTGAGTGATACAAAAAGTCCTAGTGGAACCCAAGGGCAGGCATTGGAATGGGCCTTTCCAAGGAAAGAAACCAGGAACCAGAAAGTCATCAGGAATCAGGGCAACTTTCTGCATCAGTTGGAATGCCTTCAGCTTTTTTTTTTTCCCTTCATGGAGCTCATAATCCATTCATTTATTCAATAAACAATTATTGAGTATCTCTCCTGTGCCAGGCAACCTGGTCGGTCTTAGAGTTCCATCCAGGTATAAAATATGCCAAGACCCCTGCCCTCAAGTAGCTCACATTCTAGTGAAGATAAGACATGTGAGCACATAGAGTATATTCACAACACAGAATAAGAAGAGCTATGCCATGGACACATATACACCAGCAAACATAAAATAGATAGCTAGTGGGAAGCAGCTGCACAGCACAGGGAGATCAGCTCGGCACCCCGCGACCACCTAGAGGGGTGGGACAGGGAGGGCGGGAGGGAGGGAGACGCAAGAGGGAAGAGACATGGGAACACATGCACATGCATAACTGATTCACCCTGCCACAAAGCAGAAACCAACACACCATTGTAAAGCAACTACACTTCAACAAAGATGCAAAAAAAAAAAAAAAAAAACCAAGAGCTATGCCAGAGGGATGAAGCATGACTGTCTTCATAGACCTAGAAAGCACAGATGCAATTACCCTGGTAGAGAGGGCCTGGGCAGAGAATCGCAGGTAGGTGAACCTGTGTGCACAGAGAACATGGTATGTATGAGTAGCTGCAAGTTTTCAACATCCGTGGAGCAAAAGAGTTCTTGCAAAAGTAGTGGGAGACGTGGCTGAAGAAATTGGTTGAGGATGAAGCATAAAAAACCCACTGAAGTGTGATCTTTTTTTCCTGAGGAGGCATGGGGGAGCCCTGAAAGGTTTTTAAGCTGTTTGAGGACATGGTCAATTCTCTGGGTTTCAGAAAAGTCCCTCTGGAGTCTGGGATGTGGTGAAAGTTGGGCTGGACCTTTCACCAGCGGGCATGCTCAGTGGCTCAGGAAAGGTTTTCGCTCTGCCTTGGGAAATTCTTCACGCCACTCTGGCAGCGGAGCTCGCCCCGCCCACGGCTTCTCCTCACTGGATTGGTTGAACTCAGGGAGGCTACCAGGAGGCCCAGTTGACCTCCCAACTCCACACCCCCGCCCCCGCCCGTTAACGCTCTGGGCGCGCGCTGCCTTCAGCTTTAAATAACAGAAACCTGGATGTGGGTAGATGGTAAAAATTTGGAGCCCCTCCCAAATGAACTCTAGCCATGTGGCTTGCTTTGTCTGATGAGATGTTGGCAAACACATGGCAGGTGGAGACTTGAAAAGTGTGCTTTGGGGCTTTCTCTCTCCTGCTGCTCTTGGAAATCTGTACCCACCACACGTGGCCTGGTCTGGCCTGCTGGGTGATGAGGGACCACACCGGGCAGAATCAGACGTCCCAGCTGAGGCCTTTCTAGACCAGGGTTTCTCATTCTCGGTACTATTGACATATTGGATCAAATAAGTCTTGGTTGTGGGCAGCTGTTCTGTGCACTGCAGGATGTTTAGCAGCATCCCTGGCCTCTACCCCGAGATGATAGGATCACCCCCACCCCAGTTTAACAACCAAAGTGTGTCCAGACATTGCCCAATGCCCCCTGGGTGGCAAAATTGCCCCCAGGTGAGAACCACTGTCCTAACCCAGCTTGCCTGGCAATGACCAGGCAGGCATGTACACGAAGCCACCCTAAACGAGCCCCAGCCAAACCAACCAGACTAGTACAAGTGGCCAGCTTGACGCCTGGAATCATGAGAACTAATAGTTGCCATTTTAAGTCACTAAATTTTGAGTGGTTGGCTCCACAGCACAAACAGGTACATCTGACCACAGTGGCTTAAACTGATAGGATTTATTTATTTATACAACAGGATGTACAGAGGTAGGCAGTTCAGGTACAGTGCAGAGCACAGTGATGCCACTAGGCTCCCACCCAGGCTTTTCATGTCTTTCCACTCCACTGTCCTTTGAGGTGGGCTTTGGTCTCTTGCTTGTTACCTGGTGATCCCCAACATGGCTGCTCCAGCTCCAAGTCCGAGCTGCAGGAGAAGAAAAGGAGACAAGGCAAAGGGACAAAGAGAAAAACTTTCTCCTAGCAAAGCCTTGCCTTTAATTCCAGAAGGGAAGCCCTGCCCAGGGCCTTCACCTGCATGTCACTGGCCAGAACTGAACAACACAGCCAGGTCTAGCTGCAAGGGAGGCTGGGAAATGAGGGCATTTCGCGGGCTGCTTATACAGTAGAGGGGGGCAATGACTAAGGGGCTTGTAGTGTCTGCTGCACTGTCTCTCTGGGGGTCGTCTTGGTTTCTTCTTCTTCTTTTTTTTTTTTTTGCCACACGGTGTGGCTTATGCGATCCTAGCTAACTGACCAGGGATTGAGTCCGGGCCCTTGGCAGTGAAAGCGCTGGGTCGACGGCCAGGGAATTCCCTGGGTCTTGGTTTCTTGTCTCTACCTGTTGCTTATCTATCCTGGCCATCTCTTTCTAAGACTGGCTTTGTTTCTCCAAACACAGTGGGAGAAATGGCCACCCCAGCTGGGAACTGCATCAAGACTTTCAGCTCCGGGCCATTAATGACCTGTGTGGTAACTCCGTGTCCCACTTCCAAATATCAAGGGCACAGGTGCTGATTGGCCCAGCTTGGGTTAGAAGAGAAACCTGATTGGTCTGGCTTGGGTAGACTATCTACTGATCAGCCAGTCAGGTGTGGCCAAGAGAGCAGCAGTAGGTAGGGTAAACCTGGTTGGGGAATGTGCATTCTCAGAGAAAGGGGTGTGTGGCTGAGGAGACACCTAAAGAACCATCTAGTTCAAGGAGTGAAGAAAGGACATTGCCATTGTGGGTTGCAATGTTGATACGATAAAGATTAACACGTCCTTTGAAAGACCTCAAATACAGTGGAGTCACATAGGCATTACATTTAACTTATGCAAATTCAAATATTTGTATTCAACCAAAGTAGTTTTTTTCCCACACAATTTGGCTTCCAAACATGAGCCAGCTACTTAACTACTGCCTGACCAAGTGATCTTTTCTGGTGCTGGAGATTGCTGTTTTGGATTTTGGCTATATGGTACAGTATAAGTAATATGTTCTTTATGGAAAACTGCTGGGATTTTCAAGATTATTTTTAAGGTCAGGTGATGCTCACCCTTCTCACTGTGTAAGAAGTACCTTTAGTGGAAGATCATGCAAATCATTTTTCCCATTTCCTTCTAGTTTTAATCAGTATAAAGAATGCATTTGGTTTTAAAATATCAAAATACTTTTATTGTGGCTTTTTAAAAATAAAAAATAAATGATATTCATGGCTTCTGGCTCTTCCTCCTGTTTTGTTTGGTGGTCTCTGGCTGTACAAGAAAGGCAGGGAGAGAACAGATGGCTGGAGAGAAGGCAAAAATGAGGGTCTCTTCAAACACCACGGGAAAGGGGTGTGTCCACCTGGGCAGTGTGTGTTCTTTGATGACTGGGTACTTGGTCTGTCCTGATGGCCTGGGACTTGACCTACTGGGCTGTCTTGGTGCGGCAGAATGGGCAGCGTGAGATGGAGTTAGAAACCTGGGTTCCAGACCCAATTCTTGAATTTACTAGCTGTGTGACTTTAGACGGGCCATTTAACCTCTCTCGGCCTCAGCTTCCTCATTTGTAAAATGGGGAACATAATGCTATTTACCTCCCAGGGCTTGAGAGAGGATTAGACGAGAAGTGTTTTGAACACCGCAGAGCGCCATATAAACATGACTCACTGTTATGGAAGCGATAAAACTGGTTGCTGTTCACATTTATTATAATCAATTCAGATATAAATGCACTATACCATGGCCCCAACAGCCCTGAGGTTACCATTCTGTCCTGTGGCCCCAGTACACGCCCTGGGTTTTCTCAACTGCGGGCTTCTCAGAGCTCCTTGGAGGTGTGACATTTGGGTTTGTCACTACCCAAACACATAATTGCATCTACCAGGCCTAGGAGTCTGAATTTCAAACTTATTCTTCATATGCCTGCGTATGTTTACATTCATAATATCTGTGAAAAGAACCCCTCTCCTCACACACTCCAAAATCCAGTATTGTGCAAAATACCAGTCTAGGAAGCAACACACTAGGGTAGCAACCTTTAATGTCCTAAAAAAGCATCTTAGTAGTTTGACGCAGAAGAGTTACACTGACTCACGGAGGATCACGCAAGGCCCAGCGGGACGACGTTTCTAGTTCCTTCCACCAGGTTTAGTAAACAGAAGGCTCTGGCTGGATTTGCTGGACATTTCTCTCTTCAGCATCTCCCTTCCTTGGTCCATCTTTGGGGTGCCTTTTCTGGCTCCAACCTACAACAAGCAAGAGCAACAAATGCCCAGACTCTATAATTGTAGGGAGATCCCCAAATATTTCTCAAATGACATTTTTTTTTACTCAAGATAAAATCTTTGTTGTAAAAAGTATTTATATACACACATAGACGTGAGCAAAACGAAGGTAAAATGATCCACAATTATCACACTACCCACAGGTAATCTTATTCACATTTTGGTGTACACTCTTCCAGATACACATATAATGTTTTCTTCTTACATTTGCATCTTTTTTTGAACCAGGAGTTTCTGATGATAGGCAATTTCATTAGGATGGACTTTCGAAAAGCTGTTACTGAACTGAATGCCTTATGTCTCTGATGTCTTAGGAGGGTAAAATGCAGCATACTCTAGGGGGTCTGTCTAACCCTTTTCTGAGCACTACTCCTGGATCCAGGCAGCCATGTGTGTGACTCTGTCCCTGGTCATTCCTGATCGGGCACTTGGCACGGGCTGGGCTTTTAAGATGGCTCCCAGGATTTGGGCTTATGGGCTCTAAGATGCTACTTGCTTCCTGGGCTGGTCCTTTGAACTGGGGGACCATGAGGTCATTCCTTCCTGTCACATGACTGGAGAGAGCAGAGATCAGGGGAGCCACACAGAGACACAGAGAGGAGATACGGCCTGTGTGTGTGTGTGCACATGCTTGTGTGTGTGTAAAAGAGATGATGCCTGAGATCTGATGGCTTACCAGTTCTATTTCGAGGCCAGGCTCTCTTTCAGCTCCCAGTTTTTATGAGGCACTCACCCCTATATCCTTAAAAAAGCCCCCTCCCCCTCTTTTTAATTTTTTTCGGTACACGGGCCTCTCAGTGTTGTGGCCTCTCCCGTTGCGGAGCACAGGCTCCGGACACGCAGGCTCAGCGGCCATGGCTCACAGGCCCAGCCGCTCCGCGGCATGTGGGATCTTCCCGGACCGGGGCCCAAACCCGTGTCCCCTGCATAGGCAGGCGGACTCTCAAACACTGAGCCACCAGGGAAGCCCAAGGCCCACTCTTGGGGAAGGAGTCGCCCAAGTTACACTTGGCAAGGAACCTGGAGGAAACCTTTCTGTACTGAGGAGATCCTAGACACCAAACTTCTAAGCTCAGGCTGGAGGGCAGGGAGAATGGGAAGCTGGCTCTTTGCTCTTAGCCGAAGCACCATCTGCCCCGCTTCTGTTAAAGCCAGAGGCAGCGTGAAGTTCCAGGGTGTCTCACATCTCAGAGAAGCACAATGTTCCCACAACATCCGGGGCCCATCCCAATATCTCCTCTGCCATTTCACATCCCCGCTGGTCCTCAGACAAAACCTAGATGTAGGGCAGTTTCTGCCTCCTCCCAGCTCAGTCATATATGTGAGTGAATAAGTAACAAACTTCCAGTCGTTTCCACTTTGCAGGGTGGCAAACGTCTCAGATCAAGTGGGGCCCTCAGGATGCTCTCTATCCTCTTAACATCCTGCTCTGGGGAGTAACCACCTTCTGGTCTTAGCACAAGGATGCTGGTTGAGAAGCTTCTATTTTCCAAATATATCCCTCACCTAGAATATCTTCGTTTCTTCCCATGATAATTTGGTTGCCTCAGCATGACTGTGGCCTTTTATCAAACTTGAATGTCTCCTCTCTCATATTCAACCAAAATGTGTTTGGCTTTCTAGCTTCCTGAGAGCTCGCCTCTACTGTCTGCAAAGTGGGAACGTGGACTGGCTTAATTCCAGTTCCAGGGCTGATTTGTCAATGGCAATGTTTCAACATGTTCAAGATTTCATAGTCTTAATCCTCAACTTTGAAGAGAATTCTAGAGGATGCTTCCTTGAAATTTAAGACAAATTCCACTGGAAATGTATCAGGTTTATTACCTGGAGGTTTATAACCTAAAGGAGGAAAAGCTAGCACTCACCTGGGTGTCAGATCTGCACTGATTCCCAGCTCTCCTACTGAGCTGTGTGGCTCTGGACAAAGAAAGTCTCTGAGCCTCAGACAACTCATCTGTAAATTGGGTATAATAACAACACCCACCCCATAGGGTTGTTGTGAAGCTTAAAAGAGATACTGCACGTCAAGTGTTTGGCTCTGTGCCCGGCACATGCCAAAGGCTCAATACATAATAGATGTGGGATAACTGTCCACTGGGCTTCCTGCTGACGTCCTAGGGTTTTCTCTCTTCTCTCTTCTGGCTCACCTGGAAATGTGAGTTCTGCATCTTTGAGTTCTTCATCAGCTCTCCAAACATTCGTCTCTAACACAGAAAGAATATTGACAAAATTTAGCTTATGTTCTTCTTTGCCTTTTGCATCAGAGAAAAATGGATTTTTCTCAACTTTCAGATGCTACCCATTTGGATGGAATGTTGAGCCTTCCTAGGTGAGGAGATGAGGATAGAGGTCTCCAGAAGGGGGTGTGGCTTTGGGGTAACGCTACACTGTCCTGCTGCACCTTTTAGGGAATCTCTGTTCCAGATTCCAGCAGACAAGGAGGTGGTCAACCAAGAAGGCTACGAAGGATACTGTATTCTTCTTGGAGGACAGATCTGCTTTAGCTGGAAGCAGAGCCTCCTAGATCAGTGGAAGAGGCTGTAGATGTCCAGTGGCTTTCCACCCAGTGGAAATGTTGAAAGCCCCAGTGGCTAACCTCCCTGGCAGGGACTACAGGGGCCTGTTGGGAAGCCAGCATCACTGAAAACCTGGAGCTTGCCGCTCCCCTGGGGTTTGATGACTATTGCTGACCCTGATCTGCTCAAGACCCTGCACCTCAGGGGCAGCTCATCAAAGAAAGAGCATCCCCTAGGCACTGGAGACACAAAAGTGAGAGGGAACTGGGGTCTCCCTTGCAGACTGACACTCCGCAGGTGAATGTGCAGTGGTGTCAGGAAGGAGACGTTCTCCTAGAGCCCTGAGCATCCACTGGGGTCGCCAACCTGATTCCTACAGCAGCCAGGAAAGTAAAAGAAGTGGGTGAAGTGAGCTGGGGTGGTGGTGGACAGCAGCAAACACACGAGCCCAGCGCCTTTCTAAGGGGCCTGGAAGATGGAGGCTTGTGATGGTGGCTTGTGGGTCTGTGGGCCTAGGGTCGCCAGATCTTCCAAGTTTCCCAGAGAAGCTGGAAATCCAGAATATTCCAGGAAACTGCCCTATTTTGAAATGTAACTTAAAAAAAAATCCCAAGAGCCAAATGGAATATATCTGTGGGCTGCCATCTTGCGACACCTGCTTCAGAACCTCCCTGCTTGGTGTCTAGTTGGTGCTCAGTAAATGTTGGAGGGGTTGCCAGATAAAATACAGGATGCCCAGTTAAATCTGAATTCCAGAATGAAGCCAACAAATTTGTGAGTGTGAATATGCCCCGTGTAATATTTAGGACATTTATACCGAATAGCTTTTGTTGTTTATCTGAAATTAAAATTTAACTGGGCATCGTGTTTTTGGTTTGTTTGTTTTCCCCTCAATCTGGCAACCCTACCGGGTAGTCACAAAACTCAGGGAGGAAATAAGGCTGTCTTTTGGGACAGGGCATAGGTGCTTACGAGACTCTTCCCTTCTCCCAGAAGGATGCTGACTCTACCCTCAGAGGACTGTCCGTGAAGGCTGATGGGCCCGTACTGAACTGACAATTGCCCTCCAGGCGTTTTCCGTGGAGAAGCCTCGAGCCTGCGGCCACTCGGTATTTATCACAAACTCCGCTGAGACAATCACTATCCAAATGCCCAGATATTATAGAGCAGGGGTTAGTTTTAAACCAACAGCCTTCTTCTCTCCCACCCCATCCCCCCCCTCCCTTTTGTTTGCAGAACCCTTTATCCAAGCAAAATCCCATGAGGAACTTGGGGTATAAGATAACGGAGAGCTTCTCTGGCGGGAGAAAGGTGTGTGTGCTTTGAGAGTCACACCTTTCCATGGCACCCAAAGGCTCCAGGGAACCCCAGTTTGAACATTGCTGCAAAATTCCTTCCTGGATTAAGTTCCATCAGTGGGCAGCTGGGCACTGAGGGCAGAGCCTGGCCCCTGTGCACCTGCTTTTCCTGAACTTTACTGAACTCACTGGGATGTGATGAAGGGGGTGCGGGAGGGTCTTTTTCTTTAGCCTTCTTCTATCCGTATGCTGCATAGGCCTGGCCACATGGTTCTACTTCATCATTGTGGGCGGAAGAGCACCACCCCAAGCCCCTCCCATCCCACGCTCCTCCTACACAACATCTACCAATTGTGGGGCTTCCCTGGTGGCGCAGAGGTTGAGAGTCCGCCTGCCGACGCAGGGTTCGTGTCCCGGTCCAGGAGGATGCCACATGCCACAGAGCGGCTGGGCCCGTGAGCCATGGCCGCTGAGCCTGCGCGTCCGGAGCCTGTGCTCCGCAACGGGAGAGGCCACAACAGTGAGAGCCCTGCGTACCGCAAAAACAAACAAACAAACAAACAAAACACACAAGTGGCACGGAGGAAGCCAGAATCTTGAGAATACCTGGGCCCAAGGAAATCTTGGAAGACAGTGAGTTAAAGAGAATAGTGAGGATAATGACGATGGTAGGAGAGGGTGAATGCTTTGTGGTCCTATGTGCTAAGGCTTTTGTATACAAGCTCCCATTGGGAAGGCTACGAGCTAGGTGCCATTTTTATTCTCATCTTAAAGAAGAGGGATCTGAGCTAATTAAGCAGAGGGAAGGTTAGGGGGTTTTCCTGGCTGAGACCACAAGGCAAAGCGGTGGTCACGCCCCCTAGCCAGGACTTGATTGGTTGGAGATTTGATTGGCAGGAGAGCTGAGCAGCTTCTCCTGCCAGAAGCAGCTGGTGCCCTTCAGCCTTTCTTCCACTTCAAGTCCTAAGAAAGGGCTTGCGTGCTTCCCAAGTGGCAACTTCTGTGCATTTAAAAATTTCCTCTTGAAAATCCCAGCCTTAGCCCTTTCACAAAAGGTATCTGGGTCCTTTCTTGGCCGTGGCCCTAGTCGTATTCACCAAAGAGAAGAGCGCGTCCCATAAGAGCTGGCGGCTTTGGGAGGACCGGGGAAGGCGTCAGCTGGCAGGAAGCTCCCTGGAAAAAATAGAGGAATCCCCACCCATGCATGAGCTGCCTATTCTTCCCCCTTAGAAACAGGGCTTGTGATATGCCAGGCACTGTAGGCATTTTGCCATTTAACCCTCCCACTGCCCCACGGAGTAGGCCCCTTGCTAAGAGTTTTGGTTGCTTTTGTTGAGGAACCTGCGATACAGAGGTCAAGCCACTTACTCAGGGTCATTCGGAGCAGTGGTGGGGCTTGACCCCTATTTGTTTGACTCCAAATCTGGCCTCTGAACTCTGAGAGACACTGCCGGCTTCTCGAGGGATGTGGGATGTGGATTCGAGTGAGCACGGCCTGGGCCGCGGTTCCCGTCCCTCTGCCACATGGACAGAGCCACAGGCCCAGTTCGCTGTGAAGGCCCAGCATCTTATACCAAGTCTCATTTTCACAGCCAGAGATATTAGTGCGGAAATAGGACTTTTGATTCTTGAAAGGTCTGCTTGGTGAAGAGATGATCAAACATTAAAACTACAAACTCCATTTTTTTTGGGGGGGGCAATTCTGAAGCTTAAGATGTGTAATTTCATCTCAGTGCTTCAACCTTGCCACCTCTGTGAATGGGTGAAGAGTTTCAAAGTTTTATACAGGAGGCTAAAAAACTAAGGCTCCTTGTGAAAATACTAAGTGTAAAACTTAGAAAAGAGGAATTCTGCTTTCTGTTCATTTCTGCTTAAAGACAACGAAGATATACTCCCTGGAAAGAATGGATGCCAAGACAGATGTATACAAGTGACCTTTAGGATCCAGCAAAACTTTAAAATGTAGTATTGTTTTCTTCCTGACAAACAGGCTGGCACGTCCGTTGCATTGTGTATGAATGAGGCAGCCCATGAATAATGCATTTGAAGCCTGATTATGTAAATCCTCAGGTTTTCAGTACATGACAATGGCTTTTTTTGGGCCCTACGCTGTCCCATTCTGTGGTCTGGTGTCTCTGCTTTGGGGCCTAGTCTGCCAAGCCCTGGGGGCGGGGGGGGCACTTCGGGGAGGGGTGAGCTCTGCAGAGGGCACATCAAAGGGAAAGTCACAACTCTGTCACTGGCCCAGCTCTCCCTGGCATTGCTTGGTGTGAAAGGAAACTGTCCTCTGCCTGAGGCAGCCCCATGACATATGCAGACTAAGGTCTGTGATGTTTAATTCACAGCAGTGAGCACTGGAAACACTTCATCCAGGCTCCCTCAGAGCAGGACAGCCACTTTTCATTTCTGGGGCTCTAAGCCAGAGAGACTGCTGTCTGGAAACCTATTGCCTGGAAGGTTCGCAGGATGGGGGGCAGGCTTCTGCAAGGAACTATCTGACCATCACCTCCTGGTTGAGCAGAAGGGCACCCTTCTATGACCTTGGCCTCCTTAGAGCTCATGCAGGCAACAAACACACACATACAAATACACACACATGCCAACACACAGCACATACTCACATGTACACACATACACGCAAGCATGCGTGTACAAATACACAGCCCCAAGTCAGAAAGACTGGCGTACTGTTCTGGCTACTCAGAAGAGCAAACCCAGATCTTTATTCTCAGAGAGCTTATTCCTCGGTGTATCCCTGGCACCTGGCAGAACAATGACAGTCAGAATCGCCGCCTTTGAAAACACTCGGGCTGTTCACTCAACTGATTGTGGTCATCATTGCAGGAGGCAGGGAAGTCAGATCATGACGCTGGACACCCTTAAACTCAGTACAGTGCTATGTGTCAATTATGTCTCAATAAAACTGGTGGAAAAAATAGTTATCTGGATAGAAAGAACAAAATAAAATACACGAATTATCAAAAGTTAAAAAAATACAGACGAGCTAGACTATGAGTCTCAGAAAGCACTGTTCACAACAGCCAGGACATGGAAGCAGCCTAAATGTCGATGGAGGAGTGGATAAAGAAGATGTGGTACAAATATACAGTGGAATACTACTCTGCCATAAAAAAGAATGAAGTAATGCCATTTGCAGCAACATGGATGGACCTAGAGACTATCATACTATGTGAAGTAAGTCAGACAAAGACAAATATCATTTGATATCACTTATATATGGAATCTAAACAAAATGATACAAATGTGCTTATTTACAAAACAGAAACAGACTCACAGACTTTGAAAACAAACTTATGGTTACCAAAGTGGAAATGTGTTGGGGAGGGACAAATTAGGAGTTTGGGATTAACATATGCACACTATTATACATAAAATATGTAATCAACAAGGACCTACTGTATAGCACAGGGAACTCTACTCAATATTCTGTAATAACTTATATGGGAAAAGAATCTGAAAAAGAATAGATATATGTATATGTATAACTGAATCACTTTGCTGTACACCTGAAACTAACACAACTCTGCAAATCAACTATACTCCAATATAAAATAAAAATTAAATTAAAGAAAAAGAAAGTTTAAAAAAATAGAGGCAAGCTAGACTATGAGTCTCAGAGAGGTTAATCTAACACATATATATGGAATCTAAAAAAAAAAAACAAAAAACAAGGTTCTGATGAACCTAGGGGCAGCCAGGAATAAAGACACAGAGGTAGAGAATGGACTTGAGGACATGGGGAGGGGGAAGGGTAAGCTGGGACGAAGTGAGAGAGTGGCATGGACATATATACACTACGAAACATAAAATAGATAGCTAGTGGGAAAGAGCTGCATAGCACAGGGAGATCAGCTCAGTGCCTTGTGACCACCTAGATGGGTGGGATAAGGAGGGTGGGAGGGAGACACAAGAGGGAGGGATCTGAGGATATACGTATGCATATAGCTGATTCACTTTGTTATACAGCAGAAACGAACACCACACTGTAAAGCAATTATACTCCAATAAAGATGTTAAAAACAAAAAGCTGCCTGAAGTCACACAGTAAATGGCAGAACAAGAGTCTAAACCTAAGTCTGCCTAACGCTAAAGCTATTCTGCCACCTTCCTTTGCAATGAGCGAATGCATTCTGTGCTGCCTGGATCCCACTGGGACCTCAGTTGGCTGTTTCTAAAGGGAGCTGAGGGGCAGCCTCAGAGGCTCTGCTCCGAGCAGGGACCTCTCACCTTCTGCTGCCTGATCGCCCTGGTGACCCTCTTCTCCTGGTGCAGCCGCTCTTCCATGTGCGCCAGGGCCTCCTTCAGCAGCGCCTTTTCTTCGGCCTCTTTGGAGGTGTCGTCCTTCAGCTTTGCCACCTGTGACTGGTACATCTGAACCGACACTTTGCTCTGCCTGAGCACACAGGAGAGACAAAGTCTCTTTTCTCCTCAGCTTTCTCACTCACCACCAATGCTCCTGACCTGGGAGATCCTCAGAACACTTCCATATATGCCTGGCTTCGCGGTTTCCTTACAAGTGGGGGGAAGGCTGAAGATGTGGGGACTAGAGGGCAGAATAAATAGCCCATTGGCTGTGGACGTGCAGCATGAAGGGGGCAACGGTTATGCTACCAGCCCCTCCCAATTTCCCAGAGAGGGTGGGGTAACGGATACCACTGAAAATAGGGTGGAATTACGAAAAGCACACACATGGTGAAACATCAGACACATTTATAAAAGGTGCACCTTATTCCTTAACAGTAGGGTACTTTAACTGCTGCTTTCTTGCCCAGAGACTTGGGTCCATAAGGCCCTGAGTCACCATCCCGCCTCCCCCCTCCACACCCAGGCCTCTGTCCTCTTGTCCTGGTCCCTACGGGTCTGTAGCTGCACCGAGGTTTAGCCTGGAGAATGGAGGCCTGGGCCTTTTGCCGGGGACACGGGCCATACTTGAGCTGTTCAATGTCCTCCTCGTATCGTCTCAAAAGCTCTTCTTTTCTCTGCAGCTGGTTCTTGAGTAGGGTGATCTTATCAAACACCAGGTACAGGTCTCTTTGTCGAAGCTGGTAGACTCTCTCCCTCTCTTTTGGGGAGAGGTGTTTCATGGACACGTGACCTGACATATCTTTGATGTTCATCAAAGTCCCGAGGGTTTTGCTCATATCCATGTACTACGAGAAAGCATTTCTCAGGTAAGAGGCCTGGCCCAAGACCGCTGGTGGCCACTTTGAGGAGGCAAACATCTAACTCTGTTTCATTCATTTTCTGCAGTTGCAGAGAAGAAACACATGCTTTGCAAATGAGTGCATTTGGGGTTTTTAGTACGACTTTCATTTTCCCCTGCATCCATTTACACTATGCCTTTTTGAGAATTGGGGTGGGGGAGGGGGAATGACAACAGACATAAACATTCATTCTTACTACCCAGTCTTCCAAGGAATTGGGCTCTGCAATTTCCAGCCCATGCTGGGATAGGAGATGGGTCTCGTGGAGCTACTGTACCAACTAAACATGTATGTGGAGTTGATGTTTAAACTATCTGCAGGGCACACAGGTTTGCACAGGAGGGGACTGATGCTGGGTATACCTACCAGGTTTTCACTGAGATCTAAAGCGTCAGCCACATCCATTTTCCCTAACTTCTCAGAGACCATGATGGACCCTGGGCTGGAAAGGCCATTTTGAGGCTGAAATAAAAAAAAGAAGAAAAACTCTCTTGGCATTCCATTATGATTTTCTACATCCAGAATAATAACCCAAAGAATAATGGAAGAACTGGAAAGTTACTAAAGAATAATTTGAGAGAGTTAATTTTTTTAACATCTTTGTTGGAGTATAATTGCATTACAATGGTGTGTTAGTTTCTGCTGTATCAAAAAGTGAATCAGCTATACGTATCCATATATCACCATATCCCCTGACTCTTGCATCTCCCTCCCACCCTCCCTATCCCACCCCTCTAGGTAGACACACAGCAACGACCTGCTCTCCCTGTGCTATGCAGCTGCTTCCCACTAGCTATCTATTTTACCTTTGGTAGCATGTGTGTGTATATATGTCCACGCCAAGAGAGTTGGTTTTAAATCCACTCTGACTCTGTGAACTGCTTTCTTTATGACTGTGCTCCTACCCCTTCAGAGCACAACTGCCTTTGAAATGATGCATCACTTGTGCCGTTCTTTGGCCACCGTCTCGTCTGTCTTCCCTTTAGGCCAGTGGTTCTCAACCGGGGGTGACTCTGTCCACCCTACCCCCTCCAGGACATTTAGCAATGCCTGGACACATTTGTGGGTGTCATAATTGCTGCTGGCGTCTAGTGGGTAGAGGACAAGGATGCTGCTAAACACCCCATGATGCATAGGGCAGTCTCCCAAACAAAGAGTTACCTGGCTCAAAAAATCAGTACCGCTGATGTTGAGAAGACAAGCTCCAGAAAAATGGAGACCATGTGGCTTTTGCTCACTATCTCCCTCCTTGTGCCCAGCATGGCACCTGTCACCGAGTGGTGCATAGTGGTCATGTTTGTTGAATGAACGAATGAAGGTTAAGTGGAAAATGGCCTCCCTCCTTTATACTAAAGGAATCTCATTTCTGTGCAGCAGAAACCATACCCTCACAAAATTCGGCCCAACCTTCTCCTAGCTCTGGAACCTGGTGGGTGGGCATCCCTTCAGAACCTTTCCAGAGACAATGCAGATAGTGTTTGCAGCTGCATCTCCCTAAGACCCCAACCAGCCAGCTGGCTGCTGGAAGCCCAACTGACTGCATGGAAAGGCCACCAGACTGAATAGGGGACCTGATCTGAACGACTACAAATAACCATAACAAGCCTCCTTAAAAAATAAATTGGCTTTTAATGCTTGCCATGAGCCTCTCTTAGCCCTAGCATTTGTTGGCACTACCCTGAAACCCTCTGAGATTAAAAACAAAACAACTACAGAAATATAAATGCCCCCAAAGTGACTGTGATAGATAAGAGTGGACATATTTGTCTATGTACCTATGGAGATGAGAATAAAAGAGGGTATCTGAAGATGACAATAAACCGGGCAGATCTGCTGCAAAAAGAACCTGAGATGCTGTTCAGCGTCTTCAGCTACCCTGAGCTGCATCCTCTGTACCGCTCCAGACGCCCCCTCTTTTCCTGAGGGGAGGGTCACTAAGGAAGAGCCTGGGCTACAGGATCCAAGCACACAGTCCCCACCCGGTCTCTGCAGGCTCGCAGACAGACCACCAGGGACACACCGCTGGTGTGTCTTCAATCATTATTCTGTGACCTTGGGTGAGGTACTTGACCTCCTGAAGCCTTAATTTTTCTTATCTGTTAAATGGGGACAATAATAGTAACTATGACACAAGGCTGCTACGATGGTTAAATGACATAAGGCATGGAGCCGGCTGAGCTCAACGCCTGGCACACAGTAAGCAGTTCACAGATGTCAGCTATTCTTCCTCCTGCTCTTTCCTTTAATTACTGCCATCCTTGGAGGATTGAGAGTTGGGAGGTTTCCTGCTCTGTGGTGTCAGTGGTGGGATGAGGGCTTGTTGCCAAGGGGAAGGTCAATCTTGGAAGCAGGACCATCAGGACGTGAGATCCAGCTGAGCTCCCCACCTGGAGACAGGCCCTCTACTCCCAACCTCAGAGAAGGAAGATTCGATTTTACCAGGAAGACCAACAAGTTTCTGAAGACTCACATCTCTAGACGTGTGAGCAAATGTCTAGAAAAATTGTAGGAGAAAATGCTGGTACAGAGAGGATGGCTTTATTATGTTTTCCAAAAGCTGGTTTAGACTAGCTGCCGCAGCAAGCCACGCTGACCTGAGCTGTCCATTGTCATGTGTCAGTCAAACACCTGATCAAACATCCATTTAGGATACACGGCACCTTCAACCTAACAATCAAATTACTTCTGAAAATCCTGGAAAACACAAACTATGCTCCCTAAGAAAGGAAGGTTTTCTTGGATAATACTCTTTAAATACTGTTTGACAATAATAACTATCATCTATTAAAGTGCTCGCTATGAGCTAGGCACTGGGATAATCACTTTACATGATGATCTCCTTTAATTTTTCCATCATCATTTTACAGCTGGGAAATGAAGTCCCAGAAAGGTTAGGAGCCTGCCCAAGGTCACAGAGCTTGTAGAGCTGGGATTAGGACACAGGTCTCTGATTCTAGAACTTGTGTCTTCTTAATCATCATGGCTCCCTTCTGCTGCCCTTTATGTGTTCATGTTTTTCAGTTTATAGCAAAAAGCAAGTGTTAGGCAAGCTCATGACATAATGTTGTACATTAGCTTGTTGGATATTTTCTGCAGAATATAACATGTGATGTGAAAAGGAGGGCCCAGAGATTGACCTGGCCAGCATCAGTGCAATGCTATACCATGCTGTACATGATGGGAAGCCGCCTTTCTATTCAAACATTGGATCACTATTACGGCCAGGCACCGACCAGTCCATACAGGTGCCAGCCCATCAGGGAGGACCTGGCCTCGAACCAATGATGTATACAGTGGTGCCAGGGCACACGGCTCGTGTCTGTCCTCATGCCCACCCTCCCCACGTGTCAGTCAATGCAGAGACAAGGTTTCTTTGGTTACCGTTCCGATCTCTACTCTTGAAAAAGTTGGCAAGTCAGGTTTTACATCCAATATTTTCCGAACATTTTTTTCCATCCCAAGGGTCTTTAAGTCTAGAAATGATCCATCCATGTGGTCCTTGTGATCTATAAAAGAAAAAGTTTACACTCAAAAGAAAGGCTCAGGAAGAAGTTACTGCATGTAAAAGTCACAGCTGCTATTTACTGGACCCTTACCACAGGCCAGTACTAATTAGCTCACCATCCTCCCTTGGCAGGTGAGGCATCGAGGCCCAGAGAGGTGAAATGACTTGTCCAAGGCCACACAGCTCATATGAGGCTGCAGCCTCCCAGGGCGGGGGCACTGAGGGGGAACCTTCGGCCACAGGTGTGAGGATGGACTTGAACCCAGGCTTCTGTGTCCTAGCCCAGGGCTCCACCCAGCAGCAAGCTTGGCTTCTTGAAAGCCCTATTCCCTCTAAACAGGGTATTTATCCTGGGAAGTTCCCCAAGGTTGGTCCTTGCACAGCATCAGTCTATGAAAAAGTTTTCACTGGGCCACAGTGAAATAAGAAAAAGAGGGACAAGGTTCTGAGTTTTTCATGAAATCCTGTTTATTTAATATCAAGGCCTGCTCTTGACTCTGAGCTCATGCCTACCCATCTATTTTTTTTTCCTGCCCATCTTTTTTTATAACTCTGTTATTTTAGTTATGAAATGATGGGGATAGAAGATGGTGGTCCTGGCAAATTGGTTAGTCCCTAAAGTGAACCCTCAAGTCTGGGGTCCACGGTTCTCAGCACAGAGGGGGTGACTAGGCAGGAGGAAACTTACTTGACAAGCAGGCCTTCTTAAGTTCTTTAATTCGTGCACGAAGCTCAGATAAAGCCTTTTTCTGACACTGAATGACTTCCTCATGTCGGGACGCTTTGCACTTGGCCCCTAGATCACTGAAGGACTGCTCCTGTGACCAGAATGGTGAGGACAGCAGCTTTATCAGTGATCACAAGCTCCCTCTCTTGTATTTGAAGAAACATGAACAAATCATGGATTAGCAGAAACCCTGTCACTTACTTAGTACCTTGGAAAATATCATTACAGGGCTTCAGCAGAGAAGGAATTAAAAAATTTCATTTCGAATACAAAGTCACATCTAGGAAGATTTCCAACTTTCCTACCGACTGAGCATCACTATAAATAAGAGATCCCCCCTGTGTTCCCTCCCCACGTTTTCTTTCTCTTGTTCTTCTAATGCTCTTCTAAGCCGGGGTTTCCACTTGTTGTCATTCTGGTCTCATCTCTGAACAATCACATCAGATTTGCTCCTGGAGGGGCTTTTTTTTTTTTGCCGGCACCATGCAGCATGTGGGATATTAGTTCCCTGACCAGGGATCGAAACCGCGCCCCCTGCAGCGGAAGCACAGAGTCTTAACAACTGGACCGCCAGGGAAGTCCCTGGAGCCGCCTTTTTTTTTTTTTTTTTTTTTTTTTGCGTTACTCGGGCCTCTCACTCTTGTGGCCTCTCCCGTTGCGGAGCACAGGCTCCGGACACGCAGGCTCAGTGGCCATGGCTCACAGGCCCAGCCGCTCCGCGGCATGTGGGATCCTCCCGGACCGAGGCATGAACCGGTGTCCCCTGCATCGGCAGGCGGACTCTCAACCACTGCGCCACCAGGGAAGCCCCAGGTGGTTCTTATCGGCCAACTTGGGGAAAACCTTCTTCTATGACTTTGTGGCTGAAAATGTAGTCTGCAGAGCTGTGCTATCGGTACCAGCTGGGAGCTGTTCAGAAATGCAGAATCCCAGGCTCCCCCCACCCAAGACCTGCTGAGTCAGAATCTGCATTTCAACAACATCCGCATATGATCCATGGACACCTTTGACTTGAGAGGTGCCACTGTTAACTATCCTGTAATTGGCTGGTTTCTGGAAAAGTAAGTAGCCGTTTTGGCCATGTGTTTCCCCTGATATGCATGAAGAGAAAGCAAAAGACTGAAATACTATTGGTTGGTCTTGCACACACTTAGACACAAACCAGGACCCGCAGTAACGACTGGGATTTGTATCAATAAAATCAGCTGCGGTATATAAACAAAGTACCATTTCTAGACATTTCAATAAGCTTGCCTCTTCAAGTTGATCTTCAAGTTGATCTCTGAGTTTTAGGATTCAAGCTTCATGTTAATTCCTCCTACATCATTCACCCTCTTTAATTAATTTAGCTCCCAACAAGGAGTTGCTGAGATTCCTCCATCTAAGTACGCACCCTCTGTTTCTCATAGGAAAGCCCATTTCATCAGTTTCCAGTAGTAAAGAGAAGGACGGGGACCACCTTACCGATTTCTCTTCCATTAGCCGCTTGACTCTGGCTTTCAGCTTCTCCTCTTGCTGTAGCCTTTCCTCGGTCAGCTTCTCCTTCTCTGCCAGATGCTGCCGAGTTTCCTGAGAACTGTTGATCTTCATCTGAAATGAGGGGAAGGGGAACTGCAGCTGATGGGGGACAGGACTAACGCAGGAGTCATTTCCACTACCTTTGGGGGCGGGACAAAGGTTCACGAAACTTTCTTCAAAACACAGAAAAACGATGCTTAGCATAGTAACTAATAGCTAAGTAGTAGAGCATCGTGGTTAAGAGCTCAGACTCTAGATCTAGATAGAATCTCAGCTCTAGTTCTTTCTAGACACTTCTTCGTATAGAAAATAAGCGGGTGAACTAAGGCAGGCCGTCTTCCTCCTCATTCATCCCTGCCGGCCACTTGGGTGTGGGATTCCGTGGAGAGCACAGGCCCGTGAAGGGGCTCTGCAGCACGCCTACCTGACCTACTGCCCTTTTCAAATTGGCTTTAATGAGGTTTTCTCTGTTCCTCATTTCTTGCAGTTGAAGCAATTTCCTTCTGGAATCCTCCCGAAGCTTCTCTTCAACCTGAAAGGATGATGAAACCGAGGGCTTGCTGCTAATGTGATCATCATGCCCTCTGGGGAAACTCTTCTTGGGGGGTGCTAGTGGCAGTGGGGGAGTCCCTGAGGGGTAGGGACAGCTGCAGCCCAGCAGCAGGGGTCACAGGCATGCACAGGGTGGAGGCAAACTCACAGGGAGTTGCCCCCTACGGGAAAGGGATGAGCTCTGCACCCGGGGCTCAACTATGTTCTACCGCACACTCCCATCCCAGCTCGGTCCCTAACAAGCCGTACGAGACTCGGAAAGTTATTTCACTGCTCCGTGACTCAGTGCCCTCATCTGTCAAATGGGGATGATGATACTAGTATCACTGCATAGAGTTATTGTGGGGATTCAATGTTTGGAATAGTGCTTAAGGGCTCTGTGAGTGTGTTAAGTACTGTTGTAACCTATGAAAGGTAGACGGGAATGTCCGCCGTACAGTCTCTTTCTAATAACTCGTGATGGGTACTTGGAAATGTTATGATTGGGTTTATTATCATAACTGTTTGTCATTACCACTTTGAGCACACTCACTGGTGGTAACCTCTATGGAGGCTTGCTAAAGCAATGTCTATTAAGAATTGCAGCCTGCAAACGAAGGCATTTAAAGTGGAGAAGCTTGCCTACTTATCCCCCCTTGCTTGGGTAACAGTCAATGCACGGTAGGCTTGGGAGTGCTCCACGCTACCCTTGGCTGGCCAGTGTAGGCCTCGCAGCTGCTCAATTCTTGGATGCACCTGCTGAGCCCTGGGCCCTGGCACTAACAGGAAATGAGGCAAACTCTCGTAAATAAATGGAAAGTGTTTGTGCTGAAACAAATTCACAGGCTGTTTTTTTAGGGATCTGAAGAGGGGGATCACAGGGATCTAATAAAAGACCCAGAAAAGCCCTTAAGAGATTTCTTCTGAGTAGTGTGGTCCAGTGGAAGAGCCTCTACCCAGCTCCGTTACCTTGGAAAAGTCATCTAAACTCTCTGGGCCTTAGTTTTCTCCCAGGTCTAAACATGCTCTGACTTCTATGTCAGCAGCCTGTTTCATGTGCTGCAAAAGCCAAGTCCAGCCTTGGACTCTGCCCCTGTCTGTGTTCTGCATGAACAGCCCCCGTTCCCAGCCCCAAGCCTCAGAGTCACCTTCAGCGGCCGCCCTGCTCCCTCTCTCACACTCGGTCGTCTCACGCCTGTCCTCCAGTCCCTCTCACATGCAAGCTGGACTGTGACAACTGGCCTCCTTGCCTCAAGTTTAGTTTCTTCCAGTGCAATCTTAACGGTACTGTGAGAGTTACCCAGCTGTAAGGCAGCTCTGTCCAACAGAACTTTCTGCAATGGTACAGGTACTCTGAGCGAGGCTGTGTTGTCTAATACGGCAGCCACCAGCCACATCTGGGGATCAAGCACTCAAAATGGGGCTGGTGTGACGGAGGAACTGAATAAATAATTTTATTTAATTTTCATTAATTTCAGTGTAAACAGTAGCATGTGGCTGTTTGCTACGCCAGGGTAACTGAAGTCAGACGAACCTGCAGTCAGACAAAACCGACTGTGCCATTGGGCTAGTTACTTTACTAGTAACTAGTAGCCTTGACTTTCTCATCTGTAAAATGGAGAGGATGATTTCTAGATCACAGTGCTGTTGTGAAGATGAAGAGATGAAATGTTCAAGGGAACACCTAGTAAGTGAGAAATTGTAACTATCATTGTCACCCTGATTACTGTCCACGAAGGTCATTGCATCAGTCACTTGTTCAGAAGCCATAGTAGCTCCCCACTGCCTGTGTGGTACAGAGCCCAAGCTCCTGAACTAAGGCAAAACACCAAGCCAGGGATTCAAGAAGCAGCTACGAACTCTGAACGAGGTAAATAAAACTGAATCCACACCTAGATAAACCATAATAAAACTGCTGGAAATCAAGGGAAAAGACAATCTTAAAAGCAACCGGAGAAAAAGACAGATTATGCAAAGGTACAACAGTTAGGCTTACAGATGACTTCTAAATAGAAATAATAGGAGCCACAAGACAATAGTGACATATCTAATGTGCTGAAAGAAAAGAATTGCCATTGTAGAATTCAATACGCAGTCAAATGTGTTTTAAGAGTGAAGGTTAAATATACATCTCCAGGCAGACACACAGGCACATGTGAGAATTTGTCATCAGCAGAGCCACAATGAGGGAAAACATTAAAGGGTATTCTTCAGACACAAGAAAAATGAACCCAGGTGGGTGATCAGAGATGCAGAAAAGACAAGCAACAGTAAGGGTAATGTGTGGATATGATACTGACTATAGAAAAACACTAATAATGTCTTGTGGGGTTTTAAGTATGAAGAGGAGTTTAGAAAATGACAGCAATGGCTTATAAATCTGGAGGGGGTAAGTGAAGTTAAGGTGTTTGAAACTCATTGCACTGTCAAGGAGAAGGGCATAATTATCAACTACTATTGCCTCTTGGTAAGTTAAGAATGCAGGGCTTCCCTGGTGGCGCAGTGGTTGAGAGTCCACCTGCCGATGCAGGGGACATGGGTTCGTGTTCCGGTCTGGGAGGATCCCACATTCCGCGGAGCAGCTTGGCCCATGAGCCATGGCCGCTGAGCCTGTGCGTCCGGAGCCTGTGCTCCACAACAGGAAAGGCCACAACAGTGAGAGGCCCGCGTACCGCAAAAAAAAAAAAAAAAAAAAAAAAGAATGCATATTGTAGTCTTCAGGATGACTACAAAGAGAATAGTAGAAGAGTGAAAAACTTAATTAATGTGTGATTTTGGTGAGTCAAGGATGAATGCTATTGTCTTACTATTACTAAAAGAATAGTAAAAAAGTGAAATATTTCCAAGCTAATAGAGGGGGAAAGTGGAATAAGAGAAAACCATCCACTCAGAAGGAGGCAAGAAAGGAGAGAAAGGAACATAACACAGATGGTACAACTGGTATTGAGCAAGAAGGTAGATTTAAACCCCAGTACATGAGTAATTACATAATATAAATGGACTAAAAGTCAAAGATTGTCAAACTGGATTTTGTAAAAATGATACGTTATTTAATGGCATATGTCTAAACCTTAAGACAAAAATTGACAGAGAACATATGAAAAAGATATGGTATGAAAACTCTAACCAACAGAGAGCCAGTGATGAAGCTAAATGACAAAGGAGACGTTAAGGGAGAAACACTACTAGAGATGAAAAGCGACATTTCATGATGATCTAAAGTTTTGCTCTACAGGAAGTATTAGGATTCTAAATTCATATGCACCTAGTAACACAGCCTCAAAATATATAAAGCAAAAATCGTTCATATTAAAAGAAGAAACACACAAATGACAAACATGTTGAGATTTTTAAAAACATTCTCAATGATGCAACAAAAAGACAAAAAAAATCAATATGAGAATTTAAGTTGGAACAACATCATTGGCAAACTTGATTTAACGGATCAATTCTTTCTTAGATAATTTCACAATTAAGATCTGAAGGCAGGCTAGGGTTGTGGTTACACACAGGAGCTTTGGAGTCAGGCAGACCTGGATTCAAGTTCTGCCACAACTACTTTATGCAAGTGAACTTGGATAACTTCCTTCACCTCTGTGAGCCTCAGTTTTCCCGACTGTAAAGTGGGGTGAATACCAGTATAGACCGCATGGGGTCATTGTGAGGATGAACAGAGATGATGCAGGTGGAGTGCTTGTCCCAGAGTGGTTCCCAGGCTGACCTGTCCCTGCCATACCTTGTTCTTTTCCTGCAGCGTCATAGAGATCAGGCTCTGCTCGGTACTGCTCCTTTTCAGCTCCACCCTGAGCTTCCTCATTTCTTTTTCCATGTCATGGATTTGCTGAAAGAGTTCCAACAACAGGGAAGTCAACTTCACAACTCATTTCATCTGGTTCATTAAGGCAGAAACCTAGTCTGGGATTCGCTTCATTCCTTCCCTTGGGGGACAATTCCACATCTTTGAGGCAAAGTAGACTTTCTTTCAACGGATGCAATGAAAGGGCTGGGTGAGGGAAAATTTGAGTTTCTTTTGAAGATCAGCATGGATCCTGGATTAAACAGTATAAGATACCTATCCACTCATTAGAGTCTCTTTCCTTGGGGCACATTTTTGAGTTCAATCTAAATAAGGGCTGTTTGGAAGACACAATGGGCACAGTTTGGAAGAAAAGAACAATGACATTTTTCTTTTATCTCATTTGAGGCAGAGAAGTGTGCTCCTGACAGGGAGAAGAACACATGTCTTCTGCCCCCGTCGCAGGCACCGTCCTTCCCAACGGATGGAAAACGTATGCCTGGTGATGTGCACGAGAGTTCGGGCCAGTACAGGGGGTGAACATTTACATTTAGTGGTCATCTTTTCATTTTATAAATTTTTATGTTCACCTTCCATACAAGGCCAGTGATACATTTGCTTTTTATTTTGTTTTTATGAATTGTTGTAAAATTGAATGTATTTAAGCAAAAATACTTCAAGAAGAGTTGTGTTAATAACAGTGCTCAGGGCTGTGATAAAACTTGTGACAGTGGATCATGAAAGTCTGGGCATCACAAGTCCAGGGGTAGGGACCACGGTGAATTTCTAGCAGCATATGGTGGCCACCTCCCATCCCTGTCCCCAGGGGAAACCTGATGAGGGGCCTTGAGCCAACTGCCCAGAAAATCTGGGGAGAGTGTGTTTTCCATGGTCTTTTCACCCATCTCTTTGAGGCTAGCAAATCAAAGAATTAGGAGACTACATTAACAGACAAACACCCAGAAAGCCCCAGAGCTTGTGCTAGCTAATGGGCCAAGGAACCCCTCCAAAACCCTCAAGGCCACAATCTAGGCTTTCAGTGGACACCTAGGGGTCAGGAGGTTCAACGCACGGTTTTGCAGAGTTTTAACTCTTTCTCTTGGGCTTCCCACTTCTCCTTCTGGGCATCTTCCTTCTGTAACTCTTCTTTCAGCACTGAGCACTGTGGAGAAAAAGGACAAAGCCACGGGGGCTTGGCTGGGGGTCCCAAGTACCTGTGTTCACGCCCAGGTGTGTTTCCTGCTGTATAACCCAATCACACCTCTGAATTCTGAGAGGCGAGACCATTTGTGGGATGGGAGCACGGGATCCTGCAGTCATTCCCAGTTCACCCCTCTCATGAGTTCTGAGGAATAGAGCGTCTAAATTCCTCTTCAAGAGCCAGCAAACTTCACTTCAGGGGAAATCCAGCTTTGTAGAGTCTGGGTACTTAGGGTGCAGGAATTGGGATGTTTTCACGCTGTGACCGGTGAGGGTGCAGGGGGCCGAGCCAGAGAGCTGGGGTCCATCTTAGGGCTTTTGTGCAGGTTGAGTCTCAAAGACACAACTGCCCCGACTGGTGTGGAGGGGTAAACGGAGCTGTCTTGCCCGAGGGTGGCTTGGCAACAGGCATTAAGTGCATAAGGATGGATGTGCCTTCTTCTGACCCAGCAATTCCCACTTTAGGAATGTACCTTAAGGACAATGACTGGAGAAATAAGTAAATCTGTAGTTTCAAGGATGCTCTTCACAGAATTGTCAGTAACCGTGGAATAAAAAAAAAAATGAGGAAACATCCCAAGTGTTGTTTAGAACAGCAGACCACTTTATAACACTGGGTACATCCAGGAGAAAGTATGTAGCATTTAAGACGAATGATAAGAGCGCTGATTTATTAGCACGGGAAAATAGTAAGTATTTAAAAATTTTAAAAAGGTGCATAGAATAAATTCACTATAAAATGATTGATTGATTGATTTCTAGGCAATATATAGAAATAAGACTGGAAGAACATACATGAAAATATTAACACTGATTTCTCAAGGTAGCATTTCCTCTCCTCTCTTTTTATTTTTTCTTCTCAATGTCATCTACATATTTTTCTAAAATTAACACACATGGTGTATGTCATTAAAAAAAAAAGGCATCTCAAATGTTCACAAGAGCAGTACCCTTGGTGGTGACGAGCCCTTGTGCTACTGGCCAGCACAGTCTAGGGGAGAAGGGACCTCATTCCGAGGTCAACAAGGAAGGGGAAACGGGGACATAAATCATCCAAATGCACTTCAGGAGGTAGAAGAGCCAAGCAGGTGCTGTCTTTGCAGATTCCTTCTACTTAGCACCACCTCTGCATCCCCTTCCCGTACCCAACACACACACACACACACACACACACACACACACACACCACATTAAACAGCTATAGCACATGCCTGGGAAGACACTCTGCTTGGGAGATACGAATGCAGAGGGCTTGGCCAGGCAGCCGACCCAGGGCAGAGGCAGAAGAGCACAACTAAAACCAGCCTCCCACTTCTCAGAAAACGATTTTGTCATCCCCATTTCACAAATGGGGAAATGGAGGCCAAATAATTTACAATGAAAGAAAGCTCTGGGATTGGACCCTGGTCTGTCTGATCCCAAAGCTTGTGCAGTGCCTTTCACCAGCTCCAAACTGGGTATGGTACTATGTACTAGGTATTACTTATTTTGCCTTTTCCTTGGAACCTCAAGATCTGTTCTCACCCCACCCCCATGCAGACCTAGCTATCAGGTAGCCTCTGGGAATCTCTGAGTTGCCACCTGAGATGAAAGCTTCGAGGTTTTACCTTGACTCACAGAAACAGGCACATCATACAAATACTGAGAAATCTTATCCTCTAGAGTCAGGATTCTAAAGTTAGCATTGAAGGCAAGATTTGCAAAGAGTCAGTTACATGGAAAAAGCTCTTTGCTTGCCTACCACGTTCATCTTCCATAGAGACATTCTACACACTAAAGTCTAAGGAAGAAATGAGAGTCTGCGTGTTTGCATCTGGATCTTCAGGTATTCTGCTTTGAAGACAATTATGAGAACCAGTGGTGCTGGGACCATGATGCAGCCGTTTGGTCATCCTTGCTCACAGAGAGATCGTATTCTGTTTAATGTTAAACTTTGTACTGGCAGTATATGCTCATAGGTGGGTTTGTTGCTGGGATTAAACAAACTCATTTATAATAGGGGTTAGAAAATGTTTGCTTGATTTGAAAATCTATTATGCTTATTCTGAGCCACATACATGCTGTCCTTTGAAAGGCTTCAGAGAAGTTGGCCACCTGCCCAGCAGCTACCCTCCCTGTGTCCTTGGGCACTGGCCTCATCTCACCACCGTGTGTCATGTGACTCCACTGTGTCTGCTTTTCGCAGCTACAATTTGCTGATGACCCGACACTCACTCTGGAGCTGAGGGCTTCGAGCTGGTGATCCTTTTCTTTGTTCTCACTTTTCAGTTGATTCACCTCCTGTTGTAGTTGTTGAACTTGACCATCCTTTACTAACACGTCTCTTTGCAAAGATGACACCATCTCTGTAAAAGAACCAAACCAAACCAAAACAAAAGACTCATGGAGGTCAAAGAGGCAGGAATGATTATTGGCAACACCGTGGCTGTCAGCCAATGTTTGGAAAAGACCTTCCAAGTCCTGGCCACCACCACTGCCTGCCTACAATTGGGGAGGCTTTTTCCAAGGGTCCCAGAGAAGGAATGGGAATGAGAGCGAAGTCCACGGAACAGGGTTTGAGGCTTCAGTGAGAATGAGGGGCAGTCAGCACCAGCGAGAGGAGAAACCTGTGGGGGCCCCTTGTGGGCACAGGCCAGGCAAAGCTGGGAGGAGAGGCCACACCATGGGCCTGGGGAACAAAGTCCCAGCACAGGGAAGGTCCAGGAATTCTTCTCCAGAGGCCAGGTGACGGGCGTGTGGCAGAGGGCACTGCTGGACACTATTGATGGGGTGGTTGGTTTCACAGTCCTCTGAGTTTGGACCCCTCTCTACCACTTATTAGCTTGGTGGTCTTGGACAAGTTATTTCACCTCCCACTGTCTGTCCCACACAGAGTTATTGTAAGGGTCAAATGATGCGGTATGTCCCAAGAACAAGAAGTGGCTAAATTATGTTTGTTACAGGGCGCCTATTATTTTTCTCGGCAGCCAGCTTCCAAAATGGCCCCAATGATCCCTACCACCTAGAATTCATGCCCTGTGTAGCCCCTCCCACCCTGAATAGGGATGCCATGGGTAACCAATATGATACTGTGGAAATGACGGACTGTTTCCTCCCAGGCTGTGTCATAAAAGACACTGTGGGCTCCTCTTTGCTCTCTCTCGAATCACTCACTCCAGGGGAATCCAACTGCTGTGTCGTGAGGACACTCAAGCAGCCCTAGAGAGAAGCATGTGGGCTGAGGGACTAAGGCCTCCAGCCAATAGCCACATGAGCAGCCATTCGGAAGGGGGATCCTCTGGCTCCCCCCGAGGCTTTAGATGACATGACTGATGCCCCAGCCGACATCTTGACTGCAACTCGTGAGAACTAAGTCACCCCCCGCTCAAATTCCTGAACTACAGATACTGGGTGAGATAATAAATATTGGTTGGGGTTTTATCCATTACATTTTGGGGTAACTTGTTATGCAGCAATAGATAACTACTCCATTACTGTAGTATTATTTTTTTAACATCTTTATTGGAGTATAATTGCTTTACAATGGTGTGTTAGTTTCTGCTTTATAACCAAGTGCATCAGTTATGCATATACATATCTCCCCATATCTCTTCCCTCTTGCATTGTAGTATCACTTTGAATAAAAGTGGCAAGAAGGGTGCATAAATGCAGTGGTATTGGGTTATCTCCTACGGTTCTTTTCTTGAAAGAACATCAGGCCCAGTTTTAGTGGTAGGTATCAATCAAGAATATCTATGAAATAAAGCACAAAATGCTCCAGAATTTCAGTTTAAAAATGAGCTTTGCCTCCAGGACACAGTTCAGTTACTTGGAAATCCCTCTGGGGCTTGCCACACTTTGAGTGGGTCCAGCCCATCTCAAGCGTTATTACAACCCAGGTCTGTCCGACTCCGTGATCGGAGAAGGTGGGATCTGAGACAGGCTCGATGCTTGGATGAGGTTTCACTGGCTGACATATGGGAGGAAGGTGAGGACCAGCGAGTTCATCCTTCCATTCCTGGTGCCCAGAACAGCACCTAGCCTGGGGGAGGTGCTCAGAAAATATCTGAGGACATCCCAAGTGAGGGAGGAGCATAAGCAGAGACCTGGGGGCAGCAGGGGGTGGGTGTGGGTGTGATTAAGTTGCAGAGTGAGGCAGAAGAAAAGCACAGATTCATACAGAGATGGGGATTCACGTGCGACTCAATGCTATGCCTGGCTTCTACAGCTGTGGGCATGTTTCCTGTTACGCGCCGGCTGCTTTCAGACTGATGTGCCCCTCCGAGGCTCACTGCCTCCGCCCTGTCACCTGCTTCTCTCCCTCCCCTCGTCTGTGAGCGGTCCCATCCTCTTCAGGTCTCTAGACATGTCAGTTTCTGCTTAAAAAACTCCACTGGATTCCCAACACCCTTGCAATAAAAACCCAGACCCCCCAACCCTGCCCAGCCCCACAATCCCCTGTTCACTCCACGCAGACTCGCTTGCCCTTGGATTGTCCTTGCCCACCTGAAACAGGTCCTCTCTAAAAGAAGGACATAGCCGTGGAGGATACAACATAAACTGGTTAGAATCGGCTAGGTCCAAGGGGGCGTAAGATTCGACTTCCTGGGGAACTGGAGCCTCATTACAGGCTTATTGTAATACATGAGCAAAATGACACACGCACCAGCACCAGGACTGTTCCGAGGCTGACCATAAATGTCAAAAAGTGGGTGGTGGGGCTTCCCTGGTGGCGCGGTGGTTGAGAGTCCGCCTGCCGATGCAGGGGACACGGGTTCGTGCCCCGGTCCGGGAAGATCCCACATGCCACGGAGCAGCTGGGCCCGTGAGCCATGGCCACTGAGCCTGCGCGTCCAGAGCCTGTGCTCCGCAACGGGAGAGGCCACAACAGCGAGAGGCCCGCGTACAGGAAAAAAAAAAAAAAAAAGTGGGTGTTGGCCCAATTCCTGGAAATCCCTGCCCCTTCCCCAAAATATTAGAGTTGTCCCAATCCTCCCACTCATTAGCCTATAAAATTACCCAGCCCATAAAAACTAACCGCCCCATATTTGGGGGTCTCTAGCCTTCTGAGATGGCCCACACTCTGTCTGTGGAGTGTGTTTCTCTCTAAAGAAATCCACTTCTTACTTTGTCTCTCACTGGATTCTTTCTGCGATGAGACATAAAGAACCTGAGCTTTATTAAGTCCCGAGGCCAGATGAGTGATCTCGATTAAAAGATAGTGGGTTCTGACTGGGTTTGAGTCCCGGCCCACGGGTTCAAGTCCCACCTGAGTTCCATGGTTGCACACCCACTAAGCTGGTCCCCCTTGGTCTCCTCCCTTGAAGCGCTGGCCACCACGACACACAGTTTATTTTCTCCACAGCACCACTGCTCTCTGAAGTGGGCTTGTTTATTCATCCGTTTACTTTTATTGTCTGTCACCCCCTCCCAAATCTGTGAGTACAGGAATCTGACTGTCTTGCTTGGCTCTCCCTCCCCAGAGCCTGGAACGGGGCCTGACACCTAGTAGGAGCTCAAGAAACATGTGGAGCAATGAAGGAATCCAGGGAATCAAAGCTCAGCCACAGCTGTGCGTTGGCTGCCCCTCTCCCAACCCAAGCCCTTTATCAGGGAACCACCTCTGATCAAATTAGAAAATGGTTTCCCTTGGGCCCAAGTGCACTCGGCTGAAATGGGTGAGACCATGGGTGCCTTAAAGGAGTGACCCCATTTTGTCCACGCTCTAGTTTGCACTCAGGCTGCTTTGTGGAACCACCCAAGCCACAAGGCGACCTGTGTTCTCCCTGGTGGGGCCAGTGCTCAGGAGACCTTGTAGCCAAGAGATACCATTCTCTCAAATATTTACCAGGCCCTGCCCTCGGAACTGGGTGGCAAGAAACCTCCACTGAGGGAGAACTCTAATGCACCGACACGGGTGATCCCTGAGGCTGCACCCAGGTCACGGGCACAGGTGTGCTGGTTGACTGGTGATGTCTGCAGGGGGAGGGCAGAAGCTCTGGGGCCTGAATGCAGAAGGGCCTCACCTGACGTGATGGCGGCCTCCCTCCTTAAGTTCTCGGCCTCGTGCTTCAGGGAGGTGATTTCCAGGGTCTGGCTCAGCACCTGGTTGTAGCCTTGCTGTAGGGCACTGATCTGTGGAAGGAGGCAACACACAGTCAGAGGGGGCCAGCCAGGCCTGCAGGACACGCCGGTACTTCTCCAACGTTGGGCAAAGAGTCGGGTTGATCTTGGATCGGGGTGTTGGGGAAACCAAGGTTTTCAGTTGTCACTAGTGGAAGGGGCAGGAGGGGCCTGTTCCTTCAGTGACCACCATGTCATCAGTCCTCAAGACACGAACCTTATCTTTGTGGCCACCCAGGGGCTCCGGTGCTGCTGTCTTCCTATGACCTGTGGGTTTTCAGCCATAAATAGACCAGCTGTTGGTTCCAGATCATCCAGCACTGACTGGATGCACAGCAAAGTTCAAGAGCCGGGAGCAGGTTATGAAATGAATTCCCTCTAATGAGAATAGAGGGTAGTTTATACCTCACAGAACACTCCAGAGTTTACAGAGCCCGTTCACACATGCTACACTGATACTCGTCATAGCGTTGCTGAAGGCTGACGTTCCCATTAATGTGCCCATTTTGCAAGGGAGCCAGGTTGAGACTCAGAGAGGCGAGGCCCCCTGCTCGGGATCACGCGGCTGGTCAGACGTGGAGTCTGATTCAAACCCAGTCTTTAGTTGCCTGGTTCCTCCTTCCCAGGTGGCTCTAGGATTGAGCGTGAGAAGTTGGAGGCTGTAAAGCATGGCATGGACTCGGGAGCCGGACTGTGGCCTTCAAGTCCTGCCTCTGCCAGTTAACGGGCTTTGTGAACACAAGGAGGACACCATATTCTGTTTCCTTTTGTTCAGTCTGCACGCGGGGTGATGGTAGTCCCAACCTGATAGGATTGTTAGAAGTATTTTAATAAGTTAACATGTGTACAAGTGCTCAGATCATGCCTGGCACACGGCACAGGGGGATGAGCTGTGACGGTCCTCTCCTCTGACTACCCACGGGGTGTTTTTTTTCTTTTCTTTTGGGTTTATTTTGGGGTTTTTTTGCGGTACGCGGGCCTCTCACTGTTGTGGCCTCTCCCATTGCGGAGCACTGGCTCCAGTCACGCAGGCTTAGCGACCATGGCTCAGGGGCCCAGCCACTCCGCAGCATGTGGTATCTTTCCGGACCGGGGCACGAACCCGTGTCCCCTGCATCGGCAGGTGGACTCTCAACCACTGCGCCACCAGGGAAGCCCTCACGGTGTGTTTTAGCTTCAACTTCCCTCGTCCGTCTCTGGAGAATGTAGTTGGTAATCTTTATGTGTGCATTTGTAAGCCTTGCCAGGCTCACTTAAACGCCAGTGTGGTTGTTATTAAGAGGAAATACAGGGGCTTCCCTGGTGACGAGGTGGGTGACAGTCCGCCTGCCGATGCAGGTGACGCGGGTTCGTGACCCAGTCCGGGAAGATCCCACATGCCGCGGTGCGGCTGGGTCTGTGGGCCATGGCCGCCGAGCCTGCGCATCCGGAGCCTGTGCTCCGCAATGGGAGGGGCCACAACAGTGAGAGGCATGTGTACCACAAAAAAAAATAATAAAAAAAAATAAAGGAAATACAGGAATCGTGGGTGGGAGCACCACAGGCCGGCTCTATCTATGGCTGCTGTGAGCACCCTCTAAGTCCATGGCTCAGAGCCCCCTCAAGGGCGGGCCCCCCTCTAGGGGTCTAGGTCTACACGTGGGGTGTGGAAGGCTCTCCATCAAATGCAACGTTGGTAAGGGCCCGAAAGTAGCTGCCAGGCCTCGGCCTCCACAGAGCAGGTACCCGAGAGGCCGGGAAAGAGAGCTGGGCCCAGAACCCCCTCCCTCTCCGTTTGATGTGGCCAGACTGCTTGTTCTGAGTGGCCCGGACATTCCCACCTCAAGGTGCACTGTGGGCCTTTGCCCTGTGATTTTTCAGATGTCAGGCCTCAGTACTCCCACAGGGACACGTTTATTGGGGCATACATGTCAAGCAATCCATAGACAGGACAAGAGCTAGCTTGTTTTTTTTTTTTTTTTTTTTTCGCTGTACGCGGGCTTCTCACTGTTGTGGCCTCTTCCGTTGTGGAGCACACGCTCCGGAAGTGCAGGCTCAGTGGCCATGGCCCACGGGCCCAGCCGCTCCGCAGCATGTGGGATCTTCCCAGACCGGGGCACGAACCTGCGTCCCCTGCATCGGCAGGCGGACTGTCAACCACTGCACCACCAGGGAAGCCCCACTAGCTTGTTTTGATAGATCAAAATGGAAGTGACAAGGAGAAGGATGCAATTTCTTTTCTTTTTTTAAAAATAAATTTTATTTATTTATTTATTTTTGGTGTGTTAGGTCTTTGTTGCGGTGCATAGGCTTATTGTGGCGCCTTCTCTTGTTGCAGAGCCTGGGCTCTAAGCACACGGGCTTCAGTAGTTGTGGCAAGAGCGCTCAGTAGTTGTGGCGCACAGGCTTACATGCTCCACGGTATGTGGGATCTTCCCGGACCAGGGCTCGATCCCGTGTCCCCTGCACTGGCAGGCGGATCCCTAACCACTGTGCCACCAGCCAAGTCCTGGGTGCAATTTCTTTGTTCTCCTAAGGTAAGGTTGCCAGATTTAGGGGAGGAAAAAAGGATGTTCACTTAAAATAGGATTTCAGATAATGAATAATATTTTAGTGCAAGTGTGTCCCATGCAATATTTGGGACACACACTAAAACGAAATTCTAAAATTCAAATTTAACTGGGTGTCCTTACTTTATCTGGCAACCCCACCCGAAGAGAGTTCCTAAACTTCAGTTATTCATATACCACTTTCACCATTTTTCCCATGTCTCTTGGCTAGCCCCACTATAATTTCTTAGCATTTTTCGTAGAAGCAGCTCCCTTTTTAAACTTAAAAACGTGCATTAAATTAAAAATAACTGTTATAAGAATAAATAGAGACTCAGTGTCTTAAATAAAAATAATCCCTCCAAAAGAAGAAATACAGGAATTTCCCTGTTTATCATCAGACCAGGTTGCGGGCATCACTCTAAAAAAAAAAAAAAAAAAAAGATTGGGGGGAGGTGGTGGGCATGCCCAGGTAATGGAGTTCGGGCGTGCTGATATGGCCACCAGATGGCGCTCACAGCCTTTGGTCTTGGTTTGTGTCCTTGGAAATCTTGTCATTATTACTCTGGTAGAGTTAACAGATACGTCAAGGTCTCACAAGTTTTCTGACTCGTTTCATACACCATCATGGTTCAGAGTCTAGGACATTTGGGGCAGTTACACTTACTTTTTCCCTGGGGCACATGAGACATTATTGGGGGGAGCTCTATGCTGGAAGTTGCGGGGACACAGGCCACTCTGACCCCCACTCTCCCCAAGGCTATACTTTTGCATGTTTGTGCTTTGGAAACTTTGAGTAAAAAAATTCTTTCACATCTTACTTTTCTCTGTTGGGGGGAACTACAACTTTTCCATAAAAGGTCCTTGGAACACTGAAAGTGTTTGTAAGCTCTTCTCAGCTTAATGCTTTTATTTGCATGATACCAGAGATAGAACACACAGAGACAAACTTCCAGAAGGGAAAACGTATGTTCCCCTCTAAGACTCCAGTGGTTTTGACAGATTGAAAATATTTCAATCTGAGTGTCAGAGTTTTAGGATTTTGGATTGCTGGAAAACTCCAAAGACTCTTCAAACCTCTTTGATACTTTTACTATCAAAGTAAATATCCATATTGTTTGTAATGGCATAAATTCCAAGATGTTTAATGTCTGTTAAGCTGTGTAATAAAATGGGCACTGAATCATAAGAAAGTTAAGAGTGCTAGGAGGAGTGATTGTTTCAGGATGATAATTTGGCTTCTAATTACCACAGGCGTATAAGAGCACATGGAGGTAAGAATTTTCTAGTGATACTGTAGCAGATCGAAGATCTCTGAGAGCAAATCATTATGCACACACCTTCGGGGACCAGGGAAAACACATAAAGTAATCAGAACCATAAATCAACCTGCCATGTGGCTTACACTTCTGGTGGAATGCTCTGCAGGCAGTAGAATAGTTAAGAAACTAAAATGTCAGTGGATGAAACTCGATTTGAGTTCAAACCGATGGAGCCTCTGGTTCATATATGCCTTGCTATAAAATATTCTTCTTCAGTTATAAGTGAAGCTCCAGGGGTAGGGGAGGCAACAGCACGATGCATCAGTGTAATTATTTCTAGATAATTTCTTTGTAAAAAAACATTTTTCCCCCAGATATCGGCAGCCACTTTAAATAATACTCAAATTGGGACCGGCTGATATTCAAAGATATGTGGAAATTATATAATATTCTATGTCAAATATATTTCAATTATTTAAAAAAAGGTATGTGGGGAATTGCCTGGCAGTCCAGTGGTTAGGACTCTGTGCTTCCACTGCTGGAGGCCTGGGTTTGATCTCTGGTCAGGGAACTAAGATCCTGCAAGCCGCGTGGTACGGCCAAAAAAAAAAAAAGGTATGTGGGAATAATTCAGCCTCATCCATGTACCTGAAAAAGACATGTCACTTTCTCAGGAAAGCTCTGAAATGGGAGAATAACTGAAAGGAATATTTCAGCAAAATTGTGTTCAGTTCAAGAAAAAGATGCTCATTAATGTGTCAGCTACATGTCAAGGTAGCTGTTTGCACTAATAATCCCTACAGGACCTGTTACTTTCATTGTTTTTTCAAAACCAGGTTTGAAGGAGAGTCATTAGTTCCTTTAAATATTAGAGCATGTATTTGTTGACTTGTTTATTCTGTCTCCCTCACTAGAGCATAACAGGGGGAAGGATCATGTCTGTCTTGTTCTCTGCTGAATTCTCAGAGCCTGGAAGAGGGCATGGCACGGGATAGGCCCCCCAAAATATTTCTTTGGATTAATGGACGGATGGATGGATGGATGAATAAAGAACAAACAAACAGACACGGTCCTAACAGAGTTCTAGAAGGTTACTGGGCCCAACCTTTGCCTTCATGGAGCTTACAGTTTCCTGCTAGAATCTCCTAGGTTCACCATACACAATCTGTGTCCTTTCTAGAGCACCATTTCTAGGATTGAAACTGTGTACCTAGAATCGGTTACAGAGGGAAAGACAGTAAACAGAGAACAAGAGAACAAAGGCCCCCAAGCATTGACTATGGTTTTTTTTTCCTCTCTCCTTTTTTAAAATGTTTATTTATTTATTTATATTTTTCTTATTAGTCACCCATTTTATACACATCAGTGTATACATGTAAATCCCAATCTCTCAATTCATCATACCACCACCCCCACCCCCTGCCGCTTTCCCCCCTTGGTGTCCATACGTTTGTTCTCTACATGTGTGTCTCAATTTCTGCTCTGCAAACTGGTTCATCTTTACCATTTTTCTAGGTTCCACATATATGCGTTAATATATGATATTTGTTCTTCTCTTTCTGACTTACTTCACTCTGTATGGCAGTCTCTAGATGCATCCATGTCTCTACAAATGACCCAATTTTGTTCCTTTTTATGGCTGAGTAATATTCCATTGTATATATGTACCACTTCCTCTTTAACCATTCGTCCGTCAATGGGCATTTAGGTTGCTTCCATGATCTGGCTATTGTAAATAGTACTGCAATGAACATTGGGGTACATGTGGCTTTTTGAATTATGGTTTTCTCTGGGTATATGCCCAGTTGTGGGATTGCTGGGTCCTATGGTAATTCTATTTTTAGTTTTTTAAGGAACCTCCATACTGTTCTCCATAGTGGCTGTATCAATTTACATTCCCACCAACAGTGCAAGAGGGTCCCCTTTTCTCCACACCTTCTCCAGCATTTGTTGTTTGTAGATTTTCTGATGATGCCCATTCTAACTGGTGTGAGGTGATACCTCATTGCAGTTTTGATTTGCATTTCTCTAATAATTAATGATGTTGAGCAGCTTTTCATGTGCTTCTTGGCCAGCGGTATATCTTCTTTGGAGAAACGTCTATTTTGGTATTCTGCACATTTTTGGATTGGGTTGTTTGTTTTTTTAATATTGAGCTGCATGAGCTCTTTATATATTTTGGATATTAATCATTTGTCAGTTGCTTCCTTTGCAAATATTTTCCCCCAGTCTGAGGGTTGTCTTTTCATCCTGTTTATGGTTTCCTTTGCTGTGCAAAAGCTTTGAAGTTTCATTAAGTCCCATTTGTTTATTTTTGTATTTATTTCCATTACTCTAGGAAGTGGATCAAAAAATACCTTGCTGTGATTTATGTCAAAGAGTGTTCTTCCTATGTTTTCCTCTAAGAATTTTAGAGTGTCTGGTCTTACATTTAGGTCCCTAATCCATTTTGAGTTTATTTTTGTGTATGGCATTAGGGAGTGTTCTAATTTCATTCTTTTACATGTAGCTGTCCAGTTTTCCCATCACCACTTATTGAAGAGACTCTCTTTTCTCCACGGTATATCCTTGCCTCCTTTGTCATAGATTAGTTGACCATAGGTGTGTGGGTTTATCTCTGGGCTTTCTATTCTGTTCCATTGACCTATATTTCTGTTTTTGTGCCAGTACCATATTGTCTTGATTACTGTGGCTTTGTAGTATAGGCTGAAGTTAGGGAGTCTGATTCCTCCAGCTCCGTTTTTTTCCCTCAAGACTGCTTTGGCTATTCGGGGTCTTTTGTGTCTCCACACAAATTTTAAGCATTTTTGTTCTAGTTCTCTAAAAAATGCCATTGGTAATTTGATAGGGATTGCATTGAATCTGTAGATTGCTTTGGGTAGTAGAGTCATTTTCACAGTATTGATGCTTGCAATCCAAGAACATGGTATATCTCTCCATCTGTTGCTATCATCTTTAATTGCTTTCATCAGTGTCTTACAGTTTTCTGCATACAGGTCTTTGTCTCCCTAGGTAGGTTTATTCCTAGGTATTGTATTTTTTGGTTGCAGTGATACATGAGAGTGTTTCCTTAATTTCTCTTTCAGATTTTTCATCATTAGTGTATAGGAATGCAAGAGATTTCTGTGCATTCATTTTGTGTCCTGCAACTTTACCAAGTTCATTGATTAGCTCTAGTAGATTTCTGGTGGCATCTTTAGGATTCTCTCTGTAGAGTATCCTGTCATCTGCAAACAGTGACAGTTTTACTTCTTCTTTTTCAATTTGGATTCCTTTTATTGCTTTTTCTTCACTGATTGCTGTGGCTAGGACTTCCAAAACTATGTTGAAGAATAGTAGTGAGAGTGGACATCCTTGTCTTGTTCCTGATCTTAGAGGAAATGTTTTCAGTTTTTCACCATTGAGAATGATGTTTGCTGTGGCTTTGTCATATATGGCCTTTACTATGGTGAAGTAGGTTCCCTCTATGCCCACTTTCTGGAGAGTTTTTATCATAAATCAGAGTTGAATTTTGTCAAAAGCTTTTTCTGCATCCATTGAGATGATCATATGGTTTTTCTTTTTCAATTTGTTAATATGATGTATCACATTGATTGATTTGCATACATTGAAGAATCCTTGCCTCTTTGGGATAAATCCCACTTGATCATGGTGTATGATCCTTTTAATGTGTTGTTGGATTCTGTTTGCTAGTATTTTGTTGAGGATTTTTGCATCTATATTCATCAGTGATATTGGTCTGTAATTTTCTGTTTTTGTAGTATCTTTGTCTGGTTTTGGTATCAGGGTGATGGTGGCCTCAGAGAATGAGTTTGGGAGTGTTCCTTCCTCTGCAATTTTTTGGAAGAGTTTGAGAAAGATGGGTGTTAGCTCGTCTCTAAATGTTTGATAGCATTCACCTGTGAAGCCTTCTGGTCCTGGACTTCTGTTTGTTGGAAGATTTTTAATCACAGTTTCAATTTCATTACTTGTGATTGGTCTGTTCATATTTTCTATTTCTTCCTGGTTCAGACTTGAAAGGTTATAACTTTCTAAGAATTTGTTCATGTCTTCCAGGTTGTCCATTTTATTGGCATAGAGTTGCTTGTAGTTGTCTCTTAGGATGCTTTGTATTTCTGCGGTGTCTGTTGTAACTTCTTTTTCCTTTCTAATTTTATCGATTTGAGTCCTCTCCCTCGTTTTCTTGATGAGTCTGGATAATGGTTTATCAATTTTGTTTAACTTCTCAAAGAACCAGCTTTTAGTTTTATTGATCTTTGCTATTGTTTTCTTTGTTTCTATTTCATTTATTTCTGCTCTGATCTTTATGATTTCTTTCCTTCTGCTCACTTTGGGTTTTGTTTGTTCTTCTTTCTCTAGTTCCTTTAGGTGTAACGTTAGATTGTTTATTTGAGATTTTTCTTGTTTCTTGAGGTAGGCTTGTATAGCTATGAACTTCCCTCTTAGAACTATGGGATGCTTTTGCTGCATCCCATAGGTTTTGGATCGTCGTGTTTTCATTGTCATTTGTCTCTAGGTATTTTTTGATTTCCTCTTTGATTTCTTCAGTGATCTCTTGGTTATTTAGTAACGTACTGTTTAGCCTCTATGTGTTTGTGTTTTTTACAGGTTTTTCCCTGTAATTCATTTCTAATCTCATAGCGTTGTGGTCAGAAAAGATGCTTGATATGATTTTAATTTTCTTAAATTTCCTGAGGCTTGATTTGTGACCCAAAACGTGATCTATCCTGGAAAATGTTCCGTGCGCACTTGAGAAGAAAGTGTAATCTGCTGTTTTAGGATGGAATGTCCTACAAATATCAAGTAAATCTATCTGGTCTATTGTGTCATTTAAAGCTTGTGTTTCCTTATTAATTTTCTCTTTGGATGATCTGTCCATTGGTGTAAGTGAGGTGTTCAAGTCCCCCACTATTATTGTGTTACTGTTGATTTCCTCTTTTAGAGCTGTTAGCGATTGCCTTTTGTATTGAGGTGTTCCTATGTTGGGTGCATATATATTTATAATTGTTATATCTTCCTCTTGGATTGATCCCTTGATCATTACGTAGTGTCCTTCCTTGTCTCTTGTAACATTCTTTATTTTAAAGTGTATTTTACCTGATATGAGTATTGCTACTCCAGCTTTCCTTTGATTTCCATTTGCATGGAATATCTTTTTCCATCCCCTCACTTTCAGTCTGTATGTGTCCCTAGGTCTGAAGTGGGTCGCCTGGAGACAGCATATAGATAGGTCTTGTTTTTGTATCCTTTCAGCAACCCTGTGTCTTTTGGTTGGAGCATTTGATCCATCCACGTTTAAGGTAATTATCGATATGTATGTTTCTATGACCATTTTCTTAATTGTTTTGGGTTTGTTTTTGTAGGTCCTTTTCTTCTCTTGTGTTTCCCACTTAGAGAAGTTCCTTTAACATTTGTTGTAGAGCTGGTTTGGTGGTGCTGAATTCTCTTAGCTTTTGCTTGTCTGTCAAGCTTTTGATTTCTCCATCGAATCTCAATGAGATCCTTGCTGGGTAGAGTAATCTGGGTTGTAGGTTCTTCCCTTTCATCACTTTAAGTATATCATGCCACTCCCTTCTGGTTGGTAGAGTTTCTGCTGAGAAATCAGCTGTTAACCTTCTGGGAGTTCCCTTGTATGTTATTTGTCATTTTTCCCTTGCTGCTGTCAATAATTTTTCTTTAATTTTTGCCAAGTTGATTACTATGTGTCTCGGTGTGTTTCTCCTTGGGTTTCTCCTGTATGGGACTCTCTGTGCTTCCTGGACTTGGGTGGCTATTTCCCTTCCGATGTTAGGGAAGTTTTTGACTATAATCTCTTCAATATCTTCTCGGGTCCTTTCTCTCTCTGTTCTCCTTCTGGGACCCGTATAATGTGAACGTTGTTGTGTTTAATGTTGTCCCAGAGGTCTCTTAAGCTGTCTTCATTTCTTTTCATTCTTTTATCTTTATTCTGTTCTGCAGCAGTGAATTCCACCATTCTGTATTCCAGGTCACTTATCCGTTTCTTTTGCCTCAGTTATTCTATTGATTCCTTCTAGTGTGTTTTTTTTTCAGTTATTGTATTGTTCATCTCTGTTTGTTTGTTCTTGAATTCTTCTAGATCTTTGTTAAACATTTCTTGCATCTTCTCGATCTTTGCCTCCATTCTTTTTCTGAGGTCCAGGATCATCTTCACTATCATCATTCTGAATTCTTTTTCTGGAAGGTTGCCTATCTCCATTTCATTTAGTTGTTTTCTGGGGTTTTACCTTGTTCCTTCATCTGTTACATAGCCCTCTGCCTTTTCATCTTTTCTGTCTTTCTGTGAATATTGTTTTTGTTCCACAAGCTGCAGGATTGTAGTTCTTCTTGTTGCTGCTGTCTGCCCTCTGGTGGATGAGGCTATCTAAGAGGCTTGTGGAAGTTTCCTGATAGGAGGGACTGGTGGTGGGTAGAGCTGGCTGTGGCATTGGTAGGCAGAGCTCAGTAAAACTTTAATCTGCTTGTCTGCTGATGGGTGGGTCTGGTTTCCCTCCCTGTTAGTTGTTTGGCCTGAAGCGACCCAACACTGGAGCCTACCCAGGCTCTTTGGTGGAGCTAATGGCAGACTCTGGGAGGGCTCATGCCAAGGAATACTTCCCAGAACTTCTGCTGCCAGTGCCCTTGTCCCTTGGTGAGCCACAGCTGTCCCCTGCCTCTGCAGGAGACCCACCAACACTAGCAGGTAGATCTGGTTCAGTCTCCTAGGGGGGTCACTGCTCCTTCCCCTGGGTCCCAATGCACACACTACTTTGTGTGTGCCCTCCAAGAGTGGAATCGCTCTTTCCCCCAGTCCTGCCAAAGTCCTGCAATCAAATCCCACTAGCCTTCAAAGTCTGAGTCTCTAGGAATTCCTCCTCCCATTGCTAGACCCCCAGGTTGGGAAGCCCGACGTGGGGCTCAGAACCTTCACTCCAGTGGGTGGACTTCTGCGGTATAAGTGTTCTCCAGTTTGTGAGTCACCCACCCAGCAGTGATGAGATTTGATTTCATTGGGATTGCGCCCCTCCTACTGTCTCAGTGCGCCTTCTCCTTTGTCTTTGCATGTGGGGTATCTTTTTTGGTGAGTTCCAGTGTCTTCATGTCGCTGATTGTTCAGCAGTTAGTTGTGATTCCAGTGTTCTCGAAAGAGGGAGTGAGAGCATGTCCTTCTACTCCGCCATGTTGAACCAAATCTGACTATGGTTTTAAGCAGAATTATGCACTGAGGCCAAAATTCATCAATGACCAATTGCTTTTTTATCAACTTTGTTGCAATATAATTTATGTACAAGATCAGTGGCCAATTTTAAAGTAGTTCTTTAAAACTTAAAAAAAATTTTTTTTTCTTTTGGATTTAGTTTCAGGAGGAAGGAAGTTGACTGGTAAATCCAGACATTCTGGGTGGAGATTTTTTGGTGAAATTCCCTATAAATGAACCAGCAGCTGCCTTCAGAGTTTGATAAAGGCCTCAGTGTTTGGAACACTGTGGGGTTCCTTCTCCCCACCTCCAGCTCTTTCTGGCTGGGTCCGGGTGGGTGTGAGAAGTGGTCACTGAAGCGACAGGAGTTGGGTGGAAATGCAAAGCGGGTGTGAAAGCATGAGGTGTACAAGGTGGCAGAGCTGAGCCCAAGTCACATCACTGCCTCTCACTTGCTGTGCAAGCTGTAACAAGCTCCTGGGCATCTCTGAGCGTGCCTCAGTCTCCTCATCTGTAGAATGGCATGTGTCAGAAGACTGAGGTTTAACTAGCTAATGAGGGGACTTCCCTCATGGTGCAGTGGTTAAGAATCTGCCTGCCAATACAGGGGACATGAGTTCAAGCCCTGGTCCAGGAAGATCCCACATGCCGTGGAGAAACTATGCCCGTGGGCCACAACTACTGAGCCTGCACTCTAGAGTCCGCGAGCCACAGCTACTGAAGCCCTCATGCTGCAACTACTGAAGCCCATGCTCTGCAGCAAGAGAAGCCACTGCAATGAGAAGCCCACGCACTGCAGTGAAGAGTAGCCCCTGCTCACTGCAACTAGAGAAAGCCCGTGCACAGCAACGAAGACCCAATGCAGCCAATAAATAAATAAATAAATAAAATAAAATAAATAAATAAATAAATAAGCTAATGCACCCAAAGCACCTGCACCGGGGCCTGAACATGGTAGGCACTTAATGAAATCTAATATTGTTCTTACAAGGCTAGAAATTTGCCAACCCTCCACTCCCTGGATCTGCACTCTTCTCCATGCTGTGCTGACTGCCCATTTCTAACTACCCGGGTGGCTCCGCCAAGGCTCTACCTGAGAGCTGTCACCCTGTGTTGTGACCCCAAGACCCCGACCCACTTGTCTCTGAGCCCTACCTGCTTTTTCAAGCTCTGGATCTCTCTCTGTTGGGCATCGTCCTCTTCATGCAGAACCTGAAACTTGGGCGGGATCACCCTCTGCTTCTGCCTGGAGGCAGCTGTTTCCAACAGCTTCTGCCTCAGGTTGGCCACTTGGTTCTGCAGGCTTGCTATCACCGTGTCTTTGTATTTAGATTCAAGTTCAAAATCGGAGAGACGGCTGACTTCTTTTCCCAGCAGCAGAATTATTTCATCCTGGGTGGAGGCCAGATGGGAAATTTACTAGGTGTGGGTCTGGGTGTAAGGCTGAGCCCATTTAAAGAAAGACAGGAAAAATATGGTATCATTCTTTGGGAAGGTGAGGGCAGGCAGGGAGGGAAAAAGCAGACTTTCAAGGCTATCTCTGTCACTTGGAAAATCTCATAGAGACAAGAATTGGCTTAAAATGATGTACTTGTATATAGACTCCTGTAATGGATGTCTGTACCTCACAGGTACGGAAACTTTCCTTTCCCCGAGAATTAGACTTTCATATTAAGAACAACCATCCCACTTGGGAACTTTTGTTGCTAGAAAGTTTACTTAGAGTGTTTTCATTTATAATATTCAGCCTAGCACACCGGGGACCTAGGAAAGGTACTTAGGAAAACAACATTCTGTTTGACCACATTCTGCCTATAATGAGGGTTATTTGTTTTAACTTAAAACATTCTGAACTATTTGTTTTCCCTTTCCTCTCTTCTAATATTTCCTGCCTCTTTTGGCTATTCATGTATGAATTTTTTCCAGGTAACTCAATCTGGAAAGTAAATGAGACAGGAATACTGATTTATTTGCATGGGCTCATGTAAACTTTTGGCTGGAAAAACAAAATTGCTGGTAGACTTTACCCACAGGTATAATTCACCCTGTCCTCCATCTCTCCAGTGATAAAGCTCTGCAGCCAAAGAATTGGTTAGGTTTTCCAAAAAAGGAAAAAAAATTCCCCCAAACTTCTCACCAGACGTTATCAATAAAATGTCAGAAAAACTGAAGAAGAAGAAGAAGAAAAAATTCCCCAGAGGCCTTTTCCAAAGCAGTCACGGGAGGAGGTAAACGGGCAATTTCTGGGCCAGCTCATTCCTAGGAGAGCCGTGCCGTCAGCCTCACGACCTGCTAGCTCCGTGACCTGGGGAAGGACAGGGTCTCGCTCATGAGAAAGCCTGTCTGACATTGCCAGCTGCTGCCAGGGGCCTTCCTTTGGGTCCTTGTGAAAGTTGGTGGCAAAACTTCAAGAGAGAGCATCAGACATATTCCCTACTCCTGGGCAGTTTCCCCTGTTTCACCCTGTTATGATCAGCCAGGTGCTTATTCATTTTTCATGCAACAAACATTCAACGGGCAGCAACTAAGTGCCAGGCCCCGTGCCAGTGCTGGAATATAAGAAGTTTGCAGAGAGCAGTGGACAGCTGTGGGTTCTGCTTTCCTGCTGAGGGTCCCCTTGCCCTTCTTGGAGGGAGTGTTCCTCCTTCCATTTGGTCTGGGTAGGACTGTCAGTCATGTGCCCTGCTCCTTCCTGTCCCACCTCCCCATGTGCATGTGGCCCAAGCTGGTCAATCAGAGATTTCACACATCGATTACAGAGGGAGAGGATCTTGCCTTCTTTTGGATCATGTAGGCTTGTTTGCCTGAGTTTGTCTTTTCTAACACACAAAGCCAGCCTTATGAAGAAAGCCAGACACTGAGGGAAACAGAGGGGAGAAGTTGGTAGTGGGGAGGTGTTCTGATGACATTATTCAAGCTCCTGGATCTAGCCATACCTGAAGCTAGTGGCCCTTTAAATTTTCCAATAAGATGAGCTAATCAATGCTCCCCCTCAAGCTAATTTGTTTATTGTCACTTGAAGGAGTCCTGGCAAGTCAGGGTATAAACGACTTATCAAGAGAAAGAATTATTTCTATTATAAATAGAAAAAATGATAAATGGCTTATAAAAATTTTCTATAAATAGAAAAAATTATAGTGGTTGCACTATATTTCCAAGTTAAAATTGAGGCAGGTTGAAAAATGTCTACAAATACTTTGCAGTTTTGCCATCCAGTCTATTTCCTCACCCTCTAGTCTGGGCTGGCCCCGTGACTAGCTTTAACTAACGGAATGGAGTGGAAGTGATGCTGCATGATCTCCAGGCAAGTTCTTACAGGCTGTGCAGCTTCTGCTCTGACCCCCTGGGAACCCTGAGACCACTGTGCTGTGATGAAAAACCACATGCACAAAGGGGCGCACCAGTCCAGGCGTCCTGGCTGAGGCCCTAGATGTGGGAAGGAGGCCAATGGAGACCGACCACCAGCCTGGCCAAGCCAGCGGCTGACTGAGGCCGCATGAGTGAGGCCAGGGGACACGAGCAAAGGAACCTTCCAGGTCAACCCATAGATTCTGGGGAATAATGAATTGCTGTTTGAAGCCGCTAAGTTTTGGGATGGCTTGTTACACAGCGATAAATACAGAATCTGAGTGTGGCTTCTCGCCTTTCTGCAACATTTTGCAGAGTCTGGTCCCAGGATGCCTGGGTTGGAACCCCCTGCCTCCTGAAGGTTTGGATTTCCGTGTCTGACAAGAACCCCAGGTAGGTCTGCTCCTCACAAACTCTGAGAATTGCTGCAGGAGCAGGCCCTGGCCCTGAAGGAAAGCGAGATATTATAGACTGCTTCTTTTAGAGTAACTTTCAAGTCGTGTCTAAGTGGGGAGAAATTGACCTGGGCCCTTCCCAGGATGGCTTGAATCCACCTGTTCTGCTCGCATCCCTGTTTTAAACCTCTCTGGTTCTTTAACGAGTCTCTCGGCCCAGGCCTCCCTGACTTCAGGGCTCAATTCCTCCTGCAAGGAACGTGTTTTTGCATCACTGTTCCATCACTGAAGGTTGACCAAGTGATTACTGTGTGGGAGTTAGAAGTACCCGCTGAGAAGCTAACCAGACCTCGCTTTGAATCCTAACACTGCTCCTTGCATTGGACAGCCTTGAACACATTACTGAACCTCTCTGAGATTCAGTTTCCTCATCTGCAAAGTGAGGGTGATAAAATCTATTTTGAAGATGGTGAAGATTAACGAGCTAATAAATGTCAAGTGCACAGGACATGGCCCAGCACACAGTAGGTGCTCAGTACCTTGTAGTTGTAGATGTTATTTGGGATAAAATGAGCAGTGGCCAAACCTGGCTGAATGTCTTGGGAGGAAGAGGTGGTTTCTTGGAAGTAGGAAAAAGGGACAGTCCTTGAGACACAGAGAACAAGAGGCAGTGGCAATCTCTCCATGGTCCCTCTTGCTGCTGTAGCTCTGTGCTTCCCCAAGACCCCTCACCTTATCGTGCTGGGACAGGTCCTGGTCCACAAAAATTTCTCTGTAGGGCCCTGTCCCAGGAATTTCCTCGGCCACTGATTGTTCCGACAGTTCCGCCGCGTTGGTCCACACTAACACACAAGGTCAACAGAGAAGGCAGAGGAGACAGTGAGTTTCCCCAAAGTCTTAAAAAATATTTTCAGATTAACCTTCACATTCATGAGACTTATGCACTGAAAGCATTACAGGAGGACTGGAAAGGGTAAGAGCTGCCTCATTTCTCTTCCCCAGCATTAACTGCACTGATGCACTGTGGTGTGTCTCTTTCCAGACTTTTTTCTATGCCGCATAAGAGCTGAGGACCTTGGGCAAGTCATTTGCTCTCTCTAAGCCTTCGTTTCCACATACATAATTCAGGATCCCTGATAGTCTCTGTTATAAAGGGCTATCTGGAGATTAAATAGAATAATGATATAGAGCAGGGCTTGGCAAACTATGGCCCTGCGGCCAAATCTGGAATTCTGCCTATGTTTGTAAATAAAGTTTTATTGCAACATAGCCACAGTGATCATTTACATATTATTTATGGCTGCTTCCCAGCTACAAAGGCAGAGCTGAGTAGTTGCAGCAGAGACCATGTGACCCACAAGTACTACAGTATTTACTATCTGGCTCTTTACAGGAAAAGTTTGCTGACCCCTCAAGTAGAGCATTTAGCCCTAAACATTAGCTCTGTTTGTTTATATTGCAGCCATATCTTTTCAATAAACAAAAATGCATTTACATGACAGAGATGCTTATCCAGCTTACTTTTCAGCTAACAATATCAAAAACATCTTCCCATGTCAGTATTTGAGGCTGTACTGGGTTCTTTTCCAGGGTAGCATTGTGGTCCCTTGTCCAAGTGTGCCAAACGTGTTTAACTAGGATCCACTTGATAGACATTTAAGCTTTCCTAATTTTTTTCTTATTTACCCCAATATTACAAGGCCTTTTTATATGACTTTCAGGGATTATGGCATTGTGTTTGGGGGCCCCACTCTGTATCACATCAGACATCTCGCAATTCACTCACATCAACACTGAATACATTTCTTTTTATTGGTGTAGAAACGTTTGTGAAGATTTCTATAATTCTACGTGTGAGATCACTTGGGCCCAAGCAGCGTATTTTAAATTTCCAAGTGACTATGGTTTCTGGACAGTCACTGCACATTCTTATCTTCCTGTGAAGTGAGAAGCTGAACAAATTGTTTTCAGTGGTGATGGAACTTTCATGAGTCTTAACATTAATGATGGATGAAGCACTCACTGTCATGTTTGTGGACATTCATCATCTATTCATTTTGCTTCTGCCTTTTTTATTTATGTATTTTAGAGTCAAAGATTCCTGCCCCCCAGCCAGGTCTCAAACCTCTTTGTGGACCCCAGAACCTCTAGTGGACATAGCTGATGGCCTGTGGTACCCAGAGAATGCACAGCCTTGCGTGTTGAATGAGCAGCCCTGGCCACAGTGTTCCCTGGGGCGCGAGGAACAGAAGGGCCTGGAACTTCAGCAGCTGCCCATTTTCTCTCCCTCCACCTCCCCAACTAGGTCCATGATTAGAAAACTTTTATTTGAAGCTCACTGCCCCCATCTGACTCTCTTGGATCCTGAGCAGCTAAGTCCTAACTGACTATAGCAGCAGTGCCTGATAGAGAAATGATGGGAGCTACAGAATGCAATTTTCAATTTTCTAGTAGTCGCATTAAAAAGGTAAAAAGAAGAGATGAATTTTTTAATGATCAATTTGATTTAACCCAATACATTAAAAAAAACATCATTTCAACACGTAATCGACAAAAAATATGGAGATATTTTATATTCTTTTTCTTCGAGGCATGAAGCCTTTGAAATCTGGGGTTTATTTTACACTGATTGTGTATCTCAATTTGGAAAGTGAATTTTCAGGAGGAAGACTTGATCTGTTTTCAGATTCCTCAAGAAATCGGCTCCCACTGGAGGAAGGTACTGCCTGGCCTGTGTCCCCAGGGAGGGCCACGGGGTCTGACCCTAAATGGGCCCCTGTCCAGTCTCAGCTTAGAGTTCTGGCATCTGATGCCATCTCTAGGGGTGACTCCGGCTGCCTCTGCGACCCTGTCGTGGCTGTCTTGAGGGACCCTTCCCCGCAAGATGATGGCCGGAGGGGGGACTTCATAAAACTTACAGAACAGGCTGATCGATGGGGTCCCTTTATTAGGGAAGGTGTGTTTACCGAAAGTCTTTGTAGGGCTAGAATTTGCTCTGAGACTTGCTTTCCTTACACCCAGGCAGGGAGGTGCGGGAGCAGTTACCCCTCACCTGCCGCAAACTTCTTTACCGGCTACTGTTATTTATCAGAAAGAACCTAAGGGCCATGTATGACCAAACCGGCTTAACTCTAGATGCTGGATCCTTCGGAGGTCCCAGTGGGGAGAAGCCCCAGGTAGGGTCGGGAGGGCTGGGGCGGTGGGAAGGCGGATATGGGGACGCAGGCACTTTAAGAATTTTCGGGCATGAGCTGTTGGCCAAAGGGCAGGGAAGTTACTTTAATATTTTAACAACCCCCAGCTGTCCTGGTGCGCTCCAATTATCACCAGTGTGCAGCAGGGGCAGTTTGTGTGCACCTTAACTGTGTCTTTCAGACATTGTAAGTTGTAAATAAAAGTTAAATAACAATCATGCTTAGGTAATAACTTAATTTTTAAATTTTAATATTTAAAATTTAAATATTAAAATTATTAAAATATTAAAATTTAAATATTAAAAAATTAAATATTTTAATATTTACTGAATGTTCGCTATGCACCTGGCGCTGTGCTCAGCACTTACACGCAGGATACGATTTCGTCTTCATAACAACCCGGTGAGATAGGCATTATTATTCCCATCTCCATTTTATACGTGAGAGGTATGAGGCACAGAGACGTCAAGTCATCTGCTCAAGGACACACAGCTGGTAAGTGGTAGAGTCAAGGGATGAACCTAAGTTTGTTGGATTCAGAGCCTATGCTTTTAACCACTATGCAGTCAATGTATTGAAGTGGGAAGATGTTTATGATATATTATTGAATTTTAAAAATCAGGTAGGGAATTCCTTGGCAGTCCAGTGGTTAGGATTCTGTGCTTCCACTGCAGGGGGCACAGGTTCCATCTCTGGCTGGGGAACAAAGATCCCGCAAGCTGAGCGGCACGGCCAAAAAAAGAAAAAAAAAGGTTACCTATGTTAGGTTCATATGATCCCATTATTGGGAAAAAAAAAAAAATATATATATATATGAATCAAGATGCTATTTTAATAAGTCACTCCACATATTTTCTTTTCTCAGTAATTCTTCCCCACCTCCCATGAGCTCTTGCCATTAAGATTTGGCCTTGGAGCTGATGTTTTATTGCCTTGTGGTAAAGGAAGGATGAGTATTAACTAAAACAGGGTGATTTTTCCCCCAGGCAAAATGACGTTTTGATTTTTGACAATGTCTGGAGACATTTTTGAGTACCACAGTTAGGGGTGGTGGTGGTGGTGGTGTTGCTACTGGTATCTCTGGTGGGTAGGAGTCAGGGATGCTGCTAAACTTTCTACAGTGGACAGGACAGATCCTACAACAAGGAGTTATCCGGCCGCACATGTCACTGTGCCAAGATTGAGAAACCCTGACCTGATCTGCAGTAAATAAATCCTTGGCTTTGGGTTTTCAAATAGAATTTTTCAAGTCTAAAGCAAGGTGACAGTCTAACAGTAAACCAATTTAATTGGAAGAGCCCAGCTTTTCTAAGAGAGGAAAGAGCTTTCTCGGAACCCTTAAAAAGAGGTGTTTTCTGTCAAGAGACAGCATGGAGGACTGGAGAACAGAGTTTTCTCTAAAGCGTGGAGTAGAGAGGCCCAGACAGAAAGGAACTCCCCATGACACGGGAAGATGAAAGTCCTTTTCTGAGGATGGGGAGTGTGTCAGGGGAACGAGGGCAAACGTTTGGAAACATGAGACCTGGCTGAGAGGCTGAGGAGATAGAGCCCAGGTAGATGTGAGGGAATCTAAGCCATACGAATCATCCTTCATTTCTCCAGGGGGGATGCAAGTCTTTTAGAGAAGCCCCAAGTTCAACATGGCACTGGAGAAACCGGTGATTACAGTGGAAAAATTTAAATGGCGGAGTGAAAAAAAGAAAAGAAACAGCCCATGTGCCATGTGTCCAAAGGACGCATTAAAAAAACAACCCCCAAAACCCTGTATATATGTTCGTAAAACAGAACATGATCCATACAACAAAATGAATGAATCTCAGAAATACTATGCTGAGTGAAAAAAGCCTTCCACAAAGGAACATGTACTACATGGTTCTGTGTACTTGAGATTCTAGAACAGGAATATCTAATCCATAGCGGGAAGAGAATTCAGAAGAGTGGGTGCCTCTGGGGCCTGGGGCTGGGAATTGACTGGGCAGGGACATGAGGGAACTTTCTGGGGTGATGGTAATGTTCTATATCTTGATAGGAGTTTGGGTTACATAGGTGTACACGACCGTCAAAACTCAATGAGCACACTCAAGATCTACACCTTTCATGGTGTGGTAGCCAGTCTCCAAGATGGCCCCACTGATTCTTGTCTCCTGGTATTCAGACCCTTGCATCATCCTCTCCAATACTGGATGGACTTTATATTAGTTAGCTGGGGCTGCCATAACAAAACACCATAGGAGGTCTTAACAAAAGAAATTCATTTTCTCACAGTTCTGGAGGCTGGAAGTCCAAGATCAAGGTGTGGGCAGGGTTAGGCCTCTCTCCTTGGCTTGCAGACGGCCACCTTCCTGCTGTGTCCTCACATGCCCTTTTCTCTGTGCACGTGCATCCCTGGCGTCTCTCTCTCTCTTCTTACAAGGACACCAGCCCTTGGATTAGGGCCCACCCAATCATCTCATTTTAACTTACTCATCTATTTCAATACACTATCTCCAAATATGGTCACATTCTGCGATATTGGGATTGAGGCCTCAGCATATGCATTTTGGGGGAATGCAATTCAGTCCGTAACAAAGCTTCTCTATGTAACCAAGGATATTGCAGAAATGACACAGTTTGATTCCTGAGGTTAGATCATAAAAGACATTGCAGCTTCTGCCTCACTCTCTAGGACCACTTGTCTGGAGGAGCTGGCAGCTTGAGGATGCTCAAGCAATGTATGGAGAGGTGCACTTAGTGAAGAACTGAGGCCTCTTACCAAAAGCCATGGGAGTGACCCATCCTGGAGGTGGGTCCTCCAGCCCCAGACAAGCCTCCAGAGGACCACAGCCCAGCCACCACCATGACTGCCACCTCATGGACAAGCCTGAGCAAGAATCCCCCAGCGAAGCCATTCCCAACTTCCTGACTCAGAGAAACTAGGAGATAATAAATGTTTACTGTTGTTTTAGGCCATTACATCCTGCAGTAATTTGTTATGCAACAATAAGTAGCAAATACAGGTTTGGGCACCAGGAGTGGTGCAAAATTTAACAAAAACCCTACAATGTGGAGTGGTTTGGGATGGAACAGTGGCCAGAAGCTGGAGGACTTTGGCCAAGAGTCTTTGAGAAAGCCTGAATAATCTTAGTAGAAGCCCGATGGCCTTTGAGGAGGCAGTGAGGGAAGGGTTCCAGGAAAGTGAGGAAAATGTTACTGGGGTTAAGGGATCCTTGTCAGGTGGTGGCAGAAGGGTTCCTAACACATTGCCTGTGGTCATGAGGAAGGTAGAAAATGTTTGTGATGAGGCTGAATGGTCTAGCTAGAGAGAGTCCCAGACAGAGTCTTGGAAGGTGCTGCCTGGTTACTTCTTGCTACTTATAGTGAAATGTGAGGGGGAGAGACAGTTAAAGGAAGGGCTGTTAAATCAGGGCAATGTTCTGGGCTTGAAAATTCCTTGCCTCTCCAGGTGGCAAATGAAATGTAAGAAACAGGTTCTGGGCAAAGATCAAATCAAGGGCACTCTCAAGAAAACACAGTCCAGAGAAGAAGCTGAGGGTGTGGTTGTAAAATCCTTTGTTAAGAATACAGATCCAGGGCAGTGTCCAAGAGAACCCTTCGGTCAAAGAACTGGGCTTCTAAGAAGCTTCTGTCCTTTGTCAGTCTTTGCAGAAGCCCATGGTGGAAGGGCTTGTGACAAAAAAGTCTGTGGGCGTGGTTTTTGCCTGATAGGATGAACCCCAATAAGAAGCACTGCCAACTCAGACTGACAGAGACCCACAAAAGTCAAAGAAGTGTCTGGACCCCCAAGCTTCTACAGGCAGGAAGCAGGCTATAAAACTATGCAGCCACATCCATAGGACACCTTTCATAGGAAAGGGAGGACGACTCAGAAGGCGGAACTCACGGACCAGGGGCAGAGCCAAGAGCCCTGGAAAGTCATTTCTGGGCAAGAGTTGGACTGAAGCCCAGTCAAGGAACTGCCGATATTTTCCCAGCTGGACTTCAGAACTGCTTTGGGCCAGGGACTCCTGTGTGCTTCCTGTTTTTCTTCTTTTGGAACAAGAGGAGTGTATGTAGCAGTGATGCTATGTCTGTCCCACCAATATGTGCTGGGTGTGTGAGGGACAGACCCTTTGTTCAGAGGTCTTCAGATTTCTGGAAGTAGTACTTGATGAGCTGAACGTAACGTACTACACCCATGAGCCCCATCTGTACCTGGACTTGATTTAGACGAGATTCTGGAATTTGAGCCGATGCTGTTACTGGGGTGAGATTCTGGGGGGCCTCGGGAGAGAGGAGGAGGAGTGTGAATCATTGAGGACCCGAGGGCAGGCTGTGGTAGCCGGCCTCCAAGATGACTGCTGATAATCCCCGCCTCCTGGTCTTCAGGCCCGTGTGTAGTCTTCTCCCACACTGGAGGGTGATGCCCTGGGTAACCATCAGGATACTGCAACAATGACAGAGCATGACTTTTGAGGCTTAGTCACAAGAGATGTTGCCATTTCCATCTTGTCCTCCAGGATCACTTGCTCAGGAGGAGCAGCTGCCGTGTCCTGAGAACGCTCGAGCCACTCTCTGGGGAGGCCCATGTGGTGAGGAACCGGGGCCTCCTGCTGACACCCATGTGAGCAGCCGTGTTCGAAGTGGATCCTCTGGCCCAGGTCAAGCCTTCAGATGACTGCAGCCTTACGAGGGACCCTGAGCCACAGTCGTCCTGCTAAGCTGCTGCCAAATTCCTGACCCCACAGAAACCGTATAGATGATAACACATGTTTGATTTTGCTTTAGGCTACTACGTTTGGGGAGAATTCGTTATGCATTCATGATAACTAATACACATTCTGTGTTCATTTTACATGAAGGAGACAAAAAATGTTGAGTTCTAGTTAATGGTATATGTGCTAAAACATTTAGGGGGAGGACTACAGATGTGTGCTATTTATTTTGAAATGCATCCAAAAAATAAGATGGATTAATGCAGGACAAGAAGGATGGGTAGACAGAAATGTAATAAAGAGTACAGCAAAGTGTTAGCGGTAGAATTAGGAGGAGAGCTGTCTCTATAAAATTCTTTTTGCTTTGCTGTATGTTTGAAAGTTTTCACATTAAAATGCTGGTGGGGGGCTTCCCTGGTGGCGCAGTGTTTGAGAGTCTGCCTGCCAATGCAGGGGACACAGGTTCGAACCCTGGTCTGGGAAGATCCCACATGCCACGGAGCAGCTGGACCCGTGAGCCACAACTACTGAGCCTGCGCGGCTGGAACTTGTGCTCCGCAACAAGAGAGGCCGCGATGGTTAGAGGCCTGCGCACCGCGATGAAGAGTGGCCCCTGCTCGCCGCAGCTGGAGAAAGCCCTCGCACAGAAGTGAAGACCCAACACAGCCATAAATAAAGAAATAAATAAAATTAAATTTAAAAAAATGCTGGGGGTAAATGGCTGAGTAATTTCTTAACTTGGGTGGTTGGTACATGAGCGTTCCTTAGATGATGATGATGATGATGTAAACTGCAGAGATACCTTTCATTTGCTCCTTAGTCTGTTTATTTCAGAATAATAACTATTATTTGAATGGCTGAGGGAAGTGACTAGGTGAGTGGTCCTGAGTGAGACCAGGGAAGGGTGTGGAGGCATCGAGAGACCTGGGGACTCAGAGGGGTCTGGGGCTGGGACACAGAAAACAGAGAATGGGACCTTCACACCAGTGGCCACAGAAGAAACCTGGGAATCATGCCAGGGACTAAGTCGACCCAGCTACTCTGCCAGTAAGCCTGGCAAGGCCAAGAGGATGGTGACAGACAGGAAGTCTCCTCCCCAAGTGCCATGAGGCCTTCTGGGGGGGAGGGGGGGAGAAGGAAACCCTGATGGCTGTGTGTCCCCAAAGTGACCAGGCTGTGAGTGACAGTCACTGAGATAACCAGCCTTAAATTTGACCGAAAAGCGTTATTTTAGATTAGATTGAATACATAACCTCCAGAGAAATAATTTTCTCCATAAGCCTCAGTCTCCTCTTACCTGTAAAATGGTAATAAAATATTTAAAAACCTCCTAAGGCAAGAGGGATTTCAGTTACCAATATGTCTGTACATCTGAGTTGAAGTATATAAATTTAGATTCTGATACAATTTCATATATATTCATATATATGTACAAACACACACACACACACACACACACACACACACACACTCACCACAGAGGTACTGACGTGTGCAGATGGGCAGAGCACAGTCTTGGAGGAGTTTGTACCAAAAAGTCAACAGGGAGAATTCTGGTGATAAGGGTGACAGCTTATCTTTTACTGTTTTCTAACTTTCTGCTTATCCCAATTTTTTCACATTTGATTATGTTCTACTTCAGAACCAGAGAACATAAGCAAAAGCCAGAGGAAGACAAATATCATACCATATTGCTTATATGTGGAATCTAAAAAAAGGTACAAATGAACTTATCTACAAAACAGAGATAGAGTTACAGATGTAGAAAATAAACTTATGGTTACCGGGAATAAGAGGGGGGAGGGATAAATTGGAAGAGAGGGATTGACATACACAATACTATACATAAAAGAGATAACTAAGAAGGACCTACTGGATAGCACAGGGAACTCTCCTCAATACTCTGTAATGGTCTATATGGGAAAAGAATCTAAAAAAGAGTGGATACATGTATATGTTGAACAGATTCAGTGTGCTGCATACCTGAAACTAACACAACACTGTAAATCAACTGCACCTCAATAAAAATTTTTAAAAAAAGGGGAAAGCAGAAACTGAGACCCGTCCTCCTAGCAAAAGCCCCTCCCCAAAGCCGCCAAGGAAGCGCCCATGAGTACCTTGCCTGATGATGGGAACGCTGTGGGCGGCTCTGTCCACCTTGAAGGAGAACATCTTCTCGCTGGCACTCACGGGCCGCCTGTGGGAGGCTGGTGGGACCATGGGGGGCTCGGGGGACCCCTGCGACCAGCTCCTCTGCACTGGCGCTGTCCAGATGCCCGGGTAGAAGGGGGTCTGTGGTGGTGAGGGTGACTGGTTCAGTTCCTGGGTGGCCCAAGGTGGCTGTGGCCTTGGCCAAGGTGCTGGGCCCCTCACCCATGGGAAGGAGACCTGCAGGGGCAGACAAGAGGGTCAGGGGAGGTTACGAGCAGCTGGGGTGGTCTTCACCTTTCTGTCCCGGCGACATAATTGCTGCCCTAGATTTCGGCATATAAGTCACTTCTCCCAAGAATCCCTCCCACACTCTCCCCAAATTTGGGATGGCGGTCCCCACCATGGGTCACCTTGCACACTATCGCACCACCATTTATTGGGTGCAGCCTTCGTGCCAGGCACCCAGTCAAGAGATTCACATGCATTACCTCATTTAATACCCCTGATGCTCTGTGATGAGCCCGAGGCTGAGCAAGACCTAGTGACTTTCCCAGGACCACAGATTTGGCAGTGAGCGTCTGAGCTGGTACAACGCCACCTCTGAGCTCTGAGAGGCTGACAGCTTTTTGTCTACCTTGCTCAGCACCGTATCCTCAGCTCCTAGAATAAACCCTTGGCACATACACAGTAGGTCCTTAAATATTGGTTGAAAGAATGAATGAACACATCTCCGAGATTCAAGCCCAGCTCTCCAGGACACACACATCCACACTGTGTGTCTCCCTGGCACTCCCATTCCACCTCTTCCCCGAAGCCGAGAGCTCTGGGGTGGCAGGCACCCCAACTGGCTCGAAACCCAGCTGGCTCATTAGCCTGTGATCCTCAACATCTGCCACATCTGATTCTTGGCAGACGCTCCATAAATATCTATCGAGGGAACCTTTTTTCATCTGACCCGGCGGAAGATGTCTCTATCTACTTTCATTAGAGAGCACATCAAAATCCATCTACACCAGGAGAAGCAAATGCTGAGAGGTGCTGACACCTGGCTTTTTCTTGGTTAATGCTGTTGTGGCCGTCCCTCCCTGTGCCTAGTGGTTAAACCGTGACATCGTGAATGCTACTATTTATTGTAATTACTCACCGATTTCTCGCGATAGCCCTGAAGGGGAGGAGCTCTCCTTATTCCTAGCTTACAAATGAGGCTTGGAGAGGTTAAGGACTTCACCAAGCTCAGGTGGTGGTGGAGAGGGTGGTGGGACTGGGGTTCTGGAAAGTTCTTTCCCTCTCTGTCTCTCTCTCCCTTCTCTGCCCCACCCCCACCCCCAGTCGCTTGGCAGAAAAAAACACACTTTTCAAGGAAGAAGCTAAGTTCAAAGGTTTGCCGCCTGTGGCGGTCACGTTTCTCTTTCTGCAGACTGCAGACACATAATGAGAAACAGGACAGAATGCTTCCGAAATAGGAGCACTGGCAGACAGAACTTCCTATAGCTCCAGCTGGATTGTATTCAAGAGGAAGGTTCTCCACTCACTCAGGTTCCCAAACCAGTCTTTTAGCTACAGTCTTTCCCAGCCAAGTCAAGAATCCGGTGAATTCCCCTGAAGACTTTTTTGGAGTCAGGGAGAACACTGTTCGGGAAAATCAAACTCCAATTGCCTGGCGACACCTGGCCCAGCATTTATGATGACACTGGCCCTGTTGAAACCTGTTTCAGGAACGGACTTGGCAGTGTTCCAGAACTCTGTTACCTTATGTGAAGATTCGAATTTCTCTCCACTGTGGGCACCTCGGTCTCCACCTAAGCTTTCTTCCTTTCTCTCCTTTCAGAAGCTGAGGTGTCCTGCTCCTGCCTTGCACTCACTTCTCCATCCATCCGATCCCTTCCCGTCCTCTCCTCTGGGGCTGTCTTGCCTCAATCATTCCTACAACCTTTCCTCATCGATTTAATAAAGATTTATCGAATGAAAGGGCTGAAGGTGGGAAGGGGGAAATTTGAATATGTTTTACCCCCGCCTGATAGAAAACAAATCGAGAGACCACGGGTAGTGTGGAGGAATTCCCTTTTGTGCTGGGATGCTCAGGTAGATGTGCCTCACTGCCCACTAACTGCCAGGGTGCTAAAGGGAGTGCTCATATCTCATGACTCAAGTGGTTCACTGCCGTAGTGGACAGGCCGCAACCCACCTGGCTCTTCTGGAAATTCCAGGAATCTCCCTCCCAATCTGTCGGCCCATTGCTGTGGGTGGGGCTAAGCAATCAACCAATCACACTCCCTGGACATACTGATTGGTTCAGTGGTGGGGCAAGTGATGCAATCAGAGCCAAGGAGACCCAAGAAGACTTGGCTGGACACCAGGATCTGGAGTGACCTGGTGGGACTTCAGAATGCAGCCAGCATGAGGGAGTGGAGCCCAGACATGGAGAGAGGGAAGCTGTTTATTCAGTGGTGTTAGTATAGTCACATTTCTGTGAGATGGATCTCCAGAACATTTTCGTCTTGCAAAATGTAACCTCTATTAACCATTAGACAACAACTCCCCATTCCCTCCGCCACCCAGCCCGTGGTGACCAACATTGTGTCTCTATGAATTGGACTACTCTAAGTACCAAGTACCTCAAATAAGTGAAATCACATGGTACCTGTCTTTTTGTGACTGGCGTATTTCACTTAGCATAATGCCCTCAAGGTTCATCCATGTTGTAACATGTCAGAATTTCCTTCTTTTATTTTATTATTTTTTTGTGTGTGTGGTAGGCGGGCCTCTCACTGCTGTGGCCTCTCTCGTTGTGGAGCACAGGCTCCGGACGCGCAGGCTCAGCGGCCATGGCTCACGGGCCCGGCCGCTCCGCGGCATGCGGGATCCTCCCGGACTGGGGCATGAACCCCTGTCCCCTGCATCGGCAGGCGGGCTCTCAACCACTGCGCCACCAGGGAAGCCCTTCCTTCATTTTTAAGGCTAAATAATATTCCACCATACAGTTTAGAGTGTATTTTTTTTTATCCATTAAGCGTCATGGGCACTTGGGTGGTTTCTACCTCATGGCTATTAGAACTATGCTGCTGTGAACATGGTGGGGAAAATAAGGAAGCTGGTTTTGAGCACTGGCTGGGGTGCTACCCTGAAGTGCTCCATCCCTGAGGCTGGCTAGAGCTGGTTTCTGTCGCTTGCAGCACACAGAGCCCGAACGATAGGGCCCCTAGTGGGAAGGAGCCAAAGATGTATAAACGCAGCAGAGACTCCAAGCTCTTCGGGTTTAAAAATTTAAAAATAAAGGTTTTTTTTTTTTTTTTTTCTCTGAAGCATGTTGGTTGAGGGTAGCTTTAGTTGGATGGTTAAAGTTGGTTTTCTCTAGTTTCCCGGCTTGCTTTATCAAAGGGAAGGTCAAGGTTTTCTCAGAAATTGCTGCTGGCAACTACAACGATACAGGCAGGGAGAAAAGCAAACATAAGAAGAAGACTCACATTAAAAGCTAGCTCTGGGCTGTACAGGAAGCATGGGGTCAAGGTCAGTTATCAACAAGTTTGTTTTTATTATTTATTTATTTTAGATTTAATTCTATTTATTTTTGTCTGTGTTGGGTTTTCGTTGCTACGTGCAGGCTTTCTTTAGTTGCGGCGAGCGGGGGGCTACTCTTGTTGTGGTGCGCAGGCTTCTCCTTGTGGTGGCTTCTCTTGTTTCGGAGTGTGGGCTCTAGGCGCATGGGCTGCAGTAGCTGGGGCACATGGGCTCAGCAGTTGTGGCACGTGGGCTCTAGAGCGCAGGCTCAGTAGTTGTGGCGCATGGGCTTAGTTCCTCCACGACATATGGGATCTTCCCAGACCAGGGCTCGAACCTGTGTCCCCTGCACTGGCAGGTGGATTCTTATCCACTGTGTCACCAGGGAAGTCTTCAAGTCTGTTTTTAGAAACTTTAGTTTAAAAATACATGCTAATGCCTTTTCTCTTTCTTTGTGTCTGTTCTCTGACCATATGGTATGTTGCCATGGTTGGGTTTTTTGTTTTGTTTTTGAGGTAGCATATGTGATACTCCTGATTTCTTTTCCATACTACCTTTAAAATAGCAGGTTGGGGCTTCCCTGGTGGTGCAGTGGTTGAGAGTCCGCCTGCCGATGTAGGGAACACGGGTTCGTGCCCTGGTCCGGGAAGATCCCACATGCCACAGAGCGGCTAGGCCCGTGAGACATGGCCGCTGAACCTGCGTGTCTGGAGCCTGTGCTCCGCAACGGGAGAGGCCACAACAGTGAGAGGCCCGTGTACCGAAAAAAAAAAAAAAGCAGGTTGTCAACCACCTGGATTAACCATGACCACATCCACGGCTGAATTTATATTAGCTTTAATAAACACAGGTCAATGATTTACTCAAGAAATCACTATCCATTTTTTTTCAGATTATCTATTTGTTCTTTGTGTTATTTCCCCAATATCTGCTTCTAACCCTGAAAAGAGTGTAAGTTGAATGGGACACCCTAAAAAAAATTCGAAGTAGTTTGCACATCGAGTGCCTACAGTACACATGAATTCTGCCAGGAAGCCCTGGAGCCTGCAGAGAAGGTGGAAACTTAGACCTTGCCCTTGGAGAGCTTGTTATGTGCTCTGCCATTTGTAAGTAATTGTGGACAATACAACGACTATGAGCCACTGTGTAGAGAAGCCACAGATGTGCCACAGACTGTGCTGGGCACTTAATGCATGTGGTCTCATCTGATCTCCAGAATAATCTTGCAGGAGGCATTTTACCCCTCATTGTGTGGATTAAGAAACTGAAGCTCAGAGAGGTTAAATGACTTGCCCAACGTCTCACGGCCAGGAAGTGGTGACACAATTTGACTCCAATACCTGTGCTCTTAGGACTTCTAGGTTACTCGAAGTCATGATTTATTACTTGCTTTCCATACTCACAAACGGATCTTAGACGACTGGTTAGTGAATGATAGGATATTTTCCAAGTTAAAAAAAGGAAATGAACATTAGATGGTGTGAAAAAACACAAGACATCGCATGGGCTACTTAGAAATGGGATTTTCTAGGAACACTGACAACTGTCTTATGGAAGTGTTATTCTTTCTGGTACATGCCACGCCCTGGAAGCAGCTCAGAGGACCCCAGCCTCCATCCGGGAAGACCTGTGGTATGTTCACTGCTGTACCAGAGGAGTGCTGGGGCCTGCTGGTACCCGCCCACGAGAACTGATTGTTAAATGTCCAGGAATTTTGCCAACTGGTTGAGAAACACAGCCATTAATAAGAATTAACTTACATAAATTTACAATTAAATTATATCAGAAACAATTGGTATACAAACTTAAAAGTCACCCCTTCCTAATTATTTTACTCTATTTTATTATTACCTATGCTCTTGAGGTTATTTCACTCTACTATATGTTTCTGTTGGAAATGTTACATAGTAATGTGTTACCACACCTCTCTTTCCTTCTCTGTATTCAGGGATGCGTCATTGGGAGCTTGAAATTGACCGTGGAGTGCATATTACACCATAGAAATCAGGAAATGTTATAAATGAGGGCTTGGTTTTTAAAAAGTTTTATAAATAGGTTTAATAATGGTGGTTCATGTAGAGCTTGATTTTGTTTGTTTGTTTGTTTTGTTGATTGCCTAGACTTAAGACAGTAACGGAGAAAATGTTAACAATGCAGATTATACAAAAGCATGTTGTGTCTTAGCCGTTATGTTATGAATAGAGCAAAAAATTGGGGAAACGTTCTTCGAGTATTTAAAAATTATTATCTGATGCAGCAACAAAGTCACTCATGTCACTGATGAACATGTGAAGTTCTAACGTCTTTCTTTTTTCACTTGTATTATTCATAAATCCAAAATATCCAAAAATACCCATCAGTGCTCAGGTTGGGAACTCTCTCATTCGTCAACTGCAATGAGAAATTGGCTATGGATACAAGAGTTCACCTAAAGTCAATGAAAGCATTCTGTGAGACTCAGCTGGCTATATAGAATTTACAAGAAAGAGTACTGTATATTTTGTTACATGGATAGACTGTGCTACACATTCTTTATATCAGTAAACCTTATGCTATGCATCCATGTACTTTACTTTTCCCAGAGAGCTGGTCATTAAATATTTACCAGCCAATTGCTGGCTGTGCTGGCACCCAGCAGAGTGCCTGCTACTCATGGTAGGTGTTCGCTGACTGAGCTGAACAGTTGGCAAATGGAGTGTAAATAAAAAGCACTTTGATTCTGGGGCTGGGATGGGAAAAACACATGCTAAGCCTGGTGCATCTTGTAACAGCAGAGAGTAAGCAAGTGCCCAAAACAAAAAGGTGGGGAGATGCTCAAGGACACAGCAAGCAATCTGAAAGAGCTCCCAGTGGCCAAGGCTGGAAGAATTTGAGCGAAGAAATATTTAATGAGTATTGGATTATAATTCAAAGTGTAAAATCATTATACATGGATCCATACTGACATAGATACATTAGTGAGTAAATACATAAAGGAGGGAGAAGAGACCGGCTTCCTTACAGAAGAATTTAACATACATAGATGTGGAGCTTAATTCCCATGGTCTGGAAGGGCCTGGGGGGTAGGGGTGATGGTGGCGAGCAGGGACACTGACCGCAGCATGGAGGAGCCATGGACCTGGAAAGACAGAATGGAGACTAGAAAACATGGCCAGTAGATCTCAGAAGCCAGGAGAGGGTGCTACTTGGTGCCAGGACAAATGGCCTTTATCTCAACAGCTACCGGGGTGTCACCGTAACTCAGAGACGGGTAATAATTCTATGTCCCCAAGAAAAGGGTAAATCATGTACGGGGCTTCAGTGTGAGAAATCAGGGTTATACATTTAGAACACAGAACCGCCAAGTTATACATTATTTTTAGGTTTTGGAACTTAAAAGAATTAAGTCCCTTTGAGCTGTTCAGAAAAGCCATTCGTTTGGGGTTTTCCCAGCTGTGTTAAAGGAGATCTGGCCCATCTAATTTTCCCATTTTCTTGTAAATCTTCAATCTTACGGTTTTTCCTTTCCTTTCAAGTTCTAATCAGCTTCCTGGTCAGTCCATAAAATGGGAAATAGAATCTAATGAGAAAACAGCCGGATTTTTGCAAATAGCTTTTGCTACCCCTAGACTTGGCCTGCTTCAATTGGGTCTTGCCAGATAGAGAGACGGAATGAATGAATGAATGAATGATCATCAACTAAGTTCAGAGAAGGAGCAACGTGGTTCTGATTTGGTAACAAAGGGTGTGGTCTGCCAGAGGAAGCAGGACGCGGCCGGGTTCCTGACCGAGTCTGGGTTCTGTCTCAGCAGGATGCTAAGGGTTCAGCCCGCGCTCCCGTCTCCACCTCCCCCGATGTCATCTGCATCGCCTGTAGACATCTGGTGACAACACAGCCTCAGGGGTCCTTTTGTGTGAGTTTCTGCTGCAGAGGCCGAGCCTGAGGCTGTCTGCTGCCCCGTGCCCTCCACTTCACTGGTCTCGGGAAATCGCCTTTGATATGAAACACCCAGCCTCAGGAGTTCTCATCACATAAGTAAGTCCCCACGGGACCTGTAAGAGCACAGGGTAGAGGAAATCCTACAAGGTTAGGTAGGAGATGACAAAGCTTGACCAGAAAGAGGCTTTGTTCTGAAGGGCACCATACTCTCTGGTCATTCACTCAGTTGCCGGCTTCTCAACCCCCGGTACAGTAAAGCCACATCCTCCTCAACAACGGGCCCAATTCAGAGGTCCCAGGAACGTGGAAACACCACCCTTCTTGGGGATGGACAACTAAGGCCCAGACTCTGAGCTTCTCATCACACCAGTTCACCACAGGAGAGAAATGAGCAACTCTGCTTCCTTGGAGACTGGCCTGGGACTTTTCCAATGGAAAAGTGGATTATTCATCATTTTCCTCCCCCCAGATCCCTAGTGGCAAATCCCGTTAGGAAGGCTCCACTTAGGCAATAGGAATGCTTCCTAATGTCATGGACATCTTCTTTGTTTTTGCCTCCCCCGCATCCATTTCTTCCATCTTCTGGATGGGCACCTTAATTTTTTTGCAGGGAAGACACCCTTTCCCTGACAATCCTGAGTCCATAGAACTCTGACCCTTCCACCCCAGGGGTGAGACCATAACCCAGGTCTGGCCAATCAGAGCATTCCTGGCCCCTGGCCTCAGTGATTGGTTCAGGGGAAGCCACGTGATCCAAGCCACTATCAATGAAGATGCTGGCTCTATCCCTGGAACTGCTACTTTGTAGGGTGCTGGGGCTGCTGGTGGCCACTTTCCTACAGGTGAGGCAAGAGTCTGTCTGAGATTGGGAAGCTAACAGGGAAGAAAGAGTCAGATTCCTGACCATGATTTGGGCGCCTGGATCCAGCTGGGCCTAAGCTGCAGCTTTTGGCCTTTTCAGTTCCATGAGCTTTTTTTTTTTTTTTTTTTGCCTAGGCTAGTTTTAGTTGGTTTTCTGACACTTGCAAACAATCAAATTTCCTGGACAGTATGCTTACTGAGACTTTAGCATAAGCATCACTATGTACTCAGAGTGAAAGTTGTTTTAAAGGTTATGACATGCTCAAATAAAACCCACCAGACTGTCATCATGCACCAAGTTTACCTTTCAACTTATAAAAGTAAAGCAGCATCTCCAGAGAAGAATGATTTAAGACCAAGGAATCAATCATAAGACAAGTAGTAAAACGCTGCTTAGAGAAACTTAGATAGATAAATAGTCCTCTAGCTACAGCAGGCTTCAGACTACAAACCCCAAATTTCTGCTTCAAAAGTGACTCAGGGAAGACATTCCATAGTTTCATTTATTTTGTTTTTTGGCCTCGCCGTGCACTTGTGGGATCTTAGTTACCTGACCGGGAATTGAACCCAGGCCCTCAGCAGTGAGAGCACTGAGAGCACTGAGTCCTAACCACTGGACCACCAGGGAATTCCCAACAGTCCACAGTTTTAAAAGAAAACTTTCCAGTTGAAGAAACAGGTAAAATTTATAATATGCATCTGTTGTATATATAATATGTTAATGTCTAGTACATTTATCAGATCCATGTCAATGTAATTATATTATTACTATATTTGCAAATGCATATATATGTGTATGTATATTTAGAACCACATATTTCCAGCTCTTTTTTAAAGAGGTATTGAAAAGCCTGTTCAAAATTTAGTTTTCCAGCTTGTCTGTTTTTTCTTATTCCTCAGTAAACTTAAGCAATTAACCAGCACATTTCCTGGCACACAGTAAGGCTCAATCTGAGTGAGTTCTTTCTCCCCAGCTCCCCCCTCTATTTTAAGTTCTTCTTTTAGAAACCAAGTCAAATGAAAGAGGCAGGACTGCATAGTGTTACAGGCAGAGGCTGGTCAACGTTTTCTGTAGAGCCAGACAGTAAGCATTTCCAGCCTGTGGGCCATAGGATCTGCCCAGCTTACTCTGCCATTGTAGCCGACAACACAGGCAATACTGAAATGAATGGGATGGCTGTGTTCCCAGGAAACTTTACAGAAACAGGCGATGGACCGCACTTGGCCCTGGGCCATAACGTGCCGACCTCAGGTTAAGACCTTGGGATCCGGCATCACACAGACTCTGGTGCGGCTCCCGGCTCTGCTCCGTCTCTGGGACCCTGACGAGTGTGTCATTTCTGTGCCTTGTCTGTAAGACACAGGGATACCAACAGCCATTTCTTAGTCTGTGAGAAGTGGGTGAGACAGTGCACGTGAAATGCTGGGAACACGTCCTGGTCCATAATAAATGAGCATAAAACATTAGCCACCAGGTGTGATCACCATCGTCAAAAAAGGAGAAGAAAGGGCGCAACTGAATTTGTCCAGGAACGGCAGCAATATCCCTGGTAAAGAGTTAGTGGGTAGACTTCCCTGGGGGCTCAGTGGTTAAGAATCCGCCTGCCAATGCAGGGGACAGGGATTCGAGCCCTGGTCCAGGAAGATCCCACATGCCGCGGAGCAACTAAGCCCATGGGCCACAACTACTGAGCCTGTGCTCTAGAGCCCGCGAGCCACAACTACTGAGCCCGCGTGCCACAACTACTGAAGCCCACGCACCTAGAGCCCATGCTCCGCAACAAGAGAAGCCACCGCAAAGAGAAACTCGCGCACTGCAAAGAAGGGTAGCCCCCGCTCGCCGCAACTAGAGAAAGCCCGCGCGCATCAACGAAGACCCAACGCAGCCAAAAATAAATAAATAAAATAAATAAAATAATTAAAGAAAAAAAGTTAGTGGAGCCAGGGACTTCCCTGGCCGTCCAGTGGTTAAGACTCCACGCTTCCAATGCAGGGGGTGCAGGTTTGATCCCCGGTTGAGGAACTAAGATCCTGCATTGGTGTAGCCAAAAAAAAAGTTAGTGGAGCCAAACAAGCAAGGAAGCCAGATAACTGAAAATGCAGTTTCTCCTATTATCAGTGGCTTTCGTTTTTACCCACATAATGAATCATCCCCTGTCAGCGTGTGAAATTGCAGGTTGGACTGGGAATTGCAAGACCTTCCTTAACCGCTGGGCAGTGAAGGACCTGCCTCGGCTCTCACGGCCCCACGATGCTTCGTGCTACTAGGAAAAGGCTCCAAGGGACTCAGGAGAGCCGGCTTTTAATCCTGCCTCTGGATCTATATGATTGATGCCTAACCTTGGGGAAGTCACTGAAACTCTCTGAGCCTCAGTTTATGCCATGATAGGGGTGGTCCCAGGGACCTCTATAAAAACAACTGAAGGGGGAAAGGGGACCTGGGATTAATGAGTAGCTCCTTGGCAGAAATTGGAAATTGAAGCTCAGAAAGGTAAAGCTAGTTGCAGCTGGCATTTCAACTTGGGTCCATCCAACTCCAAAGCCCTTGCTTTCTCGATTGTGTTCTGCAGAGCTTCCCCATTAAAGCAGCAAGGAATATTGGCCGACAGAGGGCGCTCTTCTCGCAAGACAGGACGTCATGACATTGCAGGGACAGAAGACAGTATCCAGGAGCCACGTGGGAGAGTCTGGCTGGACTGGGAACAGGGCAGAGCAGGCTACAGGGAAGGCCAGACACAGGCAGTCATGGGGATGGGGCTGCCGACAAGGAGCTGTCAACCCCCTCATGGAACAACTCGGCACGTCATTTGTGGCGCCTGGCTTCCTTTTTCATTCTGGCCATTTCCATCAGTTTTGCCATATTTCAGAACAGAGAAAGACATGATTGATACATACGGGTGACGTGGGTTTCCTTACTCAGCTGCCTTGTAAGAACGGCGCCACTGTGACTAGCACAGCTTGTTTCCACACCTCCTTTCCCAGAGCTCAGAAAGCACGAGTAAAGGCAACAACCAACAAAACCCACAACACGGCAGCACACCTGACTCTGGGACTTCAATTTCCCACGCCTGGTGCCAAGACTCTATGGGATTAATCAACGGTTGCTTCAGGGCATTGCAGATGGCCCTGCGGGTTATGTCCTGCACAACTTCAGTGGGCGCCATCCACATGGACTACGTTGTGAATGGTGACCCTGGAGTTGTGCAACATGGCAGCCCTAGGTAATACTTTGATGAGAGAGCTATAATTTACACAGTATGGTCCTGGGGGCTTCCCTGGTGGCGCAGTGGTTGAGAGTCCACCTGCCGATGCAGGGGACACGGGTTTGGGCCCCGGTCCGGGAAGATCCCACATGCCACGGAGCGGCTGGGCCTGTGAGCCATGGCCGCTGAGCCTGCACGTCCGGAGCCTGTGCTCTGCAACGGGAGAGGCCACAACAGTGAGAGGCCCGCGACCACAAAAAAAAAAAAAGGATGGTCCTGGGCACAACCTGGCTGCCAATGCACTTTGTCAAACAAGAGTTTTTCTTTATATTTTTCCATCTTGTATGTTATTCTATGGGTAATTTATCTGCAAATGTATTTATCTGCTAGCGGGGGCAGGTCTTGGGAGGTTTCCCTGTCCATAAGGACACTTACAAAGGAGGCATTTGGCTGCTCCATGCTGGTTTGCTTGACTCTAAAGCTGAGGGTTATCATGTGCTTATTAGGTGCCAGACGCTGGACTAAGCAATTTACGCACTTTGCCCACTTAATACCACAGTCACTCAAGGTGGTAGGAACTATTGTTACAGTAGTGGGGACCGAGGCCCTGAGAGGTAGATGATTTGTGCACGTCCAGTATAAAAGCCGGTCAAGAGCAGGGCTGGGACGGCGCTGGAGTCAGCCTGACCTCAGGGCACGTGCTCTAACCACTGAGACATCTGCAAACACATCTGGATTCCTAACCGCCCCGCACCTCACCCGCCTCCCCCAATAAAATGCCGTCACACCCTCCTCTATTGGTTAGGGTCACCACAAAACCTGAAATAAATGCTTTCATTTGGGAACTCTTTGTCGGGAGAAGAACAGTTCTCATCATACTGAATCTGTATGATATCAGGGCAGTCCTCCGTGGAAACTCCATCCAAGGAGGAAACACAGCGCCCTCACCAGGGACCCCAAAATCAATTGGAAACAAGAATAGGCCGGAAGCAAGACGGCCACGAATTTTTTAGAAAAACTGGGCTTCAAAATATTTGATGAGAGATGCTCTTCAATACCTCTCCCTTTTCCCCTCTTCCTTTCTCTTCTTTTAAATAGCCAGCAGGTTGGGGTCATCAGGAAGTGGAATTTGTAGGAAGGTGTCAGTCAGTCCACAGGCTGCCCTCACACGGACGCTGCAAAGGACCCCTCCATGAATATGAGCATCATGGATGGAAGCTCCTCAAGCTGGGGACGCCCCGGCAGAGAGCACTTTTGAGAAGATGGGGCTGTGGAGAGTCCTGCAAAGTGCCCTGGGCACAGGCCAGGGGAACACTTGTGCAGCTGCCTGCAGTCAACTGAGGAATGAAGCAAGGTGCAAGTGCGTGTAGGAATAAGAATTGAAAAAATCCGTGCATATTCGAGTGACCGTGAGAGTATGCTTTCCTCGGTGTGAAAACCAGTCAAGGCTACTGCTCCAGCTAGCATCAGACTAAATGGTTTTCTCCCCTCCTTTTTCCGCAAGTGGGGATAGTGTTTAATTTGCACTGACTAGCTGTGTGGCCCTGGGGAAATTACTTAACCTCTCTAAGTTTCGGATTCCTTGTCTGTCAAATGGGGATCATGGGAGAACCCATCTCATAGGTTGCTATGAGCGTGAAATAAGGGAGAGCAGGTGAATTGCTTAGCACAGTGCTGTTCACGTCAGTGATTCCTCCTGCTGCTCTCCTGGTTTCTCTTCTTACAAAGCATCTTCTTCCGTCTTATCTACTCAAGGTTAGAGGTCGTCATCACTTTTTCCCACAATTATATAAGAAGTACCTTGTAAAATAAAGTCCCCATTCCATAGTTGTACACCCGTGTGCATAACAAACTTACTCAAAATGGCCAAAAGATGGAAGCAACCCAAGTGGCCATGGATGGATGAACAGGTAAACAAAATGTGGTGAATCCATACAATGAAATATTCAACTGGAATGAACCATGAGGATATCATACTAAGTGAAATAAGATGGTCACAAAAGGACAAACAATGTAAGATACCATTTATATGAGGAACCTAGAATAGTCCAATTCACAGACACAGAATGCATGGTGGGAGGGGAGGAAGGAAGCAGGGGGTTTGATGTGATGGGCATAGAGTTTCAGTTTGGGAAGATGAACAAAGTTCTGAAGATGAATGGGGGTGATGGCTGCACAACAGTGTGAATAGATTTAATGCCACTGTGAACTGTACACTGAAACATGGTTAAGATGGTAAATTTTATGTGTATTTTACCATAATTTTGAAAATTAAAAGTTAAAAACAAACCCCAAAATGAAATACCTCCAAGGTTTCTCCGAGGTTTGGGGTGATAGAAATGGAGGAAAATGTTCTGAGAGCAGGTTGTGGTGATGGCTGCACAACTCCATCAATATATTCAAATTGATTGAATTGGACACTTCAAATGGGTGAAGTTTCTGTTATGTAAATTGTACTTCAGTGAAGCTGTTAAGAGCAAGCAAGCAAACAAACACATGCTGTGATCCGGAGGAAACTTTGGAGGATGAAGGAGCTGTTCACTGTCTTGATTGTGGCTATGGTTTCACAGGTGTACCCATATGTCAAAGCCCATCCACTTACAGACTTTAAACATGTGCTGTTTATTGCATGTCAATTATATCTTAATAAAGCTGTGTTTTAAAAAGGCAGAAGAGTATTCCATATATAACGAACTCCTTATAATATATTAAACTCCTTAGAATATATTAAACAATATAATTTATTAAACAATGCCCCCTTTGGATGGAAATTTAGGTTTCAAATTTTATGCCCCTATAAATAATAGTTCAATAAATATCTTTGTAGGAAAAAAGAAGAAAAAAATGCAGATATTGTTTGCTGCTCCCCCTCTTCTTCTCCCCACGGGCAGGCCACAAAGTCAGAATTTCCCAGGGAGGGGGCCTGGGAACCTGTAATTTGACTGAACATTCCTGAAAAATTCTTGGAATCAGACATGTTGGGGCACATTGAATCAAACTTCATGAACTTGGATTTTCAGGCTTGGGAGTGTGAAATCCCCTTTTCTTTGATCCCTAAAAAATTCTGTAAGTGTTCCATACAAATGATTCTAAATTTCGGTTTCCCTCCTATTGGCGGTGCATCAGAATCATCAGGGAGCTTGTGAGAATGCATATTCCCAGGCCCTACTCCCAGGGAGGATGTGTATGGTTGCCAGATTTCGCATAAATAAAGAAATGAATAAATCAATATATAATAAACTATAGGGTGTCCGTTAAATCTGAATTTCAGATAAACACCAAATAATTTTTTTAGCATATGTGGTTCCTTGCAATAGTTGGGCCACACCTGTACATAACAATTATTTGTTGCTTATCTGAAATTCAGATTTAACTGGGTGTCCTGTATTTCATCTGGGAATCCTAAGTATGAGTCCTCAGGCCTGGGGTGAAGCCCAGATCTGCACTGTTGGTCTGCTCCCCACGTGCTTCTGACGAGGAGGATCCTTAGAACTCATGTTGAGAACCCCTGATCAGGTCAACACCTTCTATGTCAGGAGCCCCTCCTCAGGGCGGCCAGTGGATCCCAGTGCATCCCACAAGTGAGCACACTTTAATGTTGGTCCAAGGAGGAAAAGGGGGCTGAGAAGCAGCAGGAGAAAACTGTCCCAGGTTTTCAAAGCCAAACGTGGTGGATACGGTGTCACGGGCCCTGCAGCCTGAGGGACGGTGCTCATCTTCTCTGAGTGAGTATTTAAGGCTGCCTAGTGGACCCACACCCCAGGATTCTGTCTAGATTCTCTAAACTTTATTTATTTATACCCAGCCTCGTCCCAGAAAGGACTTTAAGCCTCGGAGGTCTCAGTCCATGCAGGGTTCTTGGTGCTGGCGAGTGAGGTTAACACGCCGTCTCTCTGGGACACACACGACAGGTATTCATTGTGTGCTCACCACGAATGGGCATTATTCTGGGAGCTTTACAATGATAACCATCTCATTTAGCCCTCGAGATAAGCCTGCAAGGTCATTGCTGTCGTTGGCCCCATTTTGTAGATGAGGAAACCGAGGTTCCGAGGGGTCCAATGGTTTGTGCAAGAGCGCACCGAGTAGGCCAGTGGCAGAGCTGGGGTTCTGACCCAGGACTGTGTTGCTAACCAGCCCCCATCCTGCCTCCCTACTGAACCAGATACTTCTTGTCACTGAGCTTTGCTGGGCGAATTTTGGGTTACGTTCCGCTTAACCTGGGGCCATACTTTAGGTCCTGATCCCGGGAACATTTCTGATCCGGTGTGATAACAGCTGGCAGGCCTTGAGCGTCTACTCTGGCCAGAGACTTTGACTTTTTATACATAGATACTCTCTCAACGCCCTGCACCGCTAAGAAGACCCAGACCCAGGCATACAGAGAAGCCTGGCCGAGGTCACAAAGCTAGGAAGTTGCAGAGCACTGATCTGCCTAAAAAGGAAGCATCCATCTCTGCATCTTCAGAAGCACACACTTGCTTTCCACCTCCCCTCGCCAAGCTTCACTTTTCAGGAAAACGCTCTCGCTCCGGGCTGGTCGCTAGGCAACCCTTGCATGTAATTCCACGAAATGCCCAGAAGAGGGCGCGAGGACTCGCTCTCCCCGGGCACCCACGCGATGGGGCTGAACTTCGCAGAATCGCGAAAGGAAGAGTGACGCGCTCCAGACGAACTCCACCTGTGGCCGTACCCGAGCCCTAGGCTGCACGGAAGGTGGCACAACACGGCACCTCTGCACCCCACCCCACCCCACCCCACCCCCGCAGGGGCCTGGACTCACCGAGGCTGGGTTTTCGATGACCAGTTCGTAGGTCAGCCCTCTGGACCCAAACCTCAGGATGTCTCCGGGTAGGAGCTTCACAGCCACGTTCTGAATGTGGCACTCATTGACGAACGTGCCGTTGCAGGAATTGAAGTCGTGGAGAACAAAGCTGCTTTCGGCCTCATTATATTCAATGAGTGCGTGATGGTTGTCGACGTCTGCAGACTGAAATGCAGAAGGGGGACAGTCAGAGCCAGCAATAACAGGAATAACAAGGAATAACTAGTGCCACTGACACTGGGGGCCCCAATGTGCTAACCACTTCATCTGGCTGGACAGTCACTGCAATCCTCATTTTAAGAGGAGGATGCTGAGGGTCAGAGAGGTTAAGTGACTTGCCTAAGGCCACACAGCTAGTGAGTGGAGGGTCACCAGACCCTGACAGCAGACCCAGACTAGATGCCCAGTTTTGGGGTAGGGCGTCAGGCAACACAGAGGCAAGAGGGAACTCGGGGGGAATTGGCCAGGAATTGGCCACTTGATAGTTCTCTGATCCCATGCAAGGATCCTTTTGGTTGTCCCGAGTGGCAAGATAGCAGAAATGGCCCAACACAAACCAGAAAGGTCAGTTGGCAAGTGACAACTGTCCATTTACTGCAAGTGTTAAAGTTCAGGGGAGGTTTTGTAATAATTGTTGTTTGTTCTATTCATTTTTAAAATAACATGTTTTTTGTAATAATGCAGAAAATGAGAACTAGAGAAAAACACAAAGAAGACATTAAAATCACTTAGACTCCCGTCCCCCAGAGGCAGGCACCGAGAACACGGTGGTTCACATCCTTCCAGTCTTTTCTCTATGCTTACAATCTTTTTAAAAAGTTTAAACACAATTGAGCTCACACCACAAAACATAGTTTTATAACTACCTTTTAAAAGCCTTGGTGTACAATGAAGATTTTTCCCATGTGCTTAATTATTACTGTTGCTTCTTAAAAGCTAATCAGAATTTATCTAACCAAAGATGATCTATTTTTCAATAGGGGCCCTGGTGTGACCACATTTCCCTCAAAAGAGAGAGACCCCAGACAGTGATTTGTCAGTGGCCTCAGAAACCTCCTGTGTAACCACTTTAATAAGAAGAATGAGCAAAACTCGGCACCAAGGAGGAAATATCACATCCCCACCTGGCCCCGGCGCCCTGGACTATGGGCTGCAGGGCACGTGCGAAGTCCTGTGTCTTCTCAGGACACTGCCTATGAGCCATCCACTCCAACCTGAGACTTTGCAAATATTTTCTAAGTCACTCTTCTCAGAGTGCCTCACCCAAATTTCATAGAGAGTACTTGGACTTAGAAATCTATACTAATGTCCCACAATATAATTATAACCTATAGCTTATATTAATAATAGCTTATAGTATATGAATAGATAATAATATAACTGCATATATTAGTAGAATATATTAATGACACATTATGTGTAATTACACAAATGCCAGGAAATTTGCTAAGTGCTTTACTGCATTATCCCGTTTCATCTTCACAATAATTCAAAGGGATACTTCCTCATTTCAAAAAAATTTAATTTTTTATTGAAGTCTAGTTGATTTACAATGTTGTGTTAGTTTCAGGTGTACAGCAAAGTGATTCAGTTATACATATATATAATATCTATTCTTTTTCAGATTCTTTTCCATCACAGGTTACTGCAAGATATTGAATATAGCTCCCTGTGCTGTACAGTAGGTCCGATAGTTACTCATTTCTTAGATGAGGAAACTGAGGCATAGAACGATTAAGTGTGCCCACAGTCAGCCACTTTGACTCGCTTGGCTTGTTCCCAGGTTTGCCTGATTCAAATGACTGTGCCTTTACCCACTTTTCAAATTCCTACCAAACACTTTGGCACTTAAAATACTGAAACACAAGAAGAAAGCAGGAGTAGCTCTATTAATTTCAGGCAGAGCCAACTTCGGAGGAAGGAAAGTTATCAGGGATAAAGAGAGGCGATACATAGTGATAAAGGGGTCGATTCTCCAAGCAGACATAACAGTCCTTCACTGTATGTACCCAACAATAGAGCATCAAAGTATGGAAGGCAAAAACTGATAGAACTGCAAGGAGAAGCAGATGAATCCATCATGGTAGCTGGAGACCTCAACAGCCCTCTGTCAGTGATGGGCAGACCCACCAGGCAGAAAATTAGGAAGAATGAAGTTGAACTGAACAGCACTACCATCATCTGGATCTAACTGGCAACCACACAGCTTCATCCCACAGCAACAAAACACACATCCTTCTCAAGCTCCCATGGAACATTCATGAAGCAGACCACATTCCAGGCCACAAAATATACCTCAACAAATGTAAAAGGATAGAAATTATGCAAAGTACGTTTTCAGAACACAATGGAATTAGGCTAGAAACCAATACCAGAAAGACAGCTGGAAAATCCCCAAATATTTGGAGATTAAACAACACACCTCTAAATAACAGATGGGTCAAGGAGGGAGTCTCATGGGAAATAAAAATTTATCTTGAGCTAAATGAAAATGAAAATACAACCTATGAAAATTTGCAAGATGCAGTGAAAGCAGTGCTTGGAGGGAAGTTTATGGCATTGAAGGCATACATTTGAAAAGATCTAAGCTTCCACCTTATGAAACTAGAGAAAGAAGAGCAATATAAGCCTACCACAAGCACAAGAAAAGAAGCAATGAATGAAATAAAAAGCAGGAAAACAATAGAGAAAAGTCAGCAAAATAAAGAGCTGTTTGTTTTTTTTTTTTTTTGTAAAGATCAATAAAATTGACAAACCTCTAGCAGGATAACCAAGAAAAAAAGAGAGAAGATACAAATTACTCAAATCAGAAATGAAAGCGATGGCATCACTACTGATCTCATGGACACTGAAGGGATAATAAAGGAATATTATGAATAATTCTATGCCCACAGATTTTATAAGTTAATGAAGTGGACCATTTCCTTGAAAGACACAATCTACTGAAACTCACACAAGGAGAAATAAATACTCTGAATAGACTCATATCTAGTAAAGAATTTGAATCAATAATGAATAACCTTCCAAAATGGAAAGCACCAGGCCTGGATGGGTTCACTGGTCAATTCTATCAAACATTAAGGAAAGAATGATATCAGTTCTAAATAATCTCTTCCAGAAAATAGAAGAAGAGAGAACACTTCCCAGTTCATTCTGTGAGGCCAAGCTTATTCTAATAGCAAAACCAGATAAAGATATTGCAAAACAGGAAAATTGCAGACCAATACCTCCCATGAACATAGATGCAAAATCCTCAACAAAATATTAGCAAATTGAATCCAGTGATGTATAAAAAGACTTCTACACCACAGTCAAGTGGGATTTATTCCAGGTATGCAAGGCTGGTTCAACATTTGGAAATCAATTAATGTAATCCATCACATCAACAGCGTAGAGAAGAGAAATCGCATTATCCTAACAGTAGATGCAAAAAGAGCATTTGACAAAATTAAACACCCATGCATGATAAACTGACAAACCACCAAACCACCACAACAACTCTTGGCAAATTAGGGATGGAGGGGAACTTCCTCAACCGGATAAAGTACATCTATAAAAACCCTAAAGCTAATGTCATATTTAATGGTGAGAAACTAGAAACTTTCCAATTAAGATCAGGAATAAGGTGAAGATGTCCCCTTTCACCACTCATTTTCAACATTGTACTGTATGTCCTAGCTAATGCAACAAGGCAAGAAAAGAGAATAAAAGATAGATTGGGAAGGAAAAAGAAATCTTCTTTGGTGAGGTGTTTGTTCAGATCTTTTGCCCATTTTGCAGATGGCATGATTGTCTATGCAGAAAATCCCAAAGAACCGACAGAAAGCCCTCCTGGAACTAATGAGCAATTGTACCCAGGTGGCAGAATACATGATTAATATACAAAAGTCAATTGCTTTCCTATATACCAACAATGAACAAGTGGAATATGAAATTAAAAACACAACACCATTTACATTAGCACCAAAAAAAAAATGAAGTACTTAGGAATAAATCTAACAAAATACTTAGCTATATGAAGAGGTATATGAAGAAAACTACAAAATGTTGATGAAAGAAATCAAAGTAGTCTAAATAAATGAAGAGATATTTCATGTTTATTTGAAATTCCTTAATGATATATGATGTTTAACATCTTTTCATATGCTTATTTGACATCTGTAGATTTTCTCTGGTGAGGTGTCTGTTGAGCTCTTTTGCCCATTTTTAAGTTGGGTTGTTTGGTTTCTTATTGTTGATTTTTAAGACTCATTTATATTGTTTATTTATTTATTTTATTGAAATGTAGTCGATTTACAATGTTGTATTGATTTCTGCTGTACAGCAAAGTGATTCAGTTATACATATATATACATTCTTTTTAAAATATTCTTTTCCATTATGGTTTATCACAGGATATTGAATATAGTTCCCTGTGCTCTACAGTAGGACCTTGTTGTTTCTCCATCCTGGATGTAACAGCTCACATCTGCTAACCTCAACCCCCCACTCCATCTCTCCCTCAACCCCCTCCCCCTTGGCAACCACAGTCTGTTCTCTATATCCATGAAGACTCATTTATTTTGGATACATGCTTACAGCATCTTTATTCATAACTGCCCAAAACGGGAAGCAACCAAGATGTCCTTTAAAAGGTAAATGGATAGACAAATTGTGGTACATCCATACAATGAAATACTAGTGATAAAAATAAATGAGTTATCAAATAACAAAAAAGACATGGAGGAATCTTAAATGCATATTGCTTAGTGAAAGAACCTAGTCTGAAAAGGTTACATACCGTATGATTCCAACTGTATGAAATTCTGGAAAAAGTAAAACTATAAGGAGAGTAAAAGATCAGTGCTTGCCAGGGGCACAGGGGCTCTGGGGCTCAGGATGAAGAGGAGGGGCACAGGGGATTTCAGGGCAGTGAAAATATTTTTTATGATACTGTAATGGTGGATACTTGTCACTATACATTTGTCAAAACGAAAGAACGTACAACGCAAAGAGTGAACCCTAATGTAACCTATGGACTTAGTTAATCATAGCATATCAATATTGTTTCATGAGTTGTAACGAATGTACCGCACTAATGCATGAGGTTAATAAAAGGGGAAACTGTGTGTATTGGAGGGGTGGATATATGGGAACTCTCTGTATTCTCTGCTAAAATTCCTGTAAACCTAAAACTGTTCAAAAAAATAAAGTATTAAAAAAAATGAAAACACATTAGCTCTTTGGAAAATGTCACCCACATCATCTTCATCACCATTGCCATTGATCTTTGTGTCCTTTGAACCTTTGATAACCCAGGAATGAGAGAAATTCTGTCTGTTACATTTTGTTTGTCTCTTGCCAGGCTTCACTGCGTTCAGTTCCTCAAAAACTGTCAGGCCATTATTAAGAACTCAAAGCAAGCAGGAAGTTTTCAATGACTCCACAAAGTTGGGTGAGCCTCTACCACATGTTAGGCCAGGAGACAGCTTCCTAGTTCGGCCCTATAATATCACTCGCTCCCTTTACTTGGAAAATTGCTAAATGCTGCTGCTGGACAGACGCCCTGCTGCTAATACAGACTGAGTCTATAAGCCCCAGCCTACTGAGCTGTCCCACTATGAGATGAACTGTTATTTATTTATTATTATTTTTATTATTATCCTTATCCTCCTCTAACATATTTTGAGGGCTTCCTGTGAACAGGGCCCTGCTGAAGCATTTTGTGTGCATTTTTACCATTTAATCTGCATGACAGCCCTAAACAGGGACTCTATTGTTATCTCCATCTTAGAGATGAAGAAGCTGAGACTCAACAGGTGAAGTGAGAGGACAGCATTACCTTGATCCCAAACCCAGACAAGGACACGACAGGACAACTACAGACCAATATCTCTTATGAACACTGACGCCACAGTCCTCAACCAAACAGGAGGAAACCGAATGCAACAGCACAGTAAAAGGATCATACACTATGACCAAGTGGCATTTATTCTTGGAATGCAGACTTGATGGTTCAACATATGAAAATTAATCCACGTAATACATCACATTAACAGAAAGAAGGAAAAAAATGATCATCTCGATGGACGTACAAAAAGCATTTGACAAAATGCAACACTCTTTCATGATAAAAGCACTCAACAAACAGGGAATAGAGGGAAATTACCTCAACATAATAAAGGTCAAATATGAAAGGCCCACAGGTAGCATCATACTCAAAGGTGAAAGACTGAAAGCTTTTCCTCTAATTTCAAGAATAAGATAAGGATACCTGCTTTTGCCACTTCTATTCAACAAAGTACTGGAAGTCCTAGCCAGAGCAATTAGGCAAGAAAAAGAAATAAAGACATCCAAATTCGAAAGGAAGAAGTCAAATTATCTCTGGTCACAGGCAACATGATCTTACATGTACAGAATCCTAAAGAGTCCATGAAAAACCACAACCCTCTTAGAACTAAAAAATACCATTCACTAGCAAAATCGTAGGACACAAAATCAACACACAAACATCAGTTGTGTTTCTATATGCTCACAATGAACAATCTGAAAAGGAAGTTAAGAAAATAATTTCATTTACAATAGCATCAAAATGAATAACATATTTTGGGATAAATTTAACCAAGGTGGTAAAAGATGTGTACACTGAAAACTACAAAGTGCTGCTGAAAGAAATTAAAGACACAAATAAATGGAAAGACACCTTGTATTCGTGGGTTGGAAGACTTAATATTGTTAAGATGTCATTACTACACAGCAGGATCTACAGATTCAAAATCCCAACAGCAGTTTTGGCAGAAATAGAAAAATCCATCCTAAAATTCATATGGAATCTCAGTGGACCCCAAATAGCCAAAATACTCTTGAGAAAGAAAAGCAAAGCTGGAGGTCTCACACTTCCTGATTTCAAAACTTACTGCATACAAAGGTACAGTAATCAAAACAGTGTGATACTGACATAAGGTCAGGCACATAGGCCAATAGAATAGAATAGAGAGCACAGAAATAAAAGTTTGCATATATGGTCCAATGATTTTTGACAAGGGTGCCAAGATTATTCAATGGGGAAAGAACAGTATTTTCAACAAATGATGCTGGGAAAGACTGCAAAAGAATTAAGTTGAACTCTTACCTTACACCATGTATAAAAATTAACTCAAAGTGGATCAAAGACTTAAACAGAGTCTAAAATTATAAAACTTTTAGAGGAAAGCACAGGAGGAAAGCTTTATGACATTGGATTTGGCAATGCATTTTTGGCTATGATACCAAAAGCATAGGCAGCAAAAGTAAAAATAGATAAATTCAACTATATCAAAAATTAAAACTTCTGTGAATCAAAGGACACAATAAACAGGGTGAAAGGCCATCTAGAGAAAGGGAGAAAATAGTTGCAAATCACAAATCTGAAAAAGGGTTAATATGAAGAATATATAGAGAACTATAACTCAACAACAACAACAAAAAAGAACCCCCAAATAACTTGATCAAATATGGGCATAGAACTGGAATAGACATTTCTCCAAAGAAGATATATAAATGTCCAACAAGCATATAAAAAGATGCTCAACATTACTAGTCATTAGGGAAATTCAAATCAAAACCACAGTGAGATACCACCTCATACCCATTAGGATGGCTACTATCAAAAACAAACAAACAGCAACAGAAAATAACAAGTGTTGGCAAGGATGTAGAGTAGGGGAACACTTATGTACCGCTGAGAATGTAAAATGGTGCAGCTGATATGGAAAACAGTAGAGCGGCTTCTCAAACAATTTAGAATAAAATTATCATATGATCCAGCAAGTCCACTTCCGGGTATATACCCCAAAGAATTGAAAACAGGAACTTAAAGAGTTATTTGTACACTCATGTTTATAGTAGCATTATTCACAATTGCCAAAAGGTGGAAGCCACCCAAGTGCCCACTGACTGATGATTGGATAAGCAAAATGTGGTCCATCCATACAGTGGAATATTATTCAGTGTAGGAGGAAGGAAATTCTGACACATGCTACAACATGGATGAACTGTGAGGACATGATGTGAAATAAGTGTCACAAAAAAGCAAATTTTGTATGATTCCACTATGTGAGGTACATAAAGTAGTCAAGCTCATAGAAACAAAATAGAACGGGGGTTGCCAGGAGCTGGGGAAGGGGAAACGGGGAATTGTTGTTTAATGGGTACAGTTTCAGTTTTGCAAGATGAAAAATTCTGAGGCTGGTTGCACAACAATGTGAATAACTTACAACTACTGATCTGTACACTTAAAAGTGGTTAAGACGGTAAACTTTATAGGTATTTTACCACGATTTAAAAAATGGCTAAGATGAAGGGACTCACTCAACATCAGGATGCTGGCCCAGGGCAATGTCAGGGTTTGAACCCAAGTCTAATTCCAAAACGTGTACCTTTGATTTGTACCCTGTGATTTTCAGAGTAGAGAGTGATTTAATAATGAGAGAGGAGACAGGCAGGACCTAATATACAAAACAAGTGCATTTTTTAAGGCTCCTGCATTGAAAATGTCTTTAAAAAGTATATAGTGAGTCCATAAAATATTGAGACGTTTGAACTTCTCTTAACAATGACCATCTGCTCTGATGACCCCTGTGCTTTAAGGAAGCCTCCTCGGGAAGCTGACTTAGTTATGACATTGCCCTGAGGTTCACTGACATTGTCACTTAGGTTCGACGTGTACCTGGAACCGTCCTTTGGAGCTAGGTTTCAACCTTGCATCACCTGGCACTGGGAAGCCCCATCTCAGACCATAACCTCCCACTCCCGGCCTTCCTTATCCTCTGTCTCGTCCTCTCCTTGAGTCACGTAGCCTTTGCTCCCTGTTTGCTCCCTAGGGGTAATGCCCTATGCTCAACCAGCCTGGGCCCTGTTCAAGCTCACCAGCTCCTTCAAGCCCATCCCGGCCCCCAAACCCTCCTGCCACCCTCACACTTCTGTCCTGAGGCTGGCCCAGTGCCCTTTGGGCCCCCCAGCCAGCAGGTCCCTGCTCTCAGGCTTTTCATTCTACTTTGACAACAGCCTCCTAGGTCTTCACCTCCTGCACCTGCCTGCATCCTCCGTCTGCTTCTCCCGACCCTCCTCCATCCCTTTACACGGCGCCCTCTGCCCAGCAGGCCCACCTGTGCGGCTACATCCATGGGCTGATGGGCTCCTTGTGTCTGGTTTCTGGTTGGGTTTGGCCAATGGGGGGGTTAGAGATCAGAGCAGGGAGAGAGCTTGGGGTACTTACTCCCCTGGCTTCCATTCTCTGGGGCCACACAGCTTCCCTCAGAGGACTCTACCCAGCCCTCGGGGTCTCCGGGTCCCAGGAAATGCCCCTGCCCCTCACCCCTCAGCTCTGGGGGTGGGAACAGTCCTCACTCATACTAGCTCTGGGCCCTGCACTATCCTTTGTGGTTTCTCTGAGCCCTGCCCACTCCCTGTGGAGTCCCTTCAGGAAACTCCCCTCCATCACTCCACACCCCTGTGAATGTGCCTTCAGCTCCCTGCCAGGACCTGGACTTCCCAGGCTTGGAGAAGCTCCTAGATGGGACCTTCAAGGCTTCTCTTAGTTGCCAAGGGCCTCCGGGTGGTCCTGCCTTCATCCCACCCTGGTCTGGTCCCTCTCCTCAACCATCTCCTCTTCTGCATCCTCACCTTGACAGTGTAACTTCCGTCTAACCTGTGAACGTGCTCACCACCCCCTCGGCCTGGAAACACCGCCCCTTCCCCCTTCCTTTCCTTTATTGTCAAATGGCTTCAAGAGGTTCCTCTCCCGCTGGGTCCTCAACCCACTGCCATTGCCCTTGGGGGCCTCCTCGGGCTCTTGGCCTCCCTGTGACATGTGACACAGTTGTCAGAGAGAGGCACGTGGCCTGGTGGTTCAGGGGTTGGGGGAGCAGGGCAACGTGGTGGTTATTAGACTGGGCTCGAGCCCAGCTCTCCTACTTCCTAGCAGGGTGACCTTGGGCAAGTGATACCTCAGCTTCCTCATCTGTAAGGTAACAAAAGGACAGTCTTATAAGCTACTGGTGACGTATAAATGATATAATACATACTAAAGCACTTAGAAGAGAACATAGGGCAAATGGGAAATGTTCTCTATTATGAGCAAGAGGATGGGCTCTGGAGTTAGAAAGCCTTGAGTTCAAGTCCCACCTCTGCTACCTTCCAGCTGTGCAGCCTGGGGCATGGTTCTTTGCTTCTCTTTGGTTGCTCCCTGAGCAGCAAAAATGAGTTTGATAAGCTGGGCTTCATAGGATTGACAAAAGGTACTGCTTGGTGACATGTTCTAAGGAGTGGGATAACATTTTTGAAATTAACTTGTGTGTGTGTGTGTGTGTGTGTGTGTGTGTGTGTTTTATCTATTTCTTTTAACCTTTTGGTTCTAGGCTATCCCATCCCCCAGCCCCATCCCCCCACTGCCTCCAGAAAGGGATGTAGTGCAGAAATAGTAAAAAAAAAAATGGGGTTTTCAAAAGAATAAGGATATGAGGAAACGGCCAGGCGCTGGTGAGACGACGGGTCTGGGATTGGAAGGAAAGAAGAAGCTTCTCTGCTTCCCCGTCAGCTGGATCCTTCCTCCCCGGTCTCCCCGGGAGAGCCCTGTGGACCGGCAAGGCCTCAGGAGAGGCTGGTCCTGAAATCAGACTGCCCGAGCGTGGTGCCCAGTGCCCCAGCCTCCCTCTGTGACCTCAGGCAGGATACTCGGCCTATCTGTGCCTCAACACCCTCATCTGTAATGTGGGGCAAACAACACTAACCTCCTAAGGATGAAATGAGTTAATACACTCGAGAGTGCCCAGAACAGTACCTGGCACAAAGCAAGCTGTCTCTGTGATGAATACCCTCAGCCTGGCAGCAGCTCTCTGGCTCCCTCACCTCTCTGACTGCTTCCAGGTCTCCACGCCGGGCTCCTCTCCCTGCAGATGTCCGTTTCCTCCACACTCTGTCCATGGGCTGGGGCCACTGTACCAACCCCTGGATTCGCAGGTGTGTATTTCCAACCCCTGGTTCATCTCCAGGCCCCAAACTACCTGGCTGCTTCCGGGATGTTGAGGTGCTCACTCAACCAGTCCTGCTTCCTGCCCTCTTGGTAACGGGATTATCACCTGCCAGCTCATCCAGCCATCTTTCTCCATGGCCTGTGGCATTGATCCTACTGATACTTCCAGAAAGCTCTCAGACCAGTCCCAAAGCAACGGTCCAGTCAGGTGGTAGTATTAATGTGGTGGGCAGAATGGTCTCCCAAAGATGCCCATGCCCCGACCCCCAGAACCTGGGAATATGCTCCATGAGGTGGCCAAAGGGACTGTGCCGATGTCAAGGTTACTAATCAGTGCTCTTAAAAGAGGGAGACTAAGGACTTCCCTGGTGTTGCAGTGGTTAAGAATCCGCCTGCCAATGCAGGGGACACGGGTTCGAGCCCTGGTCCGGGAAGATCCCACATGCCATGGAGCAACGAAGCCCGCGTGCCACAACTACTGAGCTTGCGCTCAAGAGCCCACAAGCCACAACTACTGAGCCCACGTGCCACAACTACTGAATCTGCATGCCTAGAGCCCGTGCTCCACAACAAGAGAAGCTACTGCAATGAGAAGCCTGTGCACCGCAACAAAGAGTAACCCTCGCTCGCTGCAACTAGAGAAAGCCTGTGCTCAGCAACGAAGACCAAACCCAGCCAAAAACTTTTAAAAATTTTTTTAAAAAGTGGGAGACTATCCTGGGTTATCCAGGTGGGACTAATTGAACTCCACCAGTCCTTATAAGCAGAGAACTTACTCTGGCTGGATTGGAGAGATAAGTGGTGTTTCTTGCTGTGCCCCCACTTAACAGCCCCAATGCTCCTCTTCCTGGGAAAGCACCAGGTCAACGTTTCCTCTTTACCCAAATCCCCCCCTAGATGGCACCACCTCAGTCTGTTGCATGAATGAGGATCACGAGAACATTGATCTCACATTTCACTGACAACCCCCATTCTCCATTCCACAGGGTGGAATTTCCCTAGCTTAGTCAATTATCTTGTTATCTCAGTTAACTGAGAATTTCCAATTTAGATAATAGATGTTCCCAAAGCTAAATTTACACTCAAAAAGTGAAGCTTCTGTTTTTAGAAGCTTGAGTCAGCTCAGTCTGAAACTCAGCCCCACCTCCCCCGACTAGCTGTGTGATTTGGGCCAGTTCCTTAACCTTTCTGAGTCCCATGTCCATGTCATCAAATGAGGATAATAACGATAATAGTAGTTCTCACCCACACAGGATTTGTTTTGTGGATATAATTCTATAAATATATATACAGAACATACATAGATGATGTATAAAGCCATGTGAGATACAGTAAGTAGTCCATAAATGTATGCTGTAGCTGTTTGCATTATGTATGCTATTCAAAAGATTATGATCTTTCTTTCATCTCACATCCATCAGAATGGCTACTATAAAAAAAAAAGGGAAATAACAAGTGTTGGTGAGGACGCAGGGAAAGTGGAACCCTTGTGCCCTGTTGTGAGAATGTAACTTGGTGCAGCCACTATGGAAAACAGCATGGCAGTTACTGAAACAATTAAAAATAAAATTATCATATGATCCAGCAAGTCTACTTTTGGGTATATATCCCAAAGAACTGAAAGCAGGGCCTTGACGAGATATTTATACACCCATGTTCATAGCATTGTTTGCAACAGCCAAAAGGTGGAAACAACCCAAGTGTCCATCAGTAGATGAATGAATAAACAAAATGTGGTGAATCCACACAATGGAATATTATTCAGCCTTAAAAAAGGAAGGAAATTCGGACACATGCTACAGCATGGATGAACATGGACATTATACTCAGTGAAAGGATATTATACTCAGTGAAAGAAGCCAGTCATGAAAAGACAAATACTGTTATGATTCTACTTATATGAGATACCCAGAGTAGCCAAGGTCATAGAGACAGAAAGCAGAATGGTGGTTGCTGGGGGCTGGGATGGGGGGACAAGGGGAGTTGTTGTTTCATGGGTGCAGTTTCAGTTCTGCAAGATTCAAAGAGTTCTGGAGATGGATGGGGGTGATGGCTGCACAACAGTGTGAATATATTTAATGCCACTGAACTGCACACTTAATAAAAGTGGTTAAGATGGTAAATTTTATGTTATGCATATCTTACCACAATAAAAAAAAATGAGAAAAATGAGATCACGATCTAGCCCTTTCCTCTGAACTTTTTCCTCTTGGAAGCCCTCCATCTGCTGGTGAGAAACTAGTCCCATCAATTGTTGTGCTGGGTACTGACCAATGAAATCAGCCGCCAGTTCCCAAACAGGGGACAAAACATTCCCTGAGGACTGGTGAGACCTAACAGGTGAACCACCAGAGCAAGGAGCACTTGGGGAGAAGCCAGGGGTGAGGTGGGGGTGAGGGGGGAGGATGGGAGCACGACCCAGGCAGGAGGACAAGCGTGATGCAGATGGGGAGCCAGCAAGTGCACCCTCCCAGGCCTGTTTCATTCCGTGGATTTCCCCACAGAGAGTCCACCTGTCACCTTTTGTCTCAAAATGCAGGTGTTCGCTTAGAATAAGAGAAACGTGAATTAAAATGACACAGGTACCATACTTCACCCCGTAGATCAGTGAAGATCCAATGGGGGGTCAGCACCCTAGGCTGGGGAGGGAGTGGGAGACGGGCGTCCACTGCTGGCAGGACACCACATCCGGAAACCTCTGGTGGGAAATTTGGCCATGCCCATCAGAGCTACAGCTGTGTGTGTCCTTTGACAGAGCAGACATACCTGCATGTCCGTGAAATTATGCAAATAATAGGAGAATCCCAGCAGCCTTGTTTAATAATAATAAACAAGATTATGGTGTAGGCTCTGGTTCTTTCCTGAGAGGCAGCCCAGAACTGACAGGGGCCAGGAAAAGGGACGAGAGTCATCTGGCTGGATGGGATCTGGGGTATGTGTATGAGATCAGTCTGGCTTCACGACCCTCAGATCCCACGCGAGAAGGGCTGACACAGGCTGGAGAGATGGCTAAACCCATGAGAAAGGAGATGCCTGGCAGGACACTGACCACCGAGGGTGAGGTGTGGACACCAGCATTTCATCCCCCTGTCATGTCTGTTCTTTCTTTTTCTCTTCCATCTCCACCTTCCTAGCTGCAGCCCTGCACTGACTTGGGCTGTCCTAGAGCTCAGTCTTCTAGGGATCCTGGGACTTCCCCAGGGTGGGACTGGGGGAGTCCCTGGGGAGGGGGTAGGGTCAGTCAGCCCTTCATTGTTTACCCTTCGCTTCTCTTTTCCTCAAAACAAAGTTTATTGAAAGAATACACACACACACACACACACACACACACACACAAGCAGGAGCTCTGCTGATCAAGAAGGGAGAGGGAGGGAGCACTCATGGTGGGGTTCTCAAAGTGTGGTCCTGGAACCAACTCCAGGGACTCCATTCCCCCCACCTGAACCTGGGGAGCATACAAATGTGAAGATTCCTGGGCCTTACCCCAAACCCACTGGGTCAGAATGCCTAGGAGTTCATGTTGAACAATCACTCTTAAACATGCGGAAAATCCAACAACCACTGGCTTTGGTGTTTCTTCATTCTGGAAGAACTGAGTCCCTTTCTCAGCAGAGTTTAAATAACAGCCATATCCAACTCTAAAAAATACAGTTTACAAGGCACATCAAATCATATAAATTATAACTTGCAAGGTTTAGCTGTGAAATGAGCAAGGCTGAGGCTTTTGAGCCATGTAAAATGGGAGAGGGGAGATTGTGAATAGAGCTCCTGATGGCTCGTCTGCACACAGCAGCCGGGATGTTCACTGGCAGGTCTCCCCCTTGTTTACAATCCTTCAAGCCTTCTTCCCACTGCTTTCAGATAAAGATCAAAACCCTTATGGTGACATGAAGGAGGCCTACTTGTCCCTTAGCCCTCCTCCTTCCCACTCTGACTTCTGGACGCCCTGGTTTTCTCTCAGTCCCTTGGGTTCACAATATGCTCTTCCACCCCAGGGCCCTTGCACATGCCATTCCCTTCTCCTTTTGTCTAGTTAAGTCCTCCTTGTCTTCCATATTCCTTTCCTTTACAGCCCCAATGTTGGAATGGAATTAGTCACACCTTTGTGGGATCATTTGACTTATTTCTCTCTCTCCTGGCAGCTTCCTGATGGCAGGGACCATGTCCAGTTCTGCCATCACTGTACCCCTAGACTTGGCTCGGTGCTGAGGCTCTGGGTAAATACTATGCAATGAATGAGTGATAGCAACAGTTATCACTGTTGACTATAAACAGTTCTCACTAGCCTGGCTATAAACAGGCTTCCTACTGCCTTACGGAACCAAACTCCTTACAGGATACAGAAAAAAGTCTGGAGGGTAAAACCCTGCAAATATCAATATTGATTTTTCCCTGAGCCAAATGATTACAAGTGACTTTTATTTTCTTCCTTATATTTTCCTTTCTCCCAATTTTTAAAAACAAGAAGCATGTAACTACCTTCCATTATCGGAAAGAGTAAATGATGTCGAAATACTACGATACCAATAGTCAAAACAACATGTCAACCTTGCTGATGAGTAGAAATCTTTAGAAGCATGACTGCCTATTCTTTAGGATTGATCCAGGCAAATAAAACAAACTATCTTTTTTATTTGCTAGATGTAACCTCTGGTAATTGCAAGGATGATTTTTAGTAATATAAATCCCTGAATTTTTTTTTTTTTTTTTTTTTTTTTTTGCGGTACACGGGCCTCTCACTGTTGTGGCCTCTCCCGTTGCGGAGCTCAGGCTCCGGACACGCTGGCTCAGCGGCCATGGCTCATGGGCCCAGCTGCTCCGCGGCATGTGGGATATTCCCGGACCGGGGCACGAACCCGTGTCCCTTGTATCGGCAGGCGGACTCTCAACCACTTCGCCACCAGGGAAGCCTAGTGACGTATTTCTTAAGCTAAGTCCGAGGAGCAGTAAGCAGTCAATTATTTATATACAATGAATGCAACTCAATTTCTGTCTAGTTAATAACTGTCCTCATTAGTTCCCTTTTCCAAATGGCTTATTAATGTCAGTGGATCCTCATCTCAACCCTGTGCACCTCTGAGGATTCTTCTCAGTCTCTGTTTTAGGAGACCATAATAATGATCATTGTGTCATTCACTGAGCACCACATGCCAGGCTCTTTATATGCATTTCTCACTTAATCCTCAGAATAACCCTGTGAGGTAAGAGGTTTACAGACAGGGAAAAGGAGCTCAGAGTGATTAAGTAATTTGGTTGAAGTCACTCAGCCACAAAGTAGCCTAATGAGATTCAAACCCAGGTCTGTCTATCTCCAAAGCCTGTGCTTTTAAAAATTACTACAGTTTTCTAATATCATAGTCCGGTTCAAAACAGAGATCTCTGTCTCTACTTTAACCAGACAGGAAATAAAACGACCCCAAATCTATGCCTTGTTAGGATAAAGAAGAAACTACAGTTCTTCTTCTTCTTCTTTTTCCTCCCACTTTGCACACTGAACAGATGTTCTGTGTCCTTGAAGGGAGACCATATCATGGAGGAGAATCTCACGGGGAGGTTCATGGAGTTATCTTTAAATCTGTTGCATTTACAATAAACATTCTCAGAAAACTAGGAATAAAGGGGGAAATTTCTCACTTGGTAAGAACATGTATAAAAACCCTACAGCTAACCTCCTACTTAATGGTGAAAGAGTAACTGCTTTCCCCTAAGGTCAGGAACAAGCGAATATAAGGATTTATACACTGCTCTTGTTCAGCAGAGTCCTGGAAGTCTTAACCAGGGAAATAAAGCAAGGAAAAGAAGATTAAAAACATTCAGATCTCCTTTTCTGAAAGAAGAAATAAAATTGTTCTTATTTGCAGATGACATGATTGTTTATGTATAAAATCCCAAGAAATCTACAAAAGCCCTTATATAAGAAAGTGCAGTTAAGGTTGCAAGATACCAAGAAGCATACAAAAATCAACTGTATTTCTATATACTGTCAATGAACATGAGGACACCAAAATTAAAAATATAATACCATTTACAATCACTCAAAAAAAAAAAGAGAGACATACTTAAGTGTAAATCTAACAAAACATGTACAGAACTCGTATGCTGAAAACTACAAAACACTCATGAGACACACTGAATAAATGGAGAAATATACCATGTTCATGAATTGGAGGACAATATAGGAGTATATCAACTATTCTCACATTGATATATAGGATAAAACAAAATTCCAATAAAAATTACAGCATGATATTTTGTGTATACAGACAGGCTTACACTAAAATGTAAATGGAAAGGCAAAGCAACTAGAAGAGGTTAAAAAATTTCTTTAAAGAAAAGTGGGAGGAATCACACTACCTGATTTAAGACTTACATAGCGACAGTAATCAAGGCTATCTCATAATGGTAGATCCATTATGACAAATAGATCCATGAAACATAATAGGGAACTAAGAAGTAGCCCCCATAGAAAGTATGGCCAGATTATTTTTGACAAACTTGCAAAAGCAATTCAATGGAGAAAGGATAGTCTTTTCAACAAATGGTTCTGGAACAACTAAATATCCACATGCAAGAAAAATGAACTTTGACCTAAATCTCACATCATAAACGACAGTGAACCCAAAATGGTTCATAGATTTAAACATAAAACTATAAAACACTTAGAAGAAAACGTAAGAGAAAATCCTCAGGGTCAGGGACCTTGTGGCATGTTCTTAGACATGACACTAAAAGCATGATCTATAAAAGAAAAAATAACTACCTGGACTTCATCAAGAGTTAAAGCTTTTGCTCTGTGAAATACTCTGCTAAGAGAATGAGAAGACAAGCTACGGATGGGAGAAAATATTTGCAAACCATCTATCTGACAAGGGACTCATATCTAAAATACATAAAGAATTCTCAAAACTCAATGGTAAAAAACTAAACAATTCCATTAGAGACACTTAAAAGATATGAAGAGATATTTCACTGAAGAGGATATGCAGAAGGCAAACACATACATGAAAAGACATTTAACATCACTATCGATTTGGAAAATGCAAGTTAAGACTATGATGAGATACCACTACACACTTACTAAAACAGCTAAAATGAAAAACAGTGTTTATGCTAATTGCTGGTGAGGATGTGTCTCATACATTGCTGGTGGAAATGAAAAATGGTACAGCAACGCTGGATAAGACTGGCAGTTTCTTTACAAACCGAATATATATAAACACATATGTTAATCCATGCAATCATACTCCTGAGCATTTATCACAGAGAAATAAAAACTTATGTTCACACAAAAACCTGTACACAAATGTTTATAGTACATTTATTTGTAATAGCCCCAAATGGAAACAAAATGTCCTTCAAAAAGTGAATGGTTAAACATAGGTGATACGTCCATACCGTGGACTATTACTCAGCAATAAAAGAACAAGCTAATAACCTAAATGGATGTCAAGGGCACTACACTGACTAAAAAAAAAAAATCAATCACAAAGGTCATACATACATGATGAAAATTATAGAGACGGAGAACAGATTAGTGGTTTTCGGAGCGTGGGGACGATGGTGGGAGGAGGAATTGTGACTATAAAAGGAGCATCACAAGGGACATGTCTGATGATGGAATACTCCTATATCCTGAGGGCCACACCCAAATCCACACGTGGTAAAATGGCACAGGACTCCACACATGCTTCGTGCCATTCCCTCTACTATTTGTGCATCTATAATTATTTCAAAATAAAGTTGAAAAAAATCTGTTGAGTGAAGTCTGAGAGTGGTCTGCCTTTCACAGTCCTAAAGGGATTCCATTGCATTTCTCTTTCTGCTTCAATATTTTAATCCCTTTCAAAATGTTAAAAGGCTCAAAGCCACTGTTTGTATAATTCCTTACTTACAATTTCTTCCAACTTCCTTGGCTGTCAATGAGCTGGGACTGTGGACCAAGCCACAGCTAATTCAGAGAATGGAATGAAATGAAGTGAGAGAGCGCTGAGGCCATGCGCAGGGCTTACCCTGATTTACTACTTGGAGGTACGGGGGCGGGGGAGGGCTCTGAGGGGCCCATAGTCTCCAGAAGCTCTGGAAAGGGCGAGAGGCCATTGCTCAAGCTGGGCACTTCAGGTGGCCGTGGCTGCCAGACGCGGAGCAGGTGAAGGTCAAGCATCAGTTCTACGCCCACCTTCCAAACCGCCCCATCAGGGTGGGACACTGCACACACAGTCAGCAAAGGACACAGGGCCCATCGCACTTTGCACTGTGCTCATTCTTACCACATGTGCCAGGGAGACCCAGCACATGCCGGGATTGGTTATTGGTGGCACACCGAGGAAGGCTGGGACTGTTAGCCAGAGGCTGTGCTTTACAAGAGACTGGAGTCCACAGAACAGTAAGGACTTTTGGTGGTGTGAGGGGTAGGGAGGGACGGGGAATGGCTAGGAAGAGGTCTTACCTCTAAAACAAGGTCTGAATTTTCATGCCTTCCAATCGTAGTGCTTTTATTCAGGACAAAATAGCCTTCTGCACTCTTTAGATAGGCTTTCATATTCTCTGCTTTCCCTATAAAAGGTTTTCAGAAAACAATTTTGTTAGAAAAATATAGTCCTCTAATTATTCAATGTCATATTTAGAATGAATGGAATACACCATAATGTCCACAGGAGAAGTCAGCAGAGGTAGGAGTGGATAGCTGGATTTAACAATGATCACAATGATAATTCTGCACATTTTTAAGACTGTCCTTTTAACAGTGATGGCCAGCATAGATGAGCTTGCTTCTGATCACAAGAGGACATCCTTTATGTAACTCAGAGCACAAACAAGCAATAGCAAAAAAAAAACCCAAACAAATATGAATTCCACTGATAACCGCTCTCCACCTCCCATTAAGCTTAGTTTGGGGTTAGTTATCTGACAGAATCAAATACTCAGTGTTACTAACCCACCACTTACTAGCTCTGTGACTCTGAGTGAGTTACTTATTCTCTCTCTATGCCAATGTTTCCTCAACTGTAAAATGGGGCTAATGATACTCTGTATCCCAAAGAGTTTTGTGAGGATTAAATGTGAAGCATCTAGAATGGTGATTGCTAATCTAAACACCCATTTGTCCTACTGTGATTGTGACTGTTATTAATCTTGGGCTTCTGAACTTTGACTCAAGAAACTCCAACTTCTACAGAGCTTCTTAAAGTGTGGAAGAGTCAGTCATCAAGGAAATGGGCATTAGAAGATACTTTCTTTTTAAGTCACCGCATTCCTTCATATATTTATTTTGAAAAAAAAATGATTTCCAAAGACAAAATATCAAGATTATAGCTTGACTGTACGGTCAAGACTCTGTACGTATCTTTTGCTGGCATTTTATTATGAAAACGTCAAACACACAGAAAAGTTGAAAGAAGTGGATGGTGAACTTCTATAGAACCACCACCCAGATTCTACAATCAACATTTTGCTATATTTGCTTTATCACATATCTACCCATCTATACATTTTATATTTTAATGCATTTCAAAGTAAATCCTATACATGTTTTTAAATTTTATTTATTTATTTTTGGCTGTGTTGGGTCTTCGTTTCTGTGTGAGGGCTTTCTCTAGTTGTGGCAAGCGGGGGCCACTCTTCATCACGGTGCACGGGCCTCTCACTATCGCGGCCTCTCATGTTGTGGAGCACAGGCTCCAGATGCGCAGGCTCAGTAGTTGTGGCTCACGGGCCTAGTTGCTCCGCGGCACATGGGATCTTCCCAGACCAGGGCTCGAACCCATGTCCCCTGTATTAGAAGGCAGATTCTCAACCACTGCGTCACCAGGGAAGCCCTATACATGTTTTTTATTTTTATTTATTTATTATTTTTATTTTTATTTTTTTTTGCGGTACGCGGGCCTCTCACTGTTGTGGCCTCTCCCGTTGCGGAGCACAGGCTCCGGATGCACAGGCTCAGAGGCCATGGCTCACAGGCCCAGCCGCTCCGCGGCATGTGGGATCCTCCCAGACCGGGGCACGAACCTGTGTCCCCTGCATTGGCAGGCGGACTCTCAACCACTGTGCCACCAGGGAAGCCCATATATACATGTGTTTTAAAACATAAAAATTTCAGTGACTTCAGCTGGTTCCAAGATGTTGATGATAATTCACATGATATTTGAAATCTGATCCATCTCAGTGCCATGTCAAAGATAGCCTCTTTTCTTTTTTTTCCTTTTTTTTTTTTTGGCTGTGTTGGGTCTCCGTTGCTGCATGTGGGCTTTCTCTAGTTGCGGCGAGCGGAGGCTACTCTTCCTCACAGTGCGCAGGCTTCTCATTGTGGTGGCTTCTCCTGTTGTGGAGCATGGGCTCTAGGTGTGCAGGCTTCAGTAATTGGAGCACGTGGGCTCAGTAGTTGCGGCACACGGGCCCTAGTTGTGGCTCGCAGGCTCTAGAGTGCAGGCTCAGTAGTTGTGGTGCACTGGCTTAGTTGCTCCGAGGCATGTGGGATCTTCCTGGACCAGGGCTCGAACCCGTGTCCCCTGCATTGGCAGGCGGATTCTTAACCGCTGAGCCACCAGGAAAGTCCCCAAAGTCTCTTTTCAACTGAAAGGTCACTGAAGTGTGAAGTTGTTAGACTGTGGATAAAAACAAAAATCATCTAGGTCTGACCGTAGAGGGTCTCCGGTCTGGCTCTGCTTTCCATCAACATCTCCATCATCATTCCATCACTGAATCCCTACTAAGTGCCAGGCACTGGGCTATCCTTTTACACACATGGCCTCTTTTCATCCTCAGAACCACCCTGCGAGGCAGGTGTCAGTATTGTCCCGCTTTACAAATGAGGAAACTGAGACTCAGAGAAGTTAAGGTCACACAATAGTAAGTGTGTGACAACTCTGAGCCTTTGCATGTAACCAGTGTACAAACCTCCATTGCTGCTGGTGGGGCAGAGTAGGGGTGGGGGAATTGCACTGTCTGCTGACACTTGGGACATGTAGTAAAAGAAAGTCCTTGAAACCAGCATTCTATCCTCTGAAAGGAAGACAAGACCCTACCTGGGGGTAAGAGAACTAAAAATAAGCAGGATAGTTTATATTTGTAAACTTTGAGGCCTGTGGATGTCCCACAAATATTGATGCTTTCAGATAATGAGAAATACATTTGATTAAGTTCGCTGTCATGTATACAGGGGAAAAGACATTTCCTCTTCCCAAAGAACCATGCTCTGCTGCCTTCAGTTATTAATCTTCAATTGCAGAGGACCATGTTAGCACGCAACACATTCAAGTCTAATTAAGCTAAAATGGAAACTTCCAAGAAATGTCTCTTCTGCAGGAAAACCACAGGAAACGCCACTAATCTAAAACTTAAACTTGGATCATGTGCATATTTGTTTTTTAGCTCTCACCCCAGACGTCCCCAAGGCTGGGGTCTTCTCTCTGCTCAGACATCCCCCCTCGGGGCAACCACCTGACTGACCACTCTGGCTAAAGGCACCCTCAGTCATGTTATTCCCCTGCTAGTTTTCCCCTGCTGTGTTTCCTTCCTTGTACTTATCATTCTCTGACATGTTCTTGTTCCTTTCTTTAGTTATGCTTGCTGTTGGTTTCTCTTTCACTAAGATATATGTTCCTGGAAAACCAGGACTGTGTTCAGTTTGTTCAGAAGCGATTCTTCATGGGTATTTTGTGTTTGTACCCATCTTCAGAGCAAAGGCATTGAAAGATTTTGTCCTGCACTCACTTTCCGAGGATGCTTGTATGGCAAACAGCCTGGGAGGATAGAGGTAATGTTTCTAATAAAGATAACGGCTCCTTCTGGGGCAAAAGTTGGGCAGGTTTGCTAGCAGCCCCTTTCAAAGATTGCAGTTTCCTGAGTTTGGAGTTCCTTACCTGGGACACAGACCCACTGTGCGCACAGCATCCACACTGGCTGCTCTGCACCACCCCGAGGGACTTTCAGGGCAACAGGAACCAATGTGCATATGCAGCTCTGCTGCCTGTTATGTCAGCTGTGCTGTGAGTAATCAAGTTCTTTGTTTCTGGCCCAGGAGTCTCTTGTCTTCTGCCAGGAACTATAAGCTGGGCAGGCTAACTTACTAACTTTCAAACAGGGTCAAATGTCAGACCCTTTGCAGTTCCTGCCAGTTCTGTGCATTACCCCTTCTCCAGGGCAGGGGGCGGTGGGGGGGCAGAACCTGACACATAGTAGGTGCTTGGGAAACACTTGCTGAGTGAATGAAAATACAAAGGACACCTCAAAGCAAGTCAGTACAGCCAGCTGGCTAGGAAGCTTTGATAGTAACTACCTTTCATTTTTCCTGTCAGTATCTAGCTTAGATGACTCCTTGGAAAACCTAAATTCTATCTCTTTAGCTTTTGGATTGGACAATATTTCTCCACCTTCATTTTGCCCTGTGCATCACTTCCTTGCGTGAAAACACTGTCAAAGTAATTTGAATGTGTGGAGCTCTGTGAATTCGTTCTTACTCAGTGCCATGGAGCACCAGCCACAGGAAAGAGCAAAAGGGCTTCAGTCATCTGCGTTCCCCCGACCACTTTGGATGGCTCAGAATTGGGCTATAGGAGCAAACTTTCTTTTGAGGTTTACAGTGGCCTCAAAGTTCCTTAAAGAAGGGGAGTTCAGGTAAGGGGCGGGTGTGTGTGTGTGTGTGTCTCTGACCATTGGGTGGGTGTTGTCCATAAATCAGGGGAAACAGGGGTTCCTCTCTTAATCCCAGCTATACCCACAGGACATCCAAGAGCTGGTGCCCAGGAGAGGCTTAAAGCTCCCGTGCCGCCTCCCTTGGGGGGCGAGGTAGGGGCTGCACTTAGGAAGGAATGGCTGGTGTTGGGGCACCTTTTCTGGGGTGCTCCTGGCGACCCGAGCCTGGATCAGAGAGTTCGGACTCGGCTGGCGCCAGGTCCCCTGCCTACCCCAACGCCCTTGACCTCGCAGGGCTGGCCTCCTCCGGCCCAGGTTTCCGCCCGCCGCCTCCTCGCGCGCCGCTCTCACCTGGCCAGAGGAAGAAGCCCACGCCTCGTCCTCCGCCGAGAGCCCTGACCTCCGCTCTGCTGCCCTCCCGCGGAGTCTCCAGGCGACAGCCCGCAGCCCGCGCGCCCGCCCGGCCTTTTTACAAACGTCGCCACGGCAACGCCATTCTGACGGCCGAGCTGGGGAGGGGCGTGGCGTGCGCGGCGCCCAAGGATGAGGGGGAGGTGCGCTGGGAGCACCCGGCCAATTACAGCCCGCTGCAGCGCTGCGAGCCCTCCCCGACCTGCCCGCTAGAGGATGGAGAAACAGGCTCAGTGTTCACAGAAGTAGCTCCAAGTCTTACAGCGGGGAAGGAGCAGACTCAAGAATCCTTCCTACTGACCTTAGCTCTAGGTTCGGTGCGTTGAGGAGGGGGTGGTCAGGCGTGGGAGGGTAATGGAGCTGAACCACGAGAAGCTTGGAGGTTAGTACCCCCCGTCCCACCCGAAACTCTAGTTCTCTCTGTTGTGGAGGAGAAAACAGAGTAAGCTGGGGGGGACCATCACTTCTGGGGGTGGGGGTGGAGATGGGAGATGGATGGGGTGGAAGGAACACTTCTGAAAGAATGGAAGATTCTCCCACGTGCTAGGAAAAGGGTATTTACAAGCCCACAGCCTTACTGTTCCTGTCCTTCCCTGTCAAAACTCGTGTTTATTCATTCATGTGTTCTTTACTTCTACAAACATCACCTGAGTCCCTACAAGGTCAGACGGTGGCCCCAGTGTTGACCTGGATCAGATCCTTAAGAAACCCCCCCGCACTCCCCATGGGCACGGGGCTGGGGGGATGGAGCGTGTGGAGAAGACATGCAAATGCCAACTATCTCCCCTCACCCCATGTCACCTTTTTCAAATCAGCCCCTTCTGTCTGGGAGCAGAACAGCCCCGCTGACTACCTACAGAATGCCTCATTTCCCTGGCAGGCAATGACGGACAAGGTGCCCCAAGACAAACTCAAAATATTCATCTGAGAAAGATGAAAGATGGAAGACTCCACTCTAGCCAATTAGAAGATGATATAAGAGAGAAAAATCATGGAAATAGATATGGGATGGAATATATGGTAAAGATGCTCCCACATGCTTAGAGGCTCTTAGAAATGCACATTCCCTGGCACAGACCTCAGAGATTCTGATTAGGCAACTCTGGAGCATGGTCCAGGAATGAATTTGTTGCATTCTTTCAAATTCCTTGTGCATTTGTTAAAAGCTTGGCAAAACCTCAGGACTTTTTCAACCCTGCAGTTGAATCGCAGAGCCCTCCCAGCACTTGTCCCTAGAAATCTCTTCCAGGCCCTCAGTCAGCCTGGAAGGTTGTGCCTGGGTTAGTTCCCTTCGACCAGAAAGACCTTAGGAATGTATGAGGAGTGACCACAGAGGCCGGGGCCCTGAGTGGTAACTTCAGAGGAACAGAGAGGGTCAGGCTCAACTCTCCAGGCACATTTCTGCCTCAGGGCCTTTGCAGTTACTGTTTCTTCTCCCTACCAGGCACTTCCCCCAGGGATCTCCTTCAGCTCCTTCAGATTTTTACTCAAATATCACCCTATTTAAAAGGGTCTTGGAATTCCCTGGCGGTCCAGTGTTTAGGAATCAGTGCTTTCACTGCCCGGCTCGATCCCTGGTCGATCCTGCAAGCCCCATGATGCCACCCAAAAAAACAAAATAAAACAAAAAACACCCCCCCAAAAACATGAATAACAAAACAAACACCTCACTCTATTGCTCTTCCCTTCATCTTACCACTCCTCTAACATGCTATTTATTTAGTTTCCTTCTCTTATTTGTTGTCAGTCTCCCCACTCCCAACTCCCCCCTGCCCCCAACTTAAGCTCCATGAGGGCAGGGATTTTTTTCTCTTTTGTTCACTGCTGTATGACCAGTACCTAGAACAGTGCCTGAATGAACGAATAAGTGAATGAACAGGGGCAGCCCTTGCCACCCGCCCACAGCCTTGCCTCCTACTCTTGAGCTGCTGAGCTGAACTGTCCTTACCCCAGGACCTAGGCTTCTGTAGCCTTGGCCCTCGCCAGCCCCACCCCTATCTCCATGCTTGTCTTCAATGTCATCAACATGAGCACAGAACGCAACCCTGCTCATTGCCAGCCAGACCCTACGGAGCCCATGCAGGCCAGCCTGGAGTCAGAGCCGCCCTTGGCCCCCTGATAGGCTTGGGAGAGCATATGTTGCCATTAGTCCATCTCTGGATGAGGAAATACTAAACGGAGAACAAAGCTGACATTCAGGCTCACTGGAGCAGAAATTGCCAAATCTTGATTGGATCCTGCCGCTCCCCACAGGATGCCACAGTCATCTCAAAGGGTGTGTGAAAGTCTTAAAACCCAGTTCCATGTCATCCACTTAAATTTCAAAAACAGAAACTAAAATACCCCAATAACTCATGGCTTTATCATAGCATGTCCTGGGCTGAGTGAGAGTTGTACTTTGCGATGATGGGGTGTTCAAAATACTGCACCTGGGGAATTCCCTGGCGGTCCACTGGTTCGGACTTGGTGCTTTCACTGCCATGGCCCGGGTTCAATCCCTGGTGGGGAAATTAAGATCCCGCAAGCCACAAGGCATGGCCAAAAAAAAAAAGAGATTTCTAGTTTATATGGGCTCCTTGGTGATGCCTGTAATCAATCAATCTTCTTGAGCTCTGGGTGGCTACCAAGGCTGTACTGTATCTCCATCAACATCAGGATGCTGGTGTCTGAAAGGCCTGGGTCCAGGTCCCAGCTTTGTCATTCCCAGCTGTCCTCCTAATACTGGAGCGAGTGATGTTAACTCCGGGCTTGCCACCCGCAGGGCTCTGTCCCAGTCCTTCCTGTGGATCATCTCATTTAATCCTCACCATAACCTGGGGCAGTAGGTGTGTGTGAAACACCTGGACCTCGGAGCTCTGCAGAGAAGCGCCCAAAAGTGTCGTGACGGGTGTTATTTCTATCACGTCACTCCCACTGGAACAGGAAAATAGGGCTCAAGAGCCATGGAGGTGTGTGACCAAGGTGACACAGCCAGAACAGGATTTGAATCTAGATGACTGTGATGGGAAGGTATTTTCCCCGGGGACCACAGGTGACAGATGTCACAGCCACGAGACACCCATGCTCACCACCTGCTTTCCCTCAGCCCTGAACAATCTGGGCTTCCGGCTGTCCTGAGGTTTGGGCAGTGCCTGCAGCAAGAGGGGGAGGGAGCTGAGGCCAGGAGGGGGTAGCTGGGGCTTGCCAGGGACCTCTCCTGCCACCCACTGGGCTTCTTTCCTGCAGGACCTCTGCCCCATAAAATCTCATTGGGCCGCAGTTACCTTCCCTGGGCTGTCCTTGACCGGGAGAGCCCATCCACTGTGCCCCCTCCCCAGATCTGCTTGTTGTCCCCTGCATTCCAACAGGAAATGAATGCTGGCCTCCCGCCTGGAAGAGGTAGGGAGCTTGCCCAGCCTTTAAGGGGTAAGAGAGAGCCAGGGAAAGAGCTGGAACAGAAGAAAGGGGGAGTAAAAGAGAGAGAGAGCGCTCGAAGATCAGGAAGTAGCTAAGCTGTTGAGTAGGTGTCAGATGGGAGAGCAAAGGGCCACTGGAGGCTCCACAGTCCATTACTAACCTGACGCTATGGGCTAAGGAAATGCAGGTTTTTATACACACACACACACACACACACACACACAGGTTCACAAAAATAAATTCAAACCACAAAATCACAGCTGGTCACTGAGGCCTTCTGCGGCCGTGCTCACCCCTTTCCCCTGTCAGAAAATGAGAAGTCACCCAGGTGTTTTCTCAGATACAGACAAGGCTGGTTGGGACATTCATCTCTTGCAAATCATAGATCTGCCAGGGGGCCTCCCTGGTGGCGCAGTGGTTGGGAGTCTGCCTGCCAATGCAGGGAACGTGGGTTCGAGCCCTTGTCTGGGAGGATCCCACATGCCGCGGAGCAACTACGCCCGTGAGCCACAACTACTGAGCCTGCGCGTCTGGAGCTTGTGCTCTGCAACAAGAGAGGCCGCGATAGTGAGAGGCCTGTGCACCGCGATGAAGAATGACCCCCACTTGCCACACCTGGAGAAAGCCCTCGCACAGAAACGAAGACCCAACACAGCCAAAAATTAATTAATTAATTAATTTAAAAAATTAAAACAAAACCAAAAAACCACTGTCTCTAAAAAAAACAAACAAAAAAACAGAAAAAAAGCTTTGCCAGGGAGGTCAGTCTGTATGTTCTGTTTGAAAGCTGCAGATGAAGGCTGCTGATCCCACCTCTGATCGGCCTGGTTTCATTTGTTTGTTTGTTTTATTCTGTCTGTACCTCACTTCTCTCACCTGTAAAATGGAGGTAATAGCAACATTGACTGTAAAGACCACATGGGTTAATATGTGTGAAGTAGTAAACTGTGCCCGGTACCACAGACTCCTTCTGTGAATGTCCGCGTTGCTGTCTGTCTGTTTGCTTGTTTTTGTTGTTTTCTTGATGATGTGGGAGGACAGCACCATCTCAACCCGATCACAGCCATCCTGGGGAGAGCTTTGATTTGCATCGTCTCAGTCCCAACCCAGACAAAGTTGACCTCTGAACACTCGCATATCATCTTGCTTGTTGCCCAGGGACATTTCTGGGTGTGGGTGTCAGAGGCAGGCTGAGCTCCCCTGATTGCTGCTAGAGGGATTCTGAGAATCCAGCTGGTCTCTGTGGCGTGGCACGTGCAAGAGAACTCCATATATTCAACTTGCAGGCATCCAGGCAAATCAACCTCCACTACTTTTTTTGGGGGGATTAACAATGAACCACTATGAATGAGGTTAACCAAACTAGCTAATATTTACTGAGGCTTGTTAGGTACCAGCCGCTATGCCATGCACTGTTTTATTTAATTCTTGGCCCAACCCATTTCACAGAAGCGGGCTCAGAAAAGTCAAGTAACTTGCCCAGTTACAAATCTTGTAAGTGATAGGTCCAAGATTCGAACCCTAGCTGTTGGACTCCAGCATATTTTCTTTTTTGTAAAGTTTTGTTTTCAAAACATAATATACATCTCGAAAAGAGCACAACTGATAAGCGTACACTTGACGAATTTTCACAAAGTGTATGCACCCACCCTAACCAGAACCCAGAACAAGAAGCAGAACATCACCACCCACCCCCTCCCCTCCGAGAAGACTCCCTGTGCTCATTCTTGTTACCCCCTCCCGCTTGTCTGACTTCCAATCATAGATTAATTCTGCTTGGTTTTGAGCTTCATGGAAATGGAATCTTACAGATTCCATTTGCTGCCTGGTTTCTTTCACTCAAGTATGTGAGGTTCGACCACGTTGTCTGATGTAGCTGTGGTTCATTCATTCTCACTGCTACATTGCATTACACTCTGTTATCTATTCCTGCAGAACAAATTATGGCAAACTTAACGGATCCAAAAAACACACACTTATGTCACAATTTCTGTGGGTCACGAATCTGGGCTCTGCTTAGCTGGGTTCTCTGCTCAGGGTCTCTCCCAGGCTGCAATGAGGGAGGTGGCCAGGGCTGGGGTCTCATCTGAGGCTCAGCTGGGGAAGGATCCTCTTTCCAGTTCATGTGGTGGTTGGCAGGATACAGTTCCCTGAGGGTTGTTAGTTAGTCTGAGGACCTCACCGCCTTGCTGGCTGTTAGCCAGAGATCCTGCACTGTTTCTTGCCATGTGGGCCTCTCCATAAGGTGGCTTGCTTCATCAAAGCCAGTGACAGTCCATAGAGAGGGTCTCCAGGCAAGATGGAAGTTACAATCTTCTGTAACATAATCACAGAAATGACATGCCCATCACCTTTGCAGCATCTACTGATTAGAAATAAGGTACAGTCCTGCCTACTCTCAAGGGGAGGGGACACAGAGGTGTGAACACCAGGGATAATTGGGGGCCGTTGTGTATGCCTTTTGGTCTGCACATGTGCACATATCTCTTGGGTATATATCTAGGAGTAGAATTTCTGGGTCACACATACATCCGGCTTTATGAGATTCTGCCAAACATTTTTCCAAAGTGCAGGTACCCTCTACACTCCCTCAGCAGGCTATGAGCTTCCCAGTTAGAGCACATGCTTTCAATACACTCCTCCCCTCTCTCTTTACAGAAGGGGTGTTTGAGCTGGGGCTCTTTGGGACGACAGGTCCTAATTCTGGCCCCATGTCAGAATCACTGAATTCCCGGGCCGCTTCGCCAGACATTCTGATCATTTGAGGGCTCAAATACAAACTGGAAGGTCCACTCCATGAGGCGAGGATCCCTGTATCCTTGGTGTCTGGAGCAGTACCCGGCAGCAGTACCTGGCAGGTACCAGGTAGCTGGCACTCAATAAATGTTTTTTTGATTAAGTGAATGAGTTTAGGAAATATTGTTCAAGAGATGGGCCCCAGGGAGGGTATAAGCTGCTTAAACGGGAAGGAAACTTTGTTGTGTCTGAGGCTGTGTGCATTTTTCTGGGAAGAGGGCTCAGAGCCTCAACCAGGTATGTCCCCAACAAAGGTTAAAGGCCGCTATGATTGGCTACTGTCCGACTTAGGTATTTTATCACATGAAGAAAGAACTGGTCCCAGGGTTGGAGGCATGGGAATTGTGGACAAAGGTCCCATGGTCCTTAGAAGTAAAAAGCGAGACAGTGCTTGCCTGGGGTGGCTCATAAACTGACACCTTGCTTGTTTTGACCTTTGACCCATGGTAGTTCTTTTGGTACATCTAGCCACTGCCTGGCCTCCTGGGACCCTCCCTGTGTCTGTCTGTTGAACAGAAAATTCCAGAAGGCCTCGGTGCCCTGAGTTTCCGTCAGGGGCAAGCCAACATGAGCGTTAGCTTTTGAAAAACCCCTTTCAATGAATAGAAAGCCTCCCAGTTTATCTGGTTTGAGATGACCTCATCCTTTGTCACCTTCTCTCTTGTTTTCTGGAGGTTGCTCAGCGTCTTCCTGTTGTCTGCATTCTTTTCTCATGTGAACAGTGCACCTATTTTGGGCATTTTGTTGTTGTTGTTTTGGGTCATTCCTGTCACACATTTTTTATATTCCTTTCCAGTCAGATCAACCTCATGCCTCTCTAGACATTTCTTCTCAGGTTTCCTCTGAATCATTTCGTTTGGTCTAAATATGTCCAGTGTTTCCTCCTTCCTCACTGCACTCCACATAGACCCTCTCTTTTCCACGGAACAACTGTTCTTTTCTTTCGAATCCCTGACCCAAATCCTCATCTTTCACCATGTTTTCTGACTTCTCCTAAGAACTGATTGTTTTTTGAAACTTAAGCCTCAAATATCATCCCTTCTAATCTGGGTCTGAATTTGGATCACAGTCAAGAAGCAGGGGAGACAGGAACGTGGCTGCGTAATTAGGATCCTCAGCAGAAGGGCTGAGTGTTCATCGGGGGGATCAGAGGGGCCTGGGGATGGAGCAAGAGGTATCTTCTTCTGCCTCGGGTAGGGCTTAGGGTGGGGTTGTCAGGAAAGCGCTAAGAAAAAAGGAACCATTTGACTTGAGTTTTGAGGGAACAGTAGGATTTCCGGAGGCAGAGCAGTGAGAGAAGAGGATTGTCCAAGGAAGGAGCAGTGGGAATGGAGGCTAGAAGATGAGTCATCAGAGAAGTTAGGGAAAGGAGTACAGAAGGAGAGGGGTGGCCAGGTGCTGAGACCGCAGACTGAAGGTCCATGGTCAGCCCTCAGATATGTTTGTTTGGCTTTCCCAGTGTGTTAAGACTTTTAATTAGTTGCTGAAGGGAGAGGCCTCTTTCTGTGGAGTGACAGAGAAACCTATTCAAATTGTCTTCAGCATGAATTCAAATTCACTGGTTACCAAAAATGAAAAGTCTAGAGGGAACCTCTGGGTTCAGGCTCAGATGATTTCATGAGGCCTTGGCCTCTCTCCAGCTCTCAGGGATTCTTTGAACCATGTGGATCCATCCTTAGACAGAATCTCTGTATAATGGTCACAAAAAGGCGGCCGAAGCTCCAGCCCTTACATCTTCTCAGCTTTGAATTCCATAGGGAAGGATAAGAGTCTTTTTCCTAAGCTTCCCTCGATGGCCTCACTGTTTCTCATTTTCTCTGGGTGGGTCACAAGCCCATTCCTGAGCCAATTATTGTGGCCCAGGAGACTGCTCTGATTGGCTGAGCTTGAGCCACATGCCCAGCCCTGCAGCCAGAGGTGGAATCAACACCATCTCTGAGAAACTGGACTGAGACTAGGAGAAAGGTGTTGTCCCCAAAGGGGGATCATAACCCCATAATATTTTAGAAGAGAGGTCAATTGCTATTAGGTGACAAAAACCAGATGTCTACCACAGTAGCCAACATGTACAGCTCATTGACATCTGGATTTATGCCTTTTTTTGGGAAAATGGGAATATCTGGCAATACCTGGACTCTCTTCTTGTATATAGATCAACAATCTGCTGGGGCTGAGAAGAGGCTCCCTCTTTAGATACAGCCTATGTTCTGCCTGCCCAATGCACTGCTCATATTTCCTCTCTGGCTCCTGGAAGCACTTGAATTTTTATTGCCAGCATAATTTGATTCTGTAAAGAAATCTGTTTTTCCCACCAGAATGGAAGAGCCAAATGTACAGGGGTCAAATAGCTCTCCTGTGCTCCCACAAACTCCTGAGGACAAATGCCTGGCCATTTTTGATAGTCTCATTCCTTGCTCATTTTAAAAGCCTTCTTTAAAAAAAATATTGAATACATAGTGATTTTAGAATCTGTTATCTGATAATTCCAACATCTGAAGTCTTTGGGTGGGAGTGGCAGAGGGGTGGTGTCTCAATGTCTTGTTTGTTGTGTCTGCTTACTCTGGCTCATACTGACTTATTGCTTGGATGTTTAGTAATTTGACTGTGATCTCATTCTTGATTGAACTTAATCTGTGGGAATCCTGAGGGGTCTGATTCCTGGCTGCTTTGCTCTCGGAAGTCTTTTTTGTTTGTTTCAGCTGGATGCCAGGGATGCTAATAACCTCTGAACACTGACATTTATTTCCTCAACTTGGGAGTTTTCCCACTGAATACATGGAGTATAAACTTGAGCCCCAGACCCACGTGGTTACAAACCTTCAGGGTGATCATCATCATCATCAGTATTGTGGCCATTATTAGTTTTCCCCTCCAGAGCCACATTGAAAACTACAGGTTTTCATAGGCTCCCCTTTCTGAAAGTCCAGAAAAAAAAAGTTTTTAAGCCCTCCTCTTGCCAGGGTGTGGAGCATCTTTGAGGGTGCCAGCTTAATACAGGCATCTTAGACTTGGTGAGCTCATTTTTCAAGGCCCAAGGCTTAATCTCCCTTTTCCTGCACTTACTAAAGGCAAATGGCTTCCTCATTTGCTTATGCTTTGGCTGTAGCTCACTCTGTTTGTGTGTGTGTCTGTATGTTCCTTTGAGATTGCCTACATAAAAATTGTTTTTTATTCTGGGATTTTGGAAACACACACAAAACTAGAAAAGCCTGCGATTAACTCCATGTATTCATCATCCAGCTTCAACATTTTCCCAGTGTTCTCTCATTCTTTTTTCTTCCTTTTTGAGTTTTTTTCTAGGTTAATTTAAAGCAAGTTGTGTCATTTCACCCATAAAGACATCCTAACTGAAAGGACTTTTTGTTCCTTTACATTATCCCCGCCTTGACATGATCACAGCTAAAAATACTTATAATCATTCCTGAATATCATCTAATATTCAGTCCATGCTCACATTTCCTTGATTCTCTCAGAGATATCTTTTTTACTGTTGGTTTGTTAGAATCAGGATCCAGACAATGTCCACACATTACACTTGGTTGTTATGTCTCTGAAATGTCTTTAATTCTGTAACAGCAACACCCGCCCCTGACCTTTTTTTATCCCCCAGCCACTGATTTGTTGGAGAAACTGGGTCTTTTGTCCTGGAGAACATTCACATCCTGGATTTGGCTGATCACTTCTTCTTGGTTTCAGTTAACTTGTTCCTCTTTTCCCCATGTTTCCTGTAAACAAATAGTTAGATCTAGAGGTCTGAGGAGATCAAAGTCTTTTTGTTGTCCAGACGCCTTCATAGGCGGTACTGTGTGATCCATCCTGCATCACACAGTGAGCACATAATGTCTGGTCATCCTGTTTTTAACGATATTGAGATTGAATGGTAGGTCCAGTGCTAACAGACTGAGCCATCCATTACAAAGTTCCCAACGGCTTTTTTTCCCCCAATAATTCACATTTTTAATTTTTAATTATGGTAAAATATACATAACATTTACCATCTTAACCATTTAAAAATATACAGTTCGGGCTTCCCTGGTGGCGCAGTGTTTGAGAGTCCGCCTGCCGATGCAGGGGATGCGGGTTCGTGCCCCGGTCCAGGAAGATGCCACATGCCGCGGAGCAGCTTGGCCCGTGAGCCATGGCCGCTGAGCCTGCGCGTCCGGAGCATGTGCTCCGCAACGGGAGAGGCCACAACAGTGAGAGGCCTGCGTACCGCAAAAACAAACAAACAAACAAACAAAACACACAAGTGGCACGGAAGAAGCCAGAATCTTAAGAATACCTGGGCCCAAGGAAATCTTGGAAGATAGTGAGTTAAAGAGAATAGTGAGGATAATGACGATGTATGCTTTGTGGTCCTATGTACTAAGGGTTTTGTATACAAGCTCCCATTGGGAAGGCTACGAGCTAGGTGCCATTTTTATTCTCATCTTAAAGAAGAGGGATCTGAGCTAATTAAGCAGAGGGAAGGTTAGGGGCTTTTCCTGGCTGAGACCACAAGACAAAGCGGTGGTCACGCCCCATAGCCAGGACTTGATTGGCTGGAGATTTGATTGGCAGGAGAGCTGAGCGGCTTCTCCTGCCAGAAGCAGCTGGTGCCCTTTAGCCTTTCTTACACTTCAAGCCCTAAGAAAGGGCTTGCGTGCTTCCCAAGTGGCAACTTCTGTGCACTTAAAAATTCCCTCTCGAAAATCCCAGCCTTAGCCCATTCACAAAAGGTATCTGGGTCCTTTCTTGGCCGTGGCCTAGTCGTATTCACCAAAGAGAAGAGCACGTCCCATAAGAGCTGGCGGCTTTGGGAGGACCGGGGAAGGCGTCAGCTGGCAGGAAGCTCCCTGAAAGAAATAGAGGAATCCCCACCCATCCATGAGCTGCCTATTCTTCACCCTTAGAAACGGGGCTTGTGATGTGCCAGGCACTGCAGGCATTTTGCCATTTAACCCTCCCGCTGCCCCACGCAGTAGGCCCCTTGCTAACAGTTTTGGTTGCTTTTGTTGAGGAACCTGGGATACAGAGGTCAAGCCACTTACTCAGGGTCATTCGGGGCAGTGGTGGGGCTTGACCCCTATTTGTTTGACTCCAAATCTGGCCTCTGAACTCTGAGAGACACTGCCGGCTTCTCGAGTGATGTGGGAAGTGGATTCGAGTGAGCACGGCCTGGGCAGCGGTTCCCGTCCCTCTGCCACATGGACAGAGCCACAGGCCCAGTTCGCTGTGAAGGCCCAGCATCTTATACCAAGTCTCATTTTCACAGCCAGAGATATTAGTGTGGAAATAGGACTTTTGATTCTTGAAAGGTCTGCTTGGTGAAGAGATGGTCAAACATTAAAACTACAAACTCCATTTTTTTGGGGGGGGCAATTCTGAAGCTTAAGATGTGTAATTTCATCTCAGTGCTTCAACCGTGCCACCTCTGTGAACGGGTGAAGAGTTTCAAAGTTTTATACAGGAGGCTAAAAAACTAAGGCTCCTTGTGAAAATACTAAGTGTAAAACTTAGGAAAGAGGAATTCTACTTTCTGTTCTTTTCTGCTTAAAGACAACGAAGATATACTACCTGGAAGGAACGGATGCCAAGACAGATGTATACAAGTGCCCTTTAGGATCCAGCAAAACTTTCAAATGGATTATTGTTTTCTTCCCGACAAACAGGGATTTCTGACAACATATTAACAACAAGCCTGAAATGCAAACCTGAGTCTTGGAGTGAAACCCCCAGGAGCAATGGTGCGAGGTATCCAAGGGGGCCACCCTAGTAAGGGAGACACAGAAGGAGGGGGTGTGGAAAAGTGAACATGGGTGGGGGAGGACAGCAGGTGGGGAGGGAATCCTGTTTCTGCCACTTAGTAGCCAGGGAAGGGTACCCTCTGTCAAGTCAGCTTTCCCCTCTCTCTAAGGGGCTGACACTTGCCAGCATCCCTTGCGGGTTGATGGGAGAGATGAAGCATGTGCGGTGTGGAGCAGGTGCCTGTCCCTTGGTAAGTCTTTCCCCCAGTTGTGAATTCCACGAATTTGAAAGCTACTAGTTGTAGCTCTTCTGGGGACCCTGACACAGGTTCAGCTTGGCCATTTCAGACCCTTCTCAGCTGAGGGATGTCCAGCGCCAAACAGGCTGGCATATCCCTTGCGTTGTGTGTGAATGAGGCAGCCCAGGAATAATGCATGTGAAACCTCATTATGTAAATCCTCAGGTTTTCAGTACATGACAATGGCTTTTTTGGGGGCCCTTCTCTGTCCCATTCTGTGGTCTGGTGTCTCTGCTTTGGGACCTAGTCTGCCAAGCCCTGGGGGCGAGGGTGGGCACCCTGGGGAGGGGTGAGCTCTCCAGAGGGCACATCAAAGGGAAAGTCACAACTCTGTCACTGGCCCAGCTCTCCCTGGCATTGCTTGGTGTGAAAGGAAACTATCCTCTGCCTGAGGCAACCCCATGTCACACACAGATTAAGGCCTGTGATGTTTAATTCAGAGCAGTGAGCACTGGAAACACCACATCCAGGCTCCCTCAGAGCAGGACAGCCACTTTTCATTTCTGGGGCTCTAAGCCAGAGAGCCTGCTGTCTGGAAACCTATTGCCTGGAAGGTTTGCAGGATGGAGGGCAGGCTTCTGCAAGGAACTATCTGACCATCACCTCCTGGGTGAGGAGAAGGGCACCCTTCTATGACCTTGGCCTCCTTAGAGCTCATGCAGGCAACAAACACACAAATACAAATACACACACATGCCAACACACAGCTCATACTCACATGTACACACATACACACAAGCATGCATATACAAATACACAACCACAAGTCAGAAAGACTGGAGTACTATTCTGGCTACTCAGTAGAGCAAACCCAAATCTTTATTCTCAGAGAGCTTATTCCTCGGTGAATCCCTGGCACCTGGCAGAGCAATGAAAATCAGAATCGCCGCCTTTAAAAACACTCGGGCTGTTCACTCAACTGATTGTGGTCATCATTGCAGGAGGCAGGGAAGTCAGATCATGATGCTGGACACCCTTAAGCTCAGTACAGTGCTGTGTGTCAATTATGTCTCAATAAAACTGGTAGAAGAAATAGTTATCTGGATAGAAAGAACAAGATAAAATACACGAATTATCAAAAGTTAAAAAAATACAGACGAGCTAGACTATGAGTCTCAGAAAGCACTGTTCACAACAGCCAGGACATGGAAGCAGCCTAAATGTCGATGGAGGAGTGGATAAAGAAGATGTGGTACAAATATACAGTGGAATACTACTCAGCCGTAAAAAAGAATGAAGTAATGCCATTTGCAGCAACATGGATGGACCTAGAGACTATCATACTATGTGAAGTAAGTCAGACAAAGACAAGTATCATATGATATCACTTATATGTGGAATCTAAAAAAAATGATACAAATGTGCTTATTTATAAAACAGAAACAGACTCAAAGACTTTGAAAACAAACTTATGGTTACCAAAGTGGAAATGTGGTGGGGAGGGATAAATTAAGAGTTTGGGATTAACATATACACACTATTATATATAAAATATATAATCAACAAGGGCCTACTGTATAGCACAGGGAACTCTACTCAATATTCTGTAATAACTTATATGGGAAAAGAATCTGAAAAAGAATAGATATATGTGTATGTATAACTGAATCACTTTGCTGTACTCCTGAAACTAACACAACACTGTAAATCAACTATACTCCAATATAAAATAAAAATTAACTTAAAAAAAAAGAAAGTTTAAAAAAATAGAGGCAAGCTAGACTATGAGTCTCAGAGAGGCTAAGCTGACACATATATATAGATCTAAAAAAAAAAATGTTCTGATGAACCTAGGGGCATGCCAGGAATAAAGACACAGATGTAGAGAATGGACTTGAGGACATGGGGAGGGGGAAGGGTAAGCTGGGACGAAGTGAGAGAGTGGCATTGACATATATACACTACCAAAGGTAAAACAGATAGCTAGTGGGAAGCAGCCGCATGGCACAGGGAGATCAGCTCCGTGCTTTGCGACCATCTAGAGGGGTGGGAATAGGAGGGTGGGAGGGAGACACAAGAGGGAGGGATGTCAGGATATACGTATGCATATAGCTGATTCACTTTGTTATACAGCAGAAACGAACACCACACTGTAAAGCAATTATACTACAATAAAGATGTTAAAAAAAAAGCTGCCTGAAGCCACACAGTAAATGGCAGAACAAGAGTCTAAACCTAAGTCTGCCTAACGCTAAAGCTATTCTGCCACCTTCCTTTGCAATGAGCGAATGCATTCTGTGCTGCCTGGATCCCACTGGGACCTCAGTTGGCTGTTTCTAAAGGGAGCTGAGGGGCAGCCTCAGAGGCTCTGCTCCGAGCAGGGACCTCTCACCTTCTGCTGCCTGATCGCCCTGGTGACCCTCTTCTCCTGGTGCAGCTGCTCTTCCATGTGCGCCAGGGCCTCCTTCAGCAGCGCCTTTTCTTCGGCCTCTTTGGAGATGTCGTCCTTCAGCTTTGCCACCTGTGACTGGTACATCTGAACCGACACTTTGCTCTGCCTGAGCACACGGGAGAGACAAAGTCTCTTTTCTCCTCAGCTTTCTCACTCACCACCAATGCTCCTGACCTGGGAGATCCTCAGAACACTTCCATATATGCCTGGCTTCGCGGTTTCCTTACAAGTGGGGGGAAGGCTGAAGATGTGGGGACTAGAGGGCAGAATAAATAGCCCATTGGCTGTGGACGTGCAGCATGAAGGGGGCACAGGTTATGCTACCAGCCCCTCCCAATTTCCCAGAGAGGGTGGGGGAACGGATACCACTGAAAATAGGATGGAATTACGAAAAGCACACACATGGTGAAACATCCGACACATTTATAAAAGGTGCACCTTATTCCTTAACAGTAGGGTACTTTAACTGCTGCTTTCTTGCCCAGAGACTTGGGTCCATCAGGCCCTGAGTCACCATCCCGCCTGCCCCCCTCCACACCCAGGCCTCTGTCCTCTTGTCCTGGTCCCTACGGGTCTGCAGCTGCACCGAGGTTTAGCCTGGAGAATGGAGGCCTGGGCCTTTGGCCGGAGACATGGGCCACACATGAGCTGTTCAATGTCCTTCTCGTATCGTCGCAAAAGCTCTTCTTTTCTCTGCAGCTGGTTCTTGAGTAGGGTGATCTTATCAAACACCAGGTAGAGGTCTCTTTGTCGAAGCTGGTAGACTCTCTCCCTCTCTTTTGGGGAGAGGTGTTTCATGGACACGTTACCTGACATACCTTTGATGTTCATCAAAGTCCCGAGGGTTTTGCTCATGTCCATGTACTACGAGAAAGCATTTCGCAGGTAAGAGGCCTGGCCCAAGACCGCTGGAGGCCACTTTGAGGAGGCAAACGTCTAATTCTGTTTCATTCATTTTCTGCAGTTGCAGAGAAGAAACAGATGCTTTGCAAATGAGTGCATTTGGGGCTTTTAGTACGACTTTCATTTTCCCCCGCATCCATTTACACTATGCCTTTTTGAGAATTGGGGGGAAGTGGGGAGGGGGAATGACAACAGACATAAACATTCATTCTTACTACCCAGTCTTCCAAGGAATTGGGCTCTGCAATTTCTAGCCCATGCTGGGATAGGAGATGGGTCTCGTGGAGCTACTGTAACAACTAAACATGTATGTGGAGTTGATGTTTAAACTATCTGCAGGGCACGCACGTTTGGACAGGAGGGGACTGATGCTGGGTATACCTACCAGCTTTTCACTAAGATCTAAAGCGTCAGCCACATCCATTTTCCTTAACTTCTCAGAGACAATGATGGACCCTGGGCTGGAAAGGCCATTTTGAGGCTGAAATAAAAAAAAGAAGAAAAACTCTCTTGGCATTCCGTTATGATTTTCTACATCCAGAAGAATAACCCAAAGAATAATGGAAGAACTGGAACCATACCAAAGAATAATTTGAGAGAGTTAATTTTTTTAACATCTTTATTGGAGTATAATTGCTTTACAATGGTGTGTTAATGTCTGCTGTATCAAAAAGTGAATCAGCTATACATATCCATATATCCCCATATCCCCTGCCTCTTGCATCTCCCTCCCACCCTCCCTATCCCACCCCTCTAGGTAGACACACAGCACCAACCTGCTCTCCCTGTGCGATGCAGCTGCTTCCCACTAGCTATCTATTTTACCTTTGGTAGCGTGTGTGTGTATATATGTCCATGCCAAGAGAGTTGGTTTTAAATCCATTCTGACTCTGTGAACTGCTTTCTTTATGACTGTGTTCCTACCCCTTCAGAGCACAACTGCCTTTGAAATGATGCATCACTTGTGCCATTCTTTGGCCACCGTCTCGTCTGTCTTCCCTTTAGGCCAGTGGTTCTCAACCGTGGCTGACTCTGGCCACCCTACCCCCTCCAGGACATTTAGCAATGCCTGGACACATTTGTGGGTGTCATAATTGCTGCTGGCGTCTAGTGGGTAGAGGACAAGGATGCTGCTAAACACCCCACGATGCATAGGGCAGTCTCCCAAACAAAGAGTTACCTGGCTCAAAAAATCAGTACCGCTGATGTTGAGAAGACAAGCTCCAGAAAAATGGGGACCATTCGGCTTTTGCTCACTATCTCCCTCCTTGTGCCCAGCATGGCACCTGGCAATGAGTGGTGCATAGTGGGCATGTTTGTTGAATGAACGAATGAAGGTTAAGTGGAAAATAGCCTCCCTCCTTTTTATTAAAGGAATCTCATTTCTGTGCAGCAGAAACCATACCCTCACAAAATTTGGCCCAACCTTCTCCTAGCTCTGGAACCTGGTGGGTGGGCATCCCTTCAGACCCTTTCCAGAGACAATGCAGATAGTGTTTGCAGCTGCATCTCCCTAAGACCCCAACCAGCCAGCTGGCTGCTGGAAGCCCAAATGACTGCATGGAATGGCCACCAGTCTGAATAGGTTACCCGATCTGAACGACTACAAATAACCATAATAAGCCTCCTTAAAAAATAAATTGGCTTTTAATGCTTGCCATGAGCCTCTCTTAGCCCTAGCATTTGTTGGTACTACCCTGAAAACCTCTGAGATTAAAAACAAAACAACTAAAAAACTATAATGGCCCCCAAAGTGACTGTGATAGATAAGAGTGGACATATTTGTCTATGTATCTATGGAGATGAGAATAAAAGAGGGTATCTGAAGATGACAATAAACCGGGCAGATCTGCTGCAAAAAGAACCTGAGATGCTGTTCAGTGTCTTCAGCTACCCTGAGCTGCATCCTCTGTACCTCTCCAGACGCCCCCTCTTTTCCTGAGGGGAGGGTCACTAAGGAAGAGCCTGGGCTACAGGATCCAAGCACACAGTCCCCACCCGGTCTCTGCAGGCTCGCAGACAGACCACCAGGGACACACCCCTGGTGTGTCTTCAATCATTATTCTGTGACCTTGGGTGAGGTACTTGACCTCCTGAAGCCTTAATTTTTCTTATCTGTTAAATGGGGACAATAATAGTAACTATGACACAAGGCTGCTACGATGGTTAAATGACATAAGGCATGGAGCCCGCTGAGCTCAACGCCTGGCACACAGTAAGCAGTTCACAGATGTCAGCTATTCTTTCTCCTCCTCTTTCATTTAATTACTCCAACCTTGGAGGATTGAGAGTTAGGAGGTTTCCTGCTCTGTGGTGTCAGTGGTGGGATGAGGGCTTGTTGCCAAGGAGAAGGTCTTGGAAGCAGGACCATCAGGACGTGAGATACAGCTGAGCTCCCCACCTGGAGATGGTCCCTCTACTCCCAACCTCAGAGAAGGAAGGTTCGATTTTATCAGGAAGACCAACAAGTTTCTGAAGACTCACATCTCTAGACGTGTGAGCAAATGTCTAGAAAAATTGTAGGAGAAAATGCTGGTACAGAGAGGATGGCTTTATTATGTTTTCCAAAAGCTGGTTTAGACTAGCTGCCGCAGCAAGCCACGCTGGCCTGAGCTGTCCATTGTCATGTGTCAGTCAAACACCCGATCAAACATCCATTTAGGATACAGGGCACTTTCAACCTAACAATCAAAGTACTTCTGAAAATCCTGGAAAACACAAACTATGCTCCCTAAGAAAGGAAGGTTTTCTTGGATAATACTCTTTAAATACTGTTTGACAATAATAACTATCATCTATTAAAGTGCTCGCTATGAGCTAGGCACTGGGATAAGCACTTTACATAATGATCTCCTTTAATTTTTCCATCATCATTTTACAGCTGGGAAATTGAAGTCCCAGAAAGGTTAGGAGCCTGCCCAAGGTCACAGAGCTTGCAGAGCTGGGATTAGGACACAGGTCTCTGATTCTAGAACTTGTGTCTTCTTAATCATCATGGCTCCCTTCTGCTGCCCTTTATGTGTTCATGTTTTTCAGTTTATAGCAAAAAGCAAATGTTAGGCAAGCTCATGACATACTGTTGTACATTAGCTTGTTGGATATTTTCTGCAGAATACAACATGTGATGTGAAAAGGAGGGCCCAGAGATTGACCTGGCCAGCATCAGTGCAATGCTATATCATGCTGTACATGATGGGAAGCCGCCTTTCTATTCAAACATTGGATCGCTGGTACGGCCAGGCACCGATCAGTCCATACAGGTGCCAGTCCATCAGGGAGGACCTGGCCTCGAACCAATGATGTATACAGTGGTGCCAGGGCACACGGCTCGTGTCTGTCCTCATGCCCACCCTCCCCACGTGTCAGTCAATGCAGAGACAAAGTTTCTTTGGTTACCGTTCCGATCTCTACTTTTGAAAAAGTTGGCAAGTCAGGTTTTACATCCAATATTTTCCGAACATTTTTTTCCATCCCGAGGGTCTTTAAGTCTAGAAATGATCCATCCATGTGGTCCTTGTGATCTATAAAAGAAATAATTTACACTCAAAAGAAAGGCTCAGGAAGAAGTTACTGCATGTAAAAGTCACAGCTGCTATTTACTGGACCCTTACCACAGGCCAGTACTAATTAGCTCACCATCCTCCCTTGGCAGGTGAGGCATCGAGGCCCAGAGAGGTGAAATGACTTGTCCAAGGCCACACAGCTCATATGAGGCTGCAGCCTCCCAGGGCGGGGGCACTGAGGGGGAAACTTCGGCCACAGGTGTGAGGATGGACTTGAACCCAGGCTTCTGTGTCCTAGCCCAGGGCTCCACCCAGCAGCAAGCTTGGTTTCTTGAAAGCCCTATTCCCTCTAAACAGGGTATTTATCCTGGGAAGTTCCCCAAGGTTGGTCCTTGCACACCATCCGTCTATGAAAGAGTCCCAGGGGAGGCGCCATCATTCACCTGGTGTGATCACTGCTTGGCTGAGGCCCCACTGGGCGTGGGCACGCGTGGGTGTGCAGAGTTGGAGGGGATGGCGTGTCTGAATGGAAGAGGTGGTTGGGTGAATGATGCCTCCCCCCCAAAGATGTCTGGGTCCTAATCCTTAGAGCCTATGAACATTACCTGACAGGGCAGAAGGACCTTTGCAGATGTGATGAAGGTAAGGATCTTGAGATGCGGGCTTATCCTGGATTAGCTGGGGGGACCCAACATAGGCGCATGGGTTCTTACAAGAAGCAGACACAGGGAGTCTGACTACAGACAGACAGAGACGGTGTTGTGACAGAAGCAGAGAGTTGAAGGTGCTCCTCTGCCGTGAGCCAAGGAAAGCGGGGAATTTTTATTTCCTCGCCTTTTCCAGTCTAGAGACTAGAAAAGGCAAGGAAACGGATTCTTTCCTAGAGCCTCCAGAAGGAACCAGCCCCTTGCCTTTACCTTAGCGAAACTGATTTTGGACCTTTGGCCTCCAGAACTGTAAAAGAATAAATATGAGTTGTGTTAAGCCCCTAAGTTTGTGGTAATTTGTTAGAACAGCCATAGGAAACTAATATGGGGGGTGAAGGCAGGAGGTAGGATGAGAGGTGGGGAAATGCAGTGCATGTTCTGGAAGAGCTTAATTGGGTTAGAGCAGATGATGGGGGAGGGGAGGAGTAGAGGGAAGAGTTGGGATGGAAAGCTGAGCTCAGTTTGTGGCCAGCCTAGAACCGTAGCCTAAAGAGTATAAACTTGATTTAAACATCACTGAAATGTCACGAGTGTGACCTGTATGCCCGGCCTTCTGCCAAGCAATCAACGCATCACCCCACTGTACTGTCCCGCCATCGCCTCCTTTTACACACGAGGCGGTCGGGCTCTGAGACCTGTGGCTGCTGGACGCCACACAGCTGGCAAATGGCTGAGCCAGGGCTTGGGATCACAGTGGTGTGACTCCAGGGTCTGTGTCACTGCTATTTCAGCTTCTGATGGAGCAGTGAGCTGGCTTAATGAAGGGTGATTTTTTTTTTCAGAAAAATAACCGGGATGTATTAGAGACGAAGGAGCCAGCAGCATTTCTCAACTGCAGCATCTCGACGTGTTGGGCTGGACAGTCCTCGTTGTGGGAGCCGTCCTGGGCACCGTAGGACGTTTAGCAGCATCCCTGGCCTCCACCTACTGGCTGCCAGGAGCATCACCCACCCAAGCTGTGATTATGAAAGATGAGAGGGTTTCAAGAAAGCAAACCAAGAGGGTTGGGTAGGCCAGGGAGAACATGGCGGGGGGAGCAAGCTGGGGCTTCAGTGCAGGGGGGCCATGTCAGTTGCCAAAGAGGCAAAGACAATGTGGGAAGTTGGTGGTGAGCACACAGGGTATAATGCATTTCAAGGTCTTAGTGGGACAGGAGTACAAGCAGCAGAAAAGGAGCTAAAGAAGCAGTGGTCCCAGTGAAGATGCACCAGCTTGAAGCGCATGTTTGATGACGAAGGAGAAAGATGGAGTGGGAGGCTTTAGACGCTGAAGAAGGAGGTCGTGATTCAGGAGCTTGTGCACAAGGTGGTCTGGGAGGGAGAGAGAAGGGGAGACTCAGGGAGGGAAGAGCTGCATTTGGAAAGAGAACGTAGTGAGGGAAGATGAAGGGAAAGGAGGAAAGGTGGGTGCGGAGAGAGACAGGAGGGGAGCTGAACCGGCTCGTGCCTGGGCCCTTGACCTCTGACAATGCCACTTGCTGAGAATTTCCAGCTTGGAAGAGTGAGAATAATAGTATTATAATAATAGCTATTAAGTATTAACCACTTGCCGTGTGCCAGGCACCATGCCAGAAGTTTAACACGTGATATTTTCTGATCATTACAAACAGCCCAGCAAGGAAATGTGTTTGCATTTATAGGTGAGACACAGACGCCCAGCAAGGTTAAGCTATGGAGCTGGTAAGCAGTAGGATCAGAATTCAGACCTAGGTCTGTCATTCTCTTTTCAGAGAGACTAGAGGCTGGAGAGTGAAGGGCTGGGCTGGCTGATGTGAAGGGTGCGTGAGGAGAGGGGCGCTGGGCGGATCCCGAGATGGCAGAGATGGGTGATGCAGACTTGGGCTGTTGGAAAGAGGGATTTTCTTCTCTGGGAGAAGAAGCAATTCTTGATTATAGTTCTGGTTACAAAAGTTACACATGCCTGTTACACAAATCCAAACAGGGCAGAAACCCATAAAGTGGAAAGTGTCCCCCCGCTGTATCTTCAGTGGCCGGCACACAGTAGGGCTGCAATAAATAGTTGTTGAACGACTGAGGGAAAGTCAAGGCTCACGCAGTCTCATCATGCTGGGATAATACTCTCAACACTTTTATGTCTTTTCCTCCAGATTTCTCCTGTGGTTGGATATTGGCATTTGAAAAAAAAAAAAGAAAAAAAAGGGGAGAACACTGTGCATATTGTATTACAACTTTCTTTTTTTTCACATAAAAATACTGCGTATCTTGGATATCTGAGAAAGAGCGATTTTCTATGTATGCAGGGAATCCTTTTATTTGCAACAAAGTCTTGCAGAAATAGATACAATCAACTGAGCTTGCAAAGATCAATGTAAAAAGTCCTTTCTTTCCCTTATCAAAAGAAGCTGAGAAACCAGGCAGGAGGAGAGGGGAGCTGACTTTTAAGGTCCTCCTTAGATGTTTCCTGTCTTCCAGTGGGACCACACAGTAATCCTTCACCAATCAGATTTTTTTTTTTTAGCTCGCAGCTTTTTTATTTTTTAATTGAGATATAGTCAATGTAAAATATTGTATGTTTCAGGTGTACAACATAGTGATTCACAATTTTTAGAGGTTATATTCCATTTATAGTTATTATAAAATATTGGCTATGGGCTTCCCTGGTGGCGCAGTGGTTGAGAGTCTGCCTGCTAATGCAGGGGACACGGGTTCGGCCCCTGGTCTGGGAGGATCCCAAATGCCGCGGAGCGACTAGGACCGTGAGTCGCAACTACTGAGCCTGCGCGTGTGGAGCCTGTGTTCCGCAACGAGAGAGGCCGCGACAGTGAGAGGCCAGCGCACCACAATGAGGAGTGGTCCCCGCTTGCCACAACTAGAGAAAGCCCTCGCACAGAAACGAAAACCCAAGACAGCCAAAAAAATAAATAAATAAACAAATGTGGGGTTTAAAAAAAAAAGAAAAAAAATTAGGAAAAAGTGAAATTAAAAAAAATATATTGGCTATATTCCCTGTGCTGTAAAATATATCATTGTAGCTTATTTATTTTATACATAGTAGTTTGTACCTCTTTTTTTGAAATTGGAGTATAGCTGCTTTACGATGTTGTGTTAGTTTCAACTGTACAGCAACGTGAATCAGCTCTATGTATTCATATATCCCCTCTTTTTGGAATTTCCTTCCCATTCTGGTCACAAAAGGATGGAACGCTTCATGAATTTCCGTGTCATCCTTGCACAGGGGCCATGTTAATCTTCTCTGTATTGTTCCAATTTTAGTATATGTGCTGCTGAAGTAAGCACGGTAGTTTGTTCCTCTTATTTCCCTACCTCTTACTTGTCCCTCCCCCTTTCCCGCTCCCCACTGGTAACCACTAGTTTGTTTTCTATATCTGTGAGTCTATTTCTTTTTTTCTTATATTCACTAGTTTTATTTTTTAGATTCCACATAAAAGTCATATCATACAGTATTTGTCTTTCTCTGTCTGACTTATTTCACTAAGCATAGTACCCTCCAAGTCCATCCATGTTGCTGCAAATGGCAAAATTGCATTCTTTTTTATGGCTGTGTAGTATTCCACTGCAGATATAGGTATAGATATAGATATAGATATAGATATAGATATAGATATAGATATATCACATCTATTTTTGGGGGGTGGCCACACCATGCAGCTTGTGGGATCTTAGTTCCCCAACCAGGGACTGAACCTGGGCCGTAGCAGTGAAAGCGTCAACTCCTATCCACTGGACCGCCAGGGAATTCCCTACTGCATCTTCTTTATCCACTCATCTGTTGATGGGCACTTAGGTTGCTTTCATGTCTTGGCTATCGTATATAATGCTGCTATGAACATTGGGGTGCATGTGTCTTTTTGAATTAGTGGTTTTCATTTTAGGGGAATAAATACCCAGGAGTGGAATTGCTGGATCATGTGGTAGTTCAATTTTTAGTGTTTTGAGAAACCTTCAAACTGTTTTCCGTAGTGGCCACACCAATTTACATTTCCACCAACAGTGTACAAGGGTTCCCTTTTCTCCATATCCTCGCCAACAGTTGTTATTTGTGTTCTTTTTGGTGACGGCCATTCTGACAGGTGTTAGGTGATATCTTAACCAATCAGATCTTTAGTAGTGACCCCAATCTCCTGGGCTGCTCATGACATGATCCAACAATAGTTACTCAACCTGGATTTCCCTGAGGGATTTATTCCAGGATTTTACAGACCTAGCTCGTTACGTGCGTTTTATCCCTTAGGACAATATTTTAAAAGGCAGGTAGTATGGTGGTTCAGAGCAGGGGCTTTGAGGTCACAGGGACCTGGATGGAGTCCCAGCTTTACCACTCGGCAGCTAGGAAATGCAGCCCATTGTCAAGAGCTGAGGAAGAAGGCCTGGGAAGAGAACTGAGTGCTCACGGCTAAGAAAATCTGACTAGCTGTCAAATAGAGATGCGGCAGGGGTCACAGGTAAAGGCACCTCGGCGTGAGTAAAGCAATCTGCCCTGCCTGTGCGCATACCCATCTGCTTGCCATCCACATTTAGTTCACATTAAATCAACAAGTATTCAAGGCTGATGCGGATGGCAGCTACCATTTACTAAGGCTTATGTGTGACCCCATGATTTGGGTACCAAGTCGTTTAATCCTCACAACTACCTGGTGAGATCTTAACCCCATTTTATAACCAAGTAAACAGAGGCACACAGAAGTCGAGACTTGCTCACACAATGAGTAAGCGCACACTTGAGAGTCACACCTTAGCAGCTGGTCTCCAAAGCCTGAACTCAGAATTATTTGCTCTAATGCAAATGGGGCTTTGCTGGGGCGAGGCCCGCGGTGCGCATCAGACACCCTTCACTCCAGGGAATGAAACTCTCAGGTTTGTCTCTGTTCAAGTTAACGACAGAACCTGTCCTCTAGGAACTGGGCATGTACCTGGTACCCCTCTGGATCTTCGGAGGGCATGTGGGGTCACAGAAAAAGCACAAGTGCTAGGGTCACAACGACCTCAGTTTGAGTCCTGACCCTACCATGTACCCGCTGTGTGACTTTGAGCAAGTTCCTTAATGTTATTGATACTCAGTTTCCTTACTTGCAAAATAAAGACGACAATAGTACCTGGCTCATTGGGCTGTTGGAAGATGAAAGTACACAGTACATGTAAAACAACTAACACAGTGACAAGTACCGAGGAGGAATTAAACAAACCATGGTTCCTACCCTCCTCTTAGGAACTGTGAACACACAAGGCTCTTAGGACTGCTTGTGTATGGTGATGAGTGACTGGGGGATCCCCTGCTGGCCTCAGTAATGGGAAGTACCTTGAATCACTTATCATGGTGGTCTAACACATAAAAAGTTTTTGAGCCAGCTTCTTTTTTTTTTTTTTTTTTTTTTTTTTTTTTAGCGGTACGTGGGCCTCTCACTGTTGTGGCCTCTCCTGTTGTGGAGCACAGGCTCCGGACGCGCAGGCTCAGCAGCCATGGCTCACGGGCCCAGCCGCTCCGCGGCATGTGGGATCTTCCCAGACCGGGGCACGAACCCGTGTCCCCTGCATCAGCAGGCGGACTCTCAACCACTGCGCCACCAGGGAAGCCCCTGATGGCTTAATTTTGCAACCCATGTTTCTTTACGGTAATGTAAGACTAGATTTAGAGACAGAGGCTTCAGTGACTCCTAAAGCCTGGGGAGGGGACAGTGCACACATTGCTTGGCCCCGCTATTACTAGGATAGAGATCATGACCTTTCCTTGTTTTAGTTCTGATTTTGAAGAACAGCTAGAACTGTGGGCCACATCTCTCTTGGTTTCACGCACACTCAGACCCTGCCATGATTACAACAACAGTAATACAGTGGTTGGGGAGGGTCTGGGTTGCCGGGAGAAATGCAACGCCCCTCTTCTCTATGCTATCTGTGAGGGGCAGGCACTTACAGAAAAGTTAATCTTGATTTTGCCTCTCTTTTTTTCCTTAAACCCCACATTTGTTTATTTATTTATTTTTTTGGCTGTCTTGGGTCTTCATTTCTGTGAGAGGGCTTCATCTAGTTGCAGCAAGCAGGGGCCACTCTTCATCGCGGTGCGCGGGCCTCTCACTATCACAGCGTCTCTTGTTGCGGAGCACAGGCTCCAGACGCGCAGGCTCAGTAGTTGTGGCTCACGGGCCTAGCTGCTCCGCGGCATGTGGGATCCTCCCAGACCAGGGCTCAAACCCGTGTCCCCTGCATTAGCAGGCAGACTCCCAACCACTGTGCCACCAGGGAAGCCTTGCCTTTCTTTTTAAACACATTTAAAAGAAATTCGCACCACCTTCTGGATTACCTTAGACATATCCTGGCTGGGGTTGTTTAATCACCGGAGTTGAAAATCACTCCTCTATTCTCATTCATTATTGCAAGAATGTCAAGTTTGTGCAGCCTCCCTGGAGAGCACTTTGGCAAGAAGGATCAACGATAAATGTTGGAGTTTCCCAGGTGTGGCCCTGGGCTCTCCCTTCTCATTCAATACTTTCTTCCTAGTGATACCATTCACACGTATGGCTTTAATCACCATCCATCCATCCACCCGTCCATCCATCCCATGTGACTAAGCACCCGCTATGTGGCACATGTTCTTCTGGGTTCCGGCGCCACATCACTGATATGGTTGGATATCCAGGGTGACAGCTGCGTCCTTGGCACCTCACTTTGGATGTCTACAGGCACCTCACACTCATCTTCCCTCTCAAACCCGGTCCTCCTGTGGCATTCCTTACTCTGGATTTTAGTGAAGGAACCACATCTGTACTTTTAACACAAGCCAGAAACCTGGAGATCTGTAGCCCCCTTTCTCTCCATCACTTCCCTTCTAGCCATATCTAACTCCATCACTGAGGCCTGTTGATTCATCTCTTAAATGCCCCTGGAATCTTCTTTCTTGCTCCGTCCCCTCCATTGCCACAGTGAGGGCCACCATCGTGTCTTGTGACAGCCTCCTAACTGCTCTCCCGGGGTTCTGTGCTGGCCACCTTCCTGTACATTTTCCACTCGTGGCCAAGATGACTGTCTCCAAATGCAAGCCTGTTCCATCAGTTTCTTCCTTAAAACCTTTCGTGGGCTTCTCTCTGCTCTCAGGTTAAAGCAGAGCTTCTTACCAGCGCTCTGCAAGCCCCTGGCCACACCATGATACAGCCCCTGTGGACCTCCTTCACCAGTCCCTGCCCTCCGCCTCCATTTCTTTAAGCCCCTTGAGTTCTCCATGCTTCCTTCGATCCCACCACGCTGCTCCCTCCACCCAGAATGCCCTCCCCTCCCCTCTTTGGCAAATAACTCCTATGCACCCTGCAGTTGCCCTGCCGTCCCTGACCAGGTCAGAGCCCTGCACTTCTTCAAAGCAACTGTCATGATTAAAGTTTTACATGTGAGTGATTTTTCAGTTAAGGCCCCACCCTATTCCTCCCTGAGACCCTAAGATCTACAAGCGCAGGGAGAGTGCCTGTTAGTTCCCCAATATTTTATAATGAAAGATTTCAAATGTACAGCGAACAGGGAGGAATTTTACAGCCAACATCCATATACCCCATAACCTGGATTCTACCTGTTTCTGACTCCATTATATTTCCATCCTGCACTGTGCCTGGTATCTAGGAGGCCTGCGATAAATCTTTGTTGAATGAAAGTGGTTCATATCCTTCCACATCTAGGATGATAAAGATAAGATGAACAGGTATGTGTGAATAATATTTATGTCAGCCTCATCTATTAAGTGTGAAAAACTGGAAGCAACTTAAATGCCCATGATAGAGGACTGGCTAAATAAATTACGGTATATCCTTCAGAATGGGGTTCCTTGCCATCAGTGACAGCGATGATGTAGATCTGTGTGTATTGACATTGAAGGATGCTCCAGATGTACTGTTAGGAATGAAACTAAAGGAAATTGGGTATAATATGACATTATTCTTTTGTAAAGTTAAAAAATCAATACACGTGGATAGGTAGTGCCTATTTTATGCCAGGTACTATTCTGAATACTTTACATATATCAATGCATTTTAATCCTCACAAAAATCCTACGGGGTGAGTATTCCCTATTATCCCCATTTTACAGGTAAAGAAACAGGCACAGAGAGGGGAAGTAACTTGCCTAGAATCACACAGCTCTTTCCATGGGAAAATGCCCTGGAAGTTCCACACAAAATATGATAGTAGTGACGATACCAAACGCTAGCGAGGATGTGAAGCAACAGGAACTCTCATTCATTGTTGGCGGGAACGCAAAACAGCCACTTTGGAAAAGAGTTTTGTGGTTTTCTTAAAAACTAAACGTACTCTACGGACTTCCCTGGTGGCGTAGTGGTTAAGAATCCGCCTGCCAATGCAAGGGACACAGGTTCAAGCCCTGGTCTGGGAAGATCCCGCATGCCACAGAGCAACTAAGCCTGTGTGCCACAACTACTGAGCCTGTGCTCTAGAGCCTGTGAGCCCCAACTACTGAGCCTGCGTGCCAAACTACTGAAGCCTGCGCACCTAGAGACCATGCAACGCAACAAGAGAAGCCACTGCAATGAGAAGCCCGTGCACCACAAGGAAGAGTAGCCCCCGCTTGCGGCAACTAGAGAAAGCCCGTGCGCAGCAATGAAGACCCAACGCAGCCAAAAATAAATAAAATAAAATAAATTAAAATTAAAAAAAACACCTAAATGTACTCTAACCACACGATTCAGCAACCGCGCCCTTGGTATTTACTCAAAGGAGTTGAAAACATGTCCACACAAAACTCTGCACGTGGACGTTTATGGCAGCTTTATTCATAACTGCCAAAACTTGGAAGCCACCAGGATGTCCTTCAGTAGGTGAATGGAAAATGGAATATTATTGGGCACTTAAAAAGAAAAAAAGAGCTATCAAGCCATGCAAAGACTTGGAGGAAACGAAAATGCATATTACTAAATAAAAGAAACTAATCTGAAAAGTTGTATGATTCCAACTACATGATATCCTGGAAAAGGCAAAAACTAGGGCGATGGTAAAAAGATCTGTGGTTGCCAGGGGCTGCGCGGGGGCTGGGAGGGAGCACAGAGGATTTTCAGGGCAGTGAAACTATTCTTTTTTTTTGGGGGGGGGATAGGTTCTTTTATTTGAAATAAAAATGTCCAGTTTTGAAAAGAAAAGAAGGTTTCTTAAAAACATAAGTCCTCAAACCACAGGTTTCCCCATGACGAGTTGAATTCCTGAACACTGCAGAGGGATTACTGGAGATGTTGATTACTTAAGGCACTAATAGGAGGGCACTGAAGAACAGCAGGGCCAGGCTTCAATCAGACAAATGTGCGCTGCCCTCGAGGAATTGCATAGGCTGGCTTTGAAGTTGGCTTCTCCTTTGCTTCTTTTTATTTTGTTAAACTGGTAGCTTTACTTTCCTCAATTTCTAGAATATCAGTTTCTAGATATTTGGGTTTATGGGTTATCATCATTTTGCTTTATTACCACGTCCCTGATCTGTAACTTCACCCACCCCACTTCCCCTCTATGGACTCCACAGGTGGCTTTTAATGAATTCTCTGTCCTTTCTGTTACTGTGTAGTTACAGAGTGACCTGAGAAGTGAAACTCATAAATCGAGTTGACCTAATACCAGGGCTTTGTGCACAGAATCCACCAATCTGCTCAGAGATGGCCTGATCTGAACCACATCCCCCACCATGCTCCCTGGCTTCTGCTTAGGGCAGTAGATTTGGGATCAAAGGCACCTTCAGGACTGGACCATCTTCCCGGTGGAGCATCGTGATTTACAGGGCCTCTGGGTCCTCCCCGGGGTGGGCCTCATTATTGGTGGACCTGCTGGTCTCAGGACTTAATGAAGCTCAGGTTGTTGATGTCTCATCGCAGAAAGAATTCAGTGAGAGACAAAGTGATAGGTAAGACGTGGACTTATTTAGAGAGAAACACACTCCACAGACAGAGCGTGGGCCATCTCAGAAGGCGAGAAAGGCCAGGGCAGTGAAACGATTCTGTATGATATTATAATGGTGGATACATGTCATCACACATTTGTCCAAGCCCAAACCCATAGGATGTACAACAGCAAGAGTGACCCCTACACAGCACTGTAAATCAACTACACTCCAATAAAATTAAAATGAAAAAGAGTGAACCCTAATATAAACCATGGACTTGGGGTGATTAGGATGTGTCAATGTAGGTTCATCAGTCCTGACAACTGTACCTCTCTGGTGCTGATGCTGATACATGGGGGAGGCTGTGTATGAGTGGGGACAGGGGGTACCTGGGAAATCTCTGTATCATCCTCTCAATTTTGCCATGAACATAAAACTGCTCTGAAAAACGTCTCTGCTCTCTCTATGTATATATAGGGTTACTTCTGAGAGAGAAGATTGAGCGTAATTTCGATTTTTCCTGTTGACTCTGTCACGTCTCCTTTTTCTCCAGTAATCACGTCGCACTTGTGTACTGTTTTCCAGGAACACTGCTTCTCAAGTGGTGAAGCAAAGTGAAGTCTGGAGAAGGGAACACTTGGCCACATACCTAAGAAGCCTCCCTCAACAGATGTCCCATCGTGATCAGATTCAACGCAATAGTTCAGTCATGTAACTATGTGAGAAAAGAGTTTCAATCACCTTTGTCGGAGCTGCAGAACTGGATCCCCACCTCGTGGAGGAGATGCTCCGTTTCCTCCAGCCAGGACAGTGACAGGCGCAAGATGTCCAGCGCCACCTTCTGGAGCCCTGAGACAGGTGGGCTGACCTGCAGGTGCTGCAGGAGGTCGACCTCCTTCTTCAGGTCATTGCTACAGCAAGACATTGTCATGCATGCCTGGAAAGAGATGAGGTCGTGAGGAGCCCGGGCACCATCGCCAGAAATACCACCTGATGGCTGTGACCCGCACAGAGCAGTGTTCTTGACTGGCCCGTGAAGCAGGCAGGGCCGTATGTTGGCCGCCCTGTGACGGCCCAGTTCTACTTCCCTTTTTTGGGGGGCGGAAGGAAGGAGGCAGCTTTTATTTCACGTGCACTCTAATTGGGACTCTGGATGGTCAAAGAGACCCTTTGTTTAGGTATAGGCAATTCCAAAGCCAAATTGCCAAGGACGATTTGGCTGAAAGGGGAAGCAAATTTGGTTACAGAATTCCTGCTGAGATCAACACACAAGCTGGTCATAAAGTGCGGTTTCCTGATTTGAAAGAGTGCTGACAAGCCAACATTTGCCCAGACTCCCCAGATAGCAGCTGCATATTTCCAGAGAAAGCAGAAGCAGCTGCCTGATGTGATAAGCTGGATCCCTGCATGGGAGCCATGAAGTGGGGGCTCTGCCAGACCCTCTGGTCCAATAAGGGTAAGAGCAGCCTTCCACTGCTGGGACAGAAAAGAAAACTGCAAATAAAGAGCAGAATGTTTCTTTGGTTTCTCTGGAAATAACACGGGGCTGTTTTTTTTTCCCCCGGGGTCTGGGGCCTCCCAAAGGCACTACTTGGAGTGTGTCGGGCAGCTTCTCCTTGGCCACACCAAGTTCACCTGGGAGGCATTTCTGGAGGTCCTTTGTTTTCTGATCTCAAACAGATTTCTCCAACAAGAGAAAAGGTGGACTAAAAGCAGAGCTGGACAATTTCCTGAACAAGGAGCACAAAAATGAGACACAGGGGACATTTGAGGAATGGAGAAGGGGGCACCTGGCAACGGTCTAAGGATGTCTTCAGCTTCTTGATGTTCTGGGTGATTTCCTCCTCTTTGCAGCTGCTGAGCTGGGTCTCCTTCTGCAGGGTCTGCTTTTTCTGCCAAACGTTGATATTGTCCTCTGTGACCCTGCTGCTCTTCTCTAGTAACTGGTGAGAAAAAGAAAAAAAAAAAGATTTAAAATGCAGGGTGGGGCTTCCCTGGTGGCACGGTGGTTGGGAGTCTGCCTGCCGATGCAGGGGATGCGGGTTCAAGCCCTGGTCGGGGAAGATCCCACATGCCGCGGAGCAACTGGGCCTGTGAGCCACAACTACTGAGCCTGCGCGTCTGGAGCCTGTGCTCCGCAACAAGAGAGGCCGCGATAGTGAGGCCCGCGCACCGCGATGAAGGGTGGCCCCTGCTCGCCGCAACTGGAGAAAGCCCTCGCACAGAAACGAAGACCCAACCCAGCAAAAATTAATTAATTAATTAATTAAAATGCAGGGTGGCTCTGGGGGGAGGGGACCTGGAGGGCTTCAGCTTAAGCTCAGAGGAGGGAGGTCCTGGCGTGTTTTGGGGATGGCTCTGGAGGGTGGATATTGGCTCTGTCACCGGGGCATGTTTCCCAGGATCAGAGATGGTTTTTTAAGAGCCAAAGGCCTGTCATGTGGCCACAAGTGTGTTCTAGATTCTTCTGCATTCTGGGAGGGATTCATCACGCTGAGCCTGATGCTGTGGGCTCCTAAAAAGGAGGTCGTCCGAGAGAAGCCCGTGGTGTGATCTTGTGACCCGCGCGCTGACACCCAGGATTGGAGAGGATAAACGGAAGGATAATAAGGCATCGTTACAGCCAGAGGCCCACCCTCACTGCCATCTGCCACTTCAGGAGGAACGAGCGAGCGAGGACGCACCGTCCATGCTGAGGCCGCCCCTTTCCTCGCGGGGCTAACGGAGGTTCACCGTGCGGGTCTGCCGACCAGACACAGTCCTGGGTGGTTTAATTTGATTTTCACAGAAACACTGCAAGGGAGTTTAACTGGCTTTTACTTTAAAAGCCAGGAAATCCCAGAAAATCAAAACAAATTTCATGGTGTAGCAACAGTGTGAAAAATATGTGCCACCAACAAAAAACAGGAACATATGCTCCCAGTGTCTGGAGCCCCGGGTCCCTGAAGGAGAAAGTGGGGAAGAGAGATGAGCTGTCTGATTGGAGACAGGTTTGTCCTGGAATGGTTTCACGCGTCCGCAAGTGGCCTTGAGGACCTGACCTCTGAAAAGCTCCAGCTGCAGCACAAAGAAAGGGAAGGGGATGAGGTGAGTGGCGCAGCTGCAGCTGCAAGGCTAGGGGAGGCACCTCCATCGCCGGGTCTGGGAGAAATCGGTGAGAAGGCTCTGCACGCCTTTAGTGGTCATTATGGGTAATTAACACCTTCACCTCTCACCGGAAGGGGCAGTGCCCACACAAGAGAGGGGGACAGCAGGTTTTAATGACTTTTCAGGTGTGCCCGCTTAACCTAGCCGACGCACACGGTCAGCACACACACGTCTCGGGCTCTCGGAAGAGCCACTTGCTGCCAATTATCCAGTGGGAAGTCCAGGGCCAGGAGTGCTCTTCCGTAATTGCTACGTTGGCACCAGGCTGTGAGATAAACATTGAGGCTGCCAGCCCGGGTAACTCGTGTCATCAGCAAGGGCTCCTGGGGAGAGAAGGTGGAGCTGCCTGCTGCCGTTTTGTGCCTTAGACCTTGTGTCCTGAAGACGACGTCTCCTGTATTCCTCTCCAGGTCCCCGGAGCCTGGTGCAGTGCCTGGCACACAGCAGGCACTCAATAAACGTTCATCGAATGCTTAGAACAGAAACACCTGTCAAGTCAGATGTTCAAAGTCCTCTCCTTCAGTTCAGCCAGTTTTTACTGAGTGCCTCCCTGATGCTGGTGTCTTCATATTATGGATGATGAAACAATGCAGTTAAATTAAATCAGGGCTTCTAGAATGACGAGTTCAAGATGCCCCAGGCTCATGAGACTTGAACGGCAAAGAAGCCCAAGATTCTCTGGAAATTTCCCAACGTGATGGCCCTTGGCCTGGGTTTTTGGCTCACTGGCAAAATGTGGTCATGAAAGGCTCTAAAACAGAGCCCTGAAGGACCACAAGGGCCACGGAATCAATGAGAACGTCAACAGGTCCTAAGACACAGGAGTCTGCTGCACACCAGGGAGCTCTGGGAAGCCAAGTAGAGGAATTGTGACTCTCCTAAGGACACCTCTGCAGTCATCCTGCCAGAAGCCAGCCGGGTGATTGGAGGGACTCTGGGTCGTCTGCTGGTTTCATGGCCAAGGGAGGGTCCTAGCTCGCCTGAGGAAGAGGTTATGTAGAGAGGGCCCTGTGGGCAATGGCCCGCGTTATCACCAGAGGCGCCCTACAGGACTGCTTGGTGGGGGGTGGGGGTGGGGAGGGACAGGTCCTGCTGGACGATGGGCTGAGTCCTGTGGTCACTGGCCTGGGGAAGGGCAGGACTTTAGGCCGGGAGTGGGCTGTGGAGACAAGGGGGTGAAGCAGGAAGGCCCAGGCAGCGCAGAGAAGCCTCGTTCGTCCTTTCTCTCTCGAGTCTAGACCTGGAGGAATCTCAGTGTCTTTGAGGGTCTTCCTGGATGACCCCTGACCAGAGCCATGACCAGGCGCTCGGCAAGTGGCGCAGATCATGCCCTCAAGGCGGGTGTGCGCCGTGAGTGCAGAGTGCCAGCAAGGTGAGGGGTAGCCCAGGTGCACGGAGGGAAGCCCAGGCTGGCGGGCTCTCTGCCTTGCTAAGGGGTCGGCACCCTGCAGGAGAAAGGACACCGGGGGTGATGGTGTGGAAGTTGGTTGAAGAGGCTTTAAAACCTACCTGAGGGTCAGCATCGTCCTTTAACTTGTGGGTGCCTCTGAAGTTTAGCGCGTGGGACAAATTCCGGTCACACTGATGGTTCAGGCTTGGATGCTACCAAACGCAAGGGCTTTGGGAACTGGGCTGGGTGGGACGGAGGGCTCCTTTGAGGATTGTGGTTCTTAACCTTTTTTGGTGGTTTACAGATCCTTCTGAGCACCCAATGAGTGACGAGGTGGACTCACTCTCCCAGAAAAAGAAAAGCACAAACACATACATGCAAAACGTTCTTGGTCCCCCTGGAGCCGTGGCTGCCAGGAGAGGATGCCTCGTGGAGGGGGTCCAAGATGGGCTGCCCTCGGTGGGCTGTGTTCTGGAGGGCCAGTGCCCCGTCTTGGGTTCTCCTTTGCTCTCCCTTAGCCTTTGGTGAAGGCTCGTTTGCATGTTCTGGCCCTCATGTCTGTGCCACGTGTCAGAGGAAGGGCCACTGGGCCATCGTGGGTCAGAGTCCTGGGAAATGGCCCTCTCCCCACCCTGCCCACCTCCACCTGGCATAAGCTGTGGTATTCTGGGTTTTACTTTATTAAGAAAAGTGGCAGGACTTCCCTGGCGCTCCAGTGGTTAAGATTCCACGCAGCCACTGCAGGGGGCACGGGTTCCATCCCTGGTTGGGGAACTAAAATCCTGCAGGCCACGCGGTTCAGCCAAACAAAACAAACAAACAAACAAACCAACAAACAGAAATGTGGCATTTCCCTGGGGACACTGACTGTAGCATCTGTTTGGGGTCCCAGAGGAAGAAAGATCGCTGTAAATGTCAGGACAAAAAATGTGAAGGAGAAAGTGCTAGAAACACCACCGGGGTCAAGAGCTCAAACCCTTCCCAAGAGGGAACCGCACAGCTGGTTCCCTGGGGTGGGCCTTGAGCTGGGACTGGCTGCTTGGTCAGGGTCTCAGGCAGCAGCAAACACTGGAGTGGGCAGCTTCCCAGAAGGAAAAGCCTCTTTAGTGAAATCCACGGGGACGCGGAAGCCGCACAAAGCCCTGCCCCTGAGATAAGCGGGTGAACTAAGCCAGGCCGTCTTCCTCCTCATTCATCCCTGCCGGCCGCTTGGGTGCGGGATTCCGTGGAGAGCACGGGCCCGTGAAGGGGCTCTGCAGCACGCCTACCTGACCTACTGCCCTTTCCAAATTGGCTTTAATGAGGTTTTCTCTGTTTCTCATTTCTTGCAGCTGAAGCAATTTCCTTCTGGAATCCTGCCGAAGCTTCTCTTCCACCTGAAAGGATGATGAAAGCGTGGGCTTGCTGCTAATGTGATCATCATGCCCTCTGGGGAAACTCTTCTGGGGGGGCTGCTAATGGCAGTGGGGGAGTCCCTGAGGGGTAGGGACAGCTGCAGCCCAGCAGCAGGGGTCACAGGCATGCACAGGGTGGAGGCAAACTCACAGGGAGTTGCCCCCTACGGGAAAGGGCCGAGCTCTGCACCCGGGACTCAACTATGTTCTACCGCACACTCCCATCCCAGCTCGGTCCCAAACAAGCCGTACGACACTCGGAAAGTTATTTCACTGCTCCGTGACTCAGTGTCCTCATCTGTCAAATGGGGATGATGATACTAGTATCACTGCATAGAGTTATTGTGGGGATTCAATGTTTGGAATAGTGCTTAAGGGCTCTGTGAGTGTGTTAAGTACTGTTGTAACCTAGGAAAGGTGGACAGGAATGTCCGCCGTACAGTCTCGTTCTAATAACTCGTGATGGCTACTTGGAAATGTTATGATTGGGTTTATTATCATAACTGTTTGTCGTTACCACTTTGAGCACACTCACTGGTGGTAACCTCTCTGGAGGCTTGCTAAAGCAATGTCTATTAAGAACTGCAGCCTGCCAAGGAAGGTATTTAAAGTGGAGAAGCTTGCCTACTTTTCCCCCCTTGCTTGGGTAACAGTCAACGCACGGTAAGCTTGGGCGTGCTCCACGGTACCCTTGGCTGGCCAGTGTAGGCCTCACAGCTGCTTAATTCTTGGATGCACCTGCTGAGCCCTGGGCCCTGGCACTAACAGGAAATGAGGCAAACTCTCATAAATAAATGGAAAGTTTTTGTGCTGAAACAAATTCACAGGCTGTTTTTTTAGGGATCTGAAGAGGGGGATCACAGGGATGTAATAAAAGACCCAGAAAAGCCCTTAAGAGCTTTCTTCTGAGTAGTGTGGTCCAGTGGAAGAGCCTCTACCCAGCTCCGTTACCTTGGAAAAGTCATCTAAGCTCTCTGGGCCTTAGTTTTCTCCCAGGTCTAAACATGCTCTGACTTCTATGTCAGCAGCCTTTTTCATGTGCTGCAAAAGCCAAGTCCAGCCTTGGACTCTGCCCTTATCTGTGTTCTGCATGAACAGCCCCCGTTCCCGTCCCCAAGCCTCAGAGTCACCTTCAGCGGCCGCCCTGCTCCCTCCCTCACACTTGGTGGTCTCACGCCTGTCCTCCAGTCCCTCTAACATGCAAGCTGGACTGTGACAACTGGCCTCCTCGCCTCGAGTTTAGATTCTTCCAGTGCAATCTTAACGGTACTCTGAGAGTTACCCAGCTGTAAGGCAGCTCTGTCCAACAGAAATTTCTCCAGCGGTACAGGTACTCTGAGCGAGGCTGTGTTGTCTAATACGGCAGCCACCAGCCACATCTGGGGATCGAGCACTCGAAATGGGGCTGGTGTGACGGAGGAACTGAACTAAAAATTTTAGTTAATTTTCATTAATTTCAGTGTAAACAGTAGCATGTGGCTGTTTGCTACGCCAGCGTCACTGAAGTCAGACAAACCTGGAGTCAGACAAAACCGACTGTGCCATTGGGCTAGTTACTTTACTAGTAACTAGTAGCCTTGACTTTCTCATCTGTAAAATGGAGAGGATGATTTCTAGATCACAGCGCTGTTGTGAAGATGAAGAGATGAAATGTTCAAGGGAACGCCTAGTACGTGAGAAATTGTAACGATCATTTTCACCCTGATTACTGTCCACAAATGTCATTGCATCAGTCACTTGTTCAGAAGCCTTAGGAGCTCCCCACTGCCTGTGTGGTACAGAGCCCAAGTGCCTGAACTAAGGCAAAACACCAAGCTAGGGATTCAAGAAGACCCTACGAACTCTGAACGAGGTAAATAAAACTGAATCCACCCCTAGATAAACCATAATAAAACTGCTGGAAATCAAGGGAAAAGACAATCTTAAAAGCAACTGGAGAAAAAGACAGATTATGCAAAGGTACAACAGTTAGGCTTACAGATGACTTCTAAATAGAAATAATAGGAGCCACAAGACAATAGTGACATATCTAATGCTGTATCTAATGTGCTGAAAGAAAAGAATTGCCATTGTAGAATTCAATACGCAGTCAAATGTGTTTTAAGAATGGAGGTTAAATATACATCTCCAGACAGACAAACAGGCACATTTGAGAATTTGTCATCAGCAGAGCCACCATGAGGGAAAACATTAAAGGGTATTCTTCAGACACAAGAAAAATGAACCCAGGTGGGTGATCAGAGATGCAGAAAAGACAAGCAACAGTAAGGGTAATGTGTGGATATGATACTGAGTATAGCAAAACACTACTAATGTCTTGGGGGTATTAACTATCAAGAGGAGTTTAGAAAATGACAGCAATGGCTTATAAATCTGGAGGGGGTAAGTGAAGTTAAGGTGTTTGAAACTCATTGCACTGTCAAGGAGAAGGGCATAATTATCAACTACTATTGCCTCTTGGTAAGTTAAGAATGCAGGGCTTCCCTGGTGGCGCAGTGGTTGAGAGTCCGCCTGCCGATGCAGGGGACATGGGTTCGTGTTCCGGTCTGGGAGGATCCCACATGCCACGGAACGGCTGGGCCCGTGGGCCATGGCCACTGAGCCTGTGCGTCCGGAGCCTGTGCTCCACAACGGGAGAGGCCACAACAGTGAGAGGCCCACGTACCACAAAAAAAAAAAAAAAAAAAAAAGAATGCATATTGTAGTCTTCAGGATGACTACTAAGAGAATAGTAGAAGAGTGAAAAACTTAATTAATGTGTGATTTTGGTGAGTCAAGGATGAATGCTATTGTCTTACTATTACTAAAAGAATAGTAAAAAAGTGAAATATTTCCAAGCTAATAGAGGGGGAAAGTGGAATAAGAGAAAACCATCCACTCAGAAGGAGGCAAGAAAGGAGAGAAAAAGGAACATAGCACAGATGGTACAACTGGTATTGAGCAAGAAGGTAGATTTAAACCCCAGTACACGAGTAATTACATAATATAAATGGACTAAAAGTCAAAGATTGTCAAACTGGATTTTGTAAAAATGATACGCTATTTGAAGGCATATGTCTAAACCTTAAGACAAAAATTGACAGAGAACATATGAAAAAGATATGGTATGAAAACTCTAACCAACAGAAAGCCAGTGAGGAAGCTAAATGACAAAGGAGACGTTAAGGGAGAAACACTACTAGAGATGAAAAGGGACATTTCATGATGATCTAAAGTTTTGCTCTACAGGAAGTGTTAGGATTCTAAATTTATATGCACCTAGTAACACAGCCTCAAAACATATAAAGCAAACATCGTTCATATTAAAAGAAGAAACACACAAATGACAAACATGTTGAGATTTTTAAAAACATTCTCAATGATGGAACAAAAAGACAAAAAAAAATCAATATGAGAATTTAAGTTGGAAAAACATCATTGGCAAACTTGATTTAATGGATCAATTCTTTCTTAGATAATTTCACAATTAAGATTTGAAGGCAGTCTAGGGTAGTGGTTACTCACAGGAGCTTTGGAGTCAGGCAGACCTGGATTCAAGTTCTGCCACAACTACTTTATGCAAGTGAACTTGGATAACTTCCTTCACCTCTGTGTCAGTTTTCCCGACTGTAAAGTGGGGTTAATACCAGTATAGACCGCATGGGGTCATTGTGAGGATGAACAGAGATGATGCAGGTGGAGTGCTGGCCCCAGAGTGGTTCCCAGGCCGACCTGTCCCTGCCATACCTTGCTCTTTTCCTGCAGCGTCATAGAGATCAGGCTCTGCTCGGTACTGCTCCTTTTCAGCTCCACCCTCAGCTTCCTCATTTCTTTTTCCATGTCATGGATTTGCTGAAAGAGTTCCAACAACAGGGAAGTCAACTTCACAACTCATTTCATCCGGTTCATTAAGGCAGAAACCTAGTCTGGGATTCGCTTCATTCCTTCCCTTGGGGGACAATTCCACATCTTTGAGGCAAAGTAGACTTTCTTTCAACGGATGCAGAGAAAGGGCTGGGTGAGGGAAAATTTGAGTTTCTTTTGAAGATCAGCATGGATCCTGGATTAAACAGTATAAGATACCTATCCACTCATTAGAGTCTCTTTCCTTGGGGCACATTTTTGAGTTCAATCTAAATAAGGGCTGTTTGGAAGACACAATGGGCACAGTTTGGAAGCAAAGAACAATGACATTTTTCTTTTATCTCATTTGAGGCAGAGAAGTGTGCTCCTGACAGAGAGAAGAACACACGTCTCCTTTCCCCGTCCCAGGCACCGTCCTTCCCAATGGATGGAAAACGTATGCCTGGTGATGTGCACGAGGGTTCGGGCCGGTACAGGGGGTGAACATTTATATTGAGTTGTCATCTTTTCACTGTATTGATTTTTATGTTCACCTTCCATACAAGGCCAGTGATACATTTGCTTTTTATTTTGTTTTTATGAATTGTTGTAAAATTGAATGTATTTAAGCAAAAATAATTCAAGAAGAGTTGTGTTAATAACAGTGATCAGGGCCGTGATAAAACTTGTGACAGTGGATCATGAAAGTCTGGGCATCAAAGTCCAGGGGTAGGGACCACGTTGAATTTCTAGCAGCATACGGTGGCCACCTCCCGTCCCTTTCCCCAGGGGAATCCTGATGAGGGGCCTTGAGCCAACTGCCCAGAAAATCTGGGGAGCGTGTGTTTTCCATGGTGTTTTCACCCATCTCTTTGAGGCTAGCAAATCAAAGAATTAGGAGACTACATTAACAGACAAACACCCAGAAAGCCCCAGAGCTTGTGCTAGCTAATGAGCCAAGGAACCCCTCCAAAACACTCAAGGTCACAATCTAGGCTTTCAGTGGACACCTAGGGGTCAGGAGGTTCAACGCACGGTTTTGCAGAGTTTTAACTCTTTCTCTTGGGCTTCCCACTTCTCCTTCTGGGCATCTTCCTTCTGTAACTCTTCTTTCAGCACTGAGCACTGTGGAGAAAAAGGACAAGGCCACAGGGGCTTGGCTGGGGGTCCCAAGTACCTGTGTTCACGCCCAGGAGTGTTTCCTGCTGTATAACCCAATCACACCTCTGAATTCTGAGAGGTAAGACCATTTGTGTGATGGGAGCACGGGATCCTGCAGTCGTTCCCAGTTCACCCCTCTCATGAGTTCTGAGGAATAGAGCATCCAAATTCCTCTTCAAAGTTAGCAAACTTCACTGCAGGGGAAATCCAGCTTTGCAGAGTCTGGGTACTTAGGGTGCAGGAATTGGGATGTTTTCACGCTGTGACCGGTGAGGGTGGAGGGGCCCGAGCCAGTGAGCTCGGGTCCATCTTACGGCTTTTGTGCAGGTTGAGTCTCAAAGACACAACTGCGCCGACTGGTGTGGAGGGGTAAACGGAGCTGTCTTGCCCGAAGGCGGCTCGGCAACAGGAATTAACGGCATAAGAATGGATGTGCCTTCTTTTGACCCAGCAATTCCCACTTTAGGAATGTACCTTAAGGACAATGACTGGAGAAATAAGTAAATCTGTAGTTTCAAGGATGCTCTTCACAGAATTGTCAGTAACAGTGGAAGAAAAAAAAAAAAAGAGGAAACAACCCAAGTCTTGTTTAGAACAGCAGACCACTTTATAACACTGGGTACATCCAGGAGAAAGTATGTAGCTTTTAAGACGAATAATAAGAGCGTTGATTTATTAGCATGGGAAAATAGTAAGTATTTAAAATTTTAAAAAATGTGCATAGTATAAATTCACTATAAAATGATTGATTGATTGATTTCTAGGCAATATATAGAAATAAGACTGGAAGAACATACATAAAAATATTAACACTGATTTCTCAAGGTTGCATTTCCTCTCCTCTCTTTTTATTTTTTCTTCTCAATGTCATCTACTTATTTTTCTAAAATTAACACACATGATGTATGTCATTAAAAAAAAAGGCATCTCAAATGTTCACAAGAGCAGAACCCTTGGTGGTGACGAGCCCTTCTTCTACTGGCCAGCACAGTCTAGACGAGAAGGGACCTCATTCCGAGGTCAACGAGGAAGGGGAAACGGGGACATAAATCATCCAAATGCATTTCAGGAGGTAGAAGAGCCAAGCAGGTGCTGTCTTTGCAGATTCCTTCTACTTAGCACCACCTCTGCATCCCCTTCCCGTCCCCAACACACACACACACACACACACCCCACATAAAACAGCTATAGCACATGCCTGGGAAGACACTCTGCTTGGGAGAAACGAATGCAGAGGGCTTGGCCAGGCAGCCAACCCAGGGCAGAGGCAGAAGAGCACAACTAAAACCAGCCTCCCACTTCTCGGAAAACGATTTTGTCATCCCCATTTCACAGATGGGGAAATGGAGGCCAAATAAGTTACAATAAAAGAAAGCTCTGGGATGGGACCCTGGTCTGTCTGATCCCAAAGCTCATGCAGTGCCTTTCACCAGCTCCAAACTGGATATGGTACTACGTACCAGGTATTACTTATTGTGCCTTTTCCTTGGAACCTCAAGATCTGTTCTCACCCCACCCCCATGCAGACCTAGCTATCGGGTAGCCTCTGGGAATCTCTGAGTTGCCACCTGAGATGAAAGCTTTGAGGTTTTACCTTGATTCACAGAAACAGGCACATCATACAAATACTGAGAAATCTTATCCTATAGAGGCAGGATTCTAAAGTTAGCATTGAAGGCAAGAGTTGCAAATAGTCAGTTACATGTAAAAAACTCTTTGCTTGCCTACCACGTTCATCTTCCATAGAGACATTCTACACACTAAAGTCTAAGGAAGAAATGAGAGTCTGCGTGTTTGCATCTGGATCTTCAGATATTCTGCTTTGAAGACAATTATGAGAACCAGTGGTGCTGGGACCATGATGCAGCCGTGTGGTCATCCTTGCTCACAGAGAGATCGTATTCTGTTTAATGTTAAACTTTGTACTGGCAGTATATGCTCATAGGTGTGTTTGTTGCTGGGATTAAACAAACTCATTTATAATAGGGGTTAGAAAATGTTTGCTGGATTTGAAAATATATATTGCTTATTCTGAGCCACATACACACTGTCCTTTGAAAGGCTTCAGAGAAGTTGGCCACCTGCCCAGCAGCTACCCTCCCTGGGTCCTTGGGCACTGGCCTCATCTCACCACCGTGTGTCATGTGACTCCACTGTGTCTGCTTTTTGCAGCTACAATTTGCTGATGACCCGACACTCACTCTGGAGCTGAGGGCTTCGAGCTGGTGATCCTTTTCTTTGTTCTCACTTTTCAGTTGATTCACCTCCTGTTGTAGTTGTTGAACTTGACCATCCTTTACTAACACGTCTCTTTGCAAAGATGACACCATCTCTGTAAAAGAACCAAACCAAACCAAAACAAAAGACTCATGGAGGTCAAAGAGGCAGGAAGGATTATTGGCAACACCATGGCTGTCAGCCAACGTTTGGACAAGACCTTCCAAGTCTGGCCCACCACCGGTGCCCTCCTAGAACTGGGGAGGCTTTTTCCAAGGGTCCCAGAGCAGGAATGGGAATGAGAGCAAAGTCCACGGAACAGGGTTTGAGGCTTCAGTGAGAATGAGGGGCAGTCAGCACCAGCGAGAGGAGAAGCCTTTGGGGGCCCCTTGTGGGCACAGGCCAGGCAAAGCTGGGAGGAGAGGCCACACCATGGGCCTGGGGAACAAAGGCCCAGCACAGGGAAGGTCCAGGAATTCTTCTCCAGAGGCCAGGAGACGGGTGTGTGGCAGAGGGCACTGCTGGACGCTATTGATGGGGTGGTGGTTTTCACACTCCTCTGAGTTTGGACCCCTCTCTACCACTTATTAGCTTGGTGGTCTTGGACAAGTTATTTCACCTCCCACTGTCTGTCCCACACAGAGTTATTGTAAGGGTCAAATGATGCGGTATGTCCCAAGAACTCAAAGTGGCTAAATTATGTTTGTTACAGGGCGCCTATTATTTTTCTTGGCAGCCAGCTTCCAAAATGGCCCCAATGATCCCTGCCGCCTAGAATTCATGCCCTGTGTAGCCCCTCCCACCCTGAATAGGGCTGCCATGGGTAACCAATATGATACTGTGGAAATGATGGAATGTTTCCTCCCAGGCTGGGTCATAAAATACACTGTGGCCTCCTCTTTGCTCTCTCTCGAATCACTCACTCCGGGGGAAGCCAACTGCTGTGTCATGAGGACACTCAAGCAGCCCTAGAGAGAAGCATGTGTGCTGAGGGACTAAGGCCTCCAGCCAATAGCCACATGAGCAGCCATTCGGAAGGGTGATCCTCCGGCTCCCCCCGAGGCTTTAGATGACATGACTGATGCCCCAGCTGACATCTTGACTGCAACTCATGAGAACTAAGTCACCCCCCGCTCAAATTCCTGAACTACAGAAACTGGGGGAGATAATAAATATTGGTTGGGGTTTTATCCATTACATTTTGGGGTAACTTGTTATGCAGCAATAGATAACTACTCCATTACTGTAGCACCATTTTTTTAAACATCTTTATTGGAGTATAATCGCTTTACAATGGTGTGTTAGTTTCTGCTTTATAACCAAGTGAATCAGTTATGCATATACATATATCCCCATATCTCTTCCCTCTTGCATTGTAGTATCATTTTGAATAAAAGTGGGAAGAAGGGTGCATAAATGCAGTGGTATTGGGTTATCTCCTACGGTTCTTTTCTTGAAAGAACATCAGGCCTAGTTTTAGTGGTAGGTATCAATCAAGAATGTCTATGAAATAAAGCACAAAATGCTCCAGAATTTCATTTTAAAAATGAGCTCTGCCTCCAGGACACAGTTCAGTTACTTGGAAATCCCTCTGGGGCTTGCCACACTTTGAGTGGGTCCAGCCCATCTCAAGCGTTATCCCAACCCAGGTCTGTCCGACTCCCTGATCGGAGAAGGTGGGATCTGAGACAGGCTTGATGCTTGGATGAGGTTTCACTGGCCGACATACGGGAGGAAGGTGAGGACCAGCGAGTTCATCCTTCCATTCCTGGTGCCCGGAACAGCACCTAGCCTGGGGGAGGTGCTCAGAAAATATCTGAGGACATCCCAAGTGAGGGAGGAGCATAAGCAGAGACCTGGGGGCAGCAGGGGGTGGGTGTGGGTGTGATTAAGTTGCAGAGTGAGGCAGAAGAAAAGCACAGATTCATACAGAGATGGGGATTCACGTGCGACTCAATGCTATGCCTGCCTTCTACAGCTGTGGGCATGTTTCCTGCTATGCGCTGGCTGCTTTCAGAGTGATGTGCCCCTCCGAGGCTCACTGCCTCCTCCCTGTCACCTGCTTCTCTCCCTCCCCTCGTCTGTGAGTGGTCCCTCCTCTTCAGGTCTCTAGACATGTCAGTTTCTGCTTAAAAAACTCCACTGGATTCCCAACACCCTTGGAATAAAAACGCAGACCCCCCGACCCTGCCCAGCCTCACAATCCCCTGTTCACTCCACGCAGCCTCGCTTGCCCTTGGCTTGTCCTTGCCCACCTGAAACAGGTCCTCTCTAAAAGAAGGACATAGCCGTGGAGGATGCAGCATAAACTGGTTAGAATCGGCTAGGTCCAAGGGGGTGTATGATTCGACTTCCAGGGGAACTGGAGCCTCATTACAGGCTTATTGTAATACATGAGCAAAATGACACACGCACCAGCACCAGGACTCTTCCGAGGCTGACCATAAAGGTCAAAAAGTGGGTGGTGGGGCTTCCCTGGTGGCGCGGTGGTTGAGAGTCTGCCTGCCGATCCAGGGGACATGGGTTCGTGCCCTGGTCCGGGAAGATCCCACATGCTGCGGAACAGCTGGGCCCGTGAGCAATGGCCGTTGAGCCTGCGCGTCCAGAGCCTGTGCTCCGCAACGGGAGAGGCCACAACAGCGAGAGGCCCGCGTACAGAAAAAGAAAAAAAAAAAAGTGGGTGGTGGCCCAATGCCTGGAAATCCCCGCCCCTTCACCAAACTATTAGAGTTGTCCCAATCCTCCCACTCATTAGCCTATAAAATTACCCAGCCCATAAAAACTAACCGCCCCATATTTGGGGGCCTCTAGCCTTCTGAGATGGCCCACACTCTGTCTGTGGAGTGTGTTTCTCTCTAAAGAAATCCACTTCTTACTTTGTCTTTCACTGAATTCTTTCTGCGATGAGACATAATGAACCTGAGCTTTAGTAAGTCCCGAGACCACATGCGTGATCTCGATTAAAAGATAGTGGGTTCTGACTGGGTTCGAGTCCCAGCCCACGGGTTCAAGTCCCACCTGAGTCCCATGGTTGCACACCCACTAAGCTGGTCCCCCTTGGCCTCCCCCCTTGAAGCGCTGGCCACCACGACACACAGTTTATTTTCTCCACAGCACCACTGCTCTCTGAAGTGGGCTTGTTTATTCATCCGTTTACTTTTATTGTCTGTCACCCCCTCCCGAATCTGTGAGTACAGGAATCTGACTGTCTTGCTTGGCTCTCCCTCCCCGGAGCCTGGAACGGGGCCTGACACCTAGTAGGAGCTCAAGAAACATGTTGAAGCAATGAAGGAATCCAGGGAATCAAAGCTCAGTCACAGCTGTGTGTTGGCTGCCCCTCTCCCAACCCAAGCCCTTTATCAGGGAACCACCTCTGATCAAATTAGAAAATGGTTTCCCTTGGGCCCAAGTGCACTCGGCTGAAATGTGTGAGACAATGGGTGCCTTAAAGGAGTGACCCCATTTTGTCCACGCTCTAGTTTGCACTCAGGCTGCTTTGTGGAACCACCCAAGCCACAAGGCGACCTGTGTTCTCCCTGGTGGGGCCAGTGCTCAGGAGACCTTGTAGCCAAGAGATACCATTCTCTCAAATATTTACCTGGCCCTGCCCTCGGAACTGGGTGGCAAGAAACCTCCACTGAGGGAGAACTCTAATGCACCGACACGGGTGATCCCTGAGGCTGCACCCAGGTCAAGGGCACAGGTGTGCTGGTTGACTGGTGATGTCTGCAGGGGGAGGGCAGAAGCTCTGGGGCCTGAATGCAGAAGGGCCTCACCTGACGTGATGGCGGCGTCCCTCCTTAAGTTCTCAACCTCGTGCTTCAGGGAGGTGATTTCTAATTTTCTCTCAGACAGGGTCTGGCACAGCACCTGGTTGTAGCCTTGCTGTAGGGCACTGATCTGTGGAAGGAGGCAACACACAGTCAGAAGGGGCCAGCCAGGCCTGCAGGACACGCCGGTACTTCTCCAACATTGGGCAAAGAGTCGGGTTGACATTGGATCGGGGTGTTGGGGAAACCAAGGTTTTCAGTTGTCACTAGTGGAAGGGGCAGGAGGGGGCCTGTTCCTTCAGTGACCACCATGTCATCGGTCCTCGAGACACGAACCTTATCTTTGTGGCCACCCAGGGGCTCGGGTGCTGCTGTCTTCCTATGACCTGTGGGTTTTCAGCCATAAATAGACCAGCTGTTGGTTCCAGATCATCCAGCACTGACTGGATGCACAGCAAAGTTCAAGAGCCGGGAGCAGGTTATGAAATGAATTCCCTCTAATGAGAATAGAGGGTAGTTTATACCTCACAGAACACTCCAGAGTTTACAGAGCCCATTCACACATGCTACACTGATACTCGTCACAGCGTTGCTGAAGGCTGACGTTCCCATTAGTGTGCCCATTTTGTAAGGGAGCCAGGTTGAGACTTAGAGAGGCGAGGCCCCCTGCTCGGGATCACGTGGCTGGTCAGACGTGGAGTCTGATTCAAACCCAGTCTTTAGTTGCCTGGTTCCTCCTTCCCAGGTGGCTCTAGGAATGAGCGTGAGAAGTTGGAGGCTGTAAAGCATGGCATGGACTCGGGAGCCGGACTGTGGCCTTCAAGTCCTGTCTCTGCCAGTTAACGGGCTTTGTGAACACAAGGAGGACACCATATTCTGTTTCCTTTTGTTCAGTCTGTACGCGGGGTGATGGTAGTCCCAACCTGATAGGATTGTGAGAAGTATTTTAATAAGTTAACATGTGTACAAGTGCTCAGATCATGCCTGGCACACGGCACAGGGGGATGAGCTGTGACGGTCCTCTCCTCTGACTACCCACGGGGTGTTTTTTTTGTTTTGTTTCGGGGGATTTTTGTGTTTTTTTTTTTTGCGGTACGCGGGCCTCTCACAGTTGTGGCCTCTCCCATTGCGGAGCACAGGCTCCGGACGCGCAGGCTCAGCGGCCATGGCTCACGGGCCCAGCCGCTCCGCGGCATGTGGGATCTTCCCGGACCGGGGCACGAACCTGTGTCCCCTGCATCGGCAGGCGGACTCTCAACCACTGCGCCACCAGGGAAGCCCTCACGGGGTGTTTTAGCTTCAGCTTCCCTCGTCCGTCTCTGGGGAAGGTAGTTGGTAATCTTTATGTGTGCATTTGTAAGCCTTGCCAGGCTCACTTAAACGCCAGTGTGGTTGTTATTAAGAGGAAATACAGGGGCTTCCCTGGTGGTGCAGTGGTTGAGAGTCCGCCTTCCGATGCAGGTGACGCGGGTTCGTGCCCCAGTCCGGGAAGATCCCACATGCCGCGGAGCAGCTGTGTCTGTGGGCCATGGCCACTGAGCCTGTGCGTCTGGAGCCTGTGCTCTGCACTGGGAGAGGCCACAACAGTGAGAGGCATGTGTACCACAAAAAAAAAAAAGAAAAAAAAGAGGAAATACAGGAATCGTGGGTGGGAGGACCACAGGTCGGCTCTATCTATGGCTGCTGTGAGCACCCTCTAAGTCCATGGCTCAGAGCCCCCTCAAGGGCGGGCCCCCCTCCAGGGGTCTAGGTCTACACGTGGGGTGTGGAAGGCTCTCCATCAAAGGCAACGTTGGTAAGGGCCCGAAAGTAGCTGCCAGGCCTCGGCCTCCACAGAGCAGGTACCCGAGAGGCCAGGAAAGAGAGCTGGGCCTGGAACCCCCTCCCTCTCGGTCTGATGTGGCCAGACTGCTTGTTCTGAGTGGCCAGGACTTTCCCACCTGAAGGTGCACTGTGGGCCTTTGCCCTGTGATTTTTCAGATGTGAGGCCTCAGTACTAACACAGGGACACGTTTATTGGGGCATAAATGCCACACAATCCGTAGACAGGACAAGAGCTAGCTTGTTTTGTTTTAGTATTTTTTTTTTTTTTTTGCTGTACGCGGGCCTCTCACTGTTGTGGTCTCTCCCGTTGCAGAGCACAGGCTCCGGACATGCAGGCTCAGTGGCCATGGCCCACGGGCCCAGCCGCTCCACGGCATGGGGGATCTTCCTGGACTGGGGCACGAACCTGCGTCCCCTGCATTGGCAGGTGGACTCTCAACCACTGCGCTACAGGGAAGCCCCACTAGCTTGTTTTGATAGATCAAAATGGAAGTGACAAGGAGAAGGGTGCAATTTCTTTTCTTTTCTTTAAAATAAATTTATTTATTTTATTTATTTATTTTTGGCTGTGTTGGGTCTTTGTTGCGGTGCACAGGTTTATTGCAGCGCCTTCTCTTGTTGCAGAGCATGGGCTCTAGGCGCACGGACTTCAGTAGTTGTGGCACGACGGCTCAATAGTTGTGGCACACGGGCTTAGATGTTCCGCGGCATGTGGGATCTTCCCAGACCAGGGCTCGAGCCCGTGTCCCCTGCACTGGCAGGCGGATTCCTAACCACTGTGCCACCAGGGAAGTTATGGGTGCAATTTCATTGTTCTCCTAAGGTAAGTTTGCCAGATTTAGGGGAGGAAAAATGGATGTTCACTTAAATTAGGATTTCAGATAATGAATAATATTTCAGTGCAAATGTGTCCCATGCAATATTTGGGACACACACTAAAACGAAATTCTAAAATTCAAATTTAACTGGGTGTCCTTACTTTATCTGGCAACCCCACCCGAAGAGAGTTCCTAAACTTCAGTCATTCATATACCACTTTCACCATTTTTCCCATGTCTCTTGGCTAGTCCCACTATAATTTCTTAGCATTTTTCGTAGAAGCAGCTCCCTTTTTAAACTTAAAAACGTGCATTAAATTAAATATAACTGTTATAAGAGTAAATAGAGACTCACTATCTTAAATAAAAATAATCCCTCCAAAAGAAGAAATACAGGAATTTCCCTGTTTACCATCAGACCAGGTTGCAGGCATCACACTAAAAAAAAAAAAAAAAAAAAAAAAAAGATTGGGGGGAGGTGGTGGGCATGCCCAGGTAATGGAGTTCGGGCGTGCTGATATGGCCACCAGATGGCGCGCACAGCCTTTGGTCTTGGTTTGTGTCCTTGGAAATCTTGTCATTATTACTCTGGTAGAATTAACAGAAGTGTCAAGGTCTCACAAGTTTTCTGACTCGTTTCATGCACCATCATGGTTCAGAGTCTAGGACATTTGGGGCAGTTACACTTACCTTTTCCCTGGGGCACCTGAGACATTATTGGGGGGGGTCTATGCTAGAAGTTGCAGGGACACAGGCCACTCTGACCCCCACTCTCCCCAGGGCTATACTTTTGCATGTTTGTGCTTTGGAAACTTTGAGTGAAACAATTCTTTCACATCTTACTTTTCTCTGTTGGGGGGAACTACAACTTTTCCATAAAAGGTCCTTGGAACACTGAAAGTGTTTGTAAGCTCTTCTCAGCTTGATGCTTTTATTTGCATGATACCAGAGATAGAACACACAGAGACAAACTTCCAGAAGGGAAAACATACGTTCCCCTCTAAGACTCCAGTGGTTTTGACAGATTGAAAATATTTCAATCTGAGTGTCAGAGTTTTAGGATTTCGGATTGCTGGAAAACTCCAACGAGTCTTCAAACCTCTTTGATACTTTTACTATCAAAGTAAATATCCATATTGTTTGTAATGGCATAAATTCCAAGATGTTTAATGTCTGTTAAGCTGTGTAACAAAATGGGCACTGAATCATAAGAAAGTTAAGAGTGCTAGGAGGAGTGATTGTTTCAGGATGATAATTTGGCTTCTAATTACCACAGGTGTATAAGAGCACATGGAGGTAAGAATTTTCTAGTGATATTGTAGCAGATCGAAGATCTGCGAGAGCAAATCATTATGCACACACCTTCGGGGACCAGGGAAAACACATAAAGTAATCAGAACCATAAATCAACCTGCCATGTGGCTTACACTTCTGGTGGAATGCCCTGCAGGCAGTAGAATAGTTAAGAAACTAAAATGTCAGTGGATGAAACTCGATTTGAGTTCAAACGAATCGAGCCTCTGGTTCACATATGCCTTGCTATAAAATATTCTTCTTCAGTTATAAGTGAAGCTCCAGGGGTAGGGGCGGCAACAGCATGATGCATCAGTGTAATTATTTCTAGATAATATCTTTGTAAAAAAACATTTTTCCCCCAGATATCGGCAGCCACTTTAAATAATACTCAAATTGGGACCGGCTGATATTCAAAGATACGTGGAAATTATATAATATTCTATGTCAAATATATTTCAATTATTTAAAAAAAGGTATGTGGGGAATTGCCTGGCAGTCCAGTGGTTAGGACTCTGTGCTTCCACTGCTGGAGGCCTGGGTTTGATCTCTGGTCAGGGAACTAAGATCCTGCAAGCCGCGTGGTACGGCCAAAAAAAAAAAAAAGGTATGTGGGAATAATTCAGCCTCATCCATGTACCTGAAAAAGACATGTCATTTTCTCAGGAAAGCTCTGAAATGGGAGAATAACTGAAAGGAATATTTCAGCAAAATTGGGTTCAGTTCAAGAAAAAGGTGCTCATTAATGTGTCAGCTACATGTCAAGGTAGCTGTTTGCACTAATAATCCCTACAGGACCTGTTACTTTCATTGTTTTTTCAAAACCAGGTTTGAAGGAGAGTCATTAGTTCCTTTAAATATTAGAGCATGTATTTGTTGACTTGTTTATTCTGTCTCCCTCACTAGAGCATAACAGGGGGAAGGATCATGTCTGTCTTGTTCTCTGCTGAATTCTCAGAGCCTGGAAGAGGGCATGGCACGGGATAGGCCCCCCAAAATATTTCTTTGGATTAATGGACGGATGGATGGATGGATGAATAAAGAACAAACAAACAGCCACAGTCCTAACAGAGTTCTAGAAGGTTACTGGGCCCAACCTTTGCCTTCATGGAGCCTACAGTATCCTGCTAGAATCTCCTAGGTTCACCATACACAATCTGTGCCCTTTCTAGAGCACCATTTCTAGGACTGAAACTGTGTACCTAGAATCGGTTACAGAGGGAAAGACAGTAAACAGAGCACAAGAGAACAAAGGCCCCCAAGCACTGACTACGGTTTTTTTTTTTCTATCTCTTTTTTTAAAATGTTTATTTATTTATTTATATTTTTCTTATTAGTCACCCATTTTATACACATCAGTGTATACATGTAAATCCCAATCTCTCAATTCATCATACCACCACCCCCACCCCCTGCCGCTTTCCCCCCTTGGTGTCCATACGTTTGTTCTCTACATGTGTGTCTCCATTTCTGCTCTGCAAACTGGTTCATCTTTACCATTTTTCTAGGTTCCACATATATGCGTTAATATAGGATATTTGTTCTTCTCTTTCTGACTTACTTCACTCTGTATGGCAGTCTCTAGATGCATCCACGTCTCTACAAATGACCCAATTTTGTTCCTTTTCATGGCTGAGTAATATTCCATTGTATATATGTACCACTTCCTCTTTAACCATTCGTCCGCCAATGGGCATTTAGGTTGCTTCCATGATCTGGCTATTGTAAATAGTACTGCAATGAACATTGGGGTGCATGTGGCTTTTTGAATTATGGTTTTCTCTGGGTATATGCCCAGTAGTGGGATTGCTGGGTCCTATGGTAATTCTATTTTTAGTTTTTTAAGGAACCTCCATACTGTTCTCCATAGTGGCTGTATCAATTTATATTCCCACCAACAGTGCAAGAGGGTCCCCTTTTCTCCACACCTTCTCCAGCATTTGTTGTTTGTAGATTTTCTGATGATGCCCATTCTAACTGGTGTGAGCTGATACCTCATTGTAGTTTTGATTTGCATTTCTCTAATAATTAATGATGTTGAGCAGCTTTTCATGTGCTTCTTGGCTAGCGGTATATCTTCTTTGGAGAAATGTCTATTTAGGTTTTCTGCCCATTTTTGGATTGGGTTGTTTGTTTTTTAATATTTAGCTGCATGAGCTCTTTATATATTTTGGAAATTAATCATTTGTCAGTTGTTTCTTTGCAAATATTTTCCCCCATTCTGAGGGTTGTCTTTTCATCTTGTTTATGGTTTCCTTTGCTGTGCAAAAGCTTTGAAGTTTCATTAGGTCCCATTTGTTTATTTTTGTATTTATTTCCATTACTCTAGGAAGTGGATCAAAAAATATCTTGCTGTGATTTATGTCAAAGAGTGTTCTTCCTATGTTTTCCTCTAAGAATTTTAGAGTGTCTGGTCTTACATTTAGGTCTCTAATCCATTTTGAGATTATTTTTGTGTATGGCGTTAGGGAGTGTTCTAATTTCATTCTTTTACATGTAGCTGTCCAGTTTTCCCAGCACCACTTATTGAAGAGACTGTCTTTTCTCCATGGTATATCTTTGCCTCCTTTGTCATAGGTAAGTTGAGCATAGGTGCGTGGGTTTATCTCTGGGCTTTCTATCCTGTTCCATTGACCTATATTTCTGTTTTTGTGCCAGTACCATATTGTCCTGATTACTGTGGCTTTGTAGTATAGGCTGAAGTTAGGGAGTCTGATTCCTCCAGCTCCATTTTTTTCCCTCAAGACTGCTTTGGCTATTCGGGGTCTTTTGTGTCTCCACACAAATTTTAAGCTTTTCGGTTCTAGTTCTCTAAAAAATGCCATTGGTAATTTGATAGGGATTGCATTGAATCTGTAGATTGCTTTGGGTAGTAGAGTCATTTTCACAATATTGATTCTTCCAATCCAAGAACATGGTATATCTCTTCATCTGTTGCTATCATCTTTAATTTCTTTCATCAGTGTCTTACAGTTTTCTGCATACAGGTCTCCCTAGGTAGAGACCTACCTCTCCCTAGGTAGGTTTATTCCTAGGTATTTTATTATTTTGTTGCAGTGGTACATGGGAGTGTTTCCTTAATTTCTCTTTCAGATTTTTCATCATTAGTGTATAGGAATGCAAGAGATTTCTGTGCATTCATTTTGTGTCCTGCAACTTTACCAAGTTCATTGATTAGCTCTAGCAGTTTTCTCGTGGCATCTTTAGGATTCTCTCTGTAGAGTATCCTGTCATCTGCAAACAGTGACAGTTTTACTTCTTCTTTTTCAATTTGGATTCCTTTTATTGCTTTTTCTTCACTGATTGCTGTGGCTAGGACTTCCAAAACTATGTTGAAGAATAGTAGTGAGAGTGGACATCATTGTCTTGTTCCTGATCTTAGAGGAAATGTTTTCAGTTTTTCACCATTGAGAATGATGTTTGCTGTGGCTTTGTCATATATGGCCTTTACTATGGTGAAGTAGGTTCCCTCTATGCCCACTTTCTGGAGAGTTTTTATCATAAATCAGAGTTGAATTTTGTCAAAAGCTTTTTCTGCATCCATTGAGATGATCATATGGTTTTTCTTTTTCAATTTGTTAATATGATGTATCACATTGATTGATTTGCATATATTGAAGAATCCTTGCCTCTCTGGGGTAAATCCCACTTGATCATGGTGTATGATCCTTTTCATGTGTTGCTGGATTCTGTTTGCTAGTATTTTGTCGAGGATTTTTGCATCTATATTCATCAGTGATATTGGTCTGTAATTTTCTGTTTTTGTAGTGTCTTTGTCTGGTTTTGGTATCAGGGTGATGGTGGCCTCAGAGAATGAGTTTGGGAGTGTTCCTTCCTCTGCAATTTTTTGGAAGAGTTTGAGAAGGATGGGTGTTAGCTCGTCTCTAAATGTTTGATAGAATTCACCTGTGAAGCCTTCTGGTCCTGGACTTCTGTTTGTTGGAAGATTTTTAATCATAGTTTCAACTTCATTAGTTGTGATTGGTCTGTTCATATTTTCTATTTCTTTCTGCTTCAGTCTTGAAAGGTTATAACTTTCTAAGAATTTGTTCATGTCTTCCAGGTTGTCCATTTTATTGGCATAGTGTTGTTTGTAGTTGTCTCTTAGGATGCTTTGTATTTCTGCGGTGTCTGTTGTAACTTCTTTTTCCTTTCTAATTTTATTGATTTGAGTCCTCTCCCTCTTTTTCTTGATGAGTCTGGATAATGGTTTATCAATTTTGTTTAACTTCTCAAAGAACCAGCTTTTAGTTTTATTGATCTTTGCTATTGTTTTCTTTGTTTCTATTTCATTTATTTCTACTCTGGTCTTTATGATTTCTTTCCTTCTGCTAACTTTGGGTTTTCTTTGTTCTTCTTTCTCTAGTTCCTTTAGGTGTAACGTTAGATTGTTTATTTGAGATTTTTCTTGTTTCTTGAGGTGGGCTTGTATAGCTATAAACTTCCCTCTTAGAACTATGGGATGCTTTTGCTGCATCCCATAGGTTTTGGATCGTCGTGTTTTCATTGTCATTTGTCTCTAGGTATTTTTTGATTTCCTCTTTGATTTCTTCAGTGATCTCTTGGTTATTTAGTAACGTACTGTTTAGCCTCCATGTGTTTGTGTTTTTTACAGGTTTTTCCCTGTAATTCATTTCTAATCTCATAGCATTGTGGTCAGAAAAGATGCTTGATATGATTTTAATTTTCTTAAATTTACTGAGGCTTGATTTGTGACCCAAGATGTGATCTATCCTGGAAAATGTTCCGTGCGCACTTGAGAAGAAAGTGCAATCTGCTGTTTTTGGATGGAATGTCCTACAAATATCAATTAAATCTATCTGGTCTATTGTGTCATTTAAAGCTTGTGTTTCCTTATTAATTTTCTCTTTGGATGATCTCTCCATTGGTGTAAGTGAGGTGTTCAAGTCCCCCACTATTATTGTGTTACTGTTGATTTCCTCTTTTAGAGCTGTTAGCGATTGCCTTATGTATTGAGGTGCTCCTATGCTGGGTGCATATATATTTATAATTGTTATATCTTCTTCTTGGATTGATCCCTTGATCATTACGTAGTGTCCTTCCTTGTCTCTTGTAACATTCTTTATTTTAAAGTGTATTTTACCTGATATGAGTATTGCTACTCCAGCTTTCCTTTGATTTCCATTTGCATGGAATATCTTTTTCCATCCCCTCACTTTCAGTCTGTATGTGTCCCTAGGTCTGAAGTGGGTCTCCTGTAGACAGCATATAGATGGGTCTTGTTTTTGTATCCATTCAGCAACCCTGTGTCTTTTGGTTGGAGCACTTAATCCATTCGCGTTTAAGGTAATTATCGATATGTGTGTTCCTATGACCATTTTCTTAATTGTTTTGGGTTTGTTTTTGTAGGTCCTTTTCTTCTCTTGTGTTTCCCACTTAGAGAAGTTCCTTTAACATTTGTTGTAGAGCTGCTTTGGTGGTGCTGAATTCTCTTTGCTTTTGCTTGTCTGTCAAGCTTTTGATTTCTCCATTGAATCTCAATGAGAACCTTGCTGGGTAGAGTAATCTTGGTTGTAGGTTCTTCCCTTTCATCACTTTAAGTATATCATGCCACTCCCTTCTGGCTTGTAGAGTTTCTGCTGAGAAATCAGCTGTTAACCTTCTGGGAGTTCCCTCGTATGTTATTTGTCATTTTTCCCTTGCTGCTGTCAATAATTTTTCTTTAATTCTTGCCAAGTTGATTACTATGTGTCTCGGTGTGTTTCTCCTTGGGTTTCTCCTGTATGGGACTCTCTCTGCTTCCTGGACTTGGGTGGCTATTTCCTTTCTGATATTAGGGAAGTTTTTGACTATAATCTCTTCAATATCTTCTCGGGTCCTTTCTCTCTCTCTTCTCCTTCTGGGACCCGTATAATGTGAACGTTGTTGTGTTTAATGTTGTCCCAGAGTTCTCTTAAGCTGTCTTCATTTCTTTTCATTCTTTTTTCTTTATTCTGTTCCGCAGCAGTGAATTCCACCATTCTGTCTTCCAGGTCACTTATCCGTTCTTTTGCCTCAGTTATTCTATTGATTCCTTCTAGTGTGTTGTTTTTTTGTTGTTGTTGTTATTGTATTGTCCATCTCTGTTTGTTTGTTCTTGAATTCTTCTAGATCTCTGTTAAACGTTTCTTGCATCTTCTCGATCTTTGCCTCCATTCTTTTTCTGAGGTCCAGGATCATCTTCACTATCATTATTCTGAATTCTTTTTCTGGAAGGTTGCCTATCTCCATTACATTTAGTTGTTTTTCTGGGGTTTTATCTTGTTCCTTCATCTGCTACATAGCCCTCTGCCTTTTCATCTTGTCTGTCTTTCTGTGAATACGGTTTTTGTTCCACAGGCTGCACGCTTGTAGTTCTTCTTGCTGCTGCTCTCTGCCCTCTGGTGGATGAGGCTATCTAAGAGGCTTGTGGAAGTTTCCTGATGGGAGGGACTGGTGGTGGGTAGAGCTGGCTGTGGCATTGGTAGGCAGAGCTCAGTAAAACTTTAATCTGCTTGTCTGCTGATGGGTGGGTCTGGGTTCCCTCCCTGTTAGTTGTTTGGCCTGAAGTGACCCAACACTGGAGCCTACCCAGGCTCTTTGGTGGAGCTAATGGCAGACTCTGGGAGGGCTCATGCCAAGGAATACTTCCCAGAACTTCTGCTGCCAGTGTCCTTGTCCCTTGGTGAGCCACAGCTGTCCCCTGCCTCTGCAGGAGACCCACCAACACTAGCAGGTAGATCTGGTTCAGTCTCCTATGGGGGTCACTGCTCTTTCCCCTGGGTCCCAATGCACACACTACTTTGTGTGTGCCCTCCAAGAGTGGAATCTCTCTTTCCCCCAGTCCTGCCAAAGTCCTGCAATCAAATCCCACTAGCCTTCAAAGTCTGAGTCTCTAGGAATTCCTCCTCCCATTGCTGGACCCCCAGGTTGGGAAGCCCGACGAGGGGCTCAGAACCTTCACTCCAGTGGGTGGACTTCTGTGGTATAAGCGTTCTCCAGTTTGTGAGTCACCCACTCAGCAGTGATGGGATTTGATTTTACTGGGATTGTGCCCCTCCTACTGTCTCAGTGCGCCTTCTCCTTTGTCTTTGCATGTGGGGTATCTTTTTTGGTGAGTTCCAGTGTCTTCCTGTCGAAGATTGTTCAGCAGTTAGTTGTGATTCCAGTGTTCTCGAAAGAGGGAGTGAGAGCATGTCCTTCTACTCCGCCATGTTGAACCAAATCTGACTACGGTTTTAAGCAGAATTATGCACTGAGGCCAAAATTCATCAATGACCAATTGCTTTTTTATCAACTTTGTTGAGATATAATTTATGTACAAGATCAGTGGCCAATTTTAAAGTAGTTCTTTAAAACTTAAAAAAATTTTTTTTTTCTTTTGGATTTAGTTTCAGGAGGAAGGAAGTTGACTGGTAAATCCAGACATTCTGGGTGGAGATTTTTTGGTGAAATTCCCTATAAATGAACCAGCAGCTGCCTTCAGGGTGTGATAAAGGCCTCAGTGTTTGGAACACTGTGGGGTTCCTCCTCCCCACCTCCAGCTCTTTCTGGCTGGGTCCGGGTGGGTGTGAGAAGTGGTCACTGAAGCAACAGGAGTTGGGTGGAAATGCAAAGTGGGTGTGAAAGCATGAGGTGTACAAGGTGGCAGAGCTGAGCCCAAGTCACATCACTGCCTCTCACTTGCTGTGCAAGCTGTAACAAGCTCCTGGGCATCTCTGAGCGTGCCTCAGTCTCCTCATCTGTAGAATGGCAAGTGTCAGAAGACTGAGGTTTAACTAGCTAATGAGGGGACTTCCCTCATGGTGCAGTGGTTAAGAATCCCCCTGCCAATGCAGGGGACAGGAGTTCGAGCCCTGGTCCAGGAAGATCCCACATGCTGTGGAGAAACTATGCCCGTGGGCCACAACTACTGAGCCTGCACTCTAGAGTCCGCGAGCCACAGCTACTGAAGCCCTCATGCTGCAACTACTGAAGCCCACGTGCCTAGAGCCCATGGTCTGCAGCAAGAGAAGCCACTGCAATGAGAAGCCCATGCACCACAGTGAAGAGTAGACCCTGCTCACTGCAACTAGAGAAAGCCCGTGCACAGCAACGAAGACCCAATGCAGCCATAAATAAATTAATTAAATTAAATAAATAAATAAATAAATAAATAAATAAATAAGCTAATGCACCAAAAGCACCTGCACCGGGGCCTGAACATGGTAGGCACTTAATGAAATCTAATATTGTTCTTACAAGGCTAGAAACTTGCCAACCCTGCACTCCCTGTACTCCTCACCATGCTGTGCTCACTGCCCATTTCTAACTACCCGGTTGGCTCCCCCCAGGCTCTACCTGAGAGCTGTCACCCTGTGTTGTGACCGCAAGGCCCCGACCCACTTGTCTCTGAGCCCTACCTGGTTTTTCAAACTCTGGATCTCTCTCTGTTGGGCATCGTCCTCTTCATGCAGAACCTGAAACTTGGGTGGGCTCACCCTCTCCTTCTGCCTGGAGGCGGCTGTTTCCAACAGCTTCTGCCTCAGGTTGGCCACTTGGTTCTGCAGGCTTGCTATCACGGTGTCTTTGTATTTAGATTCACGTTCAAAATCGGAGAGACGGCTGACTTCTTTTCCCAGCAGCAGAATTATTTCATCCTGGGTGGAGGCCAGATGGGAAATTTACTAGGTGTGGGTCTGGGTGTAAGGCTGAGCCCATTTAAAGAAAGACAGGAAAAATATGGTATCATTCTTTGGGAAGGTGAGGGCAGGCAGGGAGGGAAAAAGCAGACTTTCAAGGCTATCTCTGTCACTTGGAAAATCTCATAGAGACAAGAATTGGCTTAAAATGAGGTAATTGTATATAGACCCCTGTAATGGATGTCTATACCTCACAGGTACGGAAACTTTCCTTTCCCCGAGAATTAGACTTTCATATTAAGAACAACCATCCCACTTGGGAACTTTTGTTGCTAGAAAGTTTACTTAGAGTGTTTTCATTTATAATATTCAGCCTAGCACACTGGGGACCTAAAAAGGTAGTTAGGAAAACAACATTCTGTTTGACCACATTCTGCCTATAATGAGGGTTATTTGTTTTAACTTAAAACATTCTGAACTATTTGTTTTCCCTTTCCTCTCTTCTAATATTTCCTGCCTCTTTTGGCTATTCATGTATGAATTTTTTCCAGGTAACTCAATCTGGAAAGTAAATGAGACAGGAATACTGATTTATTTGCATGGGCTCATGTAAACTTTTGGCTGGAAAAACAAAATTGCTGGTAGACTGTACCCACAGGTATAATTAACCCTGTCCTCCATCTCTCCAGTGAAAAAGCTCTGCAGCCAAAGAATTGGTTAGGTTTTCCAAAAAAGGAAAAAAAAATTCCCCCAAACTTCTCACCAGACGTTATCAATAAAATGTCAGAAAAACTGAAGAAGAAGAAGAAGAAAAAATTCCCCAGAGGCCTTTTCCAAAGCAGTCACGGGAGGAGGTAAACGGGCAATTTCTGGGCCAGCTCATTCCCAGGAGAGCCGTGCAGTCAGCCTCACGACCTGCTAGCTCCGTGACCTGGGGAAGGACAGGGTCTCGCTCATGAGAAAGCCTGTCTGACACAGCCAGCTGCTGCCAGGGGCCTTCCTTTGGGTCCTTGTGAAAGGTGGTGGCAAAACTTCAAGAGAGAGCATCAGACATATTCCCTACTCCTGGGCAGTTTCCCCTGTTTCACCCTGTTATGATCAGCCAGGTGCTTATTCATTTTTCATGCAACAAACATTCATCGGGCAGCAACTAAGTGCCAGGCCCCGTGCCAGTGCTGGAATATAAGAAGTTTGCAGAGGGCAGTGGACAGCTATGGGTTCTGCTTTCCTGCTGAGGGTCCCCTTGCCCTTCTTGGAGGGAGTGTTCCTCCTTCCATTTGGTCTGGGTAGGACTGTCAGTCATGTGCCCTGCTCCTTCCTGTCCCACCTCCCCATGTGCATGTGGCCCAAGCTGGTCAATCAGAGATTTCACACATCGATTACAGAGGGAGAGGATCTTGCCTTCTTTTGGATCATGTAGGCTTGTTTGCCTGAGTTTGTCTTTTCTAACACACAAAGCCAGCCTTATGAAGAAAGCCAGACACTGAGGGAAACAGAGGGGAGAAGTTGGTAGTGGGGAGGTGTTCTGATGACATTATTCAAGCTCCTGGATCTAGCCATACCTGAAGCTAGTGGCCCTTTAAATTTTCCAATAAGATGAGCTAATCAATGCTCCCCCTCAAGCTAATTTGTTTATTGTCACTTGAAGGAGTCCTGGCAAGTCAGGGTATAAACGACTTATAAAGAGAAAGAATTATTTCTATTATAAATAGAAAAAATGATAAATGGCTTATAAAAATTTTCTATAAATAGAAAAAATTATAGTGGTTGCACTATATTTCCAAGTTAAAATTGAGGCAGGTTGAAAAATGGCTACAAATACTTTGCAGTTTTGCCATCCAGTCTATTTCCCCACCCTCTAGTCTGGGCTGGCCCCGTGACTAGCTTTAACCAACGGAATGGAGTGGAAGTGATGCTGCATGATCTCCAGGCAAGTTCTTACAGGCTGTGCAGCTTCTGCTCTGGCCCCCTGGGAACCCCGAGACCACCGTGCTCTGATGAAAAGCCACATGCACAAAGGGGCGCACCAGTCCAGGCGTCCTGGCTGAGGCCCTAGATGTGGGAAGGAGGCCAATGGAGACCGACCACCAGCCTGGCCAAGCCAGCAGCTTACTGAGGCCGCATGAGTGAGGCCAGGGGACACGAGCAAAGGAACCTTCCAGGTCAACCCATAGATTCTGGGGAATAATGAATTGCTGTTTGAAGCCGCTAAGTTTTGGGATGGCTTGTTACACAGCGATAAATACAGAATCTGAGTGTGGCTTCTCGCCTTTCTGCAACATTTTTCAGAGTCTGGTCCCAGGATGCCTGGGTTGGAACCCCCTGCCTCCTGAAGGTTTGGATTTCCGTGTCTGACAAGAACCCCAGGTAGGTCTGCTCCTCACAAACTCTGAGAATTGCTGCAGGAGCAGGCCCTGGCCCTGAAGGAAAGCGAGATATTATAGACTGCTTCTTTTAGAGTAACTTTCGAGTTGTGTCTAAGTGGGGAGAAATTGACCTGGGCCCTTCCCAGGATGGCTTGAATCCACCTGTTCTGCTCGCATCCCTGCTTTAAACCTCTCTGGTTCTTTAATGAGTCTCTCGGCCCAGGCCTCCCTGACTTCAGGGCTCACGTCCTCCTGCAAGGAACGTGTTTTTGCATCACTGTTCCATCACTGAAGGTTGACCAAGTGATTACTGTGTGGGAGTTAGAAGTACCCGCTGAGAAGCTAACCAGACCTCGCTTTGAATCCTAACACTGCTCCTTGCACTGGGCAGCCTTGAACACATTACTGAACCTCTCTGAGATTCAGTTTCCTCATCTGCAAAGTGAGGGTGATGCAATCTTTTTTGAAGATGGTGAAGATTAACGAGCTAATAAATGTCAAGTGTACAGGACATGGCCCAGCACAGAGTAGGTGCTCAGTACCTTGTAGTTGTAGATGTTATTTGGGATAAAGTGAGCAGTGGCCAAACCTGGCTGAATGTCTTGGGAGGAAGAGGTGGTTTCTTGGAAGTAGGAAAAAGGGACAGTCCTTGAGACACAGAGAACAAGAGGCAGTGGCAATCTCTCCATGGTCCCTCTTGCTGCTGTAGCTCTGTGCTTCCCCAAGACCCCTCACCTTATCGTGCTGGGACAGGTCCTGGTCCACAAAAATTTCTCTGTAGGGCCCTGTCCCAGGACTTTCCTCGGCCACTGATTGTTCCGACAGTTCCGCGGCGTTGGTCCACACTAACACACAAGGTCAACAGAGAAGGCAGAGGAGACAGTGAGTTTCCCCAAAGTCTTAAAGAATATTTTCAGATTAACCTTCACATTCATGAGACTTATGCACTGAAAGCATTACAGGAGGACTGGAAAGGGTAAGAGCTGCCTCATTTCTCTTCCCCAGCGTTAACTGCACTGATGCACTGTGGTGTGTCTCTTTCCAGACTTTTTTCTATGCTGCATAAGAGCTGAGGACCTTGGGCAAGTCATTTGCTCTCTCTAAGCCTTCGTTTCCACATACATAATTCAGGATCCCTGATAGTCTCTGTTATAAAGGGCTATCTGGAGATTAAATAGAATAATGATATAGAGCAGGGCTTGGCAAACTATGGCCCTGCGGCCAAATCTGGCCTTCTGCCTATGTTTGTAAATAAAGTTTTATTGCAACACAGCTACAGTGATTCATTTACATATTATTTATGTCTGCTTCCCAGCTACAAAGGCAGAGCTGAGTAGTTGCAGCAGAGACCATGTGACCCACAAGTACTACAGTATTTACTCTCTGGCTCTTTACAGGAGAAGTTTGCTGACCCCTCAAGTAGAGCATTTAGCCCTAAACATTAGCTATGTTTGTTTTATTGCAGCCATATCTTTTCAAGAAACAAAAATGCATTTACATGATAGAGATTCTTATCCAGCTTACTTTTCAGCTAACAATATCAAAAACATCTTCCCATGTCAGTATTTGAGGCTGTACTTGGTTCTTTTCCAGGGTAGCATTGGGGTCCATTGTACAAGTGTGCCAAACGTGTTTAACTAGGATCCACTTGATGGCCATTTAAGCTTTCCTATATTTTTTCTTATTTACCCCAGTATTACAAGGCCTTTTTATATGACTTTCAGGGATTATGGCATTGTGTTTGGGGACCCCACTCTGTATCACATCAGACATCTCGCAATTCACTCACATCAACACTGAATACATTTCTTTTTATTGGTGTAGAAACGTTTGTAAAGATTTCTATAATTCTACGTGTGAGATCACTTGGGCCCAAGCAGCGTATTTTAAATTTCCAAGTGAGTATGGTTTCTGGACAGTCACTGCACATTCTTATCTTCTTGTGAAGTGAGAAACTGAACAAATTGTTTTCAGTGGTGATGAAACTTTAATGAGTATTAACATTAATGATGGATGAAGCACTCACTGTCATGTTTGTGGACATTCATCATTTATTCATTTTGCTTCTGTATTTCTTATTTATGCATTTTAGAGTCAAAGATTCCTGCCCCCCAGCCAGGTCTCAAACCTCTTTGTGGACCCCAGAACCTCTAGTGGACATAGCTGATGGCCTGTGGTGCCCAGAGAATGCACAGCCTTGCGTGTTGAATGAGCAGCCCTGGCCACAGTGTTCCCTGGGGCGCGAGGAACAGAAGGGCCTGGAACTTCAGCAGCTGCCCATTTTCTCTCCCTCCACCTCCCCAACTAGGTCCATGATTAGAAAACTTTTATTTGAAGCTCACTGCCCCCATCTGACTCTCTTGGATCCTGAGCAGCAAAGTCCTAACTGACTACAGCAGCAGTGCCTGATAGAGAAATAATGGGAGCTACAGAATGCAATTTTCAATTTTCTAGTAGTCACGTGAAAAAGGTAAAAAGAAGAGAGGAATTTTTTAATGATCAATTTTATTTAACCCAATACATTAAAAAGCATCATTTCAACATGTAATCGACAAAAAATATGGAGATATTTTATATTCTTTTTCTTCGAGGCATGAAGCCTTTGAAATCTGGGGTTTATTTGACACTGATTGCGCATCTCAATTTGGAAACTGAGTTTTCAGGAGGAAGATTTCATCTGTTTTCATATTCCTCAAGAAATCGGCTCTCACTGGAGGAAGGTACTGCCTGGCCTGTGTCCCCAGGGAGGGCCTCGGGGTCTGACCCTAACTGGGCCCCTGTCCAGTCTCAGCTTAGAGTTCTGGCGTCTGATGCCATCTCTAGGGGTGACTCCGGCTGCCTCTGCGACCCTGTCGTGGCTGTCTTGAGGGACGCTTCCCTGCAAGATGATGGCCGGAGGGGGGACTTCATCAAACTTACAGAACAGGCTGATCGATGGGGGTTCCTTTACTGGGGAAGGTGTGTTTACTCAAAGTCTTTGTGGGGCTAGAATTTGCTCTGAGACTTGCTTTCCTTACACCCAGGCAGGGAGGTGCGGGAGCAGTTACCCCTCACCTGCCGCAAACTTCTTTACCGGCTACTGTTATTTATCAAAAAGAACCTAAGGGCCATGTATGACCAAACCGGCTTAACTCTAGATGCTGGATCCTTCGGAGGTCCCAGTGGGGAGAAGCCCCAGGGAGAGTCGGGAGGGCTGGGGCGGTGGGACGGCGGATATGGGGACGCAGGCACTTTAAGAATTTTCGGGCATGAGCTGTTGGCCAAAAGCCAGGGGAGTTACTTTAATATTTTAACAACCCCCAGCTGTCCTGGTGCGCTCCAATAATCACCAGTCTGCAGGAGGGGCAGTATGTGTGCACCTTAACTGTGTCTTTAAGACATTGTAAGTTGTAAATAAAAGTTAAATAACAATCATGGTTAGGTAATAACTTAATTTTTAAATTTTAATATTTAAAATTTAAATATTAAAATTTTAAAATATATAAATTATTAAGATTGTAAAATTTAAAATTTAAATATTAAAATATTAAATATTTTAATATTTACTGAATGTTCGCTATGCACCAGGCGCTGTGCTCAGCACTTACAGGCAGGATACGATTTCGTCTTCATAACAACCCGGTGAGATAGGCATTATTATTCCCATCTCCATTTTATACGTGAGAGATATGAGGCACAGAGACGTCAAGTCACCTGCTCAAGGACACACAGCTGGTAAGTGGTAGAGTCAAGGGGTGAACCTAAGTTTGTTGGATTCAGAGCCTATGCTTTTAACCACTATGTAGTCAATGTATTGAAGTGGGAAGATGTTTATGACATATTATTGAATTTTAAAAATCAGGTAGGGAATTCCTTGGCAGTCCAGTGATTAGGATTCTGTGCTTCCACTGCAGGGGGCACAGGTTCCATCCCTGGCTGGGGAACAAAGATCCTGCAAGCTGAACGGCACGGCCAAAAAAAGAAAAAAAAACCTAACCTATGTTAGGTTCATATGATCCCATTATTAGGAAAAAAATATATATATATATATGAATCAAGATGCTATTTTAATAAGTCACTCCACATATTTTCTTTTCTCAGTATTCTTCCCCACCTCCCATGAGCTCTTGCCATTAAGATTTGGCCTTGGAGCTGACGTTTTATTGCCTTGTGGTAAAGGAAGGATGAGTATTAACTAGAACAGGGTGATTTTTCCCCCAGGCAAAATGATGTTTTGATTTTTGACAATGTCTGGAGACATTTTTGAGTACCACAGTTAGGGCGGTTGGTGGTGGTGGTGTTGCTACTGGTATCTCTGGTGGGTAGGAGTCAGGGATGCTGCTAAACATTCGACAGTGGACAGGACAGATCCTTCAACAAGGAGTTATGCGACCCACCTGTCACTGTGCCAAGATTGAGAAACCCTGACCTGATCTGCAGTAAATAAATCCTTGGCTTTGGGTTTTCAAATAGAATTTTTCAAGTCTAAAGCAAGGTGACAGTCTAACAGTAAGCCAATTTAATTGGAAGAGCCCAGCTTTGCTAAGAGAGGAAAGAGCTTTCTCGGAACCCTTAAAAAGAGGTGTTTTCTGTCAAGAGACAGCATGGAGGACTGGAGCACAGAGTTTTCTCTAAAGCGTGGAGTAGAGAGGCCCAGACACAAAGGAACTCCCCATGACACGGGAAGATGAAAGTCCTTTTCTGAGGATGGCAAGAGTGTCAGGGGAACGAGGGCAAACGTTTGGAAACATGAGACCTGGCTGAGAGGCTGAGGAGATAGAGCCCAGGTAGATGTGAGGGACTCTAAGCCATACGACTCATCCTTCATTTCTCCAGGGGGAATCCAAGTCCTTCAGAGAAGCCCCAAGTTCAGCATGGCACTGGAGAAACCGGTGATTACAGTGGAAAAATTTAAATGGCAGAGTGAAAAAAAGAAAAGAAACAGCCCATGTGCCATGTGTCCAAAGGACACATTAAAAAAAAACCCCAAAAACCCTGTATATATGTTCATAAGACAGAACATGATGCATACAACAAAATGAATGAATCTCAGAAATACTATGCTGAGTGAAAAAAGCCTTCCACAAAGGAACATGTACTACATGGTTCTGTGTACTTGAGATTCTAGAACAGGAATATCTAATCCATGGCGGGAAAAGAATTCAGAAGAGTGGGTGCCTCTGGGGCCTGGGGCTGGGAATTGACTGGGGAGGGACATGAGGGAACTTTCTGGGGTGATGGTAATGTTCTATATCTTGATAGGAATTTGGGTTACATAGTTGTGCACGACTGGCACAACTCAGTGAGCACATTCAAGGTCTAACACCTTTCAGGGTGTGGTAGCCAGTCTCCAAGATGGCCCCACTGATTCTTGTCTCCTGGTATTCAGACCCTTGCATCATCCTCTCCAATACTGGATGGACTTTATATTAGTTAGCTGGGGCTGCCATAACAAAACACCACAGGAGGTCTTAACAAAAGAAATTCATTTTCTCACAGTTCTGGAGGCTGGAAGTCCAAGATCAAGGTGTGGGCAGGGTTAGGCCTCTCTCCTTGGCTTGCAGACGGCCACCTTCCTGCTGTGTCCTCACATGCCCTTTTCTCTGTGCACGTGCATCCCTGGCGTCTCTCTCTCTCTTCTTACAAGGACACCAGCCCTTGGATTAGGGCCCACCCAATCATCTCATTTTAACTTACTCATCTATTTCAATACACTATCTCCAAATATGGTCACATTCTGCAATATTGGGATTGAGGCCTCAGCATATGCATTTTGGGGGAATGCAATTCAGTCCGTAACAAAGCTTCTCTATGTAACCAAGGATATTGCAGAAATGACACAGTTTGATTCCTGAGGTTAGATCCTAAAAGACATTGCAGCTTCTGCCTCACTCTCTAGGACCACTTGTCTGGAGGAGCTGGCAGCTTGAGGATGCTCAAGCAACGTATGGAGAGGTGCACTTAGTGAAGAACTGAGGCCTCTTACCAAAAGCCATGTGAGTGAACCATCCTAGAGGTGGGTCCTCCAGCCCCAGACAAGCCCCCAGAGGACCACAGCCCAGCCACCACCATTACTGCCACCTCATGGACAAGCCTGAGCAAGAATCCCCCAGCGAAGCCATTCCCAACTTCCTGACTCAGAGAAACTAGGAGATAATAAATGTTTACTTTTGTTTTAGGCCATTACATCCTGCAGTAATTTGTTATGCAACAATAAGTAGCAAATACAGGTTTGGGCACCAGGAGTGGTGCAAAATTTAACAAAAACCCTAAAATGTGGAGTGGTTTGTGATGGAACAGTGGCCAGAAGCTGGAGGACTTTGGCCAAGAGTCTTTGAGAAAGCCTGAATAGTCTTAGTAGAAGCCCGATGGCCTTTGAGGAGGCAGTGAGGGAAGGGTTTCAGAAAAGTGAGGAAAATGTTACTGGGGTTAAGAGATCCTTGTCAGGTGGTGGCAGAAGGTTTCCTAACACGTTGCCTGTGGTCATGAGGAAGGTAGAAAATGTTTGTGATGAGGCTGAGTGGTCAAGCTAAAGAGAGTCCCAGACAGAGTCTTGGAAGGTGCTGCCTGGTTACTTCTTGCTACTTATAGTGAAATGTGAGGGGGAGAGACAGTTAAAGGAAGGGCTGTTAAATCAGGGCAATGCTCTGGGCTTGAAAATTCCCTGCCTCTCCAGGTGGCAAATGAAATATAAGAAACAGGTTCTGGGCAAAAATCAAATCAAGGGCACTCTCAAGAAAACACAGTCCAGAGAAGAAGCTGAGGGTGTGGTTGTAAAATCCTTTGTTAAGAATACAGATCCAGGGCAGTGTCCAAGAGAACCCTTCGGTCAAAGAACTGGGCTTCTAAGAAGCTTCTGTCCTTTGTCAGTCTTTGCAGAAGCCCATGGTGGAAGGGCTTGTGACAAAAAAGTCTGTGGGCGTGGTTTTTGCCTGATAGGATGAACCCCAATAAGAAGCACTGCCAACTCAGACTGACAGAGACCCACAAAAGTCAAAGAAGCGTCTGGACCCCCAAGCTTCTACAGGCAGGAAGCAGGCTATAAAACTATGCAGCCACATCCAGGGGACACCTTTCATAGGAAAGGGAGGACGACTCAGAAGGCAGAACTCACGGACCAGGGGCAGAGCCAAGAGCCCTGGAAAGTCATTTCTGGGCAAGAGTTGGACTGAAGCCCAGTCAAGGAACTGCCGATATTTTACCAGCTGGACTTCAGAACTGCTTTGGGCCAGGGACTCCTGTGTGTTTCCTGTTTTTCTTCTTTTGGAACAAGAGGAGTGTATGTAGCAGTGATGCTATGTCTGTCCCACCAATATGTGCTGGGTGTGTGAGGGACAGACCCTTTGTTCAGAGGTCTTCAGATTTCTGGAAGTAGTACTTGATGAGCTGAACGTAACGTACTACACCCATGAGCCCCATCTGTACCTGGACTTGATTTAGACGAGATTCTGGAATTTGAGCCGATGCTGTTACTGGGGTGAGATTTTGGGGGGCCTCGGGAGAGAGGAGGAGGAGTGTGATTCATTGAGGACCCGAGGGCAGGCTGTGGTAGCCGGCCTCCAAGATGACTGCTGATAATCCCCGCCTCCTGGTCTTCAGGCCCGTGTGTAGTCTTCTCCCACACTGGAGGGTGACGCCCTGGGTAACCATCAGGATATTGCAACAATGACAGAGCATGACTTCTGAGGCTTAGTCACAAGAGATGTTGCCATTTCCATCTTGTCCTCCAGGATCACTTGCTCAGGAGGAGCAGCTGCCGTGTCATGAGAACGCTTGAGCCACTCTCTGGGGAGGCCCATGTGGTGAGGAACCGGGGCCTCCTGCTGACACCCATGTGAGCAGCCGTGTTCGAAGTGGATCCTCTGGCCCAGGTCAAGCCTTCAGATGACTGCAGCCTTACGAGGGACCCTGAGCCACAGCCGTCCTGCTAAGCTGCTGCCAAATTCCTGACCCCACAGAAACCGTATAGATGATAACACATGTTTGATTTTGCTTTAGGCTGCTACGTTTGGGGAGAATTCGTTATGCAATCATGATAACTAATACACATTCTGTGTTCATTTTACATGAAGGAGACAAAAAATGTTGAGTTCTAGTTAATGGTATATGTGCTAAAACATTTAGGGGGAGGACTACAGATGTGTGCTATTTATTTTGAAATGCATCCAAAAAATAAGATGGATTAATGCAGGACAAGAAGGATGGGTAGACAGAAATGTAATAAAGAGTACAGCAAAGTGTTAGCGGTAGAATTAGGAGGAGAGCTGTCTCTATAAAATTCTTTTTGCTTTGCTGTATGCTTGAAAGTTTTCACATTAAAATGCTGGGGGGGGGCTTCCCTGGTGGCGCAGTGTTTGAGAGTCTGCCTGCCAATGCAGGGGACACAGGTTCGAACCCTGGTCTGGGAAGATCCCACATGCCACGGAGCAGCTGGACCCGTGAGCCAAAACTACTGAGCCTGCGCGGCTGGAACTTGTGCTCCGCAACAAGAGAGGCCGCGATGGTTAGAGGCCCGCGCACCGCGATGAAGAGTGGCCCCTGCTCGCCGCAGCTGGAGAAAGCCCTCGCACAGAAGTGAAGACCCAACACAGCCATAAATAAAGAAATAAATAAAATTAAATTTAAAAAAAATGCTGGGGGTAAATGGCTGAGTAATTTCTTAACTTGGGCGGTTGGTACATGAGCGTTCCTTAGACGATGATGATGATGATGTAAACTGCAGAGATACCTTTCATTTGCTCCTTAGTCTGTTTATTTCAGAATAATAACTATTATTTGAATGGCTGAGGGAAGGGACTAGGTGAGTGGTCCTGAGTGAGACCAGGGAAGGGTGTGGAGGCATCGAGAGACCTGGGGACTCAGAGGGGTCTGGGGCTGGGACACAGAAAACAGAGAATGGAACCTTCACACCAGTGGCCACAGAAGAAACCTGGGAATCATGCCAGGGACTAAGTCGACCCAGCTACTCTGCCAGTAAGCCTGGCAAGGCCAAGAGGATGGTGACAGACAGGAAGTCTCCTCCCCAAGTGCCATGAGGCCTTCTGGGGGGGAGGGGGGAGAAGGAAACCCGGATGGCTGTGTGTCCCCAAAGTGACCAGGCTGTGAGTGACAGTCACTGAGATAACCAGCCTTAAATTTGACCGAAAAGTGTTATTTTAGATTAGATTGAATACATAACCTCCGGAGAAATAATTTTCTCCATAAGCCTCAGTCTCCTCTTACCTGTAAAATGGTAATAAAATATTTAAAAACCTCCTAAGGCAAGAGGGATTTCAGTTACCAATATGTCTGTACATCTGAGTTGAAGTATATAAATTTAGATTCTGATACAAATTCATATATATTCATATATATGTACAAACACACACACACACTCACCACAGAGGTACTGACGTGTGCAGATGGGCAGAGCACAGTCTTGGAGGAGTTTGTACCAAAAAGTCAACAGGGAGAATTCTGGTGATAAGGGTGACAGCTTATCTTTTACTGTTTTCTAACTTTCTGCTTATCCCAATTTTTTCACATTTGATTATGTTCTACTTCAGAACCAGAGAACATAAGCAAAAGCCAGAGAAAGACAAATATCATACCATATTGCTTATATGTGGAATCTTAAAAAAAGGTACAAATGAACTTATCTACAAAACAGAGATAGAGTTACAGATGTAGAAAATAAACTTATGGTTACCGGGAATAAGAGGGGGGAGGGATAAATTGGAAGAGAGGGATTGACATACACAATACTATACATAAAGGAGATAACTAAGAAGGACCTACTGGATAGCACAGGGAACTCTCCTCAATACTCTGTAATGGTCTATATGGGAAAAGAATCTAAAAAAGAGTGGATACATGTATATGTTGAACAGATTCAGTGTGCTGCATACCTGAAACTAACACAACACTGTAAATCAACTGCACCTCAATAAAAATTTAAAAAAAAAGGGGAAAGCAGAAACTGAGACCCATCCTCCTAGCAAAAGCCCCTCCCCTAAGCCGCCAAGGAAGCGCCCATGAGTACCTTGCCTGATGATGGGAACGCTGTGGGCGGCTCTGTCCACCTTGAAGGAGAACATCTTCTCGCTGGCACTCACGGGCCGCCTGTGGGAGGCTGGTGGGACCATGGGGGGCTCGGGGGACCCCTGCGACCAGCTCCTCTGCACTGGCGCTGTCCAGATGCCCGGGTAGAAGGGGGTCTGTGTTGGTGAGGGTGACTGGTTCAGTTCCTGGGTGGCCCAAGGTGGCTGTGGCCTTGGCCAAGGTGCTGGGCCCCTCACCCATGGGAAGGAGACCTGCAGGGGCAGACAAGAGGGTCAGGGGAGGTTACGAGCAGCTGGGGTGGTCTTCACCTTTCTGTCCCGGCGACATAATTGCTGCCCTAGATTTCGGCGTATAAGTCACTTCTCCCAAGAATCCCTCCCACACTCTCCCCAAATTTGGGATGGCGGTCCCCACCATGGGTCACCTTGCACACTATCGCACCACCATTTATTGGGTGCAGCCTTCGTGCCAGGCACCCACTCAAGAGATTCACATGCATTACCTCATTTAATACCCCTGATGCTCTGTGATGAGCCCGAGGCTGAGCAAGACCTAGTGACTTTCCCAGGACCACAGATTTGGCAGTGAGCGTCTGAGCTGGTACAACGCCACCTCTGAGCTCTGAGAGGCTGACAGCTTTTTGTCTACCTTGCTCAGCACCGTATCCTCAGCTCCTAGAATAAACCCTTGGCACATACACAGTAGGTCCTTAAATATTGGTTGAAAGAATGAATGAACACATCTCCGAGATTCAAGCCCAGCTCTCCAGGACACACACATCCACACTGTGTGTCTCCCTGGCACTCCCATTCCACCTCTTCCCCCGAAGCCGAGAGCTCTGGGGTGGCAGGCACCCCAACTGGCTCGAAACCCAGCTGGCTCATTAGCCTGTGACCCTCAACATCTGCCACATCTGATTCTTGGCAGACGCTCCATAAATATCTATCGAGGGAACCTTTTTTCATCTGACCCGGCGGAAGATGTCTGTATCTACTTTCATTAGAGAGCACATCAAAATCCATCTACACCGGGAGAAGCAAATGCTGAGAGGTGCTGACACCTGGCTTTTTCTTGGTTAATGCTGTTGTGGCCGTCCCTCCCCGAGCCTAGTGGTTAAACCGTGACATCGTGAATGCTACCATTTATTGTAATTACTCACCGATTTCTCGTGATAGCCCTGAAGGGGAGGAGCTCTCCTTATTCCTAGCTTACAAATGAGGCTTGGAGAGGTTAAGGACTTCACCAAGCTCAGGTGGTGGTGGAGAGGGTGGTGGGACTGGGGTTCTGGAAAGCTCTTTCCCTCTCTGTCTCTCTCTCCCTTCTCTGCCCCAACCCCACCCCCAGTCGCTTGGCAGAAAAAAACACACTTTTCAAGGAAGAAGCTAAGTTCAAAGGTTTGCCGCCTGTGGCGGTCACGTTTCTCTTTCTGCAGACTGCAGACACAGAATGAGAAACAGGACAGAATGCTTCCGAAATAGGAGCACTGGCAGACAGAACTTCCTATAACTCCAGCTGGATTGTATTCAAGAGGAAGGTTCTCCACTCACTCAGGTTCCCAAACCAGTCTTTTAGCTACAGTCTTTCCCAGCCAAGTCAAGAATCTGGTGAATTCCCCTGAAGACTTTTTTGGAGTCAGGGAGAACACTGTTTGGGAAAATCAAACTCCAATTGCCTGGCAACACCTGGCCCAGCATTTATGATGACACTGGCCCCGTTGAAACCTGTTTCAGGAACGGACTTGGCAGTGTTCCAGAACTCTGTTACCTTATGTGAAGATTCGAATTTCTCTCCACTGTGGGCACCTCAGTCTCCACCTAAGCTTTCTTCCTTTCTCTCCTTTCAGAAGCTGAGGTGTCCTGCTTCTGCCTTGCACTCAATTCTCCATCCATCCTATCCCTTCCCGTCCTCTCCTCTGGGGCTGTCTTGCCTCAATCATTCCTACAACCTTTCCTCATCGATTTAATAAAGATTTATCGAATGAAAGGGCTGAAGGTGGGAAGGGGGAAATTTGAATATGTTTTACCCCCGCCTGATAGAAAACAAATCGAGAGACCACGGGTAGTGTGGAGGAATTCCCTTTTGTGCTGGGATGCTCAGGTAGATGTGCCTCACTGCCCACTAACTGCCAGGGTGCTAAAGGGAGTGCTCATATCTCATGCCTCAAGTGGTTCACTGCCGTAGTGGACAGGCCGCAACCCACCTGGCTCTTCTGGAAATTCCAAGAATCTCCCTCCCAATCTGTCGGCCCATTGCTGTGGGTGGGGCTAAGCAATCAACCAATCACACTCCCTGGACATACTGATTGGTTCAGTGGTGGGGCAAGTGATGCAATCAGAGCCAAGGAGACCCAAGAAGACTTGGCTGGATACCAGGATCTGGAGTGACCTGGTGGGACTTCAGAATGCAGCCAGCATGAGGGAGTGGAGCCCAGACATGGAGAGAGAGAAGCGTTTTATTTATTTTTCAAATTGTGGTAAATAACCTGCAACATAAAATTTATCATCTTAGCCATTTTAAAGTATACAGTTCAGTGGTGTTATGTATAGTCACATTTCTGTGAGATGGATCTCCAGAACTTTTTCGTCTTGCAAAACGTAAACTCTATTAACCATTAGACAACAACTCCCCATTGCCTCCGCCACCCAGCCCGTGGTGACCAACATTCTGTCTCTATGAATTGGACTACTCTAAGTACCAAGTACCTCAAATAAGTGAAATCACATGGTACCTGTCTTTTTGTGACTGGCGTATTTCACTTAGCATAGTGCCCTCAAGGTTCATCCATGTTGTAACATGTCAGAATTTCCTTCTTTTATTTTATTATTTTTGTGTGTGTGTGGTAGGCAGGCCTCTCACTGCTGTGGCCTCTCTCGTTGTGGAGCACAGGCTCCGGACGCGCAGGCTCAGCGGCCATGGCTCACGGGCCCGGCCGCTCCGCGGCATGCGGGATCCTCCCGGACTGGGGCATGAACCCGTGTCCCCTGCATCGGCAGGCGGACTCTCAACCACTGCGCCACCAGGGAAGCCCTTCCTTCATTTTTAAGGCTAAATAATATTCCACCATACAGTTTAGAGTGTATTTTTTTTATCCATTAAGCGTCATGGGCACTTGGGTGGTTTCTACCTCATGGCTATTAGAACTATGCTGCTGTGAACATGGTGGGGAAAATAAGGAAGCTGGTTTTGAGCACTGGCTGGAGTGCTACCCTGAAGTGCTCCATCTCTGAGGCTGGCTAGAGCTGGTTTCTGTTGCTTGCAACACACAGAGCCCGAACGATAGGGCCCCTAGTGGGAAGGAGCCAAAGATGTATAAACGCAGCAGAGACTCCAAGCTCTTCGGGTTTAAAAATTTAAAAATAAAGTTTTTTTTTTTTTCTCTGAAGCATGTTGGTTGAGGGTAGCTTTAGTTGGATGGTTAAAGTTGGTTTTCTCTAGTTTCCCGGCTTGCTTTATCAAAGGGAAGGTCAAGGTTTTCTCAGAAATTGCTGCTGGCAACTACAACGATACAGGCAGGGAGAAAAGCAAACATAAGAAGAAGACTCACATTAAAAGCTAGCTCTGGGCTGTACAGGAAGCATGGGGTCAAGGTCAGTTATCAACAAGTTTGTTTTTATTATTTATTTATTTTAGATTTAATTCTATTTATTTTTGTCTGTGTTGGGTTTTCGTTGCTACGTGCAGGCTTTCTTTAGTTGCGGCGAGCGGGGGGCTACTCTTGTTGTGGTGCGCAGGCTTCTCCTTGTGGTGGCTTCTCTTGTTTCGGAGTGTGGGCTCTAGGCGCATGGGCTGCAGTAGCTGGGGCACATGGGCTCAGCAGTTGTGGCACGTGGGCTCTAGAGCGCAGGCTCAGTAGTTGTGGCGCATGGGCTTAGTTCCTCCACGACATATGGGATCTTCCCAGACCAGGGCTCGAACCTGTGTCCCCTGCACTGGCAGGTGGATTCTTATCCACTGTGTCACCAGGGAAGTCTTCAAGTCTGTTTTTAGAAACTTTAGTTCAAAAATACACGCTAATGCCTTTTCTCTTTCTTTGTGTCTGTTCTCTGACCATATGGTATGTTGCCATGGTTGGGTTTTTAGTTTTGTTTTTGAGGTAGCATATGTGATACTCCTGATTTCTTTTCCATACTACCTTTAAAATAGCAGGTTGGGGCTTCCCTGGTGGTGCAGTGGTTGAGAGTCCGCCTGCCGATGTAGGGAACACGGGTTCGTGCCCTGTCCGGGAAGATCCCACATGCCACAGAGCGGCTAGGCCCGTGAGACATGGCCGCTGAACCTGCGTGTCTGGAGCCTGTGCTCCGCAACAGGAGAGGCCACAACAGTGAGAGGCCCGTGTACCGAAAAAAAAAAAAAAAGGAGGTTGTCAACCACCTGGATTAACCATGACCACATCCACGGCTGAATTTATATTAGCTTTAATAAACACAGGTCAATGATTTACTCAAGAAATCACTATCCATTTTTTTTCAGATTATCTATTTGTTCTTTGTGTTATTTCCCCAATATCTGCTTCTAACCCTGAAAAGAGTGTAAGTTGAATGGGACACCCTAAAAAAACTTCGAAGTAGTTTGCACATCGAGTGCCTACAGTACACATGAATTCTGCCAGGAAGCCCTGGAGCCTGCAGAGAAGGTGGAAACTTAGACCTTGCCCTTGGAGAGCTTGTTATGTGCTCTGCCATTTGTAAGTAATTGTGGACAATACAACGACTATGAGCCACTGTGTAGAGAAGCCACAGATGTGCCACAGACTGTGCTGGGCACTTAATGCATGTGGTCTCATCTGATCTCCAGAATAATCTTGCAGGAGGCATTTTACCCCTCATTGTGTGGATTAAGAAACTGAAGCTCAGAGAGGTTAAATGACTTGCCCAACGTCTCACGGCCAGGAAGTGGTGACACAATTTGACTCCAATACCTGTGCTCTTAGGACTTCTAGGTTACTCGAAGTCATGATTTATTACCTGTTTTCCATACTCACAAACGGATCTTAGACGATTGGTTAGTGAATGATAGGATATTTTCCAAGTTAAAAAAAGGAAATGAACATTAGATGGTGTGAAAAAACACAAGACATCGTATGGGCTACTTAGAAATGGGATTTTCTAGGAACACTGACAACTGTCTTATGGAAGTGTTATTCTTTCTGGTACATGCCACACCCTGGAAGCAGCTCAGAGGACCCCAGACTCCATCCGGGAAGACCTGTGGTATGTTCACTGCTGTACCAGAGGAGTGCTGGGGCCAGCTGGTACCCGCCCACGAGAACTGATTGTTAAATGTCCAGGAATTTTGCCAACTGGTTGAGAAACACAGCCATTAATAAGAATTAACTTACATAAATTTACAATTAAATTATATCAGAAACAATTGGTATACAAACTTAAAAGTCACCCCTTCCTAATTATTTTACTCTATTTTATTATTACCTATGCTCTTGAGGTTATTTCACTCTACTATATGTTTCTGTTGGAAATGTTACATAGTAATGCGTTACCACACCTCTCTTTCCTTCTCTGTATTCAGGGATGTGTCACTGGGAGCTGGAAATTGACCGTGGAGGGCGTATTACACCATAGAAATCAGGAAATGTTATAAATGAGGGCTTGGTTTTTAAAAAGTTTTATAAATAGGTTTAATAATGGTGGTTCATGTAGAGCTTGATTTTGTTTGTTTGTTTGTTTTGTTGATTGCCTAGACTTAAGACGGTAATGGAGAAAATGTTAACAATGCAGATTATACAAAAGCATGTTGTGTCTTAGCCGTTATGTTATGAATAGAGCAAAAAATTGGGGAAACGTTCTTCGAGTATTTAAAAATTATTATCTGATGCAGCAACAAAGTCACTCATGTCACTGATGAACATGTGAAGTTCTAACGTCTTTCTTTTTTCACTTGTATTATTCATAAATCCAAAAATCCAAAAATACCCACCAGTGCTCAGGTTGGGAACTCTCTCATTCGTCAACTGCAATGAGAAATTGGCTATGGATACAAGAGTTCACCTAAAGTCAATGAAAGCATTCTGTGAGACTCAGCTGGCTATATAGAATTTACAAGAAAGAGTACTGTATATCTTGTTACATGGAAAGACTGTGCTACACATTCTTTATATCAGTAAACCTTATGCTATGCATCCATGTACTTTACTTTTCCCAGAGAGCTGGTCATTAAATATTTACCAGCCAATTGCTGGCTGTGCTGGCACCCAGCAGAGTGCCTGCTACTCATGGTAGGTGTTCGCTGACTGAGCTGAACAGTTGGCAAATGGAGTGTAAATAAAAAGCACTTTGATTCTGGGGCTGGGATGGGGAAAACACATGCTAAGCCTGGTGCATCTTGTAACAGCAGAGAGTAAGCAAGTGCCCAAAATGAAAAGGTGGGGAGATGCTCAAGGACACAGCAAGCAATCTGAAAGAGCTCCCAGTGGCCAAGGCTGGAAGAATTTGAGCGATGAACAAGTTAATGAGTATTGGATTATAATTCAAAGTGTAAAATCAGTATACATGGATCCATACTGACATAGATACATTAGTGAGTAAATACATAAAGGAGGGAGAAGAGACCGGCTTCCTTACAGAAGAATTTAACATACATAGATGTGGAGCTTAATTCCCATGGTCTGGAAGGGCCTGGGGGGTAGGGGTGATGGTGGCGAGCAGGGACACTGACCGCAGCATGGAGGAGCCATGGACCTGGAAAGACAGAATGGAGACTAGAAAACATGGCCAGTAGATCTCAGAAGCCAGGAGAGGGTGCTACTTGGTGCCAGGACAAATGGCCTTTATCTCAACAGCTACCGGGGTGTCACCGTAACTCAGAGACGGGTAATAATTCTATGTCCCCAAGAAAAGGGTAAATCATGTACGGGGCTTCAGTGTGAGAAATCAGGGTTATACATTTAGAACACAGAACCGCCAAGTTATACATTATTTTTAGGTTTTGGAACTTAAAAGAATTAAGTCCCTTTGAGCTGTTCAGAAAAGCCATTCGTTTGGGGTTTTCCCAGCTGTGTTAAAGGAGATCTGGCCCATCTAATTTTCCCATTTTCTTGTAAATCTTCAATCTTACGGTTTTTCCTTTCCTTTCAAGTTCTAATCAGCTTCCTGGTCAGTCCATAAAATGGGAAATAGAATCTAATGAGAAAACAGCCGGATTTTTGCAAATAGCTTTTGCTACCCCTAGACTTGGCCTGCTTCAATTCGGTCTTGCCAGATAGAGAGACGGAATGAATGAATGAATGAATGATCATCAACTAAGTTCAGAGAAGGAGCAACGTGGTTCTGATTTGGTAACAAAGGGTGTGGTCTGCCAGAGGAAGCAGGACGCGGCCTGGTTCCTGACCGAGTCTGGGTTCTGTCTCAGCAGGATGCTAAGGGTTCAGCCCGCGATCCCGTCTCCACCTCCCCCGATGTCATCTGCATCGCCTGTAGACATCTGGTGACAACACAGCCTCAGGGGTCCTTTTGTGTGAGTTTCTGCTGCAGAGGCCGAGCCTGAGGCTGTCTGCTGCCCTGTGCCCTCCACTTCACTGGTCTCGGGAAATCGCCTTTGATATAAAACACCCAGCCTCAGGAGTTCTCATCACATAAGTAAGTCCCCACGGGACCTGTAAGAGCACAGGGTAGAGGAAATCCTACAAGGTCAGGTAGGAGATGACAAAGCTTGACCAGAAAGAGGCTTTGTTCTGAAGGGCACCATACTCTCTGGTCATTCACTCAGTTGCCGGCTTCTCAACCCCCGGTACAGTAAAGCCACATCCTCCTCAAAAACGGGCCCTATTCAGAGGTCCCAGGAACGTGGAAACACCACCCTTCTTGGGGATGGACAACTAAGGCCCAGACTCTGAGCTTCTCATCACACCAGTTCACCACAGGAGAGAAATGAGCAACTCTGCTTCCTTGGAGACTGGCCTGGGACTTTTCCAATGGAAAAGTGGATTATTTGTCATTTTCCTCCTCCCAGATCCCTAGTGGCAAATCCCATTAGCAAGGCTCCACTTAGGCAATAGGAATGCTTCCTAATGTCATGGACATCTTCTTTGTTTTTGCCTCCCCCGCATCCATTTCTTCCATCTTCTGGATGGGCACCTTAATTTTTTTGCAGGGAAGACACCCTTTCCCTGACAATCCTGAGTCCATAGAATTCTGACCCTTCCACCCCAGGGGTGAGACCATAACCCAGGCCTGGCCAATCAGAGCATTCCTTGCCCCTGGCCTCAGTGATTGGTTCAGGGGAAGCCACGTGATCCAAGCCACTGTCAATGAAGATGCTGGCTCTTTCCCTGGAACTGCTACTTTGTAGGGTGCTGGGGCTGCTGGTGGCCACTTTCCTACAGGTGAGGCAAGAGTCTGTCTGAGATTGGGAAGCTAACAGGGAAGAAAGAGTCAGATTCCTGACCATGATTTGGGCGCCTGGATCCAGCTGGGCCTAAGCTGCAGCTTTTGGCCTTTTCAGTTCCATGAGCTTTTTTTTTTTTTTTTTTTTTGCTTAGGCTAGTTTTAGTTGGTTTTCTGACACTTGCAAACAATCAAATTTCCTGGACAGTATGCTTACTGAGACTTTAGCATAAGCATCACTATGTACTCAGAGTGAAAGTTGTTTTAAAGGTTATGACATGCTCAAATAAAACCCACCAGACTGTCATCATGCACCAAGTTTACCTTTCAACTTATAAAAGTAAAGCAGCATCTCCAGAGAAGAATGATTTAAGATCAAGGAATCAGTCATAAGACAAGTAGTAAAACGCTGCTTAGAGAAACTTTGATAGATAAATAGTTCTCTAGCTACAGCAGGCTTCAGACTACAAACCCCAAATTTCTGCTTCAAAAGTGACTCAGGGAAGACATTCCATAGTTTCATTTATTTCGTTTTTTGGCCTCGCCGTGCACTTGTGGGATCTTAGTTACCTGACCGGGAATTGAATCCAGGCCCTCAGCAGTGAGAGCACTGAGAGCACTGAGTCCTAACCACTGGACCACCAGGGAATTCCCAACAGTCCACAGTTTTAAAAGAAAACTTTCCAGTTGAAGAAACAGGTAAAATTTATAATATGCATCTGTTGTATATATAATATGTTAATGTCTAGTACATTTATCAGATCCATGTTAATGTAATTATATTATTACTATATTTGCAAATGCATATATATGTGTATGTATATTTAGAACCACATATTTCCAGCTCTTTTTTAAAGAGGTATTGAAAAGCCTGTTCAAAATTTAGTTTTCCAGCTTGTCTGTTTTTTCTTATTCCTCAGTAAACTTAAGCAATTAACCAGCACATTTCCTGGCACACAGTAAGGCTCAATCTGAGTGAGTTCTTTCTCCCCAGCTCCCCCCTCTATTTTAAGTTCTTCTTTTAGAAACCAAGTCAAATGAAAGAGGCAGGACTGCATAGTGTTACAGGCAGAGGCTGGTCAACGTTTTCTGTAGAGCCAGACAGTAAGCATTTCCAGCCCTGTGGGCCATAGGATCTGCCCAGCTTACTCTGCCATTGTAGCCGACAACACAGGCAATACTGAAATGAATGGGATGGCTGTGTTCCCAGGAAACTTTACAGAAACAGGCGATGGACCGCACTTGGCCCTGGGCCATAACGTGCCGACCTCAGGTTAAGACCTTGGGATCCGGCGTCACACAGACTCTGGTCCGGCTCCCGGCTCTGCTCCGTCTCTGGGACCCTGACGAGTGTGTCATTTCTGTGCCTTGTCTGTAAGACACAGGGATACCAACAGCCATTTCTTAGTCTGTGAGAAGTGGGTGAGATAGTGCACCTGAAATGCTGTGAACACGTCCTGGTCCATAATAAATGAGCATAAAACATTAGCCACCAGGTGTGATCACCATCGTCAAAAAAGGAGAAGAAAGGGCGCAACTGAATTTGTCCAGGAACGGCAGCAATATCCCTGGTAGAGAGTTAGTGGGTGGACTTCCCTGGGGGTGCAGTGGTTAAGAATCCGCCTGCCAATGCAGGGGACAGGGATTCGAGCCCTGGTCCAGGAAGATCCCACATGCCGCGGAGCAACTAAGCCCATGGGCCACAACTACTGAGCCTGTGCTCTAGAGCCCGCGAGCCACAACTACTGAGCCCGCGTGACACAACTACTGAAGCCCACGCACCTAGAGCCCATGCTCCGCAACGAGAGAAGCGACCGCAATGAGAAACCCGCGCACTGCAACGAAGGGTAGCCCCCGCTCGCCGCAACTAGAGAAAGCCCGCGTGCATCAACGAAGACCCAACGCAGCCAAAAATAAATAAACAAAATAAATAAAATAATTAAAGAAAAAACAGTTAGTGGAGCCAAGGACTTCCCTGGCCGTCCAGTGGTTAAGACTCCACGCTTCCAATGCAGGTGGTGCAGGTTTGATCCCCGGTTGAGGAAGTAAGATCCGGCGTTAGTGCAGCCTAAAAATAAGTTAGTGGAGCCAAACAAGCAAGGAAGCCAGGTAACTGAAAATGCATTTTCTTCTATTATCAGTGGCTTTCGTTTTTACCCACATAGTGAATCATCCCCTGTCAGCGTGTGAAATTACAGGTTGGACTGCGAATTGCAAGACCTTCCTTAACCGCTGGGCAGTGAAGGACCTGCCTGGGCTCTCACGGCCCCACGATGCTTCGTGCTAGTAGGAAAAGCCTCCAAAAGACTCAGGAGAGCTGGCTTTTAATCCTGGCTCTGGATCTATAGGACTGATGCCTAACCTTGGGGAAGTCGCTGAAACTCTCTGAGCCTCAGTTTATGCCATGATAGGGGTGGTCCCAGGGACCTCTATAAAAACAACTGAAGGGGGAAAGGGGACCTGGGATTAATGAGTAGCTCCTTGGCAGAAATTGGAAATTGAAGCTCAGAAAGGTAAATTCAGTTGAAGCTGGCATTTCAACTTGGGTCCATCCAACTCCAAAGCCCTTGCTTTCTGGATTGTGTTCTGCAGAGCTTCCCCATTAAAGCAGCAAGGAATATTGGCCGACAGAGGGCGCGCTTCTCACAAGACAGAACGTCATGACATTGCAGGGACAGAAGACAGTATCCAGGAGCCAAGTGGGAGAGCCTGGCTGGACTGGGAACAGGGCAGAGCAGGCTACAGGGAAGGCCAGACACAGGCTGTCATGGGGATGGGGGCTGCCGACAAGGAGCTGTCAACCCCTCATGGAACAACTTGGCACGTCATTTGTGGCCCCTGGCTTCCTTTTTCATTGTGGCCATTTCCATCTGTTTTGCCGTATTTCAGAACAGAGAGAGACATGATTGATACATATGGGTGACGTGGGTTTCCTTACTCAGCTGCCTTGTAAGAACGGCGCCACTGTGACTAGCACAACTTGTTTCCACACCTCCTTTCCCAGAGCTCAGAAAGCACGAGTAAAGGCAACAACCAACAAAACACACAACACGGCAGCACACCTGACTCTGGGACTTCAATTTCCCACGCCTGGTGCCAAGACTCTATGGGATTAATCAACGGTTGCTTCAGGGCATTGCAGATGGCCCTGCGGGTTATGTCCTGCACAACTTCAGTGGGCGCCATCCACATGGACTACGTTGTGAATGGTGACCCTGGAGTTGTGCAACATGGCAGCCCTAGGTAATACTTTGATGAGAGAGCTATAATTTACACAGTATGGTCCTGGGGGCTTCCCTGGTAGTGCAGTGGTTGAGAGTCCACCTGCCGATGCAGGGGACACGGGTTTGGGCCCCGGTCCGGGAAGATCCCACATGCCGCGGAGCGGCTGGGCCTGTGAGCCATGGCCGCTGAGCCTGCACGTCCGGAGCCTGTGCTCTGCAACGGGAGAGGCCACAACAGTGAGAGGCCCGCAACCACAAAAAAAAAAAAAAAGGATGGTCCTGGGCACAACCTGGCTGCCAATGCACTTTGTCAAACAAGAGTTTTTCTTTATATTTTTCCATCTTGTATGTTATTCTATGGGTAATTTATCTGCAAATGTATTTATCTGCTAGCGGGGGCAGGTCTTGGGAGGTTTCCCTGTCCATAAGGACACTTACAAAGGAGGCATCTTGGCTGCTCCATGCTGGTTTGCTTGACTCTAAAGCTGAGGGTTATCATGTGCTTATTAGGTGCCAGACGCTGGACTAAGCAATTTACGCACTTTGCCCACTTAATTCCACAGTCACTCAAGGTGGTAGGAACTATTGTTACAGGAGTGGGGACCGAGGCCCTGAGAGGTAGATGATTTGGGCACGTCCAGTATAAAAGCCGGTCAAGAGCAGGGCTGGGACGGCGCTGGAGTCAGCCTGACCTCAGGGCACGTGCTCTAACCACTGAGACATCTGCAAACACATCTGGATTCCTAACCGCCCGCACCTCCCCCGCCTCCCCCAATAAAATGCCGTCACACCCTCCTCTACTGGTTAGGGTCACCACAAAGCCTGAAATAAATGCTTTCATTTGGGAACTCTTTGTCGGGAGAAGAACAGTTCTCATCATACTGAATCTGTATGATATCAGGGCAGTCCTCCGTGGAAACTCCATCCAAGGAGGAAACACAGCGCCCTCACCACGGACCCCAAAATCAATTGGAAACAAGAATAGGCCGGAAGCAAGACGGCCACGAATTTTTTAGAAAAACTGGGCTTCAAAATATTTGATGAGAGATGCTCTTCAATACCTCTCCCTTTTCCCCTCTTCCTTTCTCTTCTTTTAAATAGCCAGCAGCTTGGGGTCATCAGGAAGTGGAATTTGTAGGAAGGTGTCAGTCAGTCCACAGGCCGCCCTCACACAGACGCTGCAAAGGACCCCTCCATGAATATGAGCGTCATGGATGGAAGCTTCTCAAGCTGGGGACGCCCCGGCAGAGAGCGCTTTTGAGAAGATGGGGCTGTGGAGAGTCCTGCAAAGTGCCCTGGGCACAGGCCAGGGGAACACTTGTGCAGCTGCCTGCAGTCAACCGAGGAATGAAGCAAGGTGCAAGTGCGTGTAGGAATAAGAATTGAAAAAATCCGTGTATATTCGAGTGACCGTGAGAGTATGCTTTCCTCGGTGTGAAAACCAGTCAAGGCTACTGCTCCAGCTAGCATCAGACTAAATGGTTTTCTCCCCTCCTTTTTCCGCAAGTGGGGATAGTGTTTAATTTGCACTGACTAGCTGTGTGGCCCTGGGGAAATTACTTAACCTCTCTGAGTTTCAGATTCCTTTTCTGTAAAATGGGGATCATGGGAGAACCCATCTCATAGGTTGCTATGAGCGTGAAATAAGGGAGAGCAGGTGAATTGCTTAGCACAGTGCTGTTCACGTCAGTGATTCCTCCTGCTGCTCTCCTGGTTTCTCTTCTTACAAAGCATCTTCTTCCGTCTTATCTACTCAAGGTTAGAGGTCGTCATCACTTTTTCCCACAATTATATAAGAAGCACCTTGTAAAATAAAGTCCCCATTCCATAGATGTACACCCGTGTGCATAACAAACTTACTCAAAATGGCCAAAAGGTGGAAGCAACCCAAGTGGCCATGGATGGATGAACAGGTAAACAAAATGTGGTGAATCCATACAATGAAATATTCAACTGGAATGAACCATGAGGATATCATACTAAGTGAAATAAGATGGTCACAAAAGGACAAACAATGTAAGATTCCATTTATATGAGGAACCTAGAATAGTCCAATTCACAGACACAGAATGCATGGTGGGAGGGGAGGAAGGAAGCAGGGGGTTTGATGTGATGGGCATAGAGTTTCAGTTTGGGAAGATGAACAAAGTTCTGAAGATGGATGGGGGTGATGGCTGCACAACAGTGTGAATAGATTTAATGCCACTGTGAACTGTACACTGAAACATGGTTAAGATGGTAAATTTTATGTGTATTTTACCATAATTTTGAAAATTAAAAGTTAAAAACAAACCCCAAAATGAAATACCTCCAAGGTTTCTCCGAGGTTTGGGGTGATAGAAATGGAGGAAAATGTTCTGAGAGCAGGTTGTGGTGATGGCTGCACAACTCCATCAATATATTCAAATTGATTGAATTGGACACTTCAAATGGGTGAAGTTTCTGTTATGTAAATTGTACTTCAGTGAAGCCGTTAAGAGCAAGCAAGCAAACAAACACATGCTGTGATCCGGAGGAAACTTTGGAGGATGAAGGAGCTGTTCACTGTCTTGATTGTGGCTATGGTTTCACAGGTGTACCCATATGTAAAAGCCCATCCACTTACAGACTTTAAACATGTGCTGTTTATTGCATGTCAATTATATCTTAATAAAGCTGTGTTTTAAAAAGGCAGAAGAGTATTCCATATATAACGAACTCCTTAGAATATATTAAACTCCTTAGAATATATTAAACAATATAATTTATTAAACAATGCCCCCTTTGGATGGAAATTTAGGTTTCAAATTTTATGCCCCTATAAATAATATTTCAATAAATATCTTTGTAGGAAAAAAGAAGAAAAAAATGCAGATATTGTTTGCTGCTCCCCCTCTTCTTCTCCCCACGGGCAAGCCACAACGTCAGAATTTCCCAGGGAGGGGGCCTGGGAACCTGTAATTTGACTGAACATTCCTGAAAAATTCTTGGAATCAGACATGTTGGGGCACATTGAATCAAACTTCATGAACTTGGATTTTCAGGCTTGGGAGTGTGAAATCCCCTTTTCTTTGATCCCTAAAAAATTCTGTAAGTGTTCCATACAAATGATTCTAAATTTCGGTTTCCCTCCTATTGGCGGTGCATCAGAATCATCAGGGAGCTTGTGAGAATGCGTATTCCCAGGCCCTACTCCCAGGGAGGATGTGTATGGTTGCCAGATTTCGCATAAATAAAGAAGTGAATAAATCAATATATAATAAACTATAGGGTGTCCGTTAAATCTGAATTTCAGATAAACACCAAATAATTTTTTAGCATAAATGGTTCCTTGCAATAGTTGAGCCACACCTGTACATAAAAATTATTTGTTGCTTATCTGAAATTCAGATTTAACTGGGTGTCCTGTATTTCATCTGGGAATCCTAAGTATGAGTCCTCAGGCCTGGGGTGAAGCCCAGATCTGCACTGTTGGTCTGCTCCCCACGTGCTTCGGACGAGGGGGATCCTTAGAACCCATGTTGAGAACCCCTGATCAGGTCAACACCTTCTATGTCAGGAGCCCCTCCTCAGGGCGGCCAGTGGATCCCAGTGCATCCCACAAGTGAGCACACTTTAATGTTGGTCCAAGGAGGAAAAGGGGGCTGAGAAGCAGCAGGAGAAAACTGTCCCAGGTTTTCAAAGCCAAACGTGGTGGATGCAGTGTCACGGGCCCTGCAGCCTGAGGGACGGTGCTCATCTTCTCTGAGTGAGTATTTAAGGCTGCCTAGTGGACCCACACCCCAGGATTCTGTCTAGATTCTCTAAACTTTATTTATTTATACCCAGCCTCGTCCTAGAAAGGACTTTAAGCCTCGGAGGTCTCAGTCCATGCAGGGTTCTTGGTGCTGGGGAGTGAGGTTAACACGCCGTCTCTCTGGGACACACACGACAGGTATTAATAGTGTGCTCACCACGAATGGGCATTATTCTGGGAGCTTTACAATGATAACCATCTCATTTAGCCCTCGAGATAAGCCTGCAAGGTCATTGCTGTCGTTGGCCCCATTTTGTAGATGAGGAAACCGAGGTTCCGAGGGGTCCAATGGTTTGTGCAAGAGCGCACCGAGTAGGCCAGTGGCAGAGCTGGCGTTCTGACCCAGGACTGTGTTGCTAACCAGCCCCCATCCTGCCTCCCTACTGAACTAGATACTTCTTGTCACTGAGCTTTGCTGGGCGAATTTTGGGTTACGTTCCGCTTAACCTGGGGCCATACTTTAGGTCCTGATCCCGGGAACATTTCTGATCCGGTGTGATAACAGCTGGCAGGCCTTGAGCGTCTACTCTGGCCAGAGACTTTGACTTTTTATACATAGATACTCTCTCAACGCCCTGCACCGCTGAGAAGACCCAGACCCACGCATACAGAGAAGCCTGGCCGAGGTCACAAAGCTAGGAAGTTGCAGAGCACTGATCTGCCTAAAAAGGAAGCATCCATCTCTGCATCTTCAAAAGCACACACTTGCTTTCCACCTCCCCTCGCCAAGCTTCACTTTTCAGGAAAACGCTCTCGCTCCGGGCTGGTCGCTAGGCAACCCTTGCATGTAATTCCAAGAAATGCCCAGGAGAGGGCGCGAGGACTCGCTCTCCCCGGGCACCCACGCGATGGGGCTGAACTTCGCAGAATCGCGAAAGGAAGAGTGACGCGCTCCAGACGAACTCCACCTGTGGCCGTACCCGAGCCCTAGGCTGCACAGAAGGTGACACAACACGGCACCTCTGCACCCCACCCCACCCCACCCCCGCAGGGGCCTGGACTCACCGAGGCTGGGTTTTCGATGACCAGTTCGTAGGTCAGCCCTCTGGACCCAAACCTCAGGATGTCTCCGGGTAGGAGCTTCACAGCCACGTTCTGAATGTGGCACTCATTGACGAACGTGCCGTTGCAGGAATTGAAGTCGTGGAGAACAAAGCTGCTTTCGGCCTCATTATATTCAATGAGTGCGTGATGGTTGTCGACGTCTGCAGACTGAAATGCAGAAGGGGGACAGTCAGAGCCAGCAATAACAGGAATAACAAGGAATAACTAGTGCCACTGACACTGGGGGCCCCAATGTGCTAACCACTTCATCTGGCTGGACAGTCACTGCAATCCTCATTTTAAGAGGAGGATGCTGAGGGTCAGAGAGGTTAAGTGACTTGCCTAAGGCCACACAGCTAGTGAGTGGAGGGTCACCAGACCCTGACAGCAGACCCAGAATAGATGCCCAGTTTTGGGGTAGGGCGTCAGGCAACACAGAGGCAAGAGGGAACTCGGGGGGAATTGGCCAGGAATGGCCACTTGATAGTTCTCTGATCCCATGCCAGTATCCTTTTGGTTGTCCCGAGTGGCAAGACAGCAGAAATGGCCCAACACAAACCAGAAAGGTCAGTTGGCAAGTGACAACTGTCCATTTACTGCAAGTGTTAAAGTTAAGGGGAGGTTTTGTAATAATTGTTGTTTGTTCTATTCATTTTTAAAATAACATGTTTTTTGTAATAATGCAGAAAATGAGAACTAGAGAAAAACACAAAGAAGACATAAAATCACTTAGACTCCCATCCCCCAGAGGCAGGCACCGAGAACACGGTGGTTCACATCCTTCCAGTCTTTTCTCTATGCTTACAATCTTTTTAAAAAGTTTAAACACAATTGAGCTCACACCACAAAACATAGTTTTATAACTACCTTTTAAAAGCCTTGGTGTACAATGAAGGTTTTTCCCATGTGCTTAATTATTACTGTTGCTTCTTAAAAGCTAATCAGAATTTATCTAACCAAAGATGATCTATTTTTCAATAGGGGCCCTGGTGTGACCACATTTCCCTCAAAAGAGAGAGACCCCAGACAGTGATTTGTCAGTGGCGTCAGAAACCTCCTGTGTAACCACTTTAATAAGAAGAATGAGCAAAACTCAGCACCAAGGAGGAAATATCACATCCCCCCCTGGCCCCGGCGCCCTGGACTATGGTCTGCAGGGCACGTGCGAAGTCCTCTGTCTTCTCAGGACACTGCCTATGAGCCATCCACTCCAGCCTGAGACTTTGCAACTATTTTCTAAGTCACTCTTCTCAGAGTGCCTCACCCAACTTTCATAGAGAGTACTTGGACTTAGAAATCTATACTAATGTCCCACAATATAATTATAACCTATAGCTTATATTAATACTAGCTTATAGTATATGAATAGATAATAATATAACTGCATATATTAGTAGAATATATTAATGACACATTATGTGTAATTACACAACTGCCAGGAAATTTGTGCTTTACTGCATTATCCCGTTTCATCTTCACAATAATTCAAAGGGATACTTCCTCATTTCAAAAAAATTTATTTTTTATTGAAGTCTAGTTGATTTACAATGTTGTGTTAGTTTCAGGTGTACAGCAAAGTGATTCAGTTATACATATATATAATATCTATTCTTTTTCAGATTCTTTTCCATCACAGGTTACTGCAAGATATTGAATATAGTTCCCTGTGCTGTACAGTAGGTCCGATAGTTACTCATTTCTTAGATGAGGAAACTGAGGCATAGAACGATTAAGTGTGCCCACAGCCAGCCACTTTGACTCGCTTGGCTTGTTCCCAGGTTTGCCTGATTCAAATGACTGTGCCTTTACCCACTTTTCAAATTCCTACCAAACACTTTGGCACTTAAAATACTGAAACACAAGAAGAAAGCAGGAGTAGCTCTATTAATTTCAGGCAGAGCCAACTTCAGAGGAAGGAAAGTTATCAGGGATAAAGAGAGGCGATACATAGTGATAAAGGGGTCGATTCTCCAAGCAGACATAACAGTCCTTCATTGTATGTACCCAACAATAGAGCATCAAAGTATGGAAGGCAAAAACTGATAGAACTGCAAGGAGAAGCAGATGAATCCATCATGGTAGCTGGAGACCTCAACAGCCCTCTGTCAGTGACGGGCAGACCCACCAGGCAGAAAATTAGGAAGAATGAAGTTCAACTGAACAGCACTACCATCATCTGGATCTAACTGGCAACCACACAGCTTCATCCCACAGCAACAAAACACACATCCTTCTCAAGCTCCCATGGAACATTCATGAAGCAGACCACATTCCAGGCCACAAAATATACCTCAACAAATGTAAAAGGATAGAAATTATGCAAAGTACGTTTTCAGAACACAATGGAATTAGGCTAGAAACCAATACCAGAAAGACAGCTGGAAAATCCCCAAATATTTGGAGATTAAACAACACACCTCTAAATAACAGATGGGTCAAGGAGGGAGTCTCATGGGAAATAAAAATTTATCTTGAGCTAAATGAAAATGAAAATACAACCTATGAAAATTTGCAAGATGCAGTGAAAGCAGTGCTTGGAGGGAAGTTTATGGCATTGAAGGCATACATTTGAAAAGATCTAAGCTTCCACCTTATGAAACTAGAGAAAGAAGAGCAATATAAGCCTACCACAAGCACAAGAAAAGAAGCAATGAATGAAATAAAAAGCAGGAAAACAATAGAGAAAAGTCAGCAAAATAAAGAGCTGTTTGGTTTTTTTTTTTTTTTGTAAAGATCAATAAAATTGACAAACCTCTAGCAGGATAACCAAGAAAAAAAGAGAGAAGATACAAATTACTCAAATCAGAAATGAAAGCGATGGCATCACTACTGATCTCATGGACACTGAAGGGATAATAAAGGAATATTATGAATAATTCTATGCCCACAGATTTTATAAGTTAATGAAGTGGACCATTTCCTTGAAAGACACAATCTACTGAAACTCACACAAGGAGAAATAAATACTCTGAATAGACTCATATCTAGTAAAGAATTTGAATCAATAATGAATAACCTTCCAAAATGGAAAGCACCAGGCCTGGATGGGTTCACTGGTCAATTCTATCAAACATTAAGGAAAGAATGATATCAGTTCTAAATAATCTCTTCCAGAAAATAGAAGAAGAGAGAACACTTCCCAGCTCATTCTGTGAGGCCAAGCTTATTCTAATAGCAAAACCAGATAAAGATATTGCAAAACAGGAAAATTGCAGACCAATACCTCCCATGAACATAGATGCAAAATCCTCAACAAAATATTAGCAAATTGAATCCAGTGATGTATAAAAAGACTTCTACACCACAGTCAAGTGGGATTTATTCCAGGTATGCAAGGCTGGTTCAACATTTGGAAATCAATTAATGTAATCCATCACATCAACAGCGCAGAGAAGAGAAATCGCATTATCATAACAGTAGATGCAAAAAGAGCATTTGACAAAATTAAACACCATCCATGATAAACTAACAAACCACCAAACCACCACAACAACTCTTGGCAAATTAGGGATGGAGGGGAACTTCCTCAACCTGATAAAGTACATCTATAAAAACCCTAAAGCTAACGTCATATTTAATGGTGAGAACCTAGAAACTTTCCAATTAAGATCAGGAATAAGGTGAAGATGTCCCCTTTCACCACTCATTTTCAACATTGTACTGTATGTCCTAGCTAATGCAACAAGGCAAGAAAAGAGAATAAAAGATAGATTGGGAAGGAAAAAGAAATCTTCTTTGGTGAGGTGTTTGTTCAGATCTTTTGCCCATTTTGCAGATGGCATGATTGTCTATGCAGAAAATCCCAAAGAACCGACAAAAAGCCCTCCTGGAACTAATGAGCAATTGTACCCAGGTGGCAGAATACATGATTAATATACAAAAGTCAATTGCTTTCCTATATACCAACAATGAACAAGTGGAATATGAAATTAAAAACACAACACCATTTACATTAGCACCAAAAAAAAAATGAAGTACTTAGGAATAAATCTAACAAAATACTTAGGTATATGAAGAGGTATATGAAGAAAACTACAAAATGTTGATGAAAGAAATCAAAGTAGTCTAAATAAATGAAGAGATATTTCATGTTTATTTGAAATTCCTTAATGATATATGATGTTTAACATCTTTTCATATGCTTATTTGACATCTGTAGATTTTCTTTGGTGAGGTGTCTGTTGAGCTCTTTTGCCCATTTTTAAGTTGGGTTGTTTGGTTTCTTATTGTTGATTTTTAAGACTCATTTATATTGTTTATTTATTTATTTTATTGAAATGTCGTCGATTTACAATGTTGTATTAATTTCTGCTGTACAGCAAAGTGATTCAGTTATACATATATATACATTCTTTTTAAAATATTCTTTTCCATTATGGTTTATCACAGGATATTGAATATAGTTCCCTGTGCTCTACAGTAGGACCTTGTTGTTTCTCCATCCTGGAGGTAACAGCTCACATCTGCTAACCTCAACCCCCCACTCCATCTCTCCCTCAACCCCCTCCCCCTTGGCAACCACAGTCTGTTCTCTATATCCATGAAGACTCATTTATTTTGGATACATGCTTACAGCATCTTTATTCATAACTGCCCAAAACTGGAAGCAACCAAGATGTCCTTTAAAAGGTAAATGGATAGACAAATTGTGGTACATCCATACAATGAAATACTAGTGATAAAAATAAACGAGTTATCAAATAACAAAAAAGACATGGAGGAATCTTAAATGCATATTGCTTAGTGAAAGAACCTAGTCTGAAAAGGTTACATACCGTATGATTCCAACTGTATGAAATTCTGGAAAAAGTAAAACTATAAGGAGAGTAAAAGATCAGTGCTTGCCAGGGGCACAGGGGCTCTGGGGCTCAGGATGAAGACGAGGGGCACAGGGGATTTCAGGGCAGTGAAAATATTTTTTATGATACTGTAATGGTGGATACTTGTCACTATACATTTGTCAAAACGAAAGGACGTACAACGCAAAGAGTGAACCCTAATGTAAACTATGGACTTAGTTAATAATAGCATATCAATATTGGTTCATCAGTTGTAACGAATGTACTGCACTAATGCATGAGGTTAATAATAGGGGAAACTGTGTGTATTGGAGGGGTGGATATATGGGAACTCTCTGTATTCTCTGCTAAAATTCCTGTAAACCTAAAACTGTTCAAAAAAATAAAGTATTAAAAAAAATGAAAACACATTAGCTCTTTGGAAAATGTCACCCACATCATCTTCATCACCATTGCCATTGATCTTTGTGTCCTTTGAACCCTTGATAACCCATGAATGAGAGAAATTCTGTCTGTGACATTTTGTTTGTCTCTTGCCAGGCTTCACTGCGTTCAGTTCCTCAAAAACTGTCAGGCCATTATTAAGACATCAAAGCAAGCAGGAAGTTTTCAATGACTCCACAAAGTTGGGTGAGCCTCTACCACATGTTAGGCCAGGAGACAGCTTCCTAGTTCGGCCCTATAATATCACTCGCTCCCTTTACCTGGAAAATTGCTAAATGCTGCTCCTGGACAGACGCCCTGCTGCTAATACAGACTGAGTCTATAAGCCCCAGCCTACTGAGCTGTCCCACTATGAGATGAACTGTTATTTATTCATTATTATTTTTATTATTATCCTTATCCTCCTCTAACATATTTTGAGGGCTTCCTGTGAACTGGGCCCTGCTGAAGCATTTTGTGTGCATTTTTACCATTTAATCTGCATGACGGCCCTAAACAGGGACTCTAGTGTTATCTCCACCTTAGAGAGGAAGAAGCTGAGACTCAAAGGCTGAAGTGAGAGGACAGCATTACCTTGATCCCAAACCCAGACAAGGACACGACAGGACAACCACAGACCAGTATCTCTTGTGAACACCGACACCACAGTCCTCAACCAAACAGGAGGAAACCGAATGCAACAGCACAGTAAAAGGATCATACACTATGACCAAGTGGGATTTGTTCTTGGAATGCAGACCTGATGGTTCAACATATGAAAATTAATCCACGTAATACATCACATTAACAGAAAGAAGGAAAACAATGATCATCTCGATGGACGTACAAAAAGCATTTGACAAAATGCAACGCTCTTTCATGATAAAAGCACTCAACAAACAGGGAATAGAGGGAAATTACCTCAACATAATAAAGGTCAAACATGAAAGGCCCACAGGTAGCAGCATACTCAAAGGTGAAAGACTGAAAGCTTTTCCTCTAATTTCAAGAATAAGATAAGGATACCTGCTTTTGCCACTTCTATTCAACAAAGTACTGGAAGTCCTAGCCAGAGCAATTATACAAGAAAAAGAAATAAAGACATCCAAATTCGAAAGGAAGGAGTCAAATTATCTCTGTTCACAGGCAACATGATCTTACATGTACAAAATCCTAAAGAGTCCATGAAAAACCACAACCCTCTTAGAACTAAAAAATACAATTCACTAGCAGAATCGTAGCACACAAAATCAACACACAAACATCAGTTGTGTTTCTATATGCTCCCAATGAACAATCTGAAAAGGAAGTTAAGAAAATAATTTCATTTACAATAGCATCAAAATGAATAACATATTTTGGGATAAATTTAACCAAGGTGGTAAAGGATGTGTACACTGAAAACTACAAACTGCTTCTGAAAGAAATTAAAGACACAAATAAATGGAAAGACACCCTGTATTCGTGGGTTGGAAGACTTAATATTGTTAAGATGTCATTACTACACAGCAGGATCTACAGATTCAAAACCCCAACAGCAGTTTTGGCAGAAATAGAAAAATCCATCCTAAAATTCATATGGAATCTCAGTGGACCCCAAATAGCCAAAATACTCTTGAGAAAGAAAAGCAAAGTTGGAGGTCTCACACTTCCTGATTTCAAAACTTACTGCATACAAAGGTACAGCAATCAAAACAGTGTGATACTGACATAAGGTCAGCACATAGGTCAATAGAATAGAATAGAGAGCACAGAAATAAAAGTTTGCATATATGGTCAAATGACTTTTGACAAGGGTGCCAAGATTATTCAATGGGGAGAGAACAGTATTTTCAACAAATGATGCTGGGAAAGACTGCAAAAGAATTAAGTTGAACTCTTACCTTACACCATGTATAAAAATTAACTCAAAGTGGATCAAAGACTTAAACAGAGTCTAAAACTATAAAACTTTTAGAGGAAAGCACAGGAGGAAAGCTTTATGACATTGGATTTGGCAACGCATTTTGGGATATGATACCAAAAGCATAGGCAGCAAAAGTAAAAATAGATAAATTCAACTATATCAAAAATTAAAACTTCTGTGAATCAAAGGACACAATAAACAGGGTGAAAGGCCATCTAGAGAATGGGAGAAAATAGTTGCAAATCACAAATCTGAAAAAGGGTCAATATGAAGAATATATAGAGAACTATAACTCAACAACAACAACAAAAAAGAACCCCCAAATAACCTGATCAAATATGGGCAAAGAACTGGAATAGACATTTCTCCAAAGAAGATATATAAATGTCCAACAAGCATATAAAAAGATGCTCAACATTACTAGTCATTAGGGAAATTCAAATCAAAACCACAGTGAGATACCACCTCATACCCATTAGGATGGCTACTATCAAAAACAAACAAACAGCAACAGAAAATAACAAGTGTTGGCAAGGATGTAGAGTAGGGGAACACTTATGTACCGCTGAGAATGTAAAATGGTGCAGCTGATATGGAAAACAGTAGAGCAGCTTCTCAAACAATTTAGAATAAAATTATCATATGATCCAGCAAGTCCACTTCTGGGTATATACCCCAAAGAATTGAAAGCAGGAACTTAAAGAGATATTTGTACACTCGTGTTTATAGTAGCATTATTCACAATTGCCAAAAGGTGGAAGCCACCCAAGTGCCCACTGACTGATGATTGGATAAGCAAAATGTGGTCCATCCATACAGTGGAATATTATTCAGTGTAGGAGGAAGGAAATTCTGACACATGCTACAACATGGATGAACCGTGAGGACATGATGTGAAATAAGTGTCACAAAAAAGCAAATTTTGTATGATTCCACTATGTGAGGTACATAAAGTAGTCAAGCTCATAGAAACAAAATAGAACGGGGGTTGCCAGGAGCTGGGGAAGGGGAAACGGGGAATTGTTGTTTAATGGGTACAGTTTCAGTTTTGCAAGATGAAAAATTCTGAGGCTGGTTGCACAACAATGTGAATAACTTACAACTACTGATCTGTACACTTAAAAGTGGTTAAGACGGTAAACTTTATAGGTATTTTACCACGATTTAAAAAATGGCTAAGATGAAGGGACTCACTCAACATCAGGATGCTGGCCCAGGGCAATGTCAGGGTTTGAACCCAAGTCTAATTCCAAAACTTGTACCCTTGATTTGTACCCTGTGATTTTCAGAGTAGAGAGTGATTTAATAATGAGAGAGGAGACAGGCAGGACCTAATATACAAAACAAGTGCATTTTTTAAGGCTCCTGCATTGAAAATGTCTTTAAAAAGTATATAGTGAGTCCATAAAATATTGAGACGTTTCAACTTCTATTAACAATGACCATCTGCTCTGATGACCCCTGTGCTTTAAGGAAGCCTCCTCGGGAAGCTGACTTAGTTATGACATTGCCCTGAGGTTCACTGACATTGTCGCTGAGGTTCGACGTGTACCTGGAACCGTCCTTTGGAGCTAGGTTTCAACCTTGCATCACCTGGCACTGGGAAGCCCCATCTCAGACCATAACCTCCCACTCCCGGCCTTCCTTATCCTCTGTCTCGTCCTCTCCTTGAGTCACGTAGCCTTTGCTCCCTGTTTGCTCCCTATGGGTAATGCCCTATGCTCACCCAGCCTGGGCCCTGCTCAAGCTCACCAGCTCCTTCAAGTCCATCCCGGCCCCCAAACCCTCCTGCCACCCTCACACTTCTGTCCTGAGGCTGGCCCAGTGCCCTTTGGGCCCCCCAGCCAGCAGGTCCCTGCTCTCAGGCTTTTCATTCTACTTTGACAACAGCCTCCAAGGTCTTCACCTCCTGCACCTGCCTGCATCCTCCGTCTGCTTCTCCCAACCCTCCTCCATCCCTTTACACGGCGCCCTCTGCCCAGCAGGCCCACCTGTGCGGCTACATCCATGGGCTGATGGGCTCCTTGTGTCTGGTTTCTGGTTGGGTTTGGCCAATGGGGGGGTTAGAGATCAGAGCAGGGAGAGAGCTTGGGGTACTTACTCCCCTGGCTTCCATTCTCTGGGGCCACACAGCTTCCCTCAGAGGACTCTACCCAGCCCTCAGGGTCTCCGGGTCCCAGGAAATGCCCCTGCCCCTCACCCCTCAGCTCTGGGGGTGGGAACAGTCCTCACTCATACTAGCTCTGGGCCCTGCACTATCCTTTGTGGTTTCTCTGAGCCCTGCCCACTCCCTATGGAGTCCCTTCAGGAAACTCCCCTCCATCACTCCACACCCCTGTGAATGTGCCTTCAGCTCCCTGCCAGGACCTGGACTTCCCAGGCTTGGAGAAGCTCCTAGATGGGACCTTCAAGGCTTCTCTTAGCTGCCAAGGGCCTCCGGGTGGTCCTGCCTTCATCCCACCCTGGTCTGGTCCCTCTCCTCAACCATCTCCTCTTCTGCATCCTCACCTTGACAGTGTAACTTCCGTCTAACCTGTGAACGTGCTCACCACCCCCTCGGCCTGGAAACGCCGCCCCTTCCCCCTTCCTTTCCTTTATTGTCAAATGGCTTCAAGAGGGTCCTCTCCCGCTGGGTCCTCAACCCACTGCCATTGCCCTCGGGGGCCTCCTCGGGCTCTCGGCCTCCCTGTGACATGAGATACAGTTGTCAGAGAGAGGCACGTGGCCTGATGGTTCAGGGGTTGGGGGAGCAGGGCAACGTGGTGGTTATTAGACTGGGCTCGAGTCCAGCTCTCCTACTTCCTAGAAGGGTGACCTTGGGCAAGTGATACCTCAGCTTCCTCATCTGTAAGGTAACAAAAGGACAGTCTTATAAGCTACTGGTGACATATAAATGATATAATACATACTAAAGCACTTAGAAGAGAACATAGGGCAAATGGGAAATGTTCTCTATTATGAGCAAGAGGATGGGCTCTCGAGTTAGAAAGCCTTGAGTTCAAGTCCCACCTCTGCTACCTTCCAGCTGTGCAGCCTGGGGCACGGTTCTTTGTTTCTCTTTGGTTGCTCCCTGAGCAGCAAAAATGAGTTTGATAAGCTGGGCTTCGTAGGATTGACAAAAGGTACTGCTTGGTGACATGTTCTAAGGAGTGGGATAACATTTTTGAAATTAACTTGTGTGTGTGTGTGTGTGTGTGTGTGTGTTTTATCTATTTCTTTTAACCTTTTGGTTCTAGGCTATCCCATCCCCCAGCCCCATCCCCCCACTGCCTCCAGAAAGGGATGTAGTGCAGAAATAGTAAAAAAAAAAATGGGGTTTTCAAAAGAATAAGGATATGAGGAAACGGCCAGGCGCTGGTGAGACGACGGGTCTGGGATTGGAAGGAAAGAAGAAGCTTCTCTGCTTCCCCGTCAGCTGGATCCTTCCTCCCCGGTCTCCCCGGGAGAGCCCTGTGGACCGGCAAGGCCTCAGGAGAGGCTGGTCCTGAAATCAGACTGCCCGAGCGTGGTGCCCAGTGCCCCAGCCTCCCTCTGTGACCTCAGGCAGGATACTCAGCCTATCTGTGCCTCAACGCCCTCATCTGTAAAGTGGGGCAAACAACATTAACCTCCTAAGGATGAAATGAGTTAATACACTCGAGAGTGCCCAGAACAGTACCTGGCACAAAGCAAGCTGTCTCTGTGATGAATACCCTCAGCCTGGCAGCAGCTCTCTGGCTCCCTCACCTCTCTGACTGCTTCCAGGTCTCCACGCCGGGCTCCTCTCCCCACAGATGTCCGTTTCTTCCACACTCTGTCCATGGGCTGGGGCCACTGTACCACCCCCTGGATTCGCAGGTGTGTATTTCCAACCCCTGGTTCATTTCCAGGCCTGGCTGCTTCCGGATGTTGAGGTGCTCACTCAACCAGTCCTGCTTCCTGCCCTCTTGGTAACGGGATTATCACCTGCCAGCTCATCCAGCCATCTTTCTCCATGGCCTGTGGCATTGATCCTACTGATACTTCCAGAAAGCTCTCAGACCAGTCCCAAAGCAACGGTCCAGTCAGGTGGTAGTATTAATGTGGTGGGCAGAATGGTCTCCCAAAGATGCCCATGCCCTGATCCCCAGAACCTGGGAATATGCTCCATGACGTGGCCAAAGGGACTGTGCCGATGTCAAGGTTACTAATCAGTGCTCTTAAAAGAGGGAGACTAAGGACTTCCCTGGTGTTGCAGTGGTTAAGAATCCGCCTGCCAATGCAGGGGACACGGGTTCGAGCCCTGGTCCGGGAAGATCCCACATGCCATAGAGCAATGAAGCCCGTGTGCCACAACTACCGAGCCTGCGCTCCAGAGCCCACGAGCCACAACTACTGAGCCCACGTGCCACAACTACTGAATCCGCGTGCCTAGAGCCCGTGCTCCACAACAAGAGAAGCTACTGCAATGAGAAGCCCGTGCACCGCAACAAAGAGTAACCCTCGCTCGCTGCAACTAGAGAAAGCCTGTGCTCAGCAACAAAGACCAAACCCAGCCAAAAAGTTTTAAAAAATTTTTTAAAAAGTGGGAGGCTATCCTGGGTTATCCAGGTGGGACTAATTGAACTCCACCAGTCCTTATAAGCAGAGAACTTACTCTGGCTGGATTGGAGAGATAAGTGGTGTTTCTTGCTGGGCCCCCACTTAACAGCCCCAATGCTCCTCTTCCTGGGAAAGCACCAGGTCAACGTTTCCTCTTTACCCAAATCCCCCCCTAGATGGCACCACCTCAGTCTGTTGCATGAATGAGGATCACTAGAAGATTGATCTCACATTTCACTGACAACCCCCATTCTCGATTCCACAGGGTGGAATTTCCCTAGCTTAGTCAATTATCTTGTTATCTCAGTTAACTGAGAATTTCCAATTTAGATATTAGATGTTCCCAAAGCTAAATTTACACTCAAAAAGTGAAGCTTCTGTTTTTAGAAGCTTGAGTCAGCTCAGTCTGAAACTCAGCCCCACCTCCCCCGACTAGCTGTGTGATTTGGGCCAGTTCCTTAACCTTTCTGAGTCCCATGTCCATGTCATCAAATGAGGATAATAATGATAATAGTAGTTCTCACCCGCACAGGATTTGTTTTGTGGATATAATTCTATAAATATATATACAGAACATACATAGATGATGTATAAAGCCATGTGAGATGCAGTAAGTAGTCCATAAATGTATGCTGTAGCTGTTTGCATTATGTATGCTATTCAAAAGATTATGATCTTTCTTTCATCTCACATCCATCAGAATGGCTACTATAAAAAAAAAAGGGAAATAACAAGTGTTGGTGAGGACGCAGGGAAAGTGGAACCCTTGTGCCCTGTTGTGAGAATGTAACTTGGTGCAGCCACTATGGAAAACAGCATGGCAGTTCCTGAAACAATTAAAAATAAAATTATCATATGATCCAGCAAGTCTACTTTTGGGTATATATCCCAAAGAACTGAAAGCAGGGCCTTGAAGAGGTATTTATACACCCGTGTTCATAGCATTGTTTGCAACAGCCAAAAGGTGGAAACAACCCAAGTGTCCATCAGTAGATGAATGAATAAACAAAATGTGGTGAATCCACACAATGGAATATTATTCAGCCTTAAAAAAGGAAGGAAATTCGGACACATGCTACAGCATGGATGAACATGGACATTATACTCAGTGAAAGGATATTATACTCAGTGAAAGAAGCCAGTCATGAAAAGACAAATACTGTTATGATTCTACTTATATGAGATACCCAGAGTAGCCAAGGTCATAGAGACAGAAAGCAGAACGGTGGTTGCTGGGGGCTGGGATGGGGGGACAAGGGGAGTTGTTGTTTCATGGGTGCAGTTTCAGTTCTGCAAGATTCAAAGAGTTCTGGAGATGGATGGGGGTGATGGCTGCACAACAGTGTGAATATATTTAATGCCACTGAACTGCACACTTAATAAAAGTGGTTAAGATGGTAAATTTTATGTTATGCATATCTTACCACAATAAAAAAAAAAAAGAAAAATGAGATCACGATCTAGCCCTTTCCTCTGAACTTTTTCCTCTTGGAAGCCCTCCATCTGCTGGTGAGAAACTAGTCCCATCAATTGCTGTGCTGGGTACTGACCAATGAAATCAGCTGCCAGTTCCCAAACAGGGGACAAAACATTCCCTGAGGACTGGTGAGAGCTAACAGGTGAACCACCAGAGCAAGGAGCACTTGGGGAGAAGCCAGGGGTGAGGTGGGGGTGAGGGGGGAGGATGGGAGCACGACCCAGGCAGGAGGACAAGCGCGATGCAGATGGGGAGCCAGCAAGTGCACCCTCCCAGGCCTGTTTCATTCCGTGGATTTCCCCACAGAGAGTCCACCTGTCACCTTATGTCTCAAAATGCAGGTGTTCGCTTAGAATAACAGAAATGTGAATTAAAATGACACAGGTACCATACTTCACCCCGTAGATCAGTGAAGATCCAATGGGGGGTCAGCACCCTAGGCTGGGGAGGGAGTGGGAGACGGGCGTCCACTGCTGGCAGGACACCACATCCAGAAACCTCTGGTGGGAAATTTGGCCATGCCCATCAGAGCTACAGCTGTGTGTGTCCTTTGACAGAGCAGACATACCTGCATGTCCGTGAAATTATGCAAATAATAGGAGAATCCCAGCAGCCTTGTTTAATAATAATAAACAAGATTATGGTGTAGGCTTTGGTTCTTTCCTGAGAGGCAGCCCAGAACTGACAGGGGCCAGGAAAAGGGACGAGAGTCATCCGGCTGGATGGGATCTGGGGTATGTGTATGAGATCAGTCTGGCTTCATGACCCTCAGATCCCACGCGAGAAGGGCTGACACAGGCTGGAGAGATGGCTAAACCCATGAGAAAGGAGATGCCTGGCAGGACACTGACCACCGAGGGTGAGGTGTGGACACCAGCATTTCATCCCCCTGTCATGTCTGTTCTTTCTTTTTCTCTTCCATCTCCACCTTCCTAGCTGCAGCCCTGCACTGACTTGGGCTGTCCTAGAGCTCAGTCTTCTAGGGATCCTGGGACTTCCCCAGGGTGGGACTGGGGGAGTCCCTGGGGAGGGGGTAGGGTCAGTCAGCCCTTCATTGTTTACCCTTCGCTTCTCTTTTCCTCAAAACAAAGTTTATTGAAAGAATACACACACACACACACACACACACACACACACACACAAGCAGGAGCTCTGCTGATCAAGAAGGGAGAGGGAGGGAGCACTGATGGTGGGGTTCTCAAAGTGTGGTCCTGGAACCAACTCCAGGGACTCCATTCCCCCCACCTGAACCTGGGGAGCATACAAATGTGAAGATTCCTGGGCCTTACCCCAAACCCACTGGGTCAGAATGCCTAGGAGTTCATGTTGAACAACCACTCTTAAACATGCAGAAAATCCAACAACCACTGGCTTTGGTGTTTCTTCATTCTGGAAGAACTGAGTCCCTTTCTCAGCAGAGTTTAAATAACAGCCATATCCAACTCTAAAAAATACAGTTTACAAGGCACATCAAATCATATAAATTATAACTTGCAAGGTTTAGCTGTGAAATGAGCAAGGCTGAGGCTTTTGAGCCGTGTAAACTGGGAGAGGGGAGATTGTGAATAGAGCTCCTGATGGCTCGTCTGCACACAGCAGCCAGGATGTTCACTGGCAGGTCTCCCCCTTGTTTACAATCCTTCAAGCCTTCTTCCTACTGCTTTTCAGATAAAGATCAAAACCCTTATGGTGACATGAAGGAGGCCAACTTGTCCCTTAGCCCTCCTCCTTCCCACTCTGACTTCTGGACGCCCTGGTTTTCTCTCAGTCCCTTGGGTTCACAATATGCTCTTCCACCCCAGGGCCTTTACACATGCCATTCCCTTCTCCTTTTGTCTAGTTAAGTCCTCCTTGTCTACCATATTCCTTTCCTTTACAGCCCCAATGTTGGAATGGAATTAGTCACACCTTTGTGGGATCATTTGACTTATTTCTCTCTCTCCTGGCAGCTTCCTGATGGCAGGGACCATGTCCAGTTCTGCCATCACTGTACCCCTAGACTTGGCTCGGTGCTGAGGCTCTGGGTAAATACTGTGCAATGAATGAGTGATAGCAACAGTTATCACTGTTGACTATAAACAGTTCTCACTAGCCTGGCTATAAACAGGCTTCCTACTGCCTTAGGGAACCAAACTCCTTACAGGATATAGAAAAAAGTCTGGAGGGTAAAACCCGGCAAATATCAATATTGATTTTTCCCTGAGCCAAATGATTACAAGTGACTTTTATTTTCTTCCTTATATTTTCCTTTCTCACAATTTTTAAAAACAAGAAGCATGTAACTACCTTCCATTATCGGAAAGAGTAAATGATGTTGAAATACTACGATACCAATAGTCAAAACAATATGTCAACCTTGCTGATGAGTAGAAATCTTTAGAAGCATGACTGCCTATTCTTTAGGATTGATCCAGGCAAATAAAACAATCTTTTTTATTTGCTAGATGTAACCTCTGGTAATTGCAAGGATGATTTTTAGTAATATAAATCCCTGAATTTTTTTTTTTTTTTTTTTTTTTTGCGGTACACGGGCCTCTCACTGTTGTGGCCTCTCCCGCTGCGGAGCTCAGGCTCCGGACACGCTGGCTCAGCGGCCATGGCTCATGGGCCCAGCTGCTCCGCGGCATGTGGGATATTCCCAGACCGAGGCACGAACCCGTGTCCCTTGTATCGGCAGGCGGACTCTCAACCACTTCGCCACCAGGGAAGCCTAGTGACGTATTTCTTTAGCTAAGTCCGAGGAGCAGTAAGCAGTCAATTATTTATATACAATGAATGCAACTCAATTTCTGTCTAGTTAATAACTGTCCTCATTAGTTCCCTTTTCCAAATGGCTTATTAATGTCAGTGGATCCTCATCTCAACCCTGTACACCTCTGAGGATTCTTCTCAGTCTCTGTTTTAGGAGACCATAATAATGATCATTGTGACATTCACTGAGCACCACATGCCAGGCTCTTTATATGCATTTCTCACTTAATCCTCAGAATAACCCTGTGAGGTAAGAGGTTTACAGACAGGGAAAAGGAGCTCAGAGTGATTAAGTAATTTGGTTGAAGTCACTCAGCCACAAAGTAGCCTAATGAGATTCAAACCCAGGTCTGTCTATCTCCAAAGCCTGTGCTTTTAAAAATTACTACAGTTTTCTAATATCATAGTCCGGTTCAAAACAGAGATCTCTGTCTCTACTTTAGCCAGACAGGAAATAAAACGACCCCAAATCTATGCCTTGTTAGGATAAAGAAGAAACTACAGTTCTTCTTCTTCTTCTTTTTCCTCCCACTTTGCACACTGAACAGATGTTCTGTGTCCTTGAAGGGAGACCATATCATGGAGGAGAATCTCACGGGGAGGTTCATGGAGTTATCTTTAAATCTGTTGCGTTTACAATAAACATTCTCAGAAAACTAGGAATAAAGGGGGAAATTTCTCACTTGGTAAGAACATGTATAAAAACCCTACAGCTAACCTCCTACTTAACGGTGAAAGAGTAACTGCTTTCCCCTAAGGTCAGGAACAAGCGAATATAAGGATTTATACACTGCTCTTGTTCAGCAGAGTCCTGGAAGTCTTAACCAGGGAAATAAAGCAAGGAAAAGAAGATTAAAAGCATTCAGATCTCCTTTTCTGAAAGAAGAAATAAAATTGTTCTTATTTGCAGATGACATGATTGTTTATGTATAAAATCCCAAGAAATCTACAAAAGCCCTTATATAAGAAAGTGCAGTTAAGGTTGCAAGATCCCAAGAAGCATACAAAAATCAACTGTATTTCTATATACTGTCAATGAACATGTGGACACCAAAATTAAAAATATAATACCATTTACAATCACTCAAAAAAAAAAGAGAGACATACTTAAGTGTAAATCTAACAAAACATGTTCAGGACTCGTATGCTGAAAACTACAAAACACTCATGAGAGACACTGAATAAATGGAGAAATATACCATGTTCATGAATTGGAAGACAATGTAGGAGTATATCAATTATTCTCACATTGATATATAGGATAAAACACAATTCCAATCAAAATTACAGCATGATATTTTGTGTATACAGACAGGCTTACACTAAAATGTAAATGGAAAGGCAAAGCAACTAGAAGAGGTTAAAAAATTTCTTTAAAGAAAAGTGGGAGGAATCACACTACCTGATTTAAGACTTACATAGCGACAGTAATCAAGGCTATCTCATAATGGTAGATCCATTATGACAAATAGATCCATGAAACATAATAGGGAACTAAGAAGTAGCCCCCATAGAAAGTATGGCCAGATTATTTTTGACAAACTTGCAAAAGCAATTCAATGGAGAAAGGATAGTCTTTTCAACAAATGGTTCTGGAACAACTAAATATCCACATGCAAGAAAAATGAACTTTGACCTAAATCTCACATCATAAACGACAGTGAACCCAAAATGGTTCAAAGATTTAAAAATAAAACTATAAAACACTTAGAAGAAAACATAAGAGAAAATCCTCAGGGTCAGGGACGTTGTGGCCTGTTCTTAGACATGACACTAAAAGCATGATCTATAAAAGAAAAAATAACTACCTGGACTTCATCAAGAGTTAAAGCTTTTGCTCTGTGAAATACTCTGCTAAGAGAATGAGAAGACAAGCTACGGATGGGAGAAAATATTTGCAAACCATCTATCTGACAAGGGACTCATATCTAAAATACATAAAGAATTCTCAAAACTCAATGGTAAAAAACTAAACAATTCGATTAGAGACACTTAAAAGATATGAAGAGATATTTCACTGAAGAGGATATGCAGAAGGCAAACACATACATGAAAAGACATTTAACATCACTATCGATTTGGAAAATGCAAGTTAAGACTATGATGAGATACCACTACACACTTACTAAAACAGCTAAAATGAAAAACAGTGTTTATGCTAATTGCTGGTGAGGATGTGTCTCATACATTGCTGGTGGAAATGAAAAATGGTACAGCAACGCTGGATAAGACTGGCAGTTTCTTTACAAACCGAATATATATAAACACATATGTTAATCCATGCAATCATACTCCTGAGCATTTATCACAGAGAAATAAAAACTTATGTTCACACAAAAACCTGTACACAAATGTTTATAGTACATTTATTTGTAATAGCCCCAAATGGAAACAAAATGTCCTTCAAAAAGTGAATGGTTAAACACAGGTGATACGTCCATACCGTGGACTATTACTCAGCAATAAAAGAACAAGCTAATAACCTAAATGGATGTCAAGGGCACTACACTGACTAAAAAAAAAAAATCAATCACAAAGGTCATACATACATGATGAAAATTATAGAGACGGAGAACAGATTAGTGGTTTTCGGAGCGTGGGGACGATGGTGGGAGGAGGAATTGTGACTATAAAAGGAGCATCACAAGGGACATCTCTGATAATGGAATACTCCTATATCCTGAGGGCCACACCCAAATCCACACGTGGTAAAATGGCACAGGACTCCACACATGCTTTGTGCCATTCCCTCTACTATTTGTGCATCTATAATTATTTCAAAATAAAGTTAAAAAAAATCTGTTGAGTGAAGTCTGAGAGTGGTCTGCCTTTCACAGTCCTAAAGGGATTCCATTGCATTTCTCTTTCTGCTTCAATATTTTAATCCCTTTCAAAATGTTAAAAGGCTCAAAGCCACTGTTTTTATAATTCCTTACTTACAATTTCTTCCAACTTCCTTGGCTGTCAATGAGCTGGGACTGTGGACCAAGCCACAGCTAATTCAGAGAATGGAATGAAATGAAGTGAGAGAGCGCTGAGGCCATGCGCAGGGCTTACCCTGATTTACTACTTGGAGGTACGGGGGCGGGCGAGGGCTCTGAGGGGCCCATAGTCTACAGAAGCTCTGGAAAGGGCGAGAGGCCATTGCTCAAGCTGGGCCCTTCAGGTGGCCGTGGCTGCCAGACGCGGAGCAGGTGAAGGTCAAGCATCAGCTCTACGCCCACCTTCCAAACCGCGCCATCAGGGTGGGACACTGCACACACAGTCAGCAAAGGACACAGGGCCCATCGCACTTTGCACTGTGCTCATTCTTACCACATGTGCCAGGGAGACCCAGCACATGCCGGGATTGGTTCTTGGTGGCACACCTAGGAAGGCTGGGACTGTTAGCCAGAGGCTGTGCTTTACAAGAGACTGGAGTCCACAGAACAGTAAGGACTTTTGGTGGTGTGAGGGGTAGGGAGGATCGGGGACTGGCTAGGAAGAGGTCTTACCTCTAAAACAAGGTCTGAATTTTCATGCCTTCCAATCGTAGTGCTTTTATTCAGGACAAAATAGCCTTCTGCACTCTTTAGATAGGCTTTCATATTCTCTGCTTTCCCTATAAAAGGTTTTCAGAAAACAATTTTGTTAGAAAAATACAGTCCTCTAATTATTCAATGTCATATTTAGAATGAATGGAATACACCATAATGTCCACAGGAGAAGTCAGCAGAGGTAGGAGTGGATAGCTGGATTTAACAATGATCACAATGATAATTCTGCACATTTTTAAGACTGTCCTTTTAACAGTGATAGCCGGCATAGATGAGCTTGCTTCTGATCACAAGAGGACATCCTTTATGTAACTCAGAGCACAAACAAGCAATAGCAAAAAAAAAAAAACCCAAACAAATCTGAATTCCACTGATAACCGCTCTCCACCTCCCATTAAGCTTAGTTTGGGGTTAGTTATCTGACAGAATCAAATACTCAGTGTTACTAACCCACCACTTACTAGCTCTGTGACTCTGAGTGAGTTACTTATTCTCTCTCTATGCCTCTGTTTCCTCATCTGTAAAATGGGGCTAATGATACTCTGTATCCCAAAGAGTTTTGTGAGGATTAAATGTGAAGCATCTAGAATGGTGAATGCTACACTAAACACCCATTTGTCCTACTGTGATTGTGACTGTTATTAATCTTGGGCTTCTGAACTTTGACTCAAGAAACTCCAACTTCTACAGAGCTTCTTAAAGTGTGGAAGAGTCAGTCATCAAGGAAATGGGCATTAGAAGATACTTTCTTTTTAAGTCACCGCATTCCTTCATATATTTAGGTTGAAAAAAAAATGATTTCCAAAGACAAAATATCAAGATTATAGCTTGGCTGTACGGTCAAGACTCTGTACGTATCTTTTGCTGGCATTTTATTAGGAAAATGTCAAACACACAGAAAAGTTGAAAGAAGTGGATGGTGAACTTCTATAGAACAATCACCCAGATTCTACAATCAACATTTTGTTCTATTTGCTTTATCACATATCTACCCATCTATACATTTTATATTTTAATGCATTTCAAAGTAAACCCTATACATGTTTTTAAATTTTATTTATTTATTTTTGGCTGTGTTGGGTCTTCGTTTCTGTGCGAGGGCTTTCTCTAGTTGTGGCAAGCGGGGGCCACTCTTCATCACGGTGCACGGGCCTCTCACTATCGCGGCCTCTCATGTTGTGGAGCACAGGCTCCAGATGCGCAGGCTCAGTAGTTGTGGCTCACGGGCCTAGTTGCTCCGCGGCACATGGGATCTTCCCAGACCAGGGCTCGAACCCATGTCCCCTGTATTAGAAGGCAGATTCTCAACCACTGCGTCACCAGGGAAGCCCTATACATGTTTTTTATTTTTTTTATTTTTATTTATTTATTATTTTTATTATTTTTTTTTTTTGCGGTACGCGGGCCTCTCACTGTTGTGGCCTATCCCGTTGCGGAGCACAGGCTCCGGATGCACAGGCTCAGAGGCCATGGCTCACAGGCCCAGCCGCTCCGCGGCATGTGGGATCCTCCCAGACCGGGGCACGAACCTGTGTCCCCTGCATTGGCAGGCGGACTCTCAACCACTGTGCCACCAGGGAAGCCCATATATACATGTGTTTTAAAACATAAAAATTTCAGTGACTTCAGCTGGTTCCAAGATGTTGATGATAATTCACATGATATTTGAAATCTGATCCATCTCAGTGCCATGTCAAAGATAGCCTCTTTTCTTTTTTTTCCTTTTTTTTTTTTTGGCTGTGTTGGGTCTCCGTTGCTGCATGTGGGCTTTCTCTAGTTGCGGCGAGCGGAGGCTACTCTTCCTCACAGTGCGCAGGCTTCTCATTGTGGTGGCTTCTCCTGTTGTGGAGCATGGGCTCTAGGTGTGCAGGCTTCAGTAATTGGAGCACGTGGGCTCAGTAGTTGCGGCACACGGGCCCTAGTTGTGGCTCGCAGGCTCTAGAGTGCAGGCTCAGTAGTTGTGGTGCACTGGCTTAGTTGCTCCGAGGCATGTGGGATCTTCCTGGACCAGGGCTCGAACCCGTGTCCCCTGCATTGGCAGGCGGATTCTTAACCGCTGAGCCACCAGGAAAGTCCCCAAAGTCTCTTTTCAACTGAAAGGTCACTGAAGTGTGAAGTTGTTAGACTGTGGATAAAAACAAAAATCATCTAGGTCTGACCGTAGAGGGTCTCCGGTCTGGCTCTGCTTTCCATCAACATCTCCATCATCATTCCATCACTGAATCCCTACTAAGTGCCAGGCACTGGGCTATCCTTTTACACACATGGCCTCTTTTCATCCTCAGAACCACCCTGCGAGGCAGGTGTCAGTATTGTCCCACTTTACAAATGAGGAAACTGAGACTCAGAGAAGTTAAGGTCACACAATAGTAAGTGTGTGACAACTCTGAGCCTTTGCATGTAACCAGTGTATAAACCTCCATTGCTGCTGGTGGGGCAGAGTAGGGGTGGGGGAATTGCACTGTCTGCTGACACTTGGCACATGTAGTAAAAGAAAGTCCTTGAAACCAGCATTCTATCCTCTGAAAGGAAGACGAGACCCTACCTGGGGGTAAGAGAAATAAAAATAAGCAGGATAGTTTATATTTGTAAACTTTGAGGCCTGTGGATGTCCCACAAATATTGATGCTTTCAGATAATGAGAAATACATTTGATTAAGTTCGCTGTCATGTATACAGGGGAAAAGACATTTCCTCTTCCCAAAGAACCATGCTCTGCTGCCTTCAGTTATTAATCTTCAATTGCAGAGGACCATGTTAGCACGCAACACATTCAAGTCTAATTAAGCTAAAATGGAAACTTCCAAGAAATGTCTCTTCTGCAGGAAAACCACAGGAAATGCCACTAATCTAAAACTTAAACTTGGATCATGTGCATATTTGTTTTTTAGCTCTCACCCCAGACGTCCCCAAGGCTGGGGTCTTCTCTCTGCTCAGACGTCCCCCCTCGGGGCAACCACCTGACTGACCACTCTGGCTAAAGGCACCCTCAGTCATGTTATTCCCCTGCTAGTTTTCCCCTGCTGTGTTTCCTTCCTTGTACTTATCATTCTCTGACATGTTCTTGTTCCTTTCTTTAGTTATGCTTGCTGTTGGTTTCTCTTTCACTAACATATATGTTCCTGGAAAACCAGGACTGTGTTCATTTTGTTCAGAAGCGATTCTTCATGGGTATTTTGTGTTTGTACCCATCTTCAGAGCAAAGGCATTGAAAGATTTTGTCCTGCACTCACTTTCCGAGGATGCTTGTATGGCAAACAGCCTGGGAGGATAGAGGTAATGTTTCTAATAAAGATAACGGCTCCTTCTGGGGCAAAAGTTGGGCAGGTTTGCTAGCAGCCCCTTTCAAAGATTGCAGTTTCCTGAGTTTGGAGTTCCTTACCTGGGACACAGACCCACTGTGCGCACAGCATCCACACTGGCTGCTCTGCACCACCCCGAGGGACTTTCAGGGCAACAGGAACCAATGTGCATATGCAGCTCTGGCTGCCTGTTATGTCGGCTGTGCTGTGAGTAATCAAGTTCTTTGTTTCTGGCCCAGGAGTCTCTTGTCTTCTGCTAGGAACTATAAGCTGGGCAGGCTAACTTACTAACTTTCAAACAGGGTCAAATGTCAGACCCTTTGCAGTTCCTGCCAGTTCTGTGCATTACCCCTTCTCCAGGGCAGGGGGCAGCGGGGGGGCAGAACCTGACACATAGTAGGTGCTTGGGAAACACTTGCTGAGTGAATGAAAATACAAAGGACACCTCAAAGCAAGTCAGTACAGCCAGCTGGCTAGGAAGCTTTGATAGTAACTACCTTTCATTTTTCCTGTCAGTATCTAGCTTAGATGACTCCTTGGAAAACCTAAATTCTATCTCTTTAGCTTTTGGATTGGACAATATTTCTCCACCTTCATTTTGCCCTGTGCATCACTTCCTTGCGTGAAAACACTGTCAAAGTAATTTGAATGTGTGGAGCTCTGTGAATTCGTTCTTACTCAGCGCCATGGAGCACCAGCCACAGGAAAGAGCAAAAGGGCTTCAGTCATCTGCGTTCCCCCGACCACTTTGGATGGCTCAGAATTGGGCTATAGGAGCAAACTTTCTTTTGAGGTTTACAGTGGCCTCAAAGTTCCTTAAAGAAGGGGAGTTCAGGTAAGGGGCGGGTGTGTGTGTGTGTGTGTCTCTGACCATTGGGTGGGTGTTGTCCATAAATCAGGGGAAACGGGTTCCTCTCTTAATCCCAGCTATACTCACAGGACATCCAAGAGCTAGTGCCCAGGAGAGGCTTAAAGCTCCCGTGCCGCCTCCCTTGGGGGGCGAGGTAGGGGCTGCATTTAGGAAGGAACGGCTGGTGTTGGGGCACCTTTTCTGGGGTGCTCCTGGCGACCCGAGCCTGGATCAGAGAGTTCGGACTCGGCTGGCGCCGGGTCCCCTGCCTACCCCAACGCCCTTGACCTCGCAGGGCTGGCCTCCTCCGGCCCAGGTTTCCGCCCGCCGCCTCCTCGCGCGCCGCTCTCACCTGGCCAGAGGAAGAAGCCCACGCCTCGTCCTCCGCCGAGAGCCCTGACCTCCGCTCTGCCGCCCTCCCGCGGAGTCTCCAGGCGAAGGCCCGCAGCCCGCGCGCCCGCCCGGCCTTTTTACAAACGTCGCCACGGCAACGCCATTCTGACGGCCGAGCTGGGGAGGGGCGTGGCGTGCGCGGTGCCCGAGGATGAGGGGGAGGTGCGCTGGCAGCACCCGGCCAATTACAGCCCGCTGCAGCGCTGCGAGCCCTCTCCGACCTGCCCCCTAGAGGTCCCCAGCCCCGTTTCAAGGATGGAGAAACAGGCTCAGTGTTCACAGAAGTAGCTCCAAGTCTTACAGCGGGGAAGGAGCAGACTCGAGAATCCTCCCTACTGACCTTAGCTCTAGGCTCGGTGCGTTGAGGAGGGGGTGGTCAGGCGTGGGAGGGTAATGGAGCTGAACCACGAGAAGCTTGGAGGTTAGTACCCCCCGTCCCACCCGAATCTCTAGTTCTCTCTGTTGTGGAGGAGAAAACAGAGTAAGCTGGGGGGACCATCACTTCTGGGGGTGGGGGTGGAGATGGGAGATGGATGGGGTGGAAGGAACACTTCTGAAAGAATGGAAGATTCTCCCCCGTGCTAGGGAAAGGGTATTAACAAGCCCACAGCCTTACTGTTCCTGTCCTTCCCTGTCAAAACTCGCGTTTATTCATTCATGTGTTCTTTACTTCTACAAACATCACCTGAGTCCCTATAAGGTCAGACGGTGGCCCCAGTGTTGACCTGGATCAGATCCTTAAGAAACTCCCCCGCACTCCCCATGGGCACGGGGCTGGGGGATGGAGCGTGTGGAGAAGACATGCAAATGCCAACTATCTCCCCTCACCCCATGTCACCTTTTTCAAATCAGCCCCTTCTGTCTGGGAGCAGAACAGACCTGCTGACTACCTACAGAATGCCTCATTTCCCTGGCAGGAAATGACGGACAAGGTGCCCCAAGACAAACTCAAAATATTCATCTGAGAAAGATGAAAGATGGCAGACTCCACTCTAGTCAATTAGAAGAAGATATAAGAGAGAAAAATCATGGAAATCGATATGGGATGGAATATATGGTAAAGATGCTCCCACATGCCTAGAGGCTCTTAGAAATGCACATTCCCTGGCACAGACCTCAGAGATTCTGATTAGGCAGCTCTGGAGCATGGTCCAGGAATGAATGTGTTGCATTCTTTCAAATTCCTTGTGCATTTGTTAAAAGCTTGGCAAAACCTCAGGACTTTTTCAACCCTGCAGTTGAATCGCAGAGCCCTCCCAGCACTTGTCCCTAGAAATCTCTTCCAGGCCCTCAGTCAGCCTGGAAGGTTCTGCCTGGGTTAGTTCCATTCGACCAGAAAGACCTTAGGAATGTATGAGGAGTGACCACAGAGGCCGGGGCCCTGAGTGGTAACTTCAGAGGAACAGAGAGGGTCAGGCTCAACTCTCCAGGCACATTTCTGCCTCAGGGCCTTTGCAGTTACTGTTTCTTCTCCCTACCAGGCACTTCCCCCAGGGATCTCCTTCAGCTCCTTCAGATTTTTACTCAAATGTCACCCTATTTAAAAGGGTCTTGGAATTCCCTGGCGGTCCAATGTTTAGGACTCGGTGCTTTCACTGCCCGGTTCGATCCCTGGTCGATCCTGCAAGCCCCATGATGCCACCCAAAAAAACAAAACAAAACAAAAGACACCCCCCCAAAAAAACATGAATAACAAAACAAACACCTCACTCTATTGCTCTTCCCTTCATCTTACCACTCCTCTAACATGCTATTTATTTAGTTTCCTTCTCTTATTTGTTGTCAGTCTCCCCACTCCCAACTCCCCCCTGCCCCCCAACTTAAGCTCCATGAGGGCAGGGTTTTTTTTTTCTCTTTTGTTCACTGCTGTATCACCAGTACATAGAACAGTGCCTTTATGAACGAATGAGTGAATGAACAGGGGCAGCCCTTGCCACCCGCCCACAGCCTTGCCTCCTACTCTTGAGCTGCTGAGCTGAACTGTCCTTACCCCAGGACCTAGGCTTCTGTAGCCTTGGCCCTCGCCAGCCCCATGCCCATCTCCATGCTTGTCTTCAGTGTCATCAACATGAGCACAGAATGCAACCCTGCTCATTGCCAGCCAGACCCTACAGAGCCCATCCAGGCCAGCCTGGAGCCGGTGCCGCCCTTGGCCCCCCGATAGGCTTGGGAGAGCCTATGTTGCCATTAGTCCATCTCTCGATGAGGAAATACTAAACGGAGAACAAAGCTGACATTCAGGCTCACTGGAGCAGAAATTGCCAAATCTTGATTGGACCCTGCCGCTCCCCACAGGATGCCACAGTCATCTCAAAGGGTGTGTGAAAGTCTTAAAACCCAGTTCCATGTCATCCACTTAAATTTCAAAAACAGAAACTAAAATACCCCAATAACTCATGGCTTTATCATAGCATGTCCTGGGCTGAGTGAGAGTTGTACTTTGCGATGATGGGGTGTTCAAAATACTGCACCTGGGGAATTCCCTGGCGGTCCACTGGTTCGGACTTGGTGCTTTCACTGCCCTGGCCCGGGTTCAATCCCTGGTGGGGAAATTAAGATCCCGCAAGCCACAAGGCATGGCCAAAAAAAAAAAGATTTCTAGCTTATATGGGCTCCTTGGTGATGCCTGTAATCAATCAATCTTCTTGAGCTCTGGGTGGCTACCAAGGCTGTACTGTATCTCCATCAACATCAGGATGCTGGTGTCTGAAAGGCCTGGGTCCAGGTCCCAGCTTTGTCATTCCCAGCTGTCCTCCTAATACTGGAGCGAGTGATGTTAACTCCGGGCTTGCCACCCGCAGGGCTCTGTCCCAGTCCTTCCTGTGGATCATCTCATTTAATCCTCAGCATAACCTGGGGCAGTAGGTGTGTGTGAAACACCTGGACCTCGGAGCTCTGCAGAGAAGCGCCCAAAAGTGTCGTGACGGGTGTTATTTCTATCACGTCACTCCCACTGGAACAGGAAAATAGGGCTCAAGAGCCATGGAGGTGTGTGACCAAGGTGACACAGCCAGAACAGGATTTGAATCTAGATGACTGTGATGGGACGGTATTTTCCCCGGGGACCACAGGTGACAGGTGTCACAGCCACGAGACACCCATGCTCACCACCTGCTTTCCCTCAGCCCTGAACAATCTGGGCTTCTGGCTGTCCTGAAGTTTGGGCAGTGCCTGCAGCAAGAGGGGGAGGGAGCTGAGGCCAGGAGGGGGTAGCTGGGGCTTGCCAGGGACCTCTCCTGCCACCCACTGGGCTTCTTTCCTGCAGGACCTCTGCCCCATAAAATCTCATTGGGCCGCAGTTACCTTCCCTGGGCTGTCCTTGACCGGGAGAGCCCATCCACTGTGCCCCCTCCCCAGATCTGCTTGTTGTCCCCTGCATTCCAACAAGAAATGAATGCTGGCCTCCTGCCTGGAACAGGTAGGGAGCTTGCCCAGCCTTTAAGGGGTAAGAGAGAGCCAGGGAAAGAGCTGGAACAGGAGAAAGGGAGTGTAAAAGAGAGAGAGAGCGCTCGAAGATCAGGAAGTAGCTAAGCTGTTGAGTAGGTGTCAGATGGGAGAGCAAAGGGCCACTGGAGGCTCCACAGTCCATTACTAACCTGACGCTATGGGCTAAGGAAATGCAGGTTTTTATACACACACACACACACACACACACACAGGTTCACAAAAATAAATTCAAACCACAAAATCACAGCTGGTCACTGAGGCCTTCTGCGGCCGTGCTCACCCCTTTCCCCTGTCAGAAAATGAGAAGTCACCCAGGTGTTTTCTCAGATACAGACAAGGCTGGTTGGGACATTCATCTCTTGCAAATCATAGATCTGCCAGGGGGCTTCCCTGGTGGCGCAGTGGTTGGGAGTCTGCCTGCCAATGCAGGGAACGTGGGTTCGAGCCCTTGTCTGGGAGGATCCCACATGCCGCGGAGCAACTACGCCCGTGAGCCACAACTACTGAGCCTGTGCGTCTGGAGCTTGTGCTCTGCAACAAGAGTCCGCGATAGTGAGAGGCCTGTGCACCGCGATGAACAGTGACCACTGCTTGCCACAACTGGAGAAAGGCCTCGCACAGAAACGAAGACCCAACACAGCCAAAAATAAATAAATTAATTAATTAAAAAAAATTAAAACAAAAACAAAAAACCACTGTCTCTAAAAAAAAAAAAAAAAAAAACCAAACCAGAAAAAAAGCTTTGCCAGGGAGGTCAGTCTGTATGTTCTGTTTGAAAACTGCAGATGAAGGGTGCTGATCCCACCTCTGATCAGCCTGGTTTCGTTTGTTTGTTTGTTTTATTCTGTCTGTACCTCACTTCTCTCACCTGTAAAATGGAGGTAATAACAGCATTGACTGTAAAGACAAAATGGGTTAAATGTGTGAAGTAGTAAACTGTGCCCGGTACCACAGACTCCTTCTGTGAATGTCCGCGTTGCTGTCTGTCTGTTTGCTTGTTTTTGTTGCTTTCTTGATGATGTGGGAGGACAGCACCATCTCAACCCGATCACAGCCATCCTGGGGAGAGCTTTGATTTGCATCGTCTCAGTCCCAACCCAGAGCAAACTTGACCTCAGAACACTCGCATATCATCTTGCTTGTTGCCCAGGGACATTTCTGGGTGTGGGTGTCAGAGGCAGGCTGAGCTCCCCTGATCGCTGCTAGAGGGATTCTGAGAATCCAGCTGGTCTCTGTGGCGTGGCATGTGCAAGACAACTCCATATATTCGACTTCCAGGCATCCAGGCAAATCAACCTCCACTACTTTTTTTGGGGGGATTAACAATGAACCACTATGAATGAGGTTAACCAAACTAGCTAATATTTACTGAGGCTTGTTAGGTACCAGCCGCTATGCCATGCACTGTTTTATTTAATTCTTGGCCCAACCCATTTCACAGAAGCGGGCTCAGAAAAGTCAAGTAACTTGCCCAGTTACAAATCTTGTAAGTGATAGGTCCAAGATTCGAACCCTAGCTGTTGGACTCCAGCATATTTTCTTTTTTGTAAAGTTTTGTTTTCAAAACATAATATACATCTCGAAAAGAGCACAACTGATAAGTGTACACTTGAAGAATTTTCACAAAGTGTATGCACCCACCCTAACCAGAACCCAGAACAAGAAGCAGAACATCACCACCCACCCCCGCCCCTCCGAGAAGACTCCCTGTGCTCATTCTTGTTACCCCCTCCCGCTTGTCTGACTTCCAATCATAGATTAATTCTGCTTGGTTTTGAACTTCATGGAAATGGAATCTTACAGATTCCATTTGCTGCCTGGTTTCTTTCACTCAACTATGTGAGGTTCGACCACGTTGTCTGATGTAGCTGTGGTTCATTCATTCTCACTGCTGCATTGCATTACACTCTGTTATCTATTCCTGCAGAACAAATTACGGCAAACTTAACGGATCCCAAAAACACACACTTATGTCACAGTTTCTGTGGGTCACGAATCCGGGCACTGCTTAGCTGGGTTCTCTGCTCAGGGTCTCTCCCAGGCTGCAATGAGGGAGGTGGCCAGGGCTGGGGTCTCATCTGAGGCTCAGCTGGGGAAGGATCCTCTTTCCAGTTCATGTGGTGGTTGGCAGGATACAGTTCCCTGAGGGTTGTTAGTCTGAGGGCCTCACCGCCTTGCTGGCTGTTAGCCAGAGATCTTGCACTGTTTCTTGCCATGTGGGCCTCTCCATAAGGTGGCTTGCTTCATCAAAGCCAGTGAGAGTCCATAGAGAGAGTCTCCAGGCAAGATGGAAGTTACAATCTTCTGTAACATAATCACAGAAATGACATGCCCATCACCTTTGCAGCATCTACTGATTAGAAATAAGGTACAGTCCTGCCTACTCTCAAGGGGAGGGGACACAGAGGTGTGAACACCAGGGATATTTGGGGGCCGTTGTGTATGCCTTTTGGTATGCACATGTGCACATATCTCTTGGGTATATATCTAGGAGTAGAATTTCTGGGTCACACATACATCCGGCTTTATGAGATTCTGCCAAACATTTTTCCAAAGTGCAGGCACCCTCTACACTCCCTCAGCAGGCTATGAGCTTCCCAGTTAGAGCACATGCTTTCAATACACTCCTCCCCTCTCTCCTTACAGAAGGGGTGTTTGAGCTGGGGCTCTTTGGGACGACAGGTCCTAATTCTGGCCCCATGTCAGAATCACTGAATTCCCGGGCCGCTTCGCCAGACATTCTGATCATTTGAGGGCTCAGATACAAACTGGAAGGTCCACTCCATGAGGCGAGGATCCCTGTATCCTTGGTGCCCGGAGCAGTACCTGGCAGCAGTTCCTGGCAGGTACCAGGTAGCTGGCACGCAATGAATGTTTTTTTGATTAAGTGAATGAGTTTAGGAAATATTGTTCAAGAGATGGGCCCCAGGGCGGGTATAAGCTGCTTAAACGGGAAGGAAACTTTGTTGTGTCTGAGGCTGTGTGTATTTTTCTGGGAAGAGGGCTCAGAGCCTCAACCAGGTATGTCCCCAACAAAGGTTAAAGACCTCTGTGATTGGATACTCTCCGGCTTAGGTATTTTATCACATGAAGAAAGACTTGGTCCCAGGGTAGGTGGCATGGGAACTGTGGACAAGGTCCCATGGTCCTTAGAAGTAAAAAGCGAGACAGTGCTTCCCTGGGGTGGCTCATAAACTGACACCTTGCTTGTTTTGTCCTTTGACCCATGGTAGTTCTTTTGGTACATCTAGCCACTGCCTGGCCTCCTGGGACCCTCCCTGTGTCTGTCTGTTGAACAGAAAATTCCAGGAGGCCTCGGTGCCCTGAGTTTCCATCAGGGGCAAGCCAACATGAGCCCTAGCTTTTGAAAAACCCCTTTCAATTCATAGAAAGCCTCCCAGTTTATCTGGTTTGAAATGACCTCATCCTTTGTCACCTTCTCTCTTGTTTTCTGGAGGTTTCTCAGCGTCTTGCTGCTGTCCGTATTCTTTTCTCATGTGAACAGTGCACCTATTTTGGGCATTTTGTCGTTGTTGTTTTGGGTCATTCCCGTCACACAATTTTTATATTCCTTTCCAGTCAGATCAACCTCATGCCTCTCTAGACATTTCTTCTCAGGTTTCCTCTGAATCATTTCGTTTGGTCTAAATATGTCCAGTGTTTCCTCCTTCCTCACTGCACTCCACATAGACCCTCTCTTTTCCCCGGAACAACTGTTCTTTTCTTTCGAATCCCTGACCCAAATTCTCATCTTTCACCATGTTTTCTGACTTCTCCTAAGAACTGATTGTTTTTTGAAACTTAAGCCTCAAATATCATCCCTTCTAATCTGGGTCTGAATTTGGATCACGGTCAAGAAGCAGGGGAGACAGGAACGTGGATGGGTAATTAGGATCCTCAGCAGAAGGGCTGAGTGTTCATCGGTGGGGGGGTCAGAGGGGCCTGGGGATGGAGGGAGAGTATCTTCTTCTGCCTCGGGTAGGGCTTAGGGTGGGGTTGTCAGGAAAAGCGCTAAGAAAAAAGGACCCATTTGACTTGAGTTCTGAAGGATGAGTAGGATTTCCGGAGGCAGAGCAGGGAGAGAAGAGGATGGTCCAAGGCAGGAGCAGTGGGAATGGAGGCCAGAACATGAGTCATCAGAGAAGCTAGGGACAAGAGTACAGAAGGAGAGGGGGGGCCAGGTGCTGAGACCGCAGACTGAAGGTCCATGGTCAGCCCTCAGATATGTTTGTCTGGCTTTCCCAGCGTGTTAAAAGACTTTTAATTAATTGCTGAAGGGAGAGGCCTCTTTCTGTGGAGTGACAGAGAAACCTATTCAAATTGTCCTCAGCATGAATGCAAATTCACTGGTTACCAAAAATGAAAAGTCTAGAGGGAACCTCTGGGTTCAGGCTCAGATGATATCATGAGGCCTTGACCTCTCTCCAGCTCTCAGGGATTCTTTGAACCATGTGGATCCAACCTTAGACAGAATCTCTCTATAATGGTCACAAAAAGGCAGCCGAAGCTCCAGCCCTTACATCTTCTCAGCTTTGAATTCCATAGGGAAGGATAAGAGTCTTTTTCTTAAGCTTCCCCCAATGGCCTCACTGCTTCTCATTTTCTCTGGGTGGGTCAAAAGCCCATTCCTGAGCCAATTATTGTGGCCCAGGAGACTGCTCTGATTGGCTGAGCTTGAGCCACATGCCCAGCCCTGCAGCCAGAGGTGGAATCAACACCATCTCTGAGAAACTGGACTGAGACTAGGAGAAAGGTGTTGTCCCCAAAGGGGGATCATAACACCATAATATTTTAGAAGAGAGGTCAATTGCTATTAGGTGACAAAAACCAGATGTCTACCACAGTAGCCAACATGTACAGATCATTGACATCTGGATTTATGCCTTTTTTTGGGAAAATGGGAATATCTGGCAATACCTGGACTCTCTTCTTGTATATAGATCAACAATCTGCTGGGGCTGAGAAGAGGCTCCCTCTTTAGATACAGCCTATGTTCTGCCTGCCCAATGCACTGATCATATTTCCTCTCGGGCTCCTGGAAGCACTTGAATTTTTATTGCCAGCATAATTTGATTCTGTAAAGAAATCTGTTTTTCCCACCAGAATGGAAGAGCCAAATGTACAGGGGTCAAATAGCTCTCCTGTGCTCCCACAAACTCCTGAGGACAAATGCCTGGCCATTTTTGATAGTCTCATTCCTTGCTCATTTTAAAAGCCTTCTTTAAACAAATATTGAACACATAGTGATTTTAGAATCTGTTATCTGATAATTCTAACATCTGAAATCTTTGGGTGGGAGTGGCAGTGGGGTGGTGTCTCAATGTCTTGTTTGTTGTGTCTGCTTACTCTGGCTCATACTGACTTATTGCTTGGATGTTTAGTAATTTGACTGTGATCTCATTCTTCATTGAACTTAATCTGTGGGAATCCTGAGGGGTCTGATTCCTGGCTGCTTTGCTCTCGGAAGTCTTTTTTGTTTGTTTCAGCTGGATGCCAGGGATGCTAATAACCTCTGAACACTGACATTTATTTCCTCAACTTGGGAGTTTTCCCACTGAATACATGGAGTATAAACTTGAGCCCCAGACCCACGTGGTTACAAACCTTCAGGGTGATCATCATCATCATCAGTATTGTGGCCATTATTAGTTTTCCCCTCCAGAGCCACATTGAAAACTACAGGTTTTCATAGGCTCCCCTTTCTGAAAGTCCAGAAAAAAAAAGTTTTTAAGCCCTCCTCTTGCCAGGGTGTGGAGCATCTTTGAGGGTGCCAGCTTAATACAGGCATCTTAGACTTGGTGAGCTCATTTTTCAAGGCCCAAGGCTTAATCTCCCTTTTCCTGCACTTACTAAAGGCAAATGGCTTCCTCATTTGCTTATGCTTTGGTTGTAGCTCACTCTGTTTGTGTGTGTGTCTGTATGTTCCTTTGAGATTGCCTACATAAAAATTGTTTTTTATTCTGGGATTTTGGAAACACACACAAAACTAGAGAAGCCTGCGATTAACTCCATGTATTCATCATCCAGCTTCAACATTTTCCCAGTGTTCTCTCATTCTTTTTTCTTCCTTTTTGAGTTTTTTTCTAGGTTAATTTAAAGCAAGTTGTGTCATTTCACCCATAAAGACATCCTAACTGAAAGGACTTTTTTTCCTTTACATTATCCCCGCCTTGACATGATCACAGCTAAAAATACTTATTATCATTCCTGAATATCATCTATTATTCAGTCCATGCTCACATTTCCTTGATTCTCTCAGAGATATCTTTTTTACTGTTGGTTTGTTAGAATCAGGATCCAGACAATGTCCACACATTACACTTGGTTGTTATGTCTCTGAAATGTCTTTAATTCTGTAACAGCAACACCCCGCCCCTGACCTTTTTTATCCCCCAGCCACTGATTTGTTGTAGAAACTGGGTCTTTAGTCCTGTAGAACATTCACATACTGGATTTGGCTGATCACTTCTTCTTGGTTTCAGTTAACTTGTTCCTCTTTTCCCCATGTTTCCTGTAAACAAATAGTTAGATCTAGAGGTCTGAGGAGATCAAAGTCTTTTTGTTGTCCAGTCGCCTTCACAGGCGGTACTGTGTGATCCATCCTGCATCACACAGTGAGCACATAATGTCTGGTCATCCTGTTTTTAACGATATTGAGATTGAATGGTAAGTCCAGTGCTAACAGACTGAGCCATCCATTATAAAGTCCCCAACGGCATTTTTTCCCCAAATAATTAACATTTTTAATTTTTAATTATGGTAAAATATACATAACATAACATTTACCATCTTAACCATTTGAAAGTATACAGTTCGGTCTTCCCTGGTGGCGCAGTGGTTGAGAGTCCACCTGCCGATGCAGGGGACCCGGGTTCATGCCCCGGTCCGGGAAGATGCCACATACCACAGAGCGGCTGGGCCCGTGAGCCATGGCCGCTGAGCCTGCGCGTCCGGAGCCTGTGCTCCGCAGCGGGAGAGGCCACAACAGTGAGAGGCCTGCGTACCGCAAAAACAAACAAACAAACAAACAAAACACACAAGTGCAAGGAGGAAGCCAGAATCTTGACAATACCTGGGCCCAAGGAAATCTTGGAAGACAGTGAGTTAAATAGAATAGTGAGGATAATGACGATGGTAGGAGAGCGTGTATGCTTTGTGGTCCTATGTACTAAGGGTTTTGTATACAAGCTCCCATTGGGAAGGCTACGAGCTAGGTGCCATTTTTATTCTCATCTTAAAGAAGAGGGATGTGAGCTAATTAAGCAGAGGGAAGGTTAGGGGGTTTTCCTGGCTGAGACCACAAGACAAAGCGGTGGTCATGCCCCCTAGACAGGACTTCATTGGCTGGAGATTTGATTGGCAGGAGAGCTGAGCGGCTTCTCCTGCCAGCAGCAGCCTGTGCCCTTCAGCCTTTCTTACACTTCAAGCCCTAAGAAAGGGCTTGCGTGCTTCCCAAGTGGCAACTTCTGTGCATTTAAAAATTTCCTCTTGAAAATCCCAGCCTTAGCCCATTCACAAAAGGTATCTGGGTCCTTTCTTGGCCGTGGCCCTAGTCGTATTCACCAAAGAGAAGAGCGTGTCCCATAAGAGCTGGCGGCTTTGGGAGGACCGGGGAAGGCGTCAGCTGGCAGGAAGCTCCCTGAAAGAAATAGAGGAATCCCCACCCATCCATGAGCTGCCTATTCTTCCCCCTTAGAAACGGGGCTTGCGATGTGTCAGGAACTGCAGGCATTTTGCCATTTAACCCTCACACTGCCCCACGGAGGAGGCCCCTTGCTAACAGTTTTGGTTGCTTTTGTAGAGGAACCTGCGATACAGAGGTCAAGCCACTTACTCAGGGTCATTCGGGGCAGCGGTGGGGCTTGACCCCTATTTGTTTGACTCCAAATCTGGCCTCTGAACTCTGAGAGACACTGCCGGCTTCTCGAGTGATGTGGGATGTGGATTCGAGTGAGCACGGCCTGGGCCGCGGTTCCCGTCCCTCTGCCACATGGACAGAGCCACAGGCCCAGTTCGCTGTGAAGGCCCAGCATCTTATACCAAGTCTCATTCTCACAGCCAGAGATATTAATGTGGAAATAGGACTTTTGATTCTTGAAAGGTCTGCTTGGTGAAGAGATGGTCAAACATTAAAACTACAAACTCCATTTTTGGGGGGGGGCAATTCTGAAGCATAAGATGTGTAATTTCATCTCAGTGCTTCAACCGTGCAACCTCTGTGAACGGGTGAAGAGTTTCAAAGTTTTATACAGGAGGCTAAAAAACTAAGGCTCCTTGTGAAAATACTAAGTGTAAAACTTAGAAAAGAGGAATTCTACTTTCTGTTAATTTCTGCTTAAAGACAACGAAGATATACTCCCTGGAAGGAACGGATACCAACACAGATGTACACAAGTGCCCTTTAGGATCCAGCAAAACTTAAAATGTATTATTGTTTTCTTCCTGACAAACAGGGATTTCTGACAACATATTAACAACAAGCCTGAAATGCAAACCTGAGTCCTGGAGTGAAACCCCCAGGAGCAATGGTGCGAGGTATCCAAGGGGGCCACCCTGGTAAGGGAGACACAGAAGGAAGGGGTGTGGAAAAGTGAACCTGGGCGGGGGAGGGCAGCAGGTGGGGAGGAAATCCTGTTTCTGCCACTTAGTAGCCAGGGAACGGTACCCTCTGTCAAATCAGCTTTCCCCTCTCTCTAAGGGGCCGACACTTGCCAGAATCCCTTGCGGGTTGATGGGAGAGATGAAGCATGTGTGGTGTGGAGCAGGTGCCTGCCCCTTGGTAAGTCTTTCCCCCAGTTGTGAATTCCACGAATTTGAAAGCTACTAGCTGTAGCTCTTCTGGGGACCCTGACACAGGTTCAACTTGGCCATTTCAGACCCTTCTCGGCTGAGGGATGTCCAGCGCCAAACAGGCTGGCACGTCCCTTGCGTTGTGTGTGAATGAGGCAGCCCAGGAATAAAGCATGTGAAACCTCATTATGTAAATCCTCAGGTTTTCAGTACATGACAATGGCTTTTTTGGGGGCCCTTCTCTGTCCCATTCTGTGGTCTGGTGTCTCTGCTTTGGGACCTAGTCTGCCAAGCCCTGGGGGCGGGGGTGGGCACTTCGGGGAGGGGTAAGCTCTCCAGAGGGCACATCAAAGGGAAAGTCACAACTCTGTCACTGGCCCAGCTCTCCCTGGCATTGCTTGGTGTGAAAGGAAACTGTCCTCTGCCTGAGGCAGCCCCATGTCACACAGAGACTAAGGCCTGTGATGTTTAATTCACAGCAGTGAGCACTGGAAACACCGCACCCAGGCTCCCTCAGAGCAGGACAGCCACTTTTCATTTCTGGGGCTCTAAGCCAGAAAGCCTGCTGTCTGGAAACTTATTGCCTGGAAGGTTCGCAGGATGGAGGGCAGGCTTCTGCAAGGAACTATCTGACCATCACCTCCTGGTTGAGGAGAAGGGCACCCTTCTATGACCTTGGCCTCCTTAGAGCTCATGCAGGCAACAAACACACACATACAAATACACACACATGCCAACCCACAGCACATACTCACATGTACACACATACATGCAAGGATGCGTGTACAAATACACATCCCCAAGTCAGAAAGACTGGAGTACTATTCTGGCTACTCAGAAGAGCAAACCCAAATCTTTATTCTCAGAGAGCTTCTTCCTCGGTGTATCCCTGGCACCTGGCAGAGCAATGAAAATCAGAATCGCTGCCTTTAAAAACACTCGGGCTGTTCACTCAACTGATTGTGGTCATCATTGCAGGAGGCAGGGAAGTCAGATCATGATGCTGGACACCCTTAAGCTCAGTACAGTGCTGTGTGTCAATTATGTCTCAATACAACTGGTAGAAAAAAGAGTTATCTGGATAGAAAGAACAAGATAAAATACACGAATTATCAAAAGTTAAAAAAATACAGACGAGCTAGACTATGAGTCTCAGAAAGCACTGTTCACAACAGCCAGGACATGGAAGCAGCCTAAATGTTGATGGAGGAGTGGATAAAGAAGATGTGGTACAAATATACAGTGGAATACTACTCAGCCGTAAAAAAGAATGAAGTAATGCCATTTGCAGCAACATGGATGGACCCAGAGACTATCATACTATGTGAAGTAAGTCAGACAAAGACAAGTATCATATGATATCACTTATATGTGCAATCTAAAAAACATGATACAAATGTGCTTATTTATAAAACAGAAACAGACTCACAGGCTTTGAAAAGAAAGTTATGGTTACCAAAGTGGAAATGTGGTGGGGAGGGATAAATTAGAGGAGTTTGGGATTAACATATACACACTATTATATATAAAATATGTAATCAACAAGGACCTACTATATAGCACAGGGAACTCTACTCAATATTCTGTAATAACTTATATGGGAAAAGAATCTGAAAAAGAATAGATATATGTGTATGTATAACTGAATCACTTTGCTGTACACCTGAAACTAACACAACACTGTAAATCAACTATACTCCAATATAAAATAAAAATTAACTTAAAAAAAAAAGAAAGTTTAAAAACATAGAGGCGGGGCTTCCCTGGTGGCGCAGTGGTTGAGAATCTGCCTGCTAATGCAGGGGACACGGGTTCGAGCCCTGGTCTGGGAGGATCCCACATGCCGTGGAGCAACTAAGCCCATGAGCCACAGCTACTGAGCCTGCGCATCTGGAGCCTGTGCTCTGCAACAAGAGAGGCCGCGATAGTGAGAGGCCCACACACTGCGATGAAGAGTGGCCCCCGCTTGCCACAACTAGAGAAAGCCCTTGCACAGAAATGAAGACCCAACACAGCCCAAAATAAATAAATAAATAAATTAAAAAAAAAAAAAAAAAAAAAAAAAAACATAGAGGCAAGCTAGACTATGAGTCTCAGAGAGGTTAAGCTGACACATATATATGGAATCTAAAAAAAAAAATGTTCTGATGAACCTAGGGGCATGCCAGGAATAAAGACACAGATGTAGAGAATGGACTTGAGGACATGGGGAGGGGGAAGGGTAAGCTGGGACGAAGTGAGAGAGTGGCATGGACATATATACACTACCGAATGTAAAACAGATAGCTAGTGGGAAGCAGCTGCATAGCACAGGGAGATCAGCTCAGTGCCTTGTGACCACCTAGATGGGTGGGATAAGGAGGGTGGGAGGGAGACACAAGAGGGAGGGATGTGAGGATATACGTATGCATATAGCTGATTCACTTTGTTATACAGCAGAAACGAACACCACACTGTAAAGCAATTATACTCCAATAAAGATGTTAAAAAAAAAAAAAGCTGCCTGAAGTCACACAGTAAGTGGCAGAACAAGAGTCTAAACCTATGTCTGCCTAACGCTAAAGCTATTCTGCCACCTTCCTTTGCAATGAGCGAAGGCATTCTGTGCTGCCTGGATCCCACTGGGACCTCAGTTGGCTGTTTCTAAAGGGAGCTGAGGGGCAGCCTCAGAGGCTCTGCTCCGAGCAGGGACCTCTCACCTTCTGCTGCCTGATCGCCCTGGTGACCCTCTTCTCCTGGTGCAGCCGCTCTTCCATGTGCGCCAGGGCCTCCTTCAGCAGCGCCTTTTCTTCGGCCTCTTTGGAGATGTCGTCCTTCAGCTTTGCCACCTGTGACTGGTACATCTGAACCGACACTTTGCTCTGCCTGAGCACACGGGAGAGACAAAGTCTCTTTTCTCCTCAGCTTTCTCACTCACCACCAATGCTCCCGACCTGGGAGATCCTCAGAACACTTCCATATATGCCTGGCTTCGCGGTTTCCTTACAAGTGGGGGGAAGGCTGAAGATGTGGGGACTAGAGGGCAGAATAAATAGCCCATTGGCTGTGGACGTGCAGCATGAAGGGGGCAACGGTTATGCTACCAGCCCCTCCCAATTTCCCAGAGAGGGTGGGGGAACGGATACCACTGAAAATAGGATGGAATTATGAAAAGCACACACATGGTGAAACACCAGACACATTTATAAAAGGTGCACCTTATTCCTTAACAGTAGGGTACTTTAACTGCTGCTTTCTTGCCCAGAGACTTGGGTCCATCAGGCCCTGAGTCACCATCCCGCCTCCCCCCTCCACACCCAGGCCTCTGTCCTCTTGTCCTGGTCCCTACGGGTCTGCAGCTGCCCCGAGGTTTAGCCTGGAGAATGGAGGCCTGGGCCTTTTGCCGGGGACACGGGCCATACTTGAGCTGTTCAATGTCCTTCTCGTATCGTCTCAAAAGCTCTTCTTTTCTCTGCAGCTGGTTCTTGAGTAGGGTGATCTTATCAATCACCAGGTAGAGGTCTCTTTGTCGAAGCTGGTGGACTCTCTCCCTCTCTTTTGGGGAGAGGTGTTTCATGGACACGTGACCTGACATACCTTTGATGTTCATCATAGTCTCGAGGGTTTTGCTCATATCCAAGTACTACGAGAAAGCGTTTCACAGGTAAGAGGCCTGGCCCAAGACCGCTGGTGGCCACTTTGAGGAGGCAAACATCTAATTCTGTTTCATTCATTTTCTGCAGTTGCAGAGAAGAAACACATGCTTTGCAAATGAGTGCATTTGGGGCTTTTAGTATGACTTTCATTTTCCCCCGCATCCATTTACACTATGCCATTTTGAGAACTGGTGGGGGGCGGGGAATGACAACAGATATAAACATTCATTCTTACTACCCAGTCTTCCAAGGAATTGGGCTCTGCAATTTCCAGCCCATGCTGGGATAGGAGATGGGTCTCGTGGAGCTACTGTAACAACTAAACATGTATGTGAGGTTGATGTGTAAACTATCTGCAGGGCACGCAGGTTTGGACAGGAGGGGACTGATGCTGGGTATACCTACCAGCTTTTCATTAAGATCTAAAGCCTCAGCCACATCTGTTTTCCATAACTTCTCAGTGGCCATGATGGACCCTGGGCTGGAAAGGCCATTTTGAGGCTGAAATAAAAAAAAAGAAAAAAGTCTCTTGGCATTCCATTATGATTTTCTACATCCAGAAGAATAACCCGAACAATAATGGAAGAACTGGAAAGTTACTAAAGAATAATTTGAGAGAGTTAATTTTTTTAACATCTTTATTGGAGTATAATTGCTTTACAATGGTGTGTTAGTTTCTGCTGTATCAAAAAGTGAATCAGGGCTTCCCTGGTGGCGCAGTGGTTGAGAGTCCGCCTGCCGATGCAGGGGACACGGGTTCGTGCCCCGGTCCGGGAGGATCCCACATGCTGCGGAGCGGCTGGGCCCGTGAGCCATGGCTGCTGAGCCTGCGCGTCCAGAGCCTGTGCTCTGCAGCGGGAGAGGCCACAACAGTGAGAGGCCCGCATACTGCAAAAAAAAAAAAAAAAAAAGTGAATCAGCTATACGTATCCATATATCCCCATATCCCCTGCCTCTTGCGTCTCCCTCCCACCCTCCCTATCTCACCCCTCTAGGTAGACACACAGCAACGACCTGCTCTCCCTGTGCGATGCAGCTGCTTCCCACTAGCTATCTATTTTACCTTTGGTAGCATGTGTGTGTATATATGTCCATGCCAAGAGAGTTGGTTTTAAATCCAGTCTGACTCTGTGAACTGCTTTCTTTATGACTGTGCTCCTACCCCTTCAGCGCACGACTGCCTTTGAAATGATGCATCACTTGTGCCGTTCTTTGGCCACCGTCTCGTCTGTCTTCCCTTTAGGCCAGTGGTTCTCAACCGGGGGTGACTCTGGCCACCCTACCCCCTCCAGGACATTTAGCAATGCCTGGACACATTTGTGGTTGTCATAATTGCTGCTGGCGTCTAGTGGGTGGAGGACAAGGATGCTGCTAAACACCCCACGATGCATAGGGCAGTCTCCCAAACAAAGAGTTACCTGGCTCAAAAAATCAGTACCGCTGATGTTGAGAAGACAAGCTCCAGAAAAATGGGCACCATGCGGCTTTTGCTCACTATCTCCCTCCTTGTGCCTAGCATGGCACCTGGCAACGAGTGGTGCATAGTGGGCATGTTTGTTGAATGAACGAATGAAGGTTAAGTGGAAAATAGCCTCCCTCCTTTTTATTAAAGGAATCTCTTTTCTGTGCAGCAGAAACCATACCCTCACAAAATTTGGCCCAACCTTCTCCTAGCTCTGGAACCTGGTGGGTGGGCATCACTTCAGACCCTTTCCAGAGACAATGCAGATAGTGTTTGCAGCTGCATCTCCCTAAGACCCCAACCAGCCAGCTGGCTGCTGGAAGCCCAACTGACTGCATGGAAAGGCCACCAGACTGAATAGGGGACCTGATCTGAACGACTACAAATAACCATAGTAAGCCTCCTTAAAAAATAAAGTGGCTTTTAATGCTTGCCATGAGCCTCTCTTAGCCCTAGCATTTGTTGGCACTACCTGAAAACCTCTGAGATTAAAAACAAAACAACTGGCGGCACCGCCCAAGTACCCAGGAGGAAGGCACGGGCCCTCCCTGCCTGAGGGATTAGAAGTCTAAAGTGGATGAACACTTAGTGACCATCTTGTTGGAGACCCTCTTCCTACGTGGTATCTGAGACTCAGTGGAAATGTAATTCTCTGTCCAAGGTCACACAAGGCAGCACCAGTGGAACCAGAAGTCTGGGCTCTGGACTTACCATATGTTTCTTCAGTCATTCATCACAGAATTATTGAACACCTACTAGACTAGATGCTGGAGATGTAATGCTATCCACTTATCTCAATACCACGTTTAAAAAACCTATCTTTTGGACCCGGAGGAAGATGGCGGAAGAGTAAGACGCGGAGATCACCTTCCTCCCCACGGATACACCAGAAATACAGCTACACGTGGAACAACTCCTACAGAACACCTACTGAATGCTGGCAGAAGACCCCAGACCTCCCAAAAGGCAAGAAACTCCCCACATACCTGGGTAGGGCAAAGCGGAGAGATTCCCGCACAGAGGATCGGTGCCGAGCGGCACTCACCAGCCCGAGAGGCTTGTCTGCTCGCCCGCCAGGGCAGGCGGCGCTGGAAGCTGAGGCTCGGGCTTCGGTCAGAGCGCAGAGAGAGGACTGGGGCTGGCGGCGAGAACTCAGCCTGAAGGGGGCTAATGTGCCACAGCTAGCCGGCAGGGAGTCCGGGAAAACTCTGGAGCTGCCGAAGAGGCAAGAGACTTTTTCTTCCCTCTTGGTTTCCTGGTGCGCGAGGAGAGGGGATTAAGAGCGCTGCTTAAAGGGGCTCCACAGACGGGCGCGAGTCACGACTGAAAGCGCGGAGCCCAGTGACGGGCGTGGGACGCTGGGGCTGCTGCTGCCGCCACCAAGAAGCCTGTGTGCGAGCGCAGGACACTGTCCACGCCGCCCTTCCGGGAGCCTGTGCAGCCCGCCACTGCCGGGGTCCCGGGATCCAGAGACGGCTTCCCTAGGAGAACGCACGGCGCGCCTCGGGCTGGTGCAACGTCACGCCGAACTCTGCCGCTGCAGGCTCGCCCCGCACTCTGTGCCCCTCTCTCCCGCCCGGCCTGAGTGAGCCAGAGTCCCCAAAGAGGCTGCTCCTTTAACCCTGTCCTGTCTAAGCGAAGAACAGACGCCCTCCGGCGACCTACACGCAGAGGCGGGGCCAAATCCAAAGCTGAGACCCAGGAGCTGTGAGAACAAAGAAGAGAAAGGGAAACCTCTCCCAGCAGCCTCAGAAGCAGCGGATTAAAGCTCCACAATCAACTTGATGTACCCTGCATCTGTGGAATACATGAATAGACAACACATCATCCCAAATTGAGGAGCCAGGAGTCAGTGCTGGGCCTCTGAGGTGGGAGAGCCAACTTCAGGACACTGGTCCACAAGAGACCTCCCAGCTCCACATAATATCAAACGGCGAAAATCTTCCAGAGATCTCCATCTCAACACCAGCACCCAGCTTCACTCAACGACCAGCAAGCTACAGTGCTGGACACCCTATGCCAAACAGCTAGCAAGACAGGAACACAACGCCACCCATTAGCAGAGAGGTGGCCTAAAATCATAAAAAGTCCGCAGACACCCCAAAACACACCACCAGACGTGGACCTGCCCACCAGAAAGACAAGATCCAGCCTCATCCACCAGAACACAGGCACTAGTCCCCTCCACCAGGAAGCCTACACAACCCACTAAACCAACCTTAGCCACTGGGGACAGACACCAAAAACAACGGGAACTACGAACCTGCAGCCTGCAAAAAGGAGACCCCAAACACAGTAACATAAGCAAAATGAGAAGACAGAAAAACACACAGCAGGAGAAGGAGCAAGATAAAAACCCACCAGACCTAACAAATGAAAAGGTAATAGGCAGTCTACCTGAAAAAGAATTCAGAATAATGATGGTAAAGATGATCCAAGATTCTATTTCCCAGATCCAAAATCTTGGAAATAGAATAGACAAAATGCAAGAAACAGTTAACAAGGACCTAGAAGAACTAAAGATGAATCAAGCATCGATTAAAAACACAATACATGAAATAAAAAATACTCTAGATGGGATCAATAGCAGAATAACTGAGGCAGAAGAACGGATAAGTGAGGTGGAAGATAAAATAGTGGAAATAACTGCTGCAGAGCAAAATAAAGAAAAAAGAATGAAAAGAACAGAGGACAGTCTCAGAGACCTCTGGGACAACATTAAACGCACCAACATTCGAATTATAGGGGTTCCAGAAGAAGAAGAGAAAAAGAAAGGGACTGAGAAAATATTTGAAGAGATTATAGTTGAAAACTTCCCTAATATGGGAAAGGAAATAGTTAATCAAGTCCAGGAGGCACAGAGAGTCCCATACAGAATAAATCCAAGGAGAAATACGCCAAGACACATATTAATCAAACTGTCAAAAATTAAACACAAAGAAATCATATTAAAAGCAGCAAGGCAAAAACAACAAATAACACACAAGGGAATCCCCGTCAGGATAACAGCTGATCTCTCAGCAGAAACCCTACAAGCCAGAAGGGAGTGGCAGGACATAATTAAAGTGATGAAGGAGAAAAACCTGCAACCAAGATTACTCTACCCAGCAAGGATCTCATTCAGATTTGATGGAGAAATTAAAACGTTTACAGACAAGCAAAAGCTGAGAGAGTTCACCACCACCAAACCAGCTTTACAACAAATGCTAAAGGAACTTCTCTAGGCAAGAAACACAACAGAAGGAAAAGACCTACAATAACGAACCCAAAACAATTAAGGAAATGGGAATAGGAACATACATATCGATAATTACCTTAAATGTAAATGGACTAAATGCTCCCACCAAAAGACACAGATTGGCTGAATGGATACAAAAACAAGACCCATATATATGCTGTCTACAAGAGACCCACTTCAGACCTAGAGACACATACAGACTGAAAGTAAGGGGATGGAAACAGATATTCCATGCAAATGGAAACCAAAAGAAAGCTGGAGTAGCAAGTCTCATATCAGACAAAATAGACTTTAAAATAAAGACTACTAGAAGAGACAAAGAAGGACACTACATAATGATCAAGGGATCGATCCAAGAAGAAGATATAACAATTGTAAATATTTATGCACCCAACATAGGAGCACCTCAATACATAAGGCAAATACTAACAGCCATAAAAGGAGAAATCGACAGTAACACAATCATAGTAGGGGACTTTAACACCCCACTTTCACAAATGGACAGATCATCCAAAATGAAAATAAATAAGGAAACACAAGCTTTAAATGATACATTAAACAAGATGGACTTAATTGATATTTATAGGACATTCCATCCAAAAACAACAGAATACACATTTTTCTCAAGTGCTCATGGAACATTCTCCAGGATAGATCATATCTTCGGTCACAAATCAAGCCTTGGTAAATTTAAGAAAATTGAAATTGTATCAAGTATCTTTTCTGACCACAATGCTATGAGACTAGATATCAATTACAGGAAAAGAGCTGTAAAAAATACAAACACATGGAGGCTAAACAATACACTACTTAATAACGAAGTGATAACCGAAGAAATCAAAGAGGAAATTAAAAAATACCTAGAAACAAATGACAATGGAGACACGATGACCCAAAACCTATGGGATGCAGCAAAAGCAGTTCTAAGAGGGAAGTTTATAGCAATACAATCCCACCTTAAGAAACAGGAAACATCTCGAATAAACAACCTAACCTTGCACCTAAAGGGTGCAAAAAAAAAAAAGGCAAAAAAACAAAACAAAACAAAAACAAACAAACAAACAAACCAAAAAACCAAAAAAAAAAAAAAGAGAGCTTAAATCAGCCAGAGAACATTCCCCAGCTTAGAGAAGCAGGGACACCCAGGTCAGCTACATCCTCGCGCCCCGTTAAGATCCCCAATCAGAACCTGGGCCTCAGATGCTCTTGTCTGTATGTTAAGAAGAGTTAAAGAGAAGCTCTCTCCCTCCATCCTCGAGGAATGACACAAAATGCCTCCAATAACCCCACCCTCTATTTTGCCTCACTCCACCCTCTCGGGGCAGAATCAGTCTAAAATTTTCATATTTACTCAAGTTAATGACAGGAACCTGATACACCACAGGCTGCAACCTCCACATTTCAAGAATCAAATAAAACGTTCACCGCCCCACCCCCCACCCCGGAGATGTTCTGTGTCAACACTGTGCATTAGCATCACTGTTACTAACCTTATTTTTTGTCTTGTTAAAATATTAATATGAACCACTCCCAGTAAGCAGAGCAGGAACTTATTCAATGTTTTATTACCTTAAGAAAGTTTTCAGACACATCGAAAGCATATGCCACCAGAAAACACGTTACACTGTTTATACTGGGTAAGTCGTGCCCAGCAGAGAGCCGTCAGGTTCTGAGAGCTGGGAGTAGGCAGAACATGCATGTGGCCCAACACATGGTCTGCAGGGTAAGGGGGGATGGGATGGGGTCAGAACAGGCCTCCTTGTGACATCTCTCAGGTAACTCATCTGTTAAACCTAAAACGGGGGTCATTCTAGCCGCCCATAAGTGCGAGATGGGTTCTGTAAAACCTTTTATGCCCTTTGGAGGATACGCCAATCAAAGGTGACCACTCACTTGGGAGCGAACTAGAATGTTCCATTTCCTTACCACGTGAACCCAATGGGGCATGCTGGTAAACCTGGCCATCGGTGCCCTGTTACTTCAGGTCACTGCAGCAGCTCCCTTCCAAAACAAGAGGAGGAAGAGAAAAGGCACGCCCACGAATGCGTTTCTCCGTTTACATCCCAACCTGCCAGAAAGCCCACAATCCTCTGGGCTCCCAGGCCACCTGCCCCGAGCCCTGGTATCCAGGATACCGCATGAAGCTGCTGCTCTTTTAGCAGGCCCTCACTAGCCAGACTTGAGTGGACGGCTGCAAGCTAATGAGTTGTGTGCCCCAGCCAGGGAGAGGCCCTGTCACGTGGCTCTGGGATCAGGTCTGAACGCCACCAACTGCTGTGCACACATCAATTTACTCAACCCAGGGTTTATTTGCTGTGACAATCATGGCCTTCACCTGGAAACCTTCATCACTACTAGGGCAGATTCAAGGGTACCTAGAAATGAAAGGCCGTCCAAGCTGGTGGGTAAGTCAACTCTCTTCTCCTGGAAGATGGCAGCAGAGGCAGCAGTAGCCCCACGGCCAGGTCAGACTTTTTGCCACGGGCTGTCCTAACTCAACCACGTTGATACCACTATTTACACAGTGCTTCTCATTTCCCCAGATGAGGACGTCTTCTGTCACCCACAGGAACCCAGGAGATAGCAGGAAAGGAAGGTAGTACTATCCTCATTCAACACTTGGAAACTGAGGCCCAGAGATATTAAACCCCAAGTTCAACATGAAGTACTAGACCTATAACTCAGGTCTTTGGTACCTGGTCAGCTGGGAAGATTCAAAAGGCCCAAGAGGGCCCCAGTTAGAGGGATGCAATCCAGCTGTGACGAGCATCCCACAGGCCTTCTCTGTTGGGGGTCAAGTGGGCTAACTACACTCTCCTAGCTAGGAGGGTGATGGCCTCTAAATGGATGGCAACCATCGCCACCAGCACTTTCTCTAACTGAAAGGTGAAGAGGCGGGGCGAGTCTGTCGATGCAACACATTCCTTGGTTTATTTTCTCCGCTAGAAATAAACGGGAGTGTCTGAAGGGCAGCCCAGCCATTCCCGAGCAAAGTCAAACTGCTTTTGTCGGACAGCTCTCTGTTCAGCGGCTATAAACCGAATGCCATTACCCGCAAAATGTAACCATAAAGGCCATAAGCCCGACGTTGTTAGTTAATTAAATGCCTCATTAACTTTTTTAAAAACATGACTTATTCAATTCATAGAAAATTTAACCATCACCGCTAAAGGCACAAGCATGTGGTTGCACACTGGCGTTTCAGCCTAAGAAATAGAAGACTTTTTCCCAGGAGGGAAAGGTTTGAGGTCTTTGGCCACACAAGTGATCTATTTAACGCGGATCTGAAGCCAGAGTGTGTTTCTAAACTTCCAGAACCAGATTATCATGACATAAAGCTCAGACAGCCTTTATAGTGCACATGGTATCTTTGGCTAAGCAGAAGAAAATAACCAAGAATGCTGAAGACAAAACTACAGGAAAACCCTCCCAAACCACACCCTTATCTGCTTAAGCAAACTGTCCTTCAATTTGAAAAGGTTGAAGCTGCCACATCTCCCAACTGGGCCATCATCCCAACATTTAAAATTCTGCCCAGAGAAATCCCAGAAAGTTGGATTCAAAGTTGAAAGCGTTCGTCTACTTGTCACAATGTTCAGCATCAACACTGGTGATCTGTGGAATCTACATATTGAAATTTACATTTGAAGAAAAAAACAAATCCGACCCTAAACATTCCCAAGGCTTCCTGTGCAATCAAAGGCCAGGTAGCCTAAAAAAGGATGGATCAAGTGCCCCTTGGTCCAGGCCTCAGAGCCACCAAACCAAAATGGAAACTGTCTTAGAGGACCAACGAGGGTCTTTTGACGTCTCTGGTCCCAAAGGGAGACTGCTGGAAATGATGCCAAGTTCACAGGTGGGGCTCGGAGCCCCGCCCTCCACGGCGGGTGCAGCAGCACCCCGCCCCCCCATCTCCAGCATTTGCTGGAAGCGGGAGTCTACTTTCTCAACCCTAACCCAAAAGTTGGGGTTGGGAGTCTCCCCCCCAACTCCAGCGTTTGCTGGAAGCAAGGAGACTATTTTCTCAACCACGGGGGGTCTAGCTCCACACTATGTGCAACATCTGCTCTGTCCTCCTAGGCGCCCGCTCTCAGCTCTTGGGAAACCAACTGGGTGCTCCTTGGACTTCACCTGCAAGTAACTGCGCTAACTACCAGAAAGTGCTCTCTAGCTAATGGAGAGGTCTCCAAGAGACGTGTAGATATAAACAACAGCACATTCAACCCACAACAACAACAAAAAACACCCCCAAACTAAGCATAGCCCTAGTGCTTCCAACTTCCCACCCACAGTCATGCCTTAGGGCCAAGGCAGGCACACTTCCAAGGGCTCACGGCACTATGGACCGGGGTGGGGGGACACGACGGGAGACGGGGGACAGGGGCACAGAGCTGGCTGAGGGTGTGGGCGCCAGGGCTCCGGGCCAGCCTGGGTCCTGCCACCCCAGTGCTCAGCCACACCTCCACGCTCGCCTGCTGAACCGCGTTTTACTGTCACCATTCAACTCCCAGAGGGCTGATGCCAGCACAGAAAAATGCCTTTGCCCTGTGGGCTATTACATCACAATTGCTACTGACAAGTATGGTGGGGGAACTGCACAGGGCAGAGAGAGTCATCTGTCTTACAGAGGTTTTGAACTGTCAAAAGGGCAATTCCAGTGTGAGCCAGTCTTGCTGAGGAGCGTGGTGGGCTGTGGAGCACTGCTGGATTGCTACCTGTACGGGTATCAGCTAACCCCTCTGAGGCTCAGTTTCCTCATCCGAGAGTGGGCTAGTACGCGTTACTACCAAGTGAAGATGTTAACAGGGTGAAAGGAGTTACTACAGATCACACGGGCTTAGGCAGATATCAGCTATCTTTCTATGTTGCTCTAGCAATAGAGGCCATCACTGTCATCAGCCGTGCTGGGTTGGGATACAGCAGTGTGGACAGGGAGTTTTGTGCAAGGTTCAACCCCTGCTCCCCGCCCATCAGCCCTCGGCTCCCGTGCCCTCTCAGAAAGAGACTGCTCAGGTCTGCCCCACTCCCATCCCTACTCTGCACAGACACTACCCACCCGCTACCCCACAGGGGCATCACTCTGCCCCAAACAGCACAAGTTAGTAGAGCTAATAACTACTCTCCTACTCTCTTTCTTGCTATTCAGATTCCAAAAGGGCTCATTAAAATTCCCCTGGTCGCCAAGCCCTGGGTTAGGTCAGATTTTATATCAGAGATAAGTGAGCCAGACTGGCCGAAGCAGCCTACCTGCCTGAACGGGAACGGAACATCAGAGAGGCCTGCCTTTCTTTTCACACCACGACTGAACAAGCCACCAAAGAGCCTGCAGTGTGAGCGGGAGCCAACGCAAACACCCTGCTGGAACACCCAGCCCAGCCCGCCACGTGGAGGGGGCTGGGCTCTGAGACACGCCCCCCATCCACAGCCAGTGTGTCCCCCACCCAAGGAGCAGAAGCCAGCGGATCCTGATCCAGGGCACCCACAAGGATGCTCACCTCATAGCCAAGCCGGGAGGCCTGCTGTAGGAGGGTCTCGCCCGCGTTCTTATTGACAATAAGTCTCCGCGCTTCCGGTGGCATCGGGCGGGACTGGGTGGTCTCTGGAGGGGAGCTTGAGCATGTCAGCTGCGAGGCCTGGGAAGCTGGTAACAATTGCTGCAAACAGTCCAAGGGCTTCTGGTCCTGCTTGGCCGGCGAAAGATCATAGTCGGAACTGGGCTCAGGCCGCTTTCAAAATCTCCGGACGGTCACCTATCACGAAACCAGGCAGCGCACACATTTCAGGCTGTCCTTCCACCACCCGCCTGGTTCGCCTCCTCCCTGAGTTACAAACCTGAGTGGAGGAAAGCACTTTTCCTCCTCTCTGTCTGGGGGAGGCGGGGCGCGAGGAAGGGGTTGCATTTTTACTCGCTGGAAACTTCACCGCCACCCAGGAGACACGTCCCCTAGGAAGGGGCAGGGACGTTTTGGGGGGAGGGGTTCAGGAAAAGGAAAGCTTTGTCCCCAGAAGCAGAGAAGCAGGCAGGCGGGATGTGCCTGCACGGGCCCGGGGGGCGGGGGAGAACCAGGGCCAAGAGGTACCTTGCCATCCGCATTGTCCACCTAGGAGTCCCCTGGCAGCGGCAAGCCCCGCCTGGGCTCCTGAGGGATCAAAGGCTTGGTTTTGCACGGTTGCTTCGCGGATGGTTTCTCGCTGTTGTCGGTGTATTTCTGCGGCAGGGGCGAAGGCTGCCGATCCATTTCTTCGTCCATGCACAGCACATCTGTCAGGGGGAGAAGCAGCGGGCGTTACACAGTTGTAGCCGGTGAGGAGAGAAAAGCCCATTGTTAGCACTGATCGTTGGAGCAGCTTCAGTTTTTAAAGATATACCAATTATGTTTTCAAAGCACTAATATTTTAATTATCCCACATTCAACCGGCAAATAGGCTAACCCACGAAACGCCAAATGGCAAGTCGCTTCAAAGGGCCGCAAGAGAGGGCAGAAGCCAGCCCTTCGTGCGCTCCCGTCCCCACCCGTGGGGGGCCTGGGTGCTCGGGACAGGGCGACTGCGGACAGCCTGAGGCTGGAATGAGGGCACTGACAAGCGCCCGGGGTCACCCAAGACTTCCCTTCCTGCCCAGCCGGGCTGGGTGATGAGGAGCAGCCCAGGAAGTCAAGCTCCCACCTCACTGTCCATTCCATAAGGAAGTGTGCAGGCTGAAAGGACCTCAGGAAGAAAACTCCCCGCTCGCCACACGCTACTCTTGTCAACTTGGATGGCGCTCAGGTCCCCTCCAGGGCCGTTTCCCACAGAGGGCGGGTGATCCAACCTCCAGGAGTGCCCCCCGCCCCGTGCGTACCTTGTTCATTGTCACTGCATTTAAGGGACTCCTCCAACCAGCTGCTGTTGCTTTTGGCCTCTGCCCTTTTCCTGCCAGGTTTCTCTTCGGAGATGCTATTGCCCTGGGGGGTGACCGCAGGCTGAACCGCCTGGGTCACTTCCTTCCTGCCCTGCCGGCCAGGTTTGCTCTCTGCTCCCGACGTTCTCTAAGGTGCAGCAAGCGGCGCTGCTTTCTGGGATGGAGCCCTGTTAATTCAATGCACACCTCAGGTTGGTCAGCTCACTATAATGTGGCTCTTCTAAGTGGTTAGAGGAACTGTTTGTCATTTCCCTCTCAGGCCAGTCAGCTAATGGACAAATAACTACAAATTAAAGAAGAAGCCCCCCAGGGCGGGGGGGTGGGCCGAACAAACTGTCTTACACATCACTAACAGGGGTGGGGGAGGGGAGGGGTGTGGTCACTGTGTTGGCTGGAACTTGTCACCAAGTCTCGGGAGGGGGCCTATTTGCCTTTGGCCACCTTTGGGCTCCAGCCCCGGCAACTGGCTTTGGGGGGGTGGGGGGTGGGATGGGGGTGGGGGGTGGGGAGGTGTGAGTGGCTCCCCCCAGGGATCCAGGGTGGGACTGGAACTTTCCACTGCTCCGCTCCAGGACTTCCGTAGGGTGCCCTGCGGGCCCGAAGCCAAACCGAGCTCACCTTTGGAGACCCGTCTCCGCTTGGCTTTCAGCAGAGAGTCCTCCGGGAGCACAGTGGTCTCAGTGTGGTTCCTATTGCCAGACACCTTGCGCTTTCTGTTCAGCCGGAGGGTGGGGCTGCGTGACGCGTCCGGGGCCGCCTGGTCGGCGGGGGACTCTCTGGGGGGCTCCGTGTCCATGTCCTCAGGAAGATCACTGTCTTCTGGGGCTTCGAAGGGGTCAGGTTTGCTTCCATCATAACACTCCCCTAGGGGAGGGGAGACAACCCGGAAAGGAGGGAACAAAGGTCACCAGGAGCAGGCAGGACCCCCACGCCCAAGGCAATCTGCTACCAACAGACCACCCCCCTTTGGAGACCAGGGGCCTCACACGCCGCAAGCACAAAACCCTCAGAAAGACGTCCCAAAGGAAGGACAGCTGAACACAACCAGCAAAGAAAGCACAAAATGAGGCGCGTAGCCCACTCACAATCCATCCTTCAAGGGTCAAGGTGAGGCATCTACACCATCCGTCTATAGGCATGTGAGATCACTCCCTAACTGCTTAACTCTCCAAGGTGGCTTACTTTTAAAGGGGGGGTGAGTGACCTCACAGTAAGATCCAACCAATCAGAGCGGAGCTACAAATGACTATGGAAACAGCTGCTAGTCAACAAAAAAGGCTGATGTCATCAAGAGACCAAATAGCCCCCAACTGCCATCTACACAGACATAGCACCAATGTTCACTTGGGTCAGCAGGGGTGAGGGTGAAGAAAAAGGGTAGGGAAAGAATGGTGGGAGGCTGGGAAGCTGGGGAGACCAAGGCAAGAGGAGCCTGGCAAAGGGAAAGGAAAGGCTTCCTGGTGCACACACAAGGGTCAAGGGCAATTTCAAAGAACTCAACCAGATTGCTACAAGTCCGTCTGTCCTCTTTCCACACCCGTGGGGGGAAAAGCATTTCACTGCCATCGAGGGGCTGCTCCTAGTTCCTGTCTAGGAAGAAGGCCCTCAGTGACACCAGTCACCCACCTGGCACGTCTCCACGCCTTCCTTCCCAGGCAACAAGCATCTAAGGACATTTCAAAGACAAGACTCCAACCCCCTTCATGGGGGGTGGGGGGTGGGGGGGTGGCGGGCAGGGCTGAACTGCTCACACCCCAGCTCCGCCTGTGTTGCTCCTGCCCCCCTGCTCAATCTAGCATCCACTTGGGGCTTTTCCTCCAATCACCCCAGCCTAACATCACTCCTCACTTTTGCTCTAGCCAAAGAAACAGTTCAACTGCTTTGCTAGTCACATTGTTTCTAACACACAAAAAATTCCATAATGATCACTGTGCTGTTAAAGAGTTCCCCGAAGATGACCCTGTGTCCATCACCGGCCGGGGGTGGGGGTGGGTGTATGAGTTTGGTATTTCATTAACACCTGAGCTAAGCTCCCACAGCCCGTTTTTCTAGATGAAATCATGGACACACCCCTCACATGCTGCTCGCATTCCTCCTCCTCTCCCTAGACCACTTCAAGTATCACTCCCACTTCTGCCCAGCCGGCTGGTCCCCTGATCAGCCTCTCTTGGGGGGCATTCCCAGCATTTAATGGCAGCCAGTTGTGGGGATGAACCTAACCCTGGCCTGGGCTAGCCTGACCTGTGTTCTCAATGGTGGAACACACTTAGCTTTTCTCCAAGGGTATCCCAAGGTGGGAGAGATCCCCATCTACTCTTGCCAGAATGGTGGAATCACCCCAACCGCGAGGGTCTCCTGTCATGGCAGCAGGAGAAACCCCAAACTCCTGGCCTGTGCTTACAGGTGATGCAGCCCAGGCTACCGCAGGCCCGGTGAAGACGGCGTGCTGCAACTCTCACTCCGGCTGCTCTGTGACCCTCTTAAACACTTGCGCAGGAATGGCGCCACTTTACAACTCGGCCCCCTTCACTTGTAAAGTGCGAATGTTATTGCTAGCCTCCCTCCAGGGTGGGCTTCATAATCACGGGCCGGGCTCAGCACAGAGAAAGGCTGGAAAAATCCCTTTAACCAAAAGATGCCAAGACTTTCAGACCAGCCTGAATCTCAGGCCTGAAACGTAGGAAATTTTAAGAGGTGAGCCCTGCTGGTTACACCATTGGACTTCTCTGGTCCAATCAGCCTTCCCTAAAAGCTCCGTGGGAGGGGATCCATGGAGGAATGGAAGGGCTACCTTAAGAACCCCCATGTCCAATTTGAAAGTTTCTTTTTCCAAACTAGGTCCATCCACCCATCCCCCAACCCCGGAGCCTTTTAGGGCAAAGACCTCAATTCCCCTCAGCTAAGGCCCCCCAAGACCTTACGCTAGTGTGACCTTACCCAGGCCAGTAATAACCCTGAAGGACACCCACCCCGACTGCCCAAGATGCCCATGGCCACCAGCTATGGGGTAGAGGCTCCGTGTCACTTGGAGCTTCTCAAAGACTGTTCTAACCACGACCCACAGGAGGATGACCCTTGAGGGCAAAGGAGTTGGGGAGATAAATAGATACACGGGGATCCTAACCATCAGGCTTTGCCATCATTGCTACTTTTGGCCCTTCTAAAAGTGGGAAGCCATGTGCCCTTGGTCACCCAGTCTAAGCAAGATGTGAACGTGGTCCCTGCAGCATGGTCCTATGACTCACAGCACATATATCCCAAATTCATTATGGTTGTACCATAGCATCACCTCACAGAAGCATCACCACAGCAACATTTACAAGTCACTGTGGCAGCAAAGCACCCTCACCACTGTTGAGCCATGCCCAGTGAGGCCTAAACAAGGTGAGAGGGTTCTGAGTCGCTGTAAGGCTCCCCAGGATTAAAATCCCCTTCTCTGTAGCTTAACTATAATAGCACCTCCAGTCAGGGCTAACCTTGTTCAAAGTTAAACCCGCTACACAAGGAGTGCAGGGGATCTCTGTTCCAAAGTAGTTTACAAACATGCAGGTGCTCAGCTGGAAGAGAAGTTCCCTGAGCAAAGAAGTTTCATGAAGCCCCTCAACTGAGGCTTCCTCCAGCTCCTGGCCAGGCACTGCCACTGAGCAGGTCCTAGGCCTGTCCCAGCCAAGTGGCTGGCAAGGGAGATGGTTACTCCAAGTTTGAGAAGGAAGGGACCAATGCCTCCTTGCCCCGCCCCATCTTCAAATGCCACTGAGGGTTCCTAGTGATGAACTTCCAAGTCTGAGGAACCTCCAAACTCATTTGGTGAACTTCCAAAATAAAAATTTCACTCAGCCACCCATGTGATCATAAAGAATAAATGAGTATCTCAGCCACTGTGTTTTCAAGTTAATTTCTTTTTTAAACAAGCCCCTAGCAACAAGATGCACCCGCACCAGGACAACCAGGGCCGCGCAAACAGCACCCACCACCTTAGAAGCTCCTGGGCCCTCCATGAGTAGGGGCTGCCTCAGAAGGGGGAAGGCATCTTGAAGGCATCCTGGACCCTCTCTGTGACCCCTGCCCGCCCCAAATCCCCGCCCCAGCTCCCATGTGCTCACAGCTCGGCTCTCGGCCACACCGACACCCATGAGAAGGACCTGAGCCCATATCAGCTCAAGACATGATGGCCCAAGAACAAGAAGGCCCATTCATATCCAGCTGAATGGAATGAACACCTGCTGGGCCTTGGACGTGGAGGCCGCAGTAAGAACAGTGGCCCCTTCAGGTGACCTTTCTTGACCAGCTATTTACAAACCCCACGTCTCTACAAGACAGAGGGTGGGTGGGGAACCCACCTTCGTTGCCCCAACCTTTCAAACGGAGCCCCTCACCTTCCCCAACCCTTCTCCTGACCTCCCATGGTGGCCATTCATGGCTCACTGGGCCACGTCCCGGGTGCTCCAGGAAGAGACCCGTCGGTCGGTCTGAGATTGGAGGCAGGCGGTGGGGGGAGGGGGCTTTCGGAATCATCTGGGGCTCAGGCCCTGCTCCCCATCAGCCACACCGAGTTCTCGTCTCCACGCTCAGCAGGAAAGACTGGGAAGGATGCACACAAACGTCTCTGGGAAGAAGGGCGGGTGAGGCCACTGAGACGTGAAGGGCAGCGGCCACCCTGGGTTTGGCCACGTTGCTGGAGAAAAGGGCAAAAAGACTCGAGGCCGGTTACCTGCCCGCTCCCTTCCTCCAGCCTACCTCACCGTCCACCCACAACAGGCAGATCCCCTCCTCAGAAAAGTGCATCCCCGTGAACTTGGCCGTGCCCACTTTTATCACATCTCTCTGACAAACTTCCCCAGGAGCTGAGTTATGAGGCCACTCAGGAGGGTAAGGGTTGCGTGTCAGCTGTGAGCACAGGCAAGGAGGCAGGCCTTCTTGCTGCTTCACTCCCGGGTGGCCTGGACCCTCCGTTTTTCATTCCAATCCCGAGGGGGAGGAGCTCGGAATCGTCTACTCCAGGCACATCAAGAGCCCCATCCCTCGGGTAAGGCCGCCACTGACTAGCCCCAGAAATCCCCTTCTACGGGAGCCACGTGGGACACACCGGTCCCGCTGTGGCTTACCCAGAACCCTGGCCACAGGCCTTTCTCTGACCCCAAACATAAGCTGGGGGAGGGCAGTGCTCCAAGCAGCACAGAGAAGCACACGCTGCTGCTGACCACAATTCTCCCGAACTGCATCAGGCACCCACGACCTAAGCGTGCGGGCGAACGCCGACCCTACGACCGGGTCCAAGGGCCTGGGCCTCCCAAACGTGCCCACCACCCCCGACTGTCCCGTCTCAGGAGGATTGCACGCCCACCCTGTCCTCGACGTTCACCGAGGTGCCCTCACTCACCATCACCGGTGAGGTTTCTGGGGTCCGGAGCAGGCTGCAGGCCACAAGCACGCACACTGAAGAAAGCGGGAGAAAGACCTCCACTTGCTGCCAACGCATCTCATTCGCCCAGGAAGTCTCGAGGGCCAAGCCCGAAGTCAACCCCAGTGGGGGAGCAGCTGATGGGACCGCAGAGTGTGACTCGAGGCCAACACGAGCTTTCTCTCCAGTGCGGCCTCCAGAACAGAACACACCCGTCTGGTGGGAAGAACGGCCTCGTTGATCCCACGGCCTGGGAGCGTGGTGTCAGCTCCTCCTGACTGCAAACGAGCCTCCACAGAACACAATGATGCTCAACTCTCTGGGGCCTTCATCAGCCCTCATCGCACTTGAACGAAACCTCTGCCTCTGGAGGGAGAATCCGAGTACTCTCCACTCCCTCCCACAGGAGACTGTCACTCTGGAGGGTCTGGCTCTGGCTGCAAGTGTCATCCCACTGCTACCAAAAACCCGTGTCCGTACCTGCTACACAACAGAACACATACCTGCTACGCCGGAGGTCCTGCACTGCCATTCCTCTGCTCTACTGTATCAGACTATTACTAACTACAGGACTAGCATTGCTCCGGAAAAAGGAGACGCGTGCCAGGAAACAGCATTTCATAGGTGCTTCACTCCTGGATGCCGCAACGCTCCAAAGGACAACCAGCCTTGCAATCCACAGCTGGGAAGGGTGGCCAGAGCAGCCCGTTCTCCGAACAGCCAGCACCCAGACGCTGGGCCGTCGGAAGCGTACTGCTTCCTCTCACCTCCCTCGGCACTGGGAGCGGAACCGCCCCGTTCCCACCGACGTGGTACCACACGCGAGCCGCCTGGGTTCACTTACATCTCTCACTGTCGTTCTGGTCGGCAATGGCCTCCTCCGGGGCGACCGACTTTGGCTTTTTGTGCTGACTTCCTTTCAGCCTTTCCCAGTCAGCGGGGCTGAATTTGCGCACCTCGGAGTCTTTGGTCGTGGGGTGGCCACCTTCTCGCTCTTTCATCTCCAACTTTGAGAAGCGCATCACTGCACGCTACAAAGAGAACGGAGATGGAAAAAAGACACACCTTACCACCAAAGCTATTTCACTGCCCTTACCTTAAAGGAAAGTATCTTCAAAGAAAAGTTTGCCCAAAACCAACCACAATTTATGATACAACTGAGATATTTTAAAATTAAACGATAAAAACGTAAGAGTGTCTATGTGTAACCAGTCACACACTCTTTCTTCGTAAAGCCATATGTATGTAGAGATATATGTGGTGTGTATGTAAAGCCATACATACACTGTGGCATACAGACAGACATTCTCTTTCGAAGGTAAATAAAACAAAACAAAAACACAACGCAAAGAAAGCGAAACAAAAACACAACAGAAAAGAAAACAAATGCACAGTGAATAAAGATGACCATGGCCCACAAACTTCCCTTTGTATATTTGGAAATGAAATTTAACTCAAAAGGTTTATGGAAGATTCTAGTAATAAAAATTTGAAGAACTGACCTCACAGTAAGCAGCGGGTAGACATAAAATACTGTCCTCTTGTAATCCTTCCATCTATGTAATTAAAATGGGCACTCAATGGATCATTTAGATAACTTCATCCATTTTTATAAGCATAAACCAATTTTTTTCTTAACATTGCAAAACAATTTGTCTTTGTGTTTTAATTAAAAGTAAAATATCTTAAGGAAATTCCTATACAACATCTATCATTCACTAGCAAGTTAAATACATACTCTATCCCTTTAAGCAAGGTTTGTGTTTTTGTTTTGTTTGTTTGTTTGTTTTTTGGGTGGAAAAAAAAATTGCACGAATCTCACAGACATGCGGCCGCTACACACCTCCACCAAGTATCACGTAAGGCATTCTAAGCAGCGCTTTTAGGTATATTTGTTAACGTACAGTAACGGCAGAGAAATCAAAGCGATTGATAGGTAAATGTCATGCAGTCTTCTAGACATCCTTCGCAATAATTAAAACTTCCGTTATCAGCATTCGAGTGGAGTTCGCTTAAAATCTACAGAATAACTTCAAGTATCCACTTACGTCCCCTTACTGGACACATTTCAAACATTTCAATTACCCTAAGCTTCATTAACCAAATCAGCCCGGTGTCCTGCCCTATCATACCCCCGGCCCCCTCCTCTTCACACATTAAAAAAACCTGACAACTGGTCAGGCTCCTGAAATTCAGGTTGGGGGGGCTCACCTGCAATGCCCGCTGCTCCCGGCCAAGCTGACTGGAGTCTCCGTACAGTCCGGTAGCGACACACTTGAACCGGTCACCCACGTAACCAGCGGAGTTGGCGATTCTCTTTGCCAGCTTAGATGGCTTCGGGTTCAGAACTTTGCCATCGGTTGATCCTGCCTCGTAAGCTCCGTCTTTCGTGTAGGTGGGGGTGACGTCCACACTCGGTGGGGACTGCCCACGCAAAACGGTTTGGGATCCTCTTGGGTTTTCCCGAACGTGACCGCAGAGCCGTCGCTCCCCAGGGTCGGCTCCAAGAATGGAGTCGAGACCGGCGTCGCCAGGTTCTCCTTGTTGGTTACCACTGGAACATTCTCCTTGCTGAAGCCGGAAACTGGCTGGCCCGGAGCCTGTTTGAAAGTATAGGCTTCGTGGAAGTCACTGATGCGCCCCAACTCCTCTCTCAGGGCAATGAAATCCCGGTGTGGCTGTAGGGCCACATTTTACTTTTTTATTTTTAATATATGTTCACATGTTTCCATAAAGGATCCAAGGTGGCCCATAACGTAAGGACACACAATATTAGCTTTAAAAAAACATGAAAAAAAAAAAAAGGGAAATCATGATCCTGGAAATGGGTTGCATCCTTTTAAGGGGTGAGAATAACAGAATGAGTGAGCCAAAGATTTGGGAAAGGATCTCACATTTCCAAATGTCCAAATCTTAAAATTGCACCAAGTGGGAATGTAGCTGTGGCAATATTAACCTGAGAGAGCTCTATGATCGTTTTCTTTACTCATCACTTGGTTGCAAGGTTATAAATGACAGGGTAAGTGAAGGAGGGCAAGTAGACAGATAAGAGTCATTTCCTGATTCTCAAAAGAAGGGGCATCACCTAGGGAAGGGGACTCCAAAACCCTACAGGAATCGTCTGGATATACTAAAGTTTCTAGGTGGCAAAAGTATCTCATTTGACCCTAGGAGCCAAATGGAACTTAGAAAAGTAGTGAAAAGCTACTCAACTGAATGCAAGTCATATGACTAGGAGCATGTCAGTGAAAAGTTCAAGGGAAGATGCTGTGGAAGAGCAGTTCACCTTGTGGTTGAGCATCCTCAGAGCGTGCAATGCGAGGTGCAGTACCTGCTCTGTCTCACAGGGACCCTCCAACCTCTAAACGCATCTCTCCTGGGAAACTGAATTCAAAGAGTCAATTTAAAAAAAAGAGAGGGCTTCCCTGGTGGCGCAGTGGTTGAGAGTCCGCCTGCCGATGCAAGGGACACGGGTTCGTGCCCCGGTCCGGGAAGATCCCACATGCTACGGAGCGGCTGGGCCTGTGAACCATGGCCACCGAGCCTGCGCGTCCGGAGCCTGTGCTCCGCAATGGGAGAGGCCACAACAGTGAGCGGCCCGCGTACCACAAAAAATAAATAAATTAATTAATTAATTTTAAAAAGATAAAAGTCTCTAGTAGAGAAATTTTATCAGAGCCTAGTATTAAGAGCTGTAGAGCCACAAGTTTCCCACGATACAGCCTTAGCAGAGGCTGTTAAGGCAGTGACAGAAAATTTGTACCGAGGGAAATAGCAGAAGAGTTTGCCTACAATTCACGAAAAGGATCCCTGCACTTGGCCTGAAGGAAATCAGCAAAATTTGTAACAGCTTGTGTATTTGTATGCGGGATTGAGAATGAATTTCATTTTTTAATTTCTCTGAATTATCACATAAGATTCAGAAGATGCTCTCTCTGCCTAGAAGCCACCCCACTGGGATAACTATGCCTACGGAGTGCCTTTGCCTATGACTCCTACTTGCTAACAGACTGGCAGCCTGGCCCCAGGGCCTGGTCGCTGCTCCCAGTGCAATGGTGGATATGGTGTCAACGGTTGCAAAATCAAAGCCCCTTACATCCTCTCCATGCCTCTGTCCCACCCCCAACCCCACTCACCATTGATGTTCAGGAAGGGGAAGGTGTCCTGGATGGGAACGTGGTGCTGTGACTGGTCCAGCTCATCTTCCTCATCTTCTTCATCCACACCATTATCTTTCTCATCCCAAGGAGCAGATCCAGTGGATCCTACCCGAGAAACACACACACACACACACACAAAGGTCAAAAGTGAGGCGCTCACGTTGCACTGTCATCCCTGCAGCTGACCCACTGTTCAAGCTAGGCACTGCCAGCACAGAGGTTCCTTGGGTTCAGTGTGCACCCTCAATGCCAAAGAGTGGGAACCAAGGGTGTTCACCCCACTCCCAGCTCCTCCTACGGAGCCCCAGTGCAAGCTCTCATCCCCTCCCCTATCCAGGAGCTGCAGACCCTACTCCCTTCTCCTAGAAATCTTTTAATTCCTACTCTAAACCCCTTTCCACACATTCGCATCCCTTCTAAGGACCCAAGGAGCACAGCTTCTCTCCTTTATAAGCTTAATGTGAAGACAGACCCTTCCCTCATGGCAGAGCCTCACTAGATTCACTGGAGGTCAAGTCTAAATTATCTGGCTCTTAGTCAGAACTGGCTAAACATTGAGTAAATATAGGGATCAGGTGGTATTCTCCTAGGAAAAAATACCATACAAATTAAATGATCACTTACCCATCATTTATAAAGAGAACTTAATAGCCTTCATAATGTCATGGCAATTGATTCTTACAACAGCCTTTGAAATATGCAGGAAAGATGAGAACCCAGATTTTATAGTGGAAGAAGCTGAGGCTCAAAACGTTGAATGACTTGATTCAATGTCCCACAAGTAGTGAAATGGAAAGACCGAGGTTTATAACTCAGACCTTCTAAGTTTTAAGCCCTCCTTCTTCTAAACTACCTGGCCTCTCTTCTCAGTGTTGAGTCCCAAGAGAAGTTATTTTTTATAGAACTCAATACCCCCTCTTCTTTCTAATGCTTTACTGTTCCACTGGGTGGGCAGGAAGACTGTGCTGAGTTTATATCTTTTGTTCTCTGGGTTCTTTCTAGGGACAGCATTTCTTGCTTTATTTACCAGTCTTCAACTTTGTAAGCGAGGCGACTTTCAAGTCGACTATCGCTTTTAGGGTCCAGCCCGGAACTTGGCACACTGTCCACCTTCTCCCCAGCAGCTGGGGCCTCACCTGGGTTAATGATAGAGCCCTGGGGCTGGGAGATGTCACACACTTGATATATCTTCACTGGGTTCATGGGCACCTCCTTGGTGCCGTCGTACATCAGGTTGAATTCCCTGCTCTTGTTGAGCGCACAGCGGAGCTGGGCCTTCAATTTAGCTGGGTCGGGGTCGTCCACCCCTTCCTGGTACTTCCCCTGTCTCCACAGCCCAGGCCTGAGGGATAGGAAACTGCAGTGAGTGCCTGCTTGTTGCCCAGAAACACTGGAAAGTGTGCCCGCCCTCCCTCGTACAGACACAGATACACACAGCCCTGCCTGACCGCCCCATCACCCCAACTCCAATTTACAGAGACTGCAGCAGAAAACACCATGTTGGGGACCAGGCAAGGCAGGGCCTGAGAGAAACTAAGCCAAATGCAAATACAGTATTTTAAAAAGAGGAGCCTCATCTCAAGTGCTTGTGCCAGCATCATCTGTCAAGACAACAATGGCCTTAATGAAGGGTTGAAAATAAAGAAAAATCTGGAACACGTATACACCAAAATACTAATGGTAACTTTTGGATAGCAAGACTTCAGGTAATTTTGTTTTGTTTTGCTTGCCTTATTTGTTTTTCACATGAATTGCTTATATAATAAGAAGAGAAAGGGAGGTGGCGTATGATATGAAGAATTTAGGCTTGCTGTTCCCTCTCCCTTCAGTCTTTAATCTGATGCACAAATAACTGTTGAAACCAAGTACCTTTAGGAGTAGCAGCCCATAGGAGGGCAGGAAGCACGCTCTGGGGGTTCAGCTGGCCTCAGTGCGAGGCTGAGGGCCTCAAGTCCTAATAAACTCATACCACCTGCCTTTCCCTGCTTCCTCAAACTCCCACATTGGGAACATTTTGCTGGGAACACCAGTGGCTGGTGGCCTGGGCCAAAACCAGTGTGGCCCCGCCTCTCTGGTTTTCAATTTCCAGGTCTAACAGGCATTTATGTGTCTGTTCACGGGATATCAGCCCTCCCCCACTGTTAACCTATCTCAGATGTCTACACTTTCTTCAGGGCTGTGACGTATGTGCTGGTGCAGAAAAGGGGGATGTCTTTTGCAGAGGACTCAAGATCAAGAGAACGAGATGGACCGGCCAGACTGCTCCCACTTGATGTTAGGAAGATAAGGTCGCCATGTAGTTAGAATTCTACAGCGGAACATAGCCTATAGAGTCTATGGGTTTGTGGATCCACAACTTTTATTTTTTCAGTAATGCCAACCAAGCTCGTAAGAGACTGACATATAATCCAGAATGCCAGTCTACTCGTTTTCAAAGGGGGATAAAGCTGGTCAGTGACCAGCATGGTTAAGTCCAATAACCTGGACATAACCATGTATGATCTCAACCAGTAACTCCTGTATCTGGTTTCTAATGACAATTCCAAGAACATAAGACCCACTCAACATTTAAATCCAAATTTTCAGATGACTCCAAAGCTAAATGGAAATGATTTGATATTGAACTCTAAATCTGCATTATCTAGACTATCTCTTACCCAGTTGGGTAACCCAGAAGCGACAGTAAGAGGCTCCTGCTTTCCCAAAAATCACAGGGCGTGAAGATGAAAAGCACTGGAAAGGCAAGACCCCCAGTGAATTTGCAAAGCTGCTCTTGTGTCTTTGTCTTTTTGACCTTGAAGCCAGGAGAAATTCTAAAAATACAAATGTATTAATTTTTAAAACTTGACTTTACTGAATATTGTTCAGATCCCCAAGCCTACAAAAATAATTGTATTTTTTTAAAAATGCTCCCTCTTCAGACTGTACTACAAAGCTACAGTAATCAAGACAGTGTGGTACTGGCACAAAAACAGAAAGATAGATCAATGGAACAGGATAGAAAGCCCAGAGGTAAACCCACGCACATATGCTCAACTTAATTTTTTTTTTTTTTTTTTTTTTTTTTTTTTTTGCGGTAGGCGGGCCTCTCACTGTTGTGGCCTCTCCCCTTGCAGAGCACAGGCTCCGGATGCGCAGGCTCAGCAGCCATGGCTCACGGGCCCAGCCACTCTGCGGCATGTGGGATCTTCCCAGACCGGGGCACGAACCCGTGTCCCCTGCATCGGCAGGCGGACTCTCAACCACTGCGCCACCAGGGAAGCCCTTCAACTTATTTTTGATAAAGGAGGCAGGAATGTACAGTGGAGAAAGGAAAGTCTCTTCAATAAGTGGTGCTGGGAAAACTGGACAGGGACATGTAGAAGTATGAGATTAGATCATTCCCTAACACCATACACAAAAATAAGCTCAAAATGGATTAAAGACCTAAATATAAGGCCAGAAACTATCAAACTCTTAGAGGAAAACATAGGCAGAACACTCTATGACATAAATCAGAGCAAGATCCTTTTGGACCCACCTCCTAGAGAAATGGAAATAAAAACAAAGATAAACAAAAGGGACCTAATGAAACTTAAAAGCTTTTGCACAGCAAAGGAAACCATAAACAAGACCAAAAGACAACCCTCAGAATGGGAGAAAATATTTGCAAATGAAGCAACTGACAAAGGATTAATCTCCAAAATTTATAAACAGCTCATGCAGCTCAATAGCAAAAAAACAAACAACCCAATCCAAAAATGGGCAGAAGACTTAAATAGGCATTTCTCCAAAGAAGATATACAGACTGCCAACGAACACATGAAAGAATGCTCAACATCATTAATCATTAGAGAAATGCAAATCAAAACTACAATGAGATATCATCTCACACCAGTCAGAATGGCCATCATCAAAAAATCTAGAAACAATAAATGCTGGAGAGGGTGTGGAGAAAAGGGAACACTCTTGCACTGCTGGTGGGAATGTGAATTGGTACAGCCACTATGGAGAACAGTATGGAGGTTCCTTAAAAAACTAAAAATAGAACTACCATATGACCCAGCAATCCCACTACTAGGCATATACCCTGAGAAAACCATAATTCAAAAAGAGACATGTACCAAAATGTTCATTGCAGCTCTATTCACAATAGCCCGCAGATGGAAACAACCTAAGTGTCCATCATCGGATGAATGGATAAAGAAGATGTGGCACATATATACAACAGAATATTACTCAGCCATAAAAAGAAACGAAACTGAGCTATTTTTAATGAGGTGGATAGACCTAGAGTCTGTCATACAGTGTGAAGTAAGTCAGAAAGACAAAGACAAATACCGTATGCTAACACATATATACGGAATTAAAAAAAAATAAAAATGTCATGAAGAACCTAGGGGTAAAACGGGAATAAAGACACAGACCTACTTGAGAATGGACTTGAGGATATGGGGAGGGGGAAGGGTAAGCTGTGACAAAGCGAAAGAGAGGCATGGACATATATACACTACCAAACGTAAGGTAGATAGATAGTGGGAAGCAGCCCCAGAGCACAGGGAGAAAAGCTCGGTGCTTTGTGACCGCCTGGAGGGGTGGGATGGGGAGGGTGGGAGGGAGGGAGATGCATGAGGGAAGGGATGTGGGAACAGATGTATATGTATAACTGATTCACTTTGTTATAAAGCAGAAACTAATAAAAAATAAATGAATAAATAAATAAATAAATAAAATACAAAAAATACAAAAATAAAAATGCTCCCTGCCTCAAAGGAGTTTACAATCCCTTAAAGGAGACAGATGAGTCAATAGATCAGAAATATAGATACTATGTGAACACCAGTAAAACTGCCTAATCCATAAAGAGTCGGGGGGTAGGTATGGTTGGCCAAGTTTATCAGAATTTATGATTCTAGGGCTGAATCTTGAACATGGGTAGAAATTAACCAGGTGAGAAGCGTGGGTCAAGATACTCTAAGCAGAAGAAGCTTTATGGGCAAAGGCAGAGGCTGAAAAGCACAGTGCTTAGGGGACCTACAAGCAGTTCAGCTTGCGTGGAGGCAGCATGAGATGAAAGTCTGGGCTTGTAAGTAGGAACCATGCCAAGGAGTTTGGACCTGATTCTTAGAACACTGAGAACCACTGAGAGATTTAAGCAGGTTGTGATGGGATCAGATTTAAGCTTTAGAAAGAACCCTCTAGCTGCAGGACTGAAAAGGGTTTGAAGGGAGGCAAGGCATGAAGATAATACATAGTCTCTATATAATCCATATAATAGTGTCACTAGGGTCTGAACTAAGGAGGTGGCGGTAGGGATAGAGGATACAGGTAACGAAGGAGCCGTTAAAGACGCTGACTTGACAAAGCTTGATGAGGAACTGATTCCTTGAAGAAGGTGAGAGAGAAATCAAGGATGATTCCCTGGTTTAGGGTTTGGGAGACTGGGTGGGTGGTGATGCTGGCCACTGAGATAGGAGCAGGTTTAGAAAGATGATTTCCCTTTGGAAATGTCGGAGTTCAAATGTCTGTGGAAGGCCTAGGGGAGGAGGCCCAGCATGCCCAGGGCAGTTTCTTATCCCCACTCACCTCTCACATCACCTGAGGGACTCTCCCTGCCTGCCTCCAGCCTGGAAGAAGGTCCACCAGATTACTGACATCTCTGCCCTGTGGGCAAGGACCAATTTCTTTTCATTTCTGTATCCCTGCTCAGGCTTTAGCACACAGTTGGTCAATGTGTATTTGTTGAATTGCCTCAAATTTACAGAAATACACTTCTTGGGGAATGAATAAGTTGCTATTACAGATGCAAGACCAGAAAAACAGCCATGAGCAGAAGGCCAAGGAGACACTGCAGAAAGTGCTGGAGGAGAAAATGTGTTGCAGAACAGCAACTGCAGAGCAAACAGGTGTGGGGATGCTCCATAATCCTTGGGGCTGGGAACCCTGGGGCAGTCTGGGTGGCAAGGGAGCCAGCTGCACAACTCCCTGGAACCCCCAAGGCACCACCCTCTCCTCTGATCTCCCTCAGCGGTCCCTGGTCCTGGCCGAGCACAACTGTGAAGAGTGGAAGAGCCAGTACGAGAGTCACCCCCAGCATGCAACTGTCCCCTACCCTGCCAGCCCAGTAATCATGAACGCCGTCTTCCTTCTCTTTTTTACAATGTGGTACATATGGATTTTTTTTGAATGAGATTCAACCAGCTTTTAAACCTTTCTTCTTTCTAACAGTATCAGTACTCTCTGACTCTCCAAATGCGCCTTTTCAAGTTGATTTAATTTATGGAAAAATCACCCTTCATACTTTCCCTTTCTTTTTTAAACCTCCCCATGGTAGTGTAATGTAGTAGAAGGAGATTTGGCCTGGGAGTTTGGACACCAGGGTTCTAGCGGCAGTAACCCACAGTTACACACGTTATATTATTAAAGAAAAAAGTAACTTACAGAAATGTATGAGGCCATTATGCACATACACACAAACATATATTCACTCATATATCCATAAAAAAGTAGTCTGGAAGGTTCTATAAGATGTTAAAGGTGTTCATCCCACGGTGGAGGAGATATACGTTAACTATATTACCCTCTTAAATTTTTACAGTAAATATATATTACTTTTATAATTTAAAAAGCCAAACTTTTCATTTTTAAAAACCTAAAACATGAAAGAAAACTGGAAAACCAACAAAATTAAAACAATCCCTAAGTCTGAGGCGACGATTTTTTTATCCGAGTCCAAGTGATGAATGAAAATACTAAGAATGGTGTGTGACACCTCAAAGTATAGAAAAAAATACAGTAAGGCAAGTAGGCATTAAGATAATAGAATATAAAAAGTTACCCAGATATATTCAGACAATGGACTACTATTCCAGTAATAAAAAGAAATGAATTACTAATATGAGCTACACGGATGAGTCACAACAACATGAGGAGCCAAAGAAGCCACGTGCAAAAGGGTACTTGTTGTATGCTTCCATTCATATGAATTTCTAGAATAGGAAACACTAATACATAGTGAAAGAAAGCATGTCAGTGGTTGCCTGATGCCAGGCCTGGGAAACTGACTGCAAAAGGACAAGAAGGAACTTTTTGCAGGTATTGGAAGTGTTCTGTATCTTGACTTTGGCGACGACAATAGAGATATACACATTTGTCAAGACTTATCAAATTACATGCTTAAAACGGGTACACCTCGTTGAATGTAATTCATACTTCAATAAAGTTGATTTTAAAGTTAAATTAAAAAGTCACCTATGGGGACTTCCCTGGTGGCACAGTGGTTAAGAATTCGCCTGCTAATGCAGGGGACGTGGTTTCAAGCCCTAGTCTGGGAAGATCCCACATGCCGCCGAGCAACTATGCCCGTGCGCCACAACTACAGAGCCTGTGCTCTAGAGCCCGTGAGCCACAACTACTGAGCCCGTGTGCCACAACTACCGAAGCCCACGTGCCTAGAGCCCATGCTCCACAACAAGAGAAGCCACCACAGTGAGAAGCCGGCGCACTGCAACAAAGACACAATGCAGCCAAAAATAAATTAATTAATAATAATTTTTTAAAAAATAGTCACCTAGACGTCTGAGTGAGACAGAGTTCCTTTAAGCTTTCAGTCCCAGCTCTTCTCTGAAGCCTCCCCTCATCTACCCTGGCAGCATGTGACCACTTTGCATCTCTTTAACACCTTATATTTATCGGTTCCATTCAGATTGGATGCTTGAAAAGTTTTGTATATTTTATGTCTATCTTCCATTCAACTTGGTTCCTCTAAGGCAGGAACAATCATCTCTTTCATAAATTGAGACCATTACAAAAACAGAATTATGTTCCCTTTCCTCTCAATCAGGAGAATTTGAAGTAGGATTGATGAAATCCTGGAAATCATAAGCAAAAATGTCATTTCTGCATTTTTATGGCCACAGGGTCCTGTTTTCATCAGATTCTTGAAGATATCACAGAGCCCAACAATGTTAAGAATCTCTGCTTTGAATCCATGTGCTTTCACCCAGCTCTGTGGTACAAGGCACCCTGCCCCTGGGGCAATCTGTCTGTGGTCCCTGCAAAGATGATAAACCCACATCAGAGACACTCACTCTTCTGCATGTCAGTGGACTCCACTGCCAGCTCTTCCTCCACAATGACGTCACTCTCGCCATCTTCAAGATTCATTTCTGTCTCATCTAGAACACTGTCTTCTTCCTCTTCCTCCTCCTCATCTTCCTTGGAGACATCCTTTAATGTGGCAAGTAGTCTGTTGTAACCAGAAACTTGTTGTAACCAGAAACGAGCTAGGCCGGCGCCGGGGCAGCGTGGCACGCGGCGGGAGCTGCCCTGTCACTACCCCCGGGGCACCGGCGGACCAAACGCGGGGACACGCGGGCTCCCACCGGGAAAGGACGCCGGCAGCGCCGGTCCCAGCCTTGCCTCTCCATACCTGTCATAGAAGGGATGCTCCTCGCCGAAATCCCTTAGATGATGCTTCTGCTTTTTAGTTAGGGAGTTGAGCAGCTGGCTCTGGCTCCGGCTCCGGCTCCGGCTCCCGCGTTTGCCCATGGGGAAGACGTCAAGTCAGCCAACCTCCAAGAATCGCGTTTTTCACCTGGAAGTCGTCTCGTCAACCCACTCACGCGGGATTGCCAACGGCGCTTTACGGCGGAAGCAGGGTGCCATAAAGCAGACCCGCTTTACGTCGCGCTTGTACGACAGGCGTGGCTGTGAGAATCAGCCTGCATAAACGTGTAGTAACTGAGATGGTTGAATGCAGTGCCTTTCTATTATGCCATAATACAAATACCAACTAACATTTAAGGCTGCCGGTGCATCTCAATTCATCCTCACAACAGTAAACAAATAGGCCTTGTTAATAAGCCTGATATTGGAGATGAGAAAGCTGATGCTTACAAAAGCTTACACACACACTAGCAAGAGAGGAGATGGAAACCTAATTCTCTCTGATGCGACCACAGGCTTTTCCCACTAGGATCTGCCACGTGCGTGTGCTATGTGAAGAATGAGGACGCAAGGCTGAGATTCCCGCCCTTACCCTACCCCCTCATTTTCTGAAAGTATTGCAAGGGCCCTTGGTAACACATCTGTTCTGGCATTTTTCATGTTATAAAAGCAAAAACACATCCAGAGAGGTAAAGTGACTTTCCTAAATCACCCGGAGAGTCGATGTTAGAGAAAGCAGTAAAACTCAATAAAGTGTCTCAAAACTGAATTGGGGCAAATTGGGATGGAAAACTTTTAAAGGGTAAGTAACTTTTCTATATCTGGGTCGTGGTGGTGGTTACACCTGGTATACAATTACCAAAATTAATCAAACTGTACCTTTGAAATTGGTACATTTTAATGCAAGTAAATAATAATCTCAATAAACAAAGAGGTAAAAACAGCGCAACTGGACTTAATACTCTAGAGACAGGCAGAGTGTGCAGGGATACTTAAAAACCACAGGATAGGGCTTCCCTGATGGCGCAGTGGTTGAGAGTCCGCCTGCCGAGGCAGGGGACGCGGGTTCGTGCCCCAGGTCGGGAAGGTCCCCCGTGCCGCGGAGCGGCTAAGTTCGTGAGCCATGGCCGCTGAGCCTGTGCGTCCGGAGCCTGTGCTCCGCAACGGGAGAGGCCACAACAGTGAGAGGCCCGCGTACCGAAAAAACAAAACAAAAACCAAACGATAAACACAGAGACACTTTTTTTCTAATAGTAACTTACAATGTCAATCATAAACCACAGAATTCACCTGAATATTTAAGGTAAAATAGGAGCCATCAAAGATAGTGTTCACTGCCTCTGCTATTAGAGGAGTGTCTGTGAGAGAATTGGAGCTTTGTCCAATACCATGTCACACCTATAGAAGTCGCACTACAACTATTAAAATCCTAGTTTTGTCGTCCTGGGGACCATCTACTCCTAATTAGATTCTGGGAGCTTAGGGTGGCATATGGAGGCAAGGGGAGGGAGTATCAAGAAAATGTGCAAACAGCAGGTAGTGCCAGCAGATGGCCCAGCCAAGGAACCCAGAAACAAACAGACATGTGTCTTCTGTCTCATTTCAAGATTAAAAAGTACAGTCACTTACGTAAACAAAAGGCTGCTTGCAAATGTCATCATACATACTAAGGCACTAACCACAGTATAACCTGGCTATGACAATAAAGTCATACAATGTTTTTTCTCCTCCCACCCTATTCCAAGTGCCCCAGCTTCCCTCCCCAGAGGAAACCAGTTTCTTGGTGTTCTTCCAGAGATCTGCTATAAAAAGCTATACTCTTGAGCACTTGATGTGACTCTTTACTCTCTCCTGCTTTCCATGTCATTGTAGTCCTATGGACAGCTCTAGACTGTTCCCAGGTTCAGACACAACTGTGCCCTAGCTTCACCCAAGTGCTCTCATCATTGGCTCACTGAGCCCGCTTCTGAAAATATTTATATTAGCCTTTGACAACATAAAAGGGGATGCTTTGTGAAATTTTAACCTGAGAGTTCGGAATTGAAACATATTTTTCATGCCTCCAGTGAAAGTTCTCTTAGTAAAACCCACACAAAGAAGATGCATGTGCCAACTAGTGAAGGCCCTGGGAAAATTGTAATAAAGGCAAAATTTGTTCTTCCCTTTCTTCTTCTCACGCTCAGCCCTTCCTTTTCCCTCCTGCAGGGTTTTCTTTGCCCTTTGCCCTCAGGGACTCAGTATTTTCTGGGGTAAAAACAATCCAGGAAATAATCTTTTATACTAGTTTGTAAAGAGAGGCTGATGAATTAATGTTACTTGGGTACTTTCAATTCGGGGAGACTCCCTAGGATAACGATCTCAAGGGGTGGGAGGGGGGTGGCTGTCCCTTAGACAAGATGATCAGAATATTCAGAAAAGTGTTAGTTTTTCTTTATTAAAAACTTTTTCTTTGGAAAATTTCAAGTATATACAAAAGTAGACAAAACAGTATAATACACTCCCATGTTCCCATCCCTCGGCTTCAATGCAAGGTATGCCCACCCACTACCCCTACCTCCCGCCCCTGTATTATTTTTGAAGCAAATCCCAGACATTGTATTATTTTATCTGTAAATATTTATTTCTAAATATCTAAAAGATAAGGGTTCTTTCTTTAACATAGCTACAATGGCACTATTTCACCTAAAAAAAGATGATAACAATTATTTAATATCATCATGTAACCAGTCAGTATTCAGATTTCTGATTGTCTCATAAATGTCGTCTTTTTTTTTTTTTTACACTGTTAGTTGAACATGTTCTGCTGTTCTCTGTGTCTCTCGCGAATACATTGTGGGATTTAGAACTTTGATCAGATTTCATTATAGCTGATATTTTAGACTTCCATCAGGAGGCGTATACCGTCTGGTTGTCTTTCATTTTGTGATGTTACCAGTCATTGGTAGTCAATGTCTAAATTCGTTAATTCATTAGAGGTCACATTCTAATTCTATCATGAGGTGATATTCTAATTCTATCATTTCTTCTTCACTTACTTGCTGGACTATTTCTATGAAAGCAAGCTTTTCCTTCCCCTAAATTTTGCTTACCCAGTGGTACTGTTTGTATAGGAAAAGCAGAAGAAATGCTTGAGTCTCTCCCTTCATTTACTAATTTTCAACACAAGGAGTCAATTCACTGGATCTTCTAATGTTGACCAATCAAGTTTTTTTTAAAATTTTTAGTATCATTATGAACTCATGGAATTATACAAATTGATGTGTTTTAATCCCTTGCAAGTATTATGGTGTACATGATTTGAAAGAGCTTATTTGACATATAGTGATGTATTTGAAAAGACAAACTATGTCCTAATACAAACCACAGAAAGTAAACAGGAGTCTATCTGAGATTCTCAACAGAGCAGGAATGGGAAGGTGGGGAAGGAGCACAATTTGAGGATACAGATCAGATGCTGGGGAAGTTTGAGTTTTGAAATTTATGTGATAATATAAGTGGTAACAAGGGCACATGTGTTCAAGATATGTTGACAGGGAGCCATAAATAATCCAAAGGTATGACTCTCTAATTATGAAAGCTCTGACACCTCAGCTACTGATTTGGGAAGATTCTGGGGAAGGTGTGTGTGCACCCACACATCTGTCTCCTCCTAGATGCCTCAAATCAGACAGTCTCCTCCACCACATGTATGCATACATGACTGTATACACCCCAAAGCCATCCAGCCTCTTCCTGAGAGGGCTGGCAGAAATCAGTCTCTCGCTACCTGTATAATGAAATGAGCTTGTTTATTCATTAAAAAAAATGTACTGAACACCATGTGCCAGGTACTGTGCTAGTAGCTGAGGCTGGGGGAAAGAATAAGATCCATTCCAGCCTCTTCAAGGAGCTCTCAGCCCATCCAGGTATGGATAAGTATGCAGACTCTGACGATACACTGTGATAAATGCTAAACTGATAGATGCTGGGTGCTAAGGAAGCAGCTCAGTCAGAGTTTTGGTGCTGATGGGGGTTGGGGGCCAGGGGGGAGGGTCATCTGCTGCCTTTGAGCGTTTGTCAGCCTGTCACGCTCATTGAACATCGGTATTGAACTTGAGATTAATCTAGATTCTAGATTTTAGGCTGTATGAGTTGTTTCAGCTGACTTCATGAACAGCATGTGTGTGTGTTCAAGACAGGGTATGAGGGATATAGGGCAACAGGAAATTAGAGAGCTGGGTAGTCATCGGATTCCACAGCGTTTATTGGGTAAGGAGCAATGAGCTTTCTAGGTGGAGCATGTTTTAGATAACGAGATTATGTCTGAAAAGAGAAAAGCTTTGTAATGCATTTCAATGCACTCTACATAACTTGAAAATGTAAAACATATTATATATAGTGCCTATTCATATTATATATAGTGCCTATTCATTCACTTTCTATTCATCTGTACCCAGAAGAACTATCCATTGTGAAACCCAGAGACTGGCATAGAGTGACCTGTAATAATTATGTTTCCTCAAGCTTATCAGAGGTTGTTTTATATTAGGCCTAGCCTAAAACTGAAATATTTTATCAGATTATATTCACCTGGGGCTTCCCTGGTGGCGCAGTGGTTGAGAGTCCGCCTGCCGATGCAGGGGACACGGGTTTGTGCCCCGGGCCAGGAAGATCCCACATGCCGCGGAGCGGCTGGGCCTGTGAGCCATGGCCGCTGAGCCTGCACATCCGGAGCCTGTGCTCCGCAACGGGAGAGGCCACAACAGTGAGAGGTCCGCGTACCGCAAAAAAAAAAAAAAAGATTATATTCACCTGACTGAGAACAAGGCTAAAATGCTACACTAGAGGGGATAAAGTTTTACCTCCCTCTCTCTAGTGGAATGTTGGTGTAACTACATTCTGTTTTTCACATTTTTCTGGCAGAGGCTTAGCAGGCAAACCTTCATTCATTTATCAAACATTTTCTAAACAGTTACCATATTCCTGTCATAATGTTAGGCATTAATGATTTAAAAAGCTCAGACCTCAGGCTTTCCCCTTGAAAGACCTCATAGTCTAGTTGGGGGAGACAAAACAATGAACAAATAATTATGTTGTCATGGGCTAGATTAGAAGGGTGTCTACAAAGGGTTTTAGGAACCCAGAAGATAAAGAAGCTCCTCTTTCTGTGGAGGAGAGAGGAAAGGTCATGGGGAGTTGCACAGAGGCTGCACTGAGTCAGGGTTTCCTGGGAAAGAAGGTTCCAGGGAGAGGGAATAGCATGAGCAAGGTGGAAAGATGTGTTTGGAGAACTGTCTGTGGACCCTGTTGCTGAGGTGGGTGGGTGGGAGTAGAGAGGTTGGAGAGACGGACAGGTGAGGATTCAGCCCACTAAAGGCCTTGCATGCCTTGCTGGGGCATTGAGGCCCAATCCCATGTAAGGTGAGGAACCCTTAAAGGATTTCAAGCAAGGGGGTTATGTGAACCGATTTGGACTTCAGCGAAATCACGGTGATGTCTGTATGGGTGACAAGGACATTAAATCTTCCTTTCCGACGCCTTCCTGGAGCAGCCGATTCGCTACTGATGCTGCCCACCTCCAAAAGACTTTGGAGACTTTTTCATGTTTTGTTTGTTTGTTTGTTTTCGGTACGCGGGCCTCTCACTGTTGTGGCCTCTCCCGTTGCGGAGCACAGGCTCCGGACGCACAGGCTCAGCGGCCATGGCTCACGGGTCCAGCCGCTTCGCGGCATGTGGGATCTTCCCGGACTGGGGCACGAACCCGCGTCCCCTGCTTCGGCAGGTGGACTCTCAACCACTGCGCCATCAGGGAAGCCCTATCCTGTGGTTTTTAAGTATCCCTGCACACTCTGCCTGTCTCTAGAGTATTAAGTCCAGTTGCGCTGTTTTTACCTCTTTGTTTATTGAGATTATTATTTACTTGCATTAAAATGTACCAATTTCAAAGGTACAGTTTGATTAATTTTGGTAATTGTATACCAGGTGTAACCACCACCACGACCCAGATATAGAAAAGTTACTTACCCTTTAAAAGTTTTCCATCCCAATTTGCCCCAATTCAGTTTTGAGACACTTTATTGAGTTTTACTGCTTTCTCTAACATCGACTCTCCGGGTGATTTAGGAAAGTCACTTTACCTCTCTGGATGTGTTTTTGCTTTTATAACATGAAAAATGCCAGAACAGATGTGTTACCAAGGGTCCTTGCAATACTTTCAGAAAATGAGGGGGTAGGGTAAGGGCGGGAATCTCAGCCTTGCGTCCTCATTCTTCACATAGCACACGCACGTGGCAGATCCTAGTGGGAAAAGCCTGTGGTCGCATCAGAGAGAATTAGGTTTCCATCTCCTCTCTTGCTAGTGTGTGTGTAAGCTTTTGTAAGCATCAGCTTTCTCATCTCCAATATCAGGCTTATTAACAAGGCCTATTTGTTTACTGTTGTGAGGATGAATTGAGATGCACCGGCAGCCTTAAATGTTAGTTGGTATTTGTATTATGGCATAATAGAAAGGCACTGCATTCAACCATCTCAGTTACTACACGTTTATGCAGGCTGATTCTCACAGCCACGCCTGTCGTACAAGCGCGACGTAAAGCGGGTCTGCTTTATGGCACCCTGCTTCCGCCGTAAAGCGCCGTTGGCAATCCCGCGTGAGTGGGTTGAGGAGACGACTGCCAGGTGAAAAACGCGATTCTTGGAGGTTGGCTGACTTGACGTCTTCCCCATGGGCAAACGCGGGAGCCGGAGCCGGAGCCGGAGCCAGAGCCAGCTGCTCAACTCCCTAACTAAAAAGCAGAAGCATCATCTAAGGGATTTCGGCGAGGAGCATCCCTTCTATGACAGGTATGGAGAGGCAAGGCTGGGACCGGCGCTGCCGGCGTCCTTTCCCGGTGGGAGCCCGCGTGTCCCCGCGTTTGGTCCGCCGGTGCCCCGGGGGTAGTGACAGGGCAGCTCCCGCCGCGTGCCACGCTGCCCCGGCGCCGGCCTAGCTCGCCCGGGGATCCTGGCGGCTTCCCGCCTGAGGTGGGGTTCTTCGCCGGTCTTCCTACCCTTTGTTGAGCCTGTAGTTTTATGCTAGACGGCACGCCTCCTGTGTGGCGACTGGGCAGAGATTTTATAAGCTTGTGTTCGTTTTCTATGTTTTTAAAGAATTGCTTGGGGGCTTCCCTGGTGGTGCAGTGGTTAAGAATCCGCCTGCCAAGGGAGGGGACAGGGGTTCGAGCCCTGGTCCGGGAAGATCCCACATGCCGCGGTGCAAGTAAGCCCGTGCGCCACAACTATTGAGCCTGCACTCCAGAGCCCGCGAGCCACAACTACTGAGCCGATGTGGTGCAACTACTGATGCCCACGAGCCTAGAGCCCCTGCTCCGCAACAAGAGAAGCCACCTCTCGCCGCAACTAGAGAAAGCCCGGGCGCAGCAACGAAGACCCATAGCAGGCAAAAATAAATAAATAAGTTAAAAAAAATAAAAAAAGAATTGCTTGGGACCCTCGACATCGCCTATCTATTCAATGACCATGAGGAAACTAATGTTTGGGTAGTTGTGGGTTCCTCTCTAAGTGTCCAGACTCTCAGTTATGATCTTAGTGCTCATCCCCCCCGCTTTGGGCTGCTTTATCAACAATTAGAGGGATAGTCTACTTAAGAAATTTGCTAGAAAAGGTGAACCCCGAGGGCTTTTATTTGCCAAAATTTCCCGTCTTTTGGATGAGAGCCTGTTACTGTGTGACTGTAGTATTTGTCATGTGGTCTTGTTAGACTTTTTCATTCGTCTCTTATTATCTATTTGGCATATCCTTCCAAGACCTGTCCAAATGCATATGGAGTTTTTACTTGACCATAGATATAATGTATTTATAACGGTATAGTCTGCCATGTTCATTTAAAGTTGTATCATTAGACTTTTCCTAATTGCTACCTACCAGTAGTTAAAGTTTAACATTGCCTGTTTCTTCTCAGGGTTTCCAGAAAGGAAGCAAAACCACAGACTTGTCAACTGGTAATGCTTTATACCTTCTTTATGATAGTAGATTCTGGACTGTTACTTTTAAGGTTATATATGGTAATAAAGTTTGGCTACATTTCCACTCTCTTTGATTTTAGATGTAAGCTATACTTTAGTAATATTGCTTAGTTTTAAGTGCAGATGTCTGTTAAAATGCCATTGTGATAACTAATATAGTATAGAGTATGAAACTGTCCTGAGAGATTAGCCTGTTAGAACCTGTTAAGGAGGCTTACCAGAGGGCTCTTGGTGAATCCTAAGAGGGAATGTCATGTTTGCTTAACATAAAGTAGAGTGCAAAATCATCAAAGGTCTTATTTCATTACCACAGACTCAGAAATAAAGTACACTTTTTTGTTGTAAGTTTTCCTGTTGCTCCTTTAAAGGTGCCAAATGTCTGACACATAGGTTAGATCACCTTATAACCTAAAGCTCCATGTGTTTAGTTTGCTGTCTTCCCATGTGGAACATGAGCAGTTCAAAGAAGAGGAAGCGCTTCTAGAATCATAGCTAGATTAGCTGTTTGAAACAAATTTGGTGCTCGGTCTGGTTGAATAGATAGGACTGGATATTTGCAGAAAAGCTAGTTTTTATCTAGAAAAGTCTGAACTTGGTTCCACTGTGGGCCTGATGATAGTCGTGGGGTAGCAACAAGAACAGTATAATTTTTGTTTTTAAAATCCCCATTTTCCTTTTAGTCGGAGAGTTTATAGATACTTCAAGTTCTGAAAGTGAAGCATAGAGTGAACCAGAACAAGTTTCTGGTTACAACAGACTACTTGCCACATTAAAGGATGTCTCCAAGGAAGATGAGGAGGAGGAAGAGGAAGAAGACAGTGTTCTAGATGAGACAGAAATGAATCTTGAAGATGGCGAGAGTGACGTCATTGTGGAGGAAGAGCTGGCAGTGGAGTCCACTGACATGCAGAAGAGTGAGTGTCTCTGATGTGGGTTTATCATCTTTGCAGGGACCACAGACAGATTGCCCCAGGGGCAGGGTGCCTTGTACCACAGAGCTGGGTGAAAGCACATGGATTCAAAGCAGAGATTCTTAACATTGTTGGGCTCTGTGATATCTTCAAGAATCTGATGAAAACACAGGACCCTGTGGCCATAAAAATGCAGAAATGACATTTTTGCTTATGATTTCCAGGATTTCATCAATCCTACTTCAAATTCCCCTGATTGAGAGGAAAGGGAACATAATTCTGTTTTTGTAATGGTCTCAATTTATGAAAGAGATGATTGTTCCTGCCTTAGAGGAACCAAGTTTAATGGAAGATAGACATAAAATATACAAAACTTTTCAAGCATCCAATCTGAATGGAACCGATAAATATAAGGTGTTAAAGAGATGCAAAGTGGTCACATGCTGCCAGGGTAGATGAGGGGAGGCTTCAGAGAAGAGCTGGGACTGAAAGCTTAAAGGAACTCTGTCTCACTCAGACGTCTAGGTGACTATTTTTTAAAAAATTATTATTAATTAATTTATTTTTGGCTGCATTGTGTCTTTGTTGCAGTGCGCCGGCTTCTCACTGTGGTGGCTTCTCTTGTTGTGGAGCATGGGCTCTAGGCACGTGGGCTTCGGTAGTTGTGGCACACGGGCTCAGTAGTTGTGGCTCACGGGCTCTAGAGCACAGGCTCTGTAGTTGTGGCGCACGGGCATAGTTGCTCGGCGGCATGTGGGATCTTCCCAGACTAGGGCTTGAAACCACGTCCCCTGCATTAGCAGGCGAATTCTTAACCACTGTGCCACCAGGGAAGTCCCCATAGGTGACTTTTTAATTTAACTTTAAAATCAACTTTATTGAAGTATGAATTACATTCAACGAGGTGTACCCGTTTTAAGCATGTAATTTGATAAGTCTTGACAAATGTGTATATCTCTATTGTCGTCGCCAAAGTCAAGATACAGAACACTTCCAATACCTGCAAAAAGTTCCTTCTTGTCCTTTTGCAGTCAGTTTCCCAGGCCTGGCATCAGGCAACCACTGACATGCTTTCTTTCACTATGTATTAGTGTTTCCTATTCTAGAAATTCATATGAATGGAAGCATACAACAAGTACCCTTTTGCACGTGGCTTCTTTGGCTCCTCATGTTGTTGTGACTCATCCGTGTAGCTCATATTAGTAATTCATTTCTTTTTATTACTGGAATAGTAGTCCATTGTCTGAATATATCTGGGTAACTTTTTATATTCTATTATCTTAATGCCTACTTGCCTTACTGTATTTTTTTCTATACTTTGAGGTGTCACACACCATTCTTAGTATTTTCATTCATCACTTGGACTCGGATAAAAAAATCGTCGCCTCAGACTTAGGGATTGTTTTAATTTTGTTGGTTTTCCAGTTTTCTTTCATGTTTTAGGTTTTTAAAAATGAAAAGTTTGGCTTTTTAAATTATAAAAGTAATATATATTTACTGTAAAAATTTAAGAGGGTAATATAGTTAACGTATATCTCCTCCACCGTGGGATGAACACCTTTAACATTTTATAGAACCTTCCAGACTACTTTTTTATGGATATATGAGTGAATATATGTTTGTGTGTATGTGCATAATGGCCTCATACATTTCTGTAAGTTACTTTTTTCTTTAATAATATAACGTGTGTAACTGTGGGTTACTGCCGCTAGAACCCTGGTGTCCAAACTCCCAGGCCAAATCTCCTTCTACTACATTACACTACCATGGGGAGGTTTAAAAAAGAAAGGGAAAGTATGAAGGGTGATTTTTCCATAAATTAAATCAACTTGAAAAGGCGCATTTGGAGAGTCAGAGAGTACTGATATTGTTAGAAAGAAGAAAGGTTTAAAAGCTGGTTAAATCTCATTCAAAAAAAAATCCATAAGTACCACATTGTAAAAAAGAGAAGGAAGACGGCATTCATGATTACTGGGCTGGCAGGGTAGGGGACAGTTGCATGCTAGGGGTGGCTCTCGTACTGGCTCTTCCACTCTTCACACTTGTGCTCGGCCAGGACCAGGGACCGCTGAGGGAGATCAGAGGAGAGGGTGGTGCCTTGGGGGTTCCAGGGGGTTGTGCAGCTGGCTCCCTTGCCACCCAGACTGCCCCAGGGTTCCCAGCCCCAAGGATTATGGAGCATCCCCACACCTGTTTGCTCTGCAGTTGCTGTTGTGCACGCATTTTCTCCTCCAGCACTTTCTGCAGTGTCTCCTTGGCCTTCTGCTCATAGCTGTTTTTCTGGTCTTCCATCCGTAATAGCAACTTATTCATTCCCCAAGAAGTGTATATCTGTAAATTTGAGGCAATTCAACAAATACACATTGACCAACTGTGTGCTAAAGCCTGAGCAGGGATACAGAAATGAAAAGAAATTGGTCCTTGCCCACAGGGCAGAGATGTCAGTAATCTGGTGGACCTTCTTCCAGGCTGGAGGCAGGCAGGGAGAGTCCCTCAGGTGATGTGAGAGGTGAGTGGGGATAAAAAACTGCCCTGGGCATGCTGGGCCTCCTCCCCTAGGCCTTCCACAGGCATTTGAAATCCGACATTTCCAAAGGGAAATCATCTTTCTAAACCTGCTCCTATCTCAGTGGCCAGCATCACCCCCCACCCAGTCTCCCAAACCCTAAACCAGGGAATCATCCTTGATTTCTCTCTCACCTTCTTCAAGGAATCAGTTCATCATCAAGCTCTGTCAAATCAGCGTCTTTAACGGCTCCTTCGTTACCTGTATCCTCTATCCCACTGCCACCTCCTTAGTTCAGACCCTAGTGACACTATTATATGGATTATATAGAGACTATGTATTATCTTCATGCCTTGCCTCCCTTCAAACCCTTTTCAGTCCTGCAGCTAGAGGGTTCTTTCTAAAACTTAAATCTGATCCCATCACAACCTGCTTAAATCTCTCAGTGGTTCTCAGTGTTCTAAGAATCAGGTCCAAACCCCTTGGCATGGTTCCTAGTTACAAGCCCAGACTTGCATCTCATGCTGCCTCCACGCAAGCTGAACTGCTTGTAGGTCCCCTAAGCACTGTGCTTTTCAGCCTCTGCCTTTGCCCATAAAGCTTCTTCTGCTTAGAGTATCTTGACCCACGCTTCTCACCTGGTTAATTTCTACCCATGTTCAAGATTCAGCCCTAGAATCATAAATTCTGATAAACTTGGCCAACCATACCTACCCCCCGACTCTTTATGGATTAGGCAGTTTTACTGATGTTCACATAGTATCTATATTTCTAATCTATTGACTCATCTGTCTCCTTTAAGGGATTGTAAACTCCTTTGAGGCAGGGAGCATTTTTATTTTTGTATTTTTTTGTATTTTATTTATTTATTTATTTATTTATTTATTTTTTATTAGTTTCTGCTTTATAACAAAGTGAATCAGTTATACATATACATCTGTTCCCACATCCCTTCCCTCATGCATCTCCCTCCCTCCCACCCTCCCCATCCCACCCCTCCAGGTGGTCACAAAGCACCGAGCTGATCTCCCTGTGCTCTGCGGCTGCTTCCCACTATCTATCTACCTTACGTTTGGTAGTGTATATATGTCCATGCCTCTCTTTCGCTTTGTCACAGCTTACCCTTCCCCTCCCCATATCCTCAAGTCCATTCTCAAGTAGGTCTGTGTCTTTATTCCTGTTTTACCCCTAGGTTCTTCATGACATTTTTTTAAAATTCCATATATATGTGTTAGCATACGGTATTTGTCTTTGTCTTTCTGACTTACTTCACACTGTATGACAGACTCTAGGTCTATCCACCTCATTACAAATAGCTCAGTTTCGTTTCTTTTTATGGCTGAGTAATATTCCATTGTATATATGTGCCACATCTTCTTTATCCATTCATCCGATGATGGACACTTAGGTTGTTTCCATCTGCGGGCTATTGTGAATAGAGCTGCAATGAACATTTTGGTACATGTCTCTTTTTGAATTATGGTTTTCTCAGGGTATACGCCTAGTAGTGGGATTGCTGGGTCATATGGTATTTCTATTTTTAGTTTTTTAAGGAACCTCCGTACTGTTCTCCATAGTGGCTGTACCAATTCACATTCCCACCAGCAGTGCAAGAGTGTTCCCTTTTCTCCACACCCTCTCCAGCATTTATTGTTTCTAGATTTCTTGATGATGGCCATTCTGACTGGTGTGAGATGATATCTCATTGTAGTTTTGATTTGCATTTCTCTAATGATTAATGACGTTGAGCATTCTTTCATGTGTTTGTTGGCAGTCTGTATATCTTCTTTGGAGAAATGCCTATTTAAGTCTTCTGCCCATTTTTGGATTGGGTTGTTTGTTTTTTTGCTATTGAGCTGCATGAGCTGTTTATAAATTTTGGAGATTAATCCTTTGTCAGTTGCTTCATTTGCAAATATTTTCTCCCATTCTGAGGGTTGTCTTTTGGTCTTGTTTATGGTTTCCTTTGCTGTGCAAAACATTTGAAGTTTCATTAGGTCCCATTTGTTTATCTTTGTTTTTATTTCCATTTCTCTAGGAGGTGGGTCCAAAAGGATCTTGCTGTGATTTATGTCATAGAGTGTTCTGCCTATGTTTTCCTCTAAGAGTTTGATAGTTTCTGGCCTTACATTTAGGTCTTTAATCCATTTTGAGCTTATTTTTGTGTATGGTGTTAGGGAATGATCTAATCTCATACTTCTACATGTCCCTGTCCAGTTTTCCCAGCACCACTTATTGAAGAGGCTTTCCTTTCTCCACTGTACATTCCTGCCTCCTTTATCAAAAATAAGTTGAGCATATGTGCGTGGGTTTATCTCTGGGCTTTCTATCCTGTTCCATTGATCTATCTTTCTGTTTTTGTGCCAGTACCACACTGTCTTGTTTACTGTAGCTTTGTAGTATAGTCTGAAGAGGGAGCATTTTTTAAAAAATAAAATTATTTTTGTAGGCTTGGGGATCTGAACAATATTCAGTAAAGTCAAGTTTTAAAAATTAATACATTTGTATTTTTAGAATTCCTCCTGGCTTCAAGGTCAAAAAGAAAAAGACACAAGAGCAGCTTTGCAAATTCACTGGGGGTCTTGCCTTTCCAGTGCTTTTCATCTTTACGCCCTGTGATTTTTGGGAAAGCAGGAGCCTTTTACTGTCGCTTCTGGGTTACCCAACTGGGTAAGAGATAGTCTAGATAATGCAGATTTAGAGTTCAATATCAAATCATTTCCATTTAGCTTTGGAGTCATCTGAAAATTTGGATTTAAATGTGAGTGGGTCTTATGTTCTTGGAATTGTCATTAGAAACCAGATACAGGAGTTACTGGTTGAGATCATACATGGTTATGTCCAGGTTATTGGACTTAACCATGCTGGTCACTGACCAGCTTTATCCCCCTTTGAAAACGAGTAGACTGGCATTCTGGATTATATGTCAGTCTCTTACGAGCTTGGTTGGCATTACTGAAAAAATAAAAGTTGTAGATCCGCAAACCCATAGACTATATAGGCTATGTTCCGCTGTAGAATTCTAACTACATGGCCACCTTATCTTCCTAACATCAAGTGGGAGCAGTCTGGCCGGTCCATCTCGTTCTCTTGATCTTGAGTCCTCTGCAAAAGACATCCCCCTTTTCTGCACCAGCACATACGTCACAGCCCTGAAGAAAGTGTAGACATCTGAGATACGTTAACAGTGGGGGAGGGCTGATATCCCGTGAACAGACACATAGATGCCTGTTAGACCTGGAAATTGAAAACCAGAGAGGCGGGGCCACACTGGTTTTGGCCCAGGCCACCAGCCACTGGTGTTCCCAGCAAAATGTTCCCAATGTGGGAGTTTGAGGAAGCAGGGAAAGGCAGATGGTGTGAGTTTATTAGGACTTGAGGCCCTCAGCCTCGCACTGAGGCCAGCTGAACCCCCAGAGCGTGCTTCCTGCCCTCCTATGGGCTGCTACTCCTAAAGGTACTTGGTTTCAACAGTTATTTGTGCATCAGATTAAAGACTGAAGGGAGAGGGAACAGCAAGCCTAAATTCTTCATATCATACGCCACCTCCCTTTCTCTTCTTATTATATAAGCAATTCATGTGAAAAACAAATAAGGCAAACAAAACAAAACAAAATTACCTGAAGTCTTGCTATCCAAAAGTTACCATTAGTATTTTGGTGTATACGTGTTCCAGATTTTTCTTTATTTTCAACCCTTCATTAAGGCCATTGTAGTCTTGACAGATGATGCTGGCACAAGCACTTGAGATGAGGCTCCTCTTTTTAAAATACTGTATTTGCATTTGGCTTAGTTTCTCTCAGGCCCTGCCTTGCCTGGTCCCCAACATGGTGTTTTCTGCTGCAGTCTCTGTAAATTGGAGTTGGGGTGATGGGGCGGTCAGGCAGGGCTGTGTGTATCTGTGTCTGTACGAGGGAGGGCGGGCACACTTTCCAGTGTTTCTGGGCAACAAGCAGGCACTCACTGCAGTTTCCTATCCCTCAGGCCTGGGCTGTGGAGACAGGGGAAGTACCAGGAAGGGGTGGACGACCCCGACCCAGCTAAATGGAAGGCCCAGCTCCGCTGTGCGCTCAACAAGAGCAGGGAATTCAACCTGATGTACGACGGCACCAAGGAGGTGCCCATGAACCCAGTGAAGATATATCAAGTGTGTGACATCTCCCAGCCCCAGGGCTCTATCATTAACCCAGGTGAGGCCCCAGCTGCTGGGGAGAAGGTGGACAGTGTGCCAGGTTCCGGGCTGGACCCTTAAAGGGATAGTGGACTTGAAAGTCGCCTCGCTTACAAAGTTGAAGACTGGTAAATAAAGCAAGAAATGCTGTCCCTAGAAAGAACCCAGAGAACAAAAGATATAAACTCAGCACAGTCTTCCTGCCCACCCAGTGGAACAGTAAAGCATTAGAAAGAAGAGGGAGTATTGAGTTCTATAAAAAATAACTTCTCTTGGGACTCAACACTGAGAAGAGAGGCCAGGTAGTTTAGAAGAAGGAGGGCTTAAAATTTAGAAGGTCTGAGTTATAAACCTCGGTCTTTCCATTTCACTACTTGTGGGACATTGAATCAAGTCATTCAACGTTTTGAGCCTCAGCTTCTTCCACTATAAAATCTGGGTTCTCATCTTTCCTGCGTATTTCAAAGGCTGTTGTAAGAATCAATTGCCATGACATTATGAAGGCTATTAAGTTCTCTTTATAAATGATGGGTAAGTGATCATTTAATTTGTATGGTATTTTTTCCTAGGAGAATACCACCTGATCCCTATATTTACTCAATGTTTAGCCAGTTCCGACTAAGAGCCAGATAATTTAGACTTGACCTCCAGTGAATCTAGTGAGGCTCTGCCATGAGGGAAGGGTCTGTCTTCACAGTAAGCTTATAAAGGAGAGAAGCCGTGCTCCTTGGGTCCTTAGAAGGGATGCGAATGTGTAGAAAGGGGTTTAGAGTAGGAATTAAAAGATTTCTAGGAGAAGGGAGTAGGGTCTGCAGCTCCTGGATAGGGGAGGGGATGAGAGCTTGAACTGGGGCTCCGTAGGAGGAGCTGGGAGTGGGGTGAACACCCTTGGTTCCCACTCTTTGGCATTGAGGGTGCACACTGAACCCAAGGAACCTCTGTGCTGGCAGTGCCTAGCTTGAACAGTGGGTCAGCTGCAGGGATGACAGTGCAACGTGAGCGCCTCACTTTTGACCTTTGTGTGTGTGTGTGTGTGTGTGTGTTTCTCGGGTAGGATCCACTGGATCTGCTCCTTGGGATGAGAAAGATAATGGTGTGGATGAAGAAGATGAGGAAGATGAGCTGGACCAGTCACAGCACCACGTTCCCATCCAGGACACCTTCCCCTTCCTGAACATCAGTGGTGAGTGGGGTTGGGGGTGGGACAGAGGCATGGAGAGGATGTAAGAGGCTTTGATTTTGCAACCGTTGACACCATATCCACCATTGCACTGGGAGCAGCGACCAGGCCCTGGGACCAGGCTGTCAGTCTGTTAGCAAGTAGGAGTCATAGGCAAAGGCACTCCGTAGGCATAGTTATCCCAGTGGGGTGGCTTCTAGGCAGAGAGAGCATCTTCTGAATCTTACGTGATAATTCAGAGAAATTAAAAAATGAAATTCATTCTCAATCCCGCATACAAATACACAAGCTGTTACAAATTTTGCTGATTTCCTTCAGGCCAAGTGCAGGGATCCTTTTCGTGAATTGTATGTAGGCAAACTCTTCTGCTATTTCCCTCGGTACAAATTTTCTGTCACTGCCTTAACAGCCTCTGCTAAGGCTGTATCGTGGGAAACTTGTGGCTCTACAGCTCTTAATACTAGGCTCTGATAAAATTTCTCTACTAGAGACTTTTATCTTTTTTAAATTAATTAATTAATTAATTAATTTATTGTGGTACGCGGGCCTCTCACTGTTGTGGCCTCTCCCATTGCGGAGCACAGGCTCCGGACGCGCAGGCTCGGTGGCCATGGCTCACGGGCCCAGCCGCTCCGCGGCATGTGGGATCTTCCCGGACCGGGGCACGAACCCGTGTCCCTTGCATCGGCAGGCGGACTCTCAACCACTGCGCCACCAGGGAAGCCCTATCTTTTTTTTAAATTGACTCTTTGAATTCAGCTTCCCAGGAAAGATGAGTTTAGAGATTGGAGGGTCCCTGTGAGACAGAGCAGGTGCTGCCCCTCCCATTGCACGATCTGAGGACCCTCAACCACAAGGTGAACTGCTCTTCCACAGCATCTTCCCTTGAACTTTTCACTGACGTGCTCCTAGTCATATGACTTGCATTCAGTTGAGTAGCTTTTCACTGCTTTTCTAAGTTCCGTCTGGCTGCTAGGGTCAAATGAGATACTTTTGCCACCTAGGAAATTTAGTATATCCAGATGATTCCTGTAGGATTTTGGAGTGCCCTTCCCTAGGTGATGCCCCTTCTTTTGAGAATCAGGAAATGACTCTTATCTGTCTACTTGCCCTCCTTCACTTACCCTGTCATTTATAACCTTGCAACCAAGTGATGAGTAAAGACAACGATCATAGAGCTCTCTCAGGTTAATACTGCCACAGCTACATTCCCACTTGGTGCAATTTTAAGATTTGGACATTTGGAAATGTGACATCCTTTCCCAAATCTTTGGCTCACTCATTCTGTTATTCTCACCCCTGAAAAGGATGCAACCCATTTCCAGGATCATGATTTCCTTTTTTTTTTTTTTTTCATGTTTTTTTAAAGCTAATATTGTGTGTCCTTACGTTATGGGCCACCTTGGATCCTTTCTGGAAACATGTGAACGTATATTAAAAATAAAAAAGTAAAATGTGGCCCTACAGCCACACCGGGATTTCATTGCCCTGAGAGAGGAGTTGGGACGCATCAGTGACTTCGACGAAGCCTATACTTTCAAACAGGCTCCGGGCCAGCCAGTTTCCGGCTTCAGCAAGGAGAATGTTCCAGCGGTAACCAACAAGGAGAACCTGGCGACGCCGGTCTCGACTCCATTCCTGCAGCCGACCCTGGGGAGCGACGGCTCTGCGGTCACTTTCGGGAAAACCCAAGAGGATCCCAAACCGTTTTGCGTGGGCAGTGCCCCACCGAGTGTGGACGTCACCCCCACCTACACGAAAGACGGAGCTGACGAGGCAGGATCAACCGATGGCAAAGTTCTGAACCCGAAGCCATCTAAGCTGGCAAAGAGAATCGCCAACTCCGCTGGTTACGTGGGTGACTGGTTCAAGTGTGTCGCTACCGGACTGTACGCAGACTCCAGTCAGCTCGACCGGGAGCAGCGGGCATTGCAGGTGAGCCCCCCCACCCCCGAATTTCAGGAGCCTGACCAGTTGTCAGGTTTTTTTAATGTGTGAAGAGGAGGGGGCCGGGGGTATGATAGGGCAGGACACCGGGCTGATTTGGTTAATGAAGCTTAGGATAATTGAAATGTTTGAAATGTGTCCAGTAAGGGGACGTAAGTGGATACTTGAAGTTATTCTGTAGATTTTAAGCAAACTCCACTCGAATGCTGATAACGGAAGTTTTAATTATTGCGAAGGATGTCTAAAAGACATTTACCTATCAATCGCTTTGATTTCTCTGCCGTTACTGTATGTTAACAAATATACCTAAAAGCGCTGCTTAGAATGCCTTACGTGATACTTGGTGGAGGTGTGTAGCGGCCGCATGTCTGTGAGATTCGTGCAATTTTTTTTTTCCACCAAAAAAACAAACGAACAAAACAAAAACACCAACCTTGCTTAAAGGGATAGAGTATGTATTTAACTTGCTAGTGAATGATAGATGTTGTATAGGAATTTCCTTAAGATATTTTACTTTTAATTAAAAGACAAATAAAGCCAAATTGTTTTGCAATGTTAAGAAAAAAATTGGTTTATGCTTATAAAAATGGATGAAGTTATCTAAATGATCCATTGAGTGCCCATTTTAATTACATAGGTGGAAGGATTACAAGAGGACAGTATTTTATGTCTACCCGCTGCTTACTGTGAGGTCAGTTCTTCAAATTTTTATTACTAGAATCTTCCATAAACCTTTTGAGTTAAATTTCATTTCCAAATATACAAAGGGAAGTTTGTGGGCCATGGTCATCTTTATTCATTGTGCATTTGTTTTCTTTTCTGTTGTGTTTTTGTTTCGCTTTCTTTGCGTTGTGTTTTTGTTTTGTTTTATTTACCTCCGAAAGAGAATGTCTGTCTCTATGCCACAGTGTATGTATGGCTATACATACACACCACATATATCTCTACGTACGTATGGCTTTACGAATAAAGAGTGTGTGACTAGTTACACATAGACACTCTTACATTTTTATCGTTCAATTTTAAAATATCTCAGTTGTATCATAAATTGTGGTTGGTTTGGGGCAAACTTTTCTTTGAAGATACCTTCCTTTAAGGTAAGGGCAGTGAAATAGCTTTGGTGGTAAGGTGTGTCTTTTTTCCATCTCCGTTCTCTTTGTAGCGTGCAGTGATGCACTTCTCAGAGTTGGAGATGAAAGAGCGAGAAGGTGGCCACCCCACGACCAAAGACTCTGAGGTGCACAAATTCAGCCCCACTGACTGGGAAAGGCTGAAAGGAAGTCAGGACAAAAAGCCAAAGTCGGTCGCCCGGGAGGAGGCCATTGCCGACCAGAACGACAGTGAGAGATGTAAGTGAACCCAGGCGGCTCGCGTGTGGTACCACGTCGGTGGGAACGGGGCGGTTCCGCTCCCAGTGCCGAGGGAGGTGAGAGGAAGCAGTACGCTTCCGACGGCCCAGCGTCTGGGTGCTGGCTGTTCGGAGAACGGGCTGCTCTGGCCACCCTTCCCAGCTGTGGATTGCAAGGCTGGTTGTCCTTTTGAGCGTTGCGGCATCCAGGAGTGAAGCCCCTATTAAATGCTGTTTCCTGGCACGCGTCTCCTTTTTCCGGAGCAATGCTAGTCCTGTAGTTAGTAATAGTCTGATACAGTAGAGCAGAGGAATGGCAGTGCAGGACCTCCGGCGTAGCAGGTATGTGTTCTGTTGTGTAGCAGGTACGGACACGGGTTTTTGGTAGCAGTGGAATGACACTTGCAGCCAGAGCCAGACCCTCCAGAGTGACAGTCTCCTGTGGGAGGGAGTGGAGAGTACTCGGATTCTCCCTCCAGAGGCAGAGGTTTCGTTCAAGTGCGATGAGGGCTGATGAAGGCCCCGGAGAGATGAGCATCATTGTGTTCTGTGGAGGCTCGTTTGCAGTCATGAGGAGCTGACACCACGCTCCAAGGGCGTGGGATCAACGAGGGTGTCTTCCCACCAGACGGGTGTGTTCTGTTCTGGAGGCCGCACTGGAGAGAAAGCTCGTGTTGGCCTCGAGTCACACTCTGCGGTCCCATCGGCTGCTCCCCCACTGGGGTTGACTTCGGGCTTTGCCCTCGAGACTTCCTGGGCGAATGAGATGCGTTGGCAGCAAGTGGAGGTCTTTCTCCCGCTTTCTTCAGTGTGCGTGCTGGTGGCCTGTGGCCTGCAGCCTGCTCCGGACCCCAGAAACCTCACCGGTGATGGTGAGTGAGGGCACCTCGGTGAACGTCGAGGACAGGGTGGGCGTGCAATCCTCCTGAGACGGGACAGTCGGGGGTGGTGGGCACGTTTGGGAGGCCCAGGCCCTTGGACCCAGTCATAGGGTCGGCGTTCGCCCGCACGCTTAGGTCGTGGGTGCCTGATGCAGTTCGGGAAAATTGTGGTCAGCCACAGCGTGTGCTTCTCTCTGCTGCTTGGAGCACTGCCCTCCCCCAGCTCATCTTTGGGGTCAGACAAAGGCCTGTGGCCACGGTTCTGGGTAAGCCACACTGGGACTGGTCTGTCCCACGTGGCTCCCGTAGAAGGGGATTTCTGGGGCTAGTCAGTGGCGGCCTTACCCGAGGGATGGGGCTCTTGATGTGCCTGGAGTAGACGATTCCGAGCTCCTCCCCCTCGGGATTGGAATGAAAAACGGAGGGTCCAGGCCACCCTGGAGTGAAGCAGCAAGAAGGCCTCCCTCCTTGCCTGTGCTCACAGCTGACACGCAGCCCTTACCCTCCTGAGTGGCCTCATAACTCAGCTCCTGGGGAAGTTTCTCCGAGAGATGTGATAAAAGTGGGCAAGGCCAAGTTCACGGGGCTGCACTTTTCTGAGGATGGGATCTGCCTCTTCTGGGTGGATGGTGAGGGAGGCTGGAGGAAGGGAGCGGGCAGTTAACCGGCCTCGAGTCTTTTTGCCCTTTTCTCCAGCAACGTGGCCAAACCCAGGGTGGCCGCTGCCCTTCACGTCTCAGTGGCCTCACCCGCCCTTCTTCCCAGAGACGTTTGTGTGCGTCCTTCCCAGTCTTTCCTGCTGAGCGTGGAAACGAGAACTCGGTGTGGCTGATGGGGAGCAGGGCCTGAGCCCCAGATGATTCCGAAAGCCCCCTCCCCCCACCGCCTGCCTCCAATCTCAGACCGACCGACGGGTCTCTTCCTGGAGCACCCGGGACGTGGCCCAGTGAGCCATGAATGGCCACCATGGGAGGTCAGGAGAACGGTTGGGGAAGGTGAGGGGCTGCGTTTGAAAGGTTGGGGCAATGGAGGTGGGTTCCCCACCCACCCTCTGTCTTGTAGAGACGTGGGGTTTGTAAATAGCTGGTCAGGAAAGGTCACCTGAAGGGGCCACTTTTCTTACTGCGGCCTCCACGTCCAAGGCCCAGCAGGTGTTCATTCCATTCAGCTGGATATGAACGGGCCTTCTTGTTCTTGGGCCATCACGTCTTGAGCTGATATGGGCTCAGGTGCTTCTCATGGGTGTCGGTGTGGCCGAGAGCTGAGCTGTGAGCACATGGGAGCTGGGGCGGGGATTTGGGGCGGGCAGGGGTCCCAGAGAGGGTCCAGGATGCCTTCAAGATGCCTTCCCCCTTCTGAGGCAGCCCCTACCCATGGAGGGCCCAGTAGCTTCTAAGGTGGTGGGTGCTGTTTGCGCGGCCCTGGTTTTCCTGGTGCGGGTGCATCTTGTTGCTAGGGGCTTGTTTAAAAAAGAAATTAACTTGAAAACACAGTGGCCGAGATACTCATTTATTCTTTATGATCACATGGGTGGCTGAGTGAAATTTTTATTTTGGAAGTTCACCAAATGAGTTTGAAGGTTCCTCAGACTTGGAAGTTCATCACTAGGAACGCTCAGTGGCATTTGAAGATGGGGCGGGGCAAGGAGGCATTGGTCCCTTCCTTCTCAAACTTGGAGTAACCATCTCCCTTGCCAGCCACTTGGCTGGGACAGGCCTAGGACCTGCTCAGTGGCAGTGCCTGGCCAGGAGCTGGAGGAAGCCTCAGTCGAGGGGCTTCATGAAACTTCTTTGCTCAGGGAACTTCTCTTCCAGCTGAGCACCTGCACGTTTGTAAACTACTTTGGAACAGAGATCCCCTGCACTCCTTGTGTAGCGGGTGTAACTTTGAACAAGGTTAGCCCTCACTGCAGGTGCTATTATAGTTAAGCTACGGAGAAGGGGATTTTAATCTTGGGGAGCCTTGCAGCGACTCAGAACCCTCTCACATTGTTTAGGCCTCACTGGGCATGGCTCAACAGTGGGGAGGGTGCTTTGCTGCCACAGTGACTTGTAAATGTTGCTGTGGTGATGCTTCTGTGAGGTGATGCTATGGTACAACCATAATGAATTTGGGATATATGTGCTGTGAGTCATAGGACCATGCTGCAGGGACCACGTTCACATCTTGCTTAGACTGGGTGACCAAGGGCACATGGCTTCCCACTTTTAGAAGGGCCAAAAGTAGCAATGATGGCAAAGCCTGATGGTTAGGATCCCCGTGTATCTATTTATCTCCCCAACTCCTTTGCCCTCAAGGGTCATCCTCCTGTGGGTCGTGGTTAGAACAGTCTTTGAGAAGCTCCAAGTGACACGGAGCCTCTACCCCATAGCTGGTGGCCATGGGCATCTTGGGCAGTCGGGGTGGGTGTCCTTCAGGGTTATTACTGGCCTGGGTAAGGTCACACTAGCGTAAGGTCTTGGGGGGCCTTAGCTGAGGGGAATTGAGGTCTTTGCCCTAAAAGGCTCCGGGGTTGGGGGATGGGTGGATGGACCTAGTTTGGAAAAAGAAACTTTCAAATTGGACATGGGGGTTCTTAAGGTAACCCTTCCATTTCTCCATGGATCCCCTCCCACGGAGCTTTTAGGGAAGGCTGATTGGACCAGAGAAGTCCAATGGTGTAACCAGCAGGGCTCACCTCTTAAAATTTCCTACATTTCAGGCCTGAGATTCAGGCTGGTCTGAAAGTCTTGGCATCTTTTGGTTAAAGGGATTTTTCCAGCCTTTCTCTGTGCTGAGCCCGGCCCGTGATTATGAAGCCCACCCTGGAGGGAGGCTAGCAATAACATTCCCACTTTACAAGTGAAGGGGGCCAAGTTGTAAAGCGGCGCCATTCCTGCCCGAGTGTTTAAGAGGGTCACAGAGCAGCCGGAGTGAGAGTTGCAGCACGCCGTCTTCACCGGGCCTGCGGTAGCCTGGGCTGCATCACCTGTAAGCACAGGCCAGGAGTTTGGGGTTTCTCCTGCTGCCATGACAGGAGACCCTCGCGGTTGGGGTGATTCCACCATTCCAGCAAGAGTAGATGGGGATCTCTCCCACCTTGGGATACCCTTGGAGAAAAGCTAAGTGTGTTCCACCATTGAGAACACAGGTCAGGCTAGCCCAGGCCAGGGTGAGGTTCATCCCCACAACTGGCTGCCATTAAATGCTGGGAATGCCCCCAAGAGAGGCTGATCAGGGGACCAGCCGGCTGGGCCGAAGTGGGAGTGATACTTGAAGTGGTCTAGGGAGAGGAGGAGGAATGCGAGCAGCATGTGAGGGGTGTGTCCATGATTTCATCTAGAAAAACGGGCTGTGGGAGCTTAGCTCAGGTGTTAACGAAATACGAAACTCATACACCCACCCCCACCCCCGGCCGGTGATGGACACAGGGTCATCTTCGGGGAACTCTTTACCAGCACAGTGATCATTATGGAATTATTTGTGTGTTAGAAACAATGTGACTAGCAAAGCAGTTGAACTGTTTCTTTGGCTAGAGCAAAAGTGAGGAGTGATGTTAGGCTGGGGTGATTGGAGGAAAAGCCCCAAGTGGACGCTAGATTGAGCAGGGGGGCAGGAGCTACACAGGCAGAGCTGGGGTGTGAGCAGTTCAGCCCTGCCCCCCACCCCCCATGAAGGGGGTTGGAGTCTTGTCTTTGAAATGTCCTTAGATGCTTGCTGCCTGGGAAGGAAGGCGTGGAGACGTGCCAGGTGGGTGACTGGTGTCACTGAGGGCCTTCTTCCTAGACAGGAACTAGGAGCAGCCCCTCGATGGCAGTGAAATGCTTTTCCCCCCACGGGTGTGGAAAGAGGACAGACGGACTTGTAGCAATCTGGTTGAGTTCTTTGAAATTGCCCTTGACCCTTGTGTGTGCACCAGGAAGCCTTTCCTTTCCCTTTGCCAGGCTCCTCTTGCCTTGGTCTCCCCAGCTTCCCAGCCTCCCACCATTCTTTCCCTACCCTTTTTCTTCACCCTCGCCCCTGCTGACCCAAGTGAACATTGGTGCTATGTCTGTGTAGATGGCAGATGGGGGCTATTTGGTCTCTTGATGACATCAGCCTTTTTTGTTTACTAGCAGCTGTTTCCATAGTCATTTGTAGCTCCCTGATTGGTTGGATCTTACTGTGAGGTCACTCACCCCCCCTTTAAAAGTAAGCCACCTTGGAGAGTTAAGCAGTTAGGGAGTGATCTCACATGCCTATAGACGGATGGTGTAGATGCCTCACCTTGACCCTTGAAGGATGGATTGTGAGTGGGCTACGCGCCTCATTTTCTGCTTTCTTTGCTGGTTGTGTTCAGCTGTCCTTCCTTTGGGACGTCTTTCTGAGGGTTTTGTGCTTCCGGCGTGTGAGGCCCCTGGTCTCCAAAGGGGGGTGGTCTGTTGGTAGCAGATTGCCTTGGGCATGGGGGTCCTGCCTGCTCCTGGTGACCTTTGTTCCCTCCTTTCCGGGTTGTCTCCCCTCCCCTAGGGGAGTGTTTTGATGGAAGCAAACCTGACCGCTTTGAAGCCCCAGAAGACAGTGATCTTCCTGAGGACATGGACACGGAGCCCCCCAGAGAGTCCCCCGCCAACCAGGCGGCCCCGGACGCGTCACGCAGCCCCACCCTCCGGCTGAACAGAAAGTGCAAGGTCTCTGGCGATAGGAACCACACTGAGACCACTGTGCTCCCGGAGGACTCTCTGCTGAAAGCCAAGCGGAGACGGGTCTCCAAAGGTGAGCTCGGTTTGGCTTCGGGCCCGCAGGGCACCCTACGGAAGTCCTGGAGCGGAGCAGTGGAAAGTTCCAGTCCCACCCTGGATCCCTGGGGGGAGCCACTCACACCTCCCCACCCCCCACCCCCATCCCACCCCCCACCCCCCCAAAGCCAGTTGCCGGGGCTGGAGCCCAAAGGTGGCCAAAGGCAAATAGGCCCCCTCCCGAGACTTGGTGACAAGTTCCAGCCAACACAGTGACCACACCCCTCCCCTCCCCCACCCCTGTTAGTGATGTGTAAGACAGTTTGTTCCCCGCACTACCACCCCCGCCCCGGGGGGCTTCTTCATTAATTTGTAGTTATTTCTCCATTAGCTGACTGGCCTGAGAGGGAAATGACAAACAGTTCCTCTAACCACTTAGAAGAGCCACATTATAGTGAGCTGACCAACCTGAGGTGTGCATTGAATTAACAGGGCTCCATCCCAGAAAGCAGCGCCGCTTGCTGCACCTTAGAGAACGTCGGGAGCAGAGAGCAAACCTGGCCGGCAGGGCAGGAAGGAAGTGACCCAGGCGGTTCAGCCTGCGGTCACCCCCCAGGGCAATAGCATCTCCGAAGAGAAACCTGGCAGGAAAAGGGCAGAGGCCAAAAGCAACAGCAGCTAGTTGGAGGAGTCCCTTAAATGCAGTGACAATGAACAAGGTACGCACGGGGCGGGGGGTGCTCCTGGAGGTTGGATCACCCGCCCTCTGTGGGAAACGGCCCTGGAGGGGACCTGAGGGCCATCCAAGTTGACAAGAGTAGCGTGTGGCAAGCGGGGAGTTTTCTTCATGAGGTCCTTTCAACCTGCACACTTCCTTATGGAATGGACAGTGAGGCGGGAGCTCGACTTCCTGGGCTGCTCCTCATCACCCAGCCCGCGGCTGGGCAGGAAGGGAAGTCTTGGGTGACCCCGGGCGCTTGTCAGTGCCCTCATTCCAGCCTCATGCTGTCCCCAGTTGCCCTGTCCCAAGCACCCAGGCCCCCCACGGGTGGGGACGGGAGCGCACGAAGGGCTGGCTTCTGCCCTCTCTTGCGGCCCTTTGAAGCGACTTGCCATTTGGCGTTTCGTGGGTTAGCCTATTTGCCGGTTGAATGTGGGATGATTAAAATATTAGTGCTTTGAAAACATAATTGGTATATCTTTAAAAACTGAAGCTGCTCCAACGATCAGTGCTAACAATGGGCTTTTCTTTCCTCACCGGCTACAACTGTGTAACGCCCGCTGCTTCTCCCCCTGACAGATGTGCTGTGCATGGACGAAGAAATGGATCGGCAGCCTTCGCCCCTGCCGCAGCAATACACCGACAACAGCGAGAAACCATCCGCGAAGCGACCGTGCAAAACCAAGCATTTGATCCCTCAGGAGCCCAGGTGGGGCTTGCCGCTGCCAGGGGACTCCTAGGTGGACAATGCGGATGGCAAGGTACCTCTTGCCCCTGGCTCTCCCCCGCCCCCCGGGCCCATGCAGGCACATCCCGCCTGCCTACTTCTCTGCTTCTGGGGACAAAGCTTTCCTTTTCCTGAACCCCTCCCCCCAAAACGTCCCTGCCCCTTCCTAGGGGACCTGTCTCCTGGGTGGTGGTGAAGTTTCCAGCGAGTAAAAATGCAACCCCTTCCTCGCGCCCCGCCTCCCCCAGACAGAGAGGAGGAAAAGTGCTTTCCTCCACTCAGCTTTGTAACTCAGGGAGGAGGCGAACCAGCCGGGTGGTGGAAGGACAGCCTGAAATGTGTGCGCTGCCTGGTTTCGTGATAGGTGACCGTCCGGAGATTTTGAAAGCGGCCTGAGCCCAGTTCCGACTATGATCTTTCGCCGGCCAATCAGGACCAGAAGCCCTTGGACTGTTTGCAGCAATTGTTACCTGCTTCCCAGGCCTCGCAGCTGACATGCTCAAGCTCCCCTCCAGAGACCACCCAGTCCCGCCCGATGCCACCGGAAGCGCGGAGACTTATTGTCAATAAGAATGCGGGCGAGACCCTCCTACAGCAGGCCTCCCGGCTTGGCTACGAGATGAACATCCTTGTGGGTGCCCCGGATCAGGATCCGCTGGCTGCTGCTCCTTGGGTGGGGGACACACTGGCTGGGGATGGGGGGCGGGTCTCAGAGCCCAGCCCCCTCCACGTGGCGGGCTGGGCTGGGTGTTCCAGCAGGGTGTTTGCGTTGGCTCCCACTCACACTGCGGGCTGTTTGTTGGCTTGTTCAGTCGTGGTGTGAAAAGAAAGGCAGGCCTCTCTGATGTTCCGTTCCCGTTCAGGCAGGTAGGCTGCTTCGGCCAGTCTGGCTCACTTATCTCTGATATAAAATCTGACCTAACCCAGGGCTTGGCGACCAGGGGAATTTTAATGAGCCCTTTTGGATTCTAAATAGCAAGAAGGAGAGTAGGAGAGTAGTTATTAGCTCTACTAACTTGTGCTGTTTGGGGCAGAGTGATGCCCCTGTTGTGGGATAGCGGGTGGGACGTGTCTGTGCAGAGTAGGGGTGGGAGTGGGGCAGACCTGAGCAGTCTCTTTCTGAGAGGGCACGGGAGCCGAGGGCTGATGGGCGGGGAGCAGGGGTTGAGCCTTGCACAAAACTCCCTGTCCACACTGCTGTATCCCAACCCAGCACGGCTGATGACAGTGATAGCTTCTATTGCTAGAGCAACATAGAAAGATAGCTGATATCTGCCTAAGCCCGTGTGATCTGTAGTAACTCCTTTCACCCTGTTAACATCTTCACTTGGGAGTAACGCGTACTAGCCCACTCTCGGATGAGGAAACTGAGCCTCAGAGGGGTTAGCTGATACCCGTACAGGTAGCAATCCAGCAGTGCTCCACAGCCCACCACGCTCCTCAGCAAGACTGGCTCACACTGGAATTGCCCTTTTGACAGTTCAAAACCTCTGTGAGACAGATGACTCTCTCTGCCCTGTGCAGTTCCCCCACCATACTTGTCAGTAGCAATTGTGATGTAATAGCCCACAGGGCAAAGGCATTTTTCTGTGCTGGCATCAGCCCTCTGGGAGTTGAATGGTGACAGTAAAACGCGGTGCAGCAGGCTGAGCGTGGAGGTGTGGCTGAGCACTGGGGTGGCAGGACCCAGGCTGGCCCGGAGCCCTGGCGCCCACACCCTCAGCCAGCTCTGTGCCCCTGTCCCCCGTCTCCCGTCGTGTCCCCCCACCCCGGTCCATAGTGCCGTGAGCCCTTGGAAGTGTGCCTGCCTTGGCCCTAAGGCATGACTGTGGGTGGGTAGTTGGAAGCACTAGGGCTATGCTTAGTTTGGGGTGTTTTTTTGTTGTTGTTGTGGGTTGAATGTGCTGTTGTTTATATCTACACGTCTCTTGGAGACCTCTCCATTAGCTAGAGAGCACTTTCTGGTAATTAGCGCAGTTACTTGCAGGTGAAGTCCAAGGAGCACCCAGTTGGTTTCCCAAGAGCTGAGAGCGGGCGCCTAGGAGGACAGAGCAGATGTTGCACATAGTGTGGAGCTAGACGCCCCGTGGTTGAAAAGATAGTCTCCTTGCTTCCAGCAAACGCTGGAGGTGGGGGGGAGACCCCTAACCCCAACTTTTGGGTTAGGGTTGAGAAAGTAGACTCCCGCTTCCAGCAAATGCTGGAGATGGGGGGGCGGGGTGCTGCTGCACCCGCCGTGGAGGGGCGGGGCTCCGAGCCCCACCTGTGAACTTGGCATCATTTCCAGCAGCCTCCCTTTGGGACCAGAGACGTCAAAAGACCCTCGTTGGTCCTCTAAGACAGTTTCCATTTTGGTTTGGTGGCTCTGAGGCCTGGACCAAGGGGCACTTGATCCATCCTTTTTTAGGCTACCTGGCCTTTGATTGCACAGGAAGCCTTGGGAATGTTTACGGTGGGATTTGTTTTTTTCTTCAAATGTAAATTTCAATATGTAGATTCCACAGATCACCAGTGTTGATGCTGAACATTGTGACAAGTAGACGAACGCTTTCAACTTTGAATCCAGCTTTCTGGGATTTCTCTGGGCAGAATTTTAAATGTTGGGATGAAGGCCCAGTTGGGAGATGTGGCAGCTTCAACCTTTTCAAATTGAAGGACAGTTTGCTTAAGCAGATAAGGGTGTGGTTTGGGAGGGTTTTCCTGAAGTTTTGTCTTCAGCATTCTTGGTTATTTTCTTCTGCTTAGCCAAAGATACCATGTGCAGTATAAAGGCTGTCTGAGCTTTATGTCATGATAATGTGGTTCTGGAAGTTTAGAAACACACTCTGGCTTCAGATCCGAGTTAAATAGATCACTTGCGTGGCCAAAGACCTCAAACCTTTCCCTCCTGGGAAAAAGGCTTCTATTTCTTAGGCTGAAACGCCAGTGTGCAACCACATGCTTGTGCCTTTAGCGGTGATGGTTAAATTTTCTATGAACTGAATAAGTCATGTTTTTTAAAAAGTTAATGAGGCATTTAATTAATTCACAACGTCGGGCTTATGGCCTTTATGGTTACATTTTGCGGGTAATGGCATTCGGCTTATAGCCGCTGAACAGAGAGCTGTCCGACAAAAGCAGTTTGACTTTGCTTGGGAATGGCTGGGCTGCCCTTCAGACACTCCCGTTTATTTCTAGCGGAGAAAATAGACCAAGGAATGTGTTGCGTCGACAGACTCGCCCCGCCTCTTCACCTTTCAGTTAGAGAAAGTGTTGGTGGCGATGGTTGCCATCCATTTAGAGGCCATCACCCTCCTAGTTAGGATAGTGTAGTTAGCCCACTTGACCCCCAACAGAGAAGGCCTGTGGGATGCTCGTCACAGCTGGATTGCATCCCTCTAACTGGGGCCCTCTTGGGCCCTTTGAATCTTCCCAGCTGACCAGGTACCAAAGACCTGAGTTATAGGTCTAGTACTTCATGTTAATTGAACTTGGGGTTTAATATCTCTGGGCCTCAGTTTCCAAGTGTTGAATGAGGATGGTACTACCTTCCTTTCCTGGTAGCTCCTGGGTTCCTGTGGGTGACAGAAGACGTCCTCATCTGGGGAAATGAGAAGCACTGTGTAAATAGTGGGATCAACGTGGTTGAGTTAGGACAGCCCGTGGCAAAAAGTCTGACCTGGCCGTGGGGCTACTGCTGCCTCTGCTGCCATCTTCCGGGAGAAGAGAGTTGACTTACCCATCAGCTTGGACGGCCTTTCATTTCTAGGTACCCTTGAATCTGCCCTAGTAGTGATGAAGGTTTCCAGGTGAAGGCCATGATTGTCACAGCAAATAAACCCTGGGTTGAGTAAATTGATGTGTGCACAGCAGTTGGTGGCGTTCAGACCTGATCCCAGAGCCACGTGACAGGGCCTCTCCCTGGCTGGGGCACACAACTCATTAGCTTGCAGCCGTCCACTCAAGTCTGGCTAGTGAGGGCCTGCTAAAAGAGCAGCAGCTTCATGCGGTATCCTGGATACCAGGGCTCGGGGCAGGTGGCCTGGGAGCCCAGAGGATTGTGGGCTTTCTGGCAGGTTGGGATGTAAACGGAGAAACGCATTCGTGGGCGTGCCTTTTCTCTTCCTCCTCTTGTTTTGGAAGGGAGCTGCTGCAGTGACCTGAAGTAACAGGGCCCCGATGGCCAGGTTTACCAGCATGCCCCATTGGGTTCACGTGGTAAGCAAATGGAACATTCTAGTTTGCTCCCAAGTGAGTGGTCACCTTTGATTGGCGTGTCCTCCAAAGGGCATAAAAGGTTTTACAGAACCCATCTCGCACTTAAGAGCAGCTAGAATGACCCCCGTTTTAGGTTTAACAGATGAGTTACCTGAGAGATGTCACAAGGAGGCCTGTTCTGACCCCATCCCATCCCCCCTTACCCAGCAGACCATGTGCTGGGCCACATGCACGTTCCGCCTACTCCCAGCTCTCAGAACCTGCCGGCTCTCTGCTGGGCACGACTTACCCAGTATAAACAGTATAACGTGTTTTCTGTTGGCAAATGCTTTCCATGTGTCTGAAAACTTTCTTAAGGTAATAAAACATTGAATAAATTCCTGCTCTGCTTACTGGGAGTGGTTCATATTAATATTTTAACAAGCCAAAGAAAGAAGGTTAATAACAGTGATTCTAATGCACAGTGTTGACACAGAACATCTCCGGGGGTGGGGTGGGGCGGTGAACGTTTTATTTGATTCTTGAAATGTGGAGGTTGCAGCCTGTGGTGTATCAGGTTCCTGTCATTAACTTGAGTAAATATGAAAATTTTTGACTGATTCTGCCCCGAGAGGGTGGAGTGAGGCAAAATAGAGGGTGGGGTTATTGGAGGCATTTTGTGTCATTCCTCGAGGATGGAGGGAGAGAGCTTCTCTTTAACTCTACTTAACATACAGACAAGAGCATCTGAGGCCCAGGTTCTGATTTGTGGTCTTAACAGGGGGCGCGAGGATGTAGCTGACCTGGGTGTCCCTGCTTTTCTAAGCTGGGGAATGTTCTCCGGCTGATTGAAGCTCTCTTTAAGTGTTGGTCATCCATACTTTTATCTAAACTTGTGTTATCGTCCACTGCCACCGACTGAACAGACCCATCAAGTGAGAATGGTCTGTGCTTGGCAATGTGTCATCTAAGATGTTAGCAGCCGTGACACCTCTGTACTGGTCACGTCGGCCCCTGGGCTGAGGGCTTTCATCGCTATCCGAATGCGTCCTCTCAGCAGCCCTGTGGAAGCTTGGAGAAGTTCAAGGGTAACTTGCCCATGGCCAGGCCACTGGTGCAGCAGAGCCTTAGACAACACTGTCTGCATCTCCAAGCCCTTCTCACGCACTCTCACCCCCCACCAGGATCCTGCCGCCTGCCCGCGCCATGGTGGGCTTTTGGCCCCAAGGATGTATGCCTTTGAAAGTGGGTACCGCCAAGCTATGGGGAGGTCACCCTTACAAGGTTCACTGTATGGTGGTCTGATGGTATTTCCTCTCCTCTCCTCTCCTCTCCCCGTAGGAAGTGGTCTTGTACTGCCTGGAGAACAAGATTTGTGATGTGAACCACTGCAACAACGCGGGTTACTGTGCCGTGCACGAGGCTTGTGCAAGAGGTTGGCTCAACATCGTACGACACCTCCTTGAATATGGCGCCGATGTCAACTGCATTGCCCAGGATGAAACCGGGTCAGTGGCGGTCTTGCTCTTGGCCTGGCCCTTTTGGGGCATAGCCAGTGGTTCTCAGGGTGTGCGGGGATCCCCAGAAGGAAAGATGGAGAGTGAGTGCCATGTAAGCACACTGGTGGCGGAGTCCTCTAGAATGGAATCGGACAGATCTTTCTGGCAAATTTACATAGAACTTTAAAAGTCTGTGACGCTCTTATGGACAGAAGTCCCTGAAAATGTTGAGCCTGCATGAATAATCAGGGGTGTTCTCTTTTAAGACCCTGGACTCTCCACCAGCATCTGTTGAATCACAATCTTGAACATATATGTGAGTTGAAAGTTGCAGGAGTACAGACAGGTCCAGTGGCAACTGGCTTGATAGGACCTGCCGTGTCCACCCACATCCCCGGGCCTGGCCCCCACTCTGTCCTTGACCTCGGTTTATTGGCCAGAGGCCCAGGTCTGAGTCAGCCCAATCATCTTCCCGGTTGTACCTGGGATGCCACCACGAGGCAGGGCACTGGGGCTTTCCTGACGGTCATAACATTAGCAAAACCGTAAGGTATTTGGTGGCTCATGGTTTCCAAATAGCATCCTTTCTGGATGGGACTGCGGACAGTGTTCCTGACCCCAGCGGATACGGGCAGGAGGACTCTGTATCCTCCTGAGAACTCGCCCTGCCTGTCGACTGCTTCTGGGGGAGAGGGTTGATCACTCATCTCCAAGTTGGTTTCAGGAGAGGTTCCACTTTGCCCCTAGTTTCTTTTACAAACTGCACTTTTTGGGTTTTGTTTGTAATGGTATAACAATGGCTTGTCGTATCTGCTTCCGTGATGCTGGGGTTCTTCCCCCCACCCCGCCGTACGTTACCTTCTTACAGTCTGTCACTATTTAAGTTCATTGGAAACGTTTTCATCGTGGCCTGAGTTCCTCCTTGGGCCATGCATTAAGAGAGATTTGCATTGAAGAATTAGGCCTGAGATGGTCCCTTCACCTGTCCCGTAAAGGGTTATGTGTTGAAATAACAGAGTGATTTGTCCCAGCGACCGTACACTCACCACCTCGGTGAAATAGCGCGCCTACGAGGCTTGGCCGCACACGCTCGATATTGCCCCGTGTCCTTAGAAGCAAGCGTCGCGTGCACAGGTGTAATCCTCCGCATCTCTCCTAGGCCTCTCCACGATGCTGTCAAGAATGATCATCTCGAAATTGTCCGCTTGCTCCTCTCCTACGGTGCTGATCCTACCCTGGCTACGTACTCAGGTAGAACCATCAAGAAAGTGAACCACAGCGAACTTCTGGAGAACTTCTTAACAGGTACGGCAGAGTTCAAGACACGGTCTTGTTCAAGCATCTAGACGGTGACTTCACAGCCTTTCACCTGGGTTCCCCCTACCCCCACCCCCCGTTTACTCTAAGTGACCCTTTACTGGGAAAAGCGGCCCAACGTTAGTCTGTCAAAGAAGAGATACATACTTTGAGTTTTGCAAGGTGGGGGGCTGGAAAACTCTTAGCTAGCCAGGCTAGCTTTTGTTTGGCAGGCTGGGGCGGTGAGGCGGGCAGTCCCTCAGGAAGGCGGGTGGACGTGTGGGGAGGTTTCAGTCAGATACCTGGAGGCGTGTGCAGTGGGACTTGTCAGGAGGTGACACCAGCCCCAGCGTGAGATGTTCCCGAACTCCAGCAGCATTTGCCTCTTACCAGCAGGCGTTATCTTGTTTCTCTCTCTCTTTCTCTCTCTCCTCCTGTCTCTGCAGGCTTTAAATAACCTGCAGGCTCCTGACGACGGTAACCCCGGTTGCTCTTCGGAGTTCTCTGGCAGCTGTGTGTGTGGTGAGCAGCCTTGTTCGTTTCAGTTGGGCTTGTGGGGGTGGGGCTGGGGGTGGTGGTGGTGCTGTGAGCAGGGCTTGCTTGGGAAAGAATTTTTCCAGGGTCCTTTTTGGAGAGCAGCTGGAATCTTGCTCCAGCTTACTGACCTCTCTCTTGTTTGCCGCCCCCCCCCGGTTAGAACCAGATGATGAAAGTGGTTACGATGTTTTAGCAAATCCCCCACGACCGGAGGACCAGGATGACAGCAACGAGGCCTATGGTGACCTATTGGAGTTTGAATTTTCCGAAGACCCCGTTTTGTCGTGTTATAACGTCCAGGTGTCCGTCGCTCAGGGGTGAGCGTGGCCAGCATGTGGTCGAGAGCCAGCCCAGCTGTTCTGTGGGGTGGCAGGAGTTAGAAATCCCCTTCAGCAGATGAGGGTGGCTGGGTTGGGGGGTGAGTGAATCCCTCACCAAGTGTCCACCGACCTCACATAATGCGGTGGAACTTTTCCAGAAAAGTTTGTGGGGTGGGAGGGCTCCCCAGCCAACTGCCCTCATTGGAACACACCCCTAGAGCCCAAAGGACACGGGAGTCAGCGACTGCAATTGCACAGTTTCAGTCAGTAAACTCTTGGGGAAGGGATCCACCCCAAACGGCTACCATAGGGGCCTTCCAAGGCGCGTGAGGTCCACGGGACGATACTGATGTGTACCGTCTTCTCATATAAGATTAGAGAAAGCCATATGTGGCACCTGGGATCTTATGTGTCTTCAGATTTGCTTAGATCGAGTCTTGTCCCCACGGTCGGGCCACTGTGCCCGATGACCATCCCTTCGGAGTGAACACATCAGGACATCTTGCTCTGCTGTGTGTTGACCCCAGTGCTTAAGGAGTAGCATCCTCCTTGGACTCTGAGGCTGGGAACGTGTCTGCCTTTGTGGTGACATTGTATTCGGGATAGAGATGATAAAGCGTGGCAGGGTATCAGGAAGGATTGTACCACCTCCCTTCTCGAAAGAGCCTCACTCCCGGCAGCATTGAGGGGCGGGTTGGAGGTGTGGGAAAGGCAAGGAAAGCCAGGTGACCTCGAGTGTTTCTCATGCTCTCTCCGTGAAGGCCGGAGGAGAGGAGAGGTCAAAGAGGTGTTTGCCATCTCCCTTGGGTTGGCATACAGACTGGTTTTCCCCAGTGACTAGAACGGGGTGCACTTACTTGGAGAGGGGTGACCTGAGTTGTGGCCAGAGCCAAGGCAGCACTGGGGTGGCCTTCAACGAGGCTCATTCAGGGGCGCTGCTCCTGCTTTTGTCTAAGTTGGCTGATCCGCCCTAGGTGGTCTCTTAACACATGCACATGAGTCCAGAGTTCCCCCGCTAGAAGTAGATCTTCCGGGCTTCCCTGGTGGCACAGTGGTTAAGAATCCGCCTGCCAGTTCAGGGGACACAGGTTCGAGCCCTGGTCCAGGAAGATCCCACATGCCACGGAGCAACTAAGCCCGTGCGCCATAGCTACTGAGCCTGCGCTCTAGAGCCCGTGCGCAGCAACAGGCCCAACGCAGCCAAAAATAAATAAATAAATAAAATTAAAAAAGAAAAAGAAGAAGTAGATCTTCTAAGGACAGTGAGAAGTGGGGTGGGGGTGGGGTAATCAAAGTGGAAGTAGCAGGCCCTTTCACCGCCAGGAGACGGGTAGTTCATAGTTGGGAGCGCCTCTCATTTTGCCGGAAACTCAAACCACTGTCCTTTCTCTGGTGTAGGCCTCGTAACTGGCTGTTGCTCTCAGACCTGCTCAAGAAACTGCAAATGTCCTTCTGCATATTCCGCTGCAATTTCCCAAATGTGGAAATTGTCACCATCGCGGAGGCCGAGTTCTGCCGGCAAGTGTCGGCAAGTCTCTTATTCTCTTGCCCCAAAGACCTGGAGTCCTTTAATCCGGAAAGTAAGGAGTTCTTAGATCTGGTGGAGTTCACGAACGAGCTTCAGACTCTCCTGGGCTCATCCGTGGAGTGGATCCTCCCCAGAGACCTGGACTCAGACGACGCCTGGTGAGCTCGCCGGGGCCCGCCGTGTACAGTGTGTCATGGTGTTAATCCTTGTGCATATGTGTCACAATACGACTATTTCTGTAAAGAAAGGACACGATGAGACACAACTCCAGTCGGAAGGACTTCAAAACATGTTTTTTTCTTTTTAAAATTTTAAGTCAGTTTTTATGAAGTTGTTAATAAAGTTTCTTTACTTTTCAATGTACACATGCTTTGGAATATGTTTGTTTTTACTCGGAACAATTGTTTCTTTTCTTTTTTAAGGAGAAAAAAAGAAGGCAAAGGAGCTCCACACTTTGACTTAATTTCATACAAAGCTCCGACGACAGAGGCCATAACTGTTGAGAGTTGCTTTTGGGGCAAATTAAACCAGTAAAATTTTAAACTCCTCCTCCATATTAAAGGGATTGAATAAATTGGCCACTTTGGTGCACCTGTGTCCTGCGAATTGTCCAATTGGAGATGGAGGTTTAGAAAGTGAGTTTCAGTCTTGTTTAAGTCTCTTCCCATCAGACTGGTCTCGTGATTTCCTACACACCATGTTACTTCCTGTCTACCTTTCCTTGGTGTTGTTCATGCCTGGATTGTCTCCTGTACCTGCTCAAACCTTGGTCCATTCTCATTTGTACCATGGAAGTTTGTCATGCCGGATACTGTCAGAACTAATTTTACTTAAGTTTGCGTTAAGGTGCAAAGCACACGTTTTGTATATTTTCTGTTTTTTGTGTTTGTGTATATTTTATGGTTTTGCTTCAAGAAATATTATGGGAAGGGAAATAGCAAGATGTAAAGAGCAAAAAAGTCATCATTCTCTTTCAATTGTTAGAACATCTATCTGAAATCATAATTATGATGCACTGTGGTATGTGTTAAATTAGTAAATACATGTAACGTCCCGTAGGAGCAGCAAACTCAGTGGTGTTGGTGAGGGTGTGTCATGGAAGTAATCACAAAGCAGGTGACTGTTGGTTGGGGTCCTGAAACATTAGTGTGCCTTCCCTGTGTCCAGTAGTGGTCTGGAGGGGTCAGGAAGCCTGCCTTTGACTTTGAGGGAACCAGAGGGTTTGAGGTCCTCTCTCTTCTATTGCTCTAGTACACTGCATAGCAGCAGTATACTGGGTTTATAGTTGACGTTTAAATCGCTGATTGATCATTAAGATTGGGATGTATCTGTGGAAATGAAAATAGGAAGAGTCGTATGCTTTTTATTTTATTTTTTTTCCTATATCTGAAAAGGTATGTAGTACTTTGCTGAGTGGTTGGCAATAAAGTTTGCAGTATTCAGTGTATTCAGTTTTAGTATCTAAGTAGAATTAAACTGTTGCTGTAAACGGGAATAGCACTTTGTTACTGACAAGTTTTAGAATGCATCTGTTCGTCAATTACCTGTTTGGGAAGATTGTAGTTAATGATTTTGAGAATGTGGCTATAAACCTCCAACTGACTCAAGAAAAGCAAATAAGTCAAGATTGACAAATGTATAGGCTCTTCATCTTATTGTGTGTGTGGGTTTTTTTTTTCCTTTTAGTTATTTGTCAAGGTATAAAGAATTCTATCACACTTAAGACAAGTTAAGTAAGCGTCACAGGGTGTATTCTGACATGGCATGGAGCAGATCCCATGGCCTAGATCTTAAAGGTGATTTTATGTTTAAACTTTCATGAAAACATATGTGCTTGAAACACATTAATATATTGATACAGAGGGCAGTTAATTTTTGTCTTTTTTTTGTGTGTGTGTGGTACTGTTGTGGCCTCTCCCGTTGCGGAGCACAGGCTCTGTACGCGCAGGCTCAGCGGCCATGGCTCACGGGCCTAGCCGTTCCACAGCATGTGGTATCTTCCCGGACCGAGGCACGAACCCATGTCCCCTGCATTGGCAGGCAGACTCTCAACCACTGCGCCACCAGGGAAGCCCTAATTTTTGCCTTTTGATACATGTGAGCGCAGCTTTCATTTTGCTGAAAGAATATGACCAGTTTTCAGTTTGGGATTCTACCATTTAGGAAAGATAGTCCACTTAATTTTAGAAATAAGAGATTTAATATATAATACCTAATAATACTTTTATGTATGTTTTTTTACTGAAAACATTTATTGTAATACTGTGAAGAAACTATGCCATTCTAGTCTTTAAGACTTAAATGAATCAAGTGTTTATTAGCTGTTGTAGTTTTTAAACTAATAAAAGTCAGTACATCAGCAATTTGTAAATACAGTTTTTGAAATAATGCCTTAACAACTTTACAGTGGTTATAATGACTGTATTTAGGCCTAAAGTTAGTTAATAATTTGACATGAAGGCTTTTTAATAGTTTGATGGTGCAGATAAGGGATAGGTAAACTCTGGCTGGTGGGCCAGATCCAGCCCGTCGCCTGGCTTTGTAAAGGAAGTTTTTCTGGAACATAGTCGCACCCATTGTTTACGTGGTAGTTGTGGCTCCTTTCACCCTACACCAGTGGGGCCGAGTAGTTGCAACAGAAACTGTATAGCCCACAAATCTGGAAATGTTTAAATTTACATTTTAAAAATTGAAAAATTCTTTGAGCCTATACAGGGCGAGTCCATTGACCCCTGAGGTAGAAAACAGTCAGGAACTTGGGTGCGGAAGCCAAATGGCCTAGGTTCAAATTCCTTTTCTCCCATTTCATAGCTAGTGACCATGGGCAAATCACTTAACCTCTATGCCTCATTACGAGGTTTAAATGCAGTTATTTGTATAAATAGTGCCTGGCACATACTAAGCACTGTGTAAGTGATTGCTGTTGTTTCTGCTTGGAGTTTTAATAAGTTATTGTTAATAGAAAAATGACACTAATGATTTTCCTTTTAGAGTAACAAAGGCACTTTGAGTCTTTTACTTTTTCAGGAATGTAAGAAGACTTTTTTCATTGACAGTCAGTGTTCCCTGTTACCAAAATTTACTTTATGAATATAAAGAATTGAATGTCTTCAAGACAGTACTTTTGCTTAAATGTCAAACCATTATTTTCCCAAGGCACATCAAACTGGCTCTGCATAGTCCAGGCCTCTAAAGCTTGTGTGCACACCCTAGGTAGCATGTGAGATACATTTTGTAAATATAGTTTTTTAAATAATGCTTGAGACTTCCCTGGCGGTCCAGCAGTTAACACTATGTGCTCCCAATGTAGGGGGCTTGGGTTCGATCCCTGCTCAAGGAACTAGATCCCACATGCCTGCCATAACTAAGAGCCCACATGCCACAACTAAAAGATCCGGCATGCTGCAACTAAAGACCCGGCACAGCCAAACAAACAAACAAGCAAATAAATAAATAAATCTTTATAAAAAAATAAGTAAAATAAAGTAATGCCTTAGGAGTTAGGAAAAGAAAATATTAGAACATTTTTACCTTTGTATTATTTTTAAAAATCTGTGTAGTTTATCATGTACATAAATTCTATGTATGGAACTTTGTGTATATAATTTGTTAATAAATAAGATGCATATTAAAAAGTTTTCTTATGGTTTGCCCAGTCAGGTGTTTGGAGGCCATTGGAGGACAGGATGATGAAATATAGGGCCTCAGCAAAGATAGAATTTAGAACCAATTCCCTGACTTAGAAGATAAGGAAAATAATTCATAGACTGTAATTGAGTTGTCCAACTTTGCATAAGTGTTCAGAAACAGGAAATGCAGTGGCTAGAATCCAATCACTGACCGAGCAGAATCTGGGTCACTGGACTCGTAAACCAGAAGTGACTGTTGAATTTCTCAGGTTGATGCTCCTGGCATATATGCTTGATCTGTGTGTGTGTGTAACTCTCTGACATAATAAGCCATACTCTAGCACACCCTGTTTCCTTATTCAAGCATCTTAATTTCATCCCATTAAATCTTTGAAGTATCCGACTACCAGAAGGCATGAAGAAACCTGGGCTGAGAGTCTTCATTCCAGGAGACCTGATCTTGACTGCATGGCTGGTTTGAGGCGCATCACTCTGAACTGCAACACGCTCATTGGTGACCTGGGTGCAAGGGCTTTGGCAGAATCTCTTAGGATTTATGGCTTAGAGGGAAATTCTAAAATTGAAAATATTGAATTTTTAATATGAAATATGCTTAGCTTTTGGCATGATACTATTGTGATAGGATTTTTTTTTTTTTTTTTTTTTTTTTTTTTTGCATTACGCGGGCCTCTCACTGCTGTGGCCTCTCCCATTGCGGAGCACAGGCTCCAGACGCGCAGGCCCAGCGGCCATGGCTCATGGGCCTAGCCGCTCCGCGGCATGTGGGATCTTCCTGGACCGGGGCACGAACCCGTGTCCCCTGCATCGGCAGGTGGAATCTCAACCACTGCGCCACCAGGGAAGCCCCTGTGATAGGATTTTTTAAAGCCTCATTTTACTGATAGCTTTTATTTTGCTTTTCAACTTTCTCCAAGAGTTGCATATATCCTTTACAGAAAATACAGAGTAACAAGAGAACCTATAATTTTAATACCCAGATATAATCACTGTTCATTTTGGCGTATATACTTTCAGTCTTTTTTTCTTCTACAAATATGTATGTACACTTAGGGATTACAAAAATAGAATTGTAGTATACTTGCTATTTCACATTCCTGCTTTTTTCACTTAAAGATGTATCATGTAGTATTGCGTCGTATTGATGTCCCATAGTTTAATCAATTCTTTGCAATTCTATTTAGACAGTTTGCTTTTCCTTGTCAGAAACAATGTGAATACGTTGTATATACGTCTCTGTGTGCATCGGGATTACTTCTGTAGAATAAGGTACTACAAGTGGAATGACTAAGTGTGACCTATTTTTAAGACATTTGATACACATGGCCAAATTACCACCCAGAAAGGCTATGCCAATTTGTAGTCCACCCCAACAGTAGATGTGAAGCCTGCCTCTCACAAACACTGGCCTGTAGCACTTGTAAAAACATGTGAAACTACAAAAATGAGTACCTGTCCATTTTCTATGCAAGTGGGATTACTCCAAATTTTATAACTTTTTTCAATTAATTTAGTATGAGCATTTTAGCAAGTCAGTAAATTTGCATCTCCTACATCATTTTTTGTGATTGTTCAGTATTCCATTATATGAATATGCCACAGTGCACATAGCTTATCCATTCTTGTATATAAGCTTTGTCCAGTTTTTCAGTTACAAATAGTACTCTGATATATATCCTTACCTATATCTCTGACTATTTCTTTTGGTTAAATTCTTAGAAAGAGAGTTGTTGGATCCAAAGTGTATAGACATTATTTAAAGGCTTTTCTTACAGAATCTTGGCTTCATCTGATAGGAGAATAACCACATTTTGTTTTATTTTGTATTCATTTGATTGACTGGTGAGGTTTACTGGCTGTTTGTATTAATTTGGCTATTTGGTTAATTATACCCTGTGTCCATTCTTCTGTAGTGAGAGTTTGTAAGGGTTGTATCATATCCTGTCAGATCCGTATGTCTGACTTGCTATTTCTATCTGTCATGGGGGTGTTGAAAGACTCCAGTTATTTTAATGTGATGGTTCACACAACACTTAAACAAAAGACTCATGATAGTTTCCTTTCATGTAATATTTTTTAATCCCTGTGCTTTAGTGATGATCCCTTTGGTTTAAATGAGTAGATTGTTCAGCCCCAGAACTACTAGAATTCATGATCAGTTTTTCTGGGTTTTGTCTGACCTTTTACTGCGAGGGTTCTTGACCATCCTACTTTCATGATAGGTTTTTAGTATGTATTCTCTATTCACACATTGTTGAAAGTTTTTATTATTTGTATCCTCTTAGACTTGTCTTTTTTTCCTCTAAAACTAACAGTTATTACATTTCTTCTATTTTGTTTTCCCCTTTGAACTAGTTTCAAGTGTGATTTGGAGCTGAAGATCATGATCAAAAGAATGCAGTGCATTTCTGAGCTCCACCAGGTTTTGCTTGTGAGGTTTACATGCCCCTGCTGCCCTTGCTAATTATGAACTGAGATTCATTTTGTGATGCTTTTTGCTCATAGGTTATATACAGTTATTCTTCAGTTCTGTAATTGTAAAATATGTAGTCTGATTTATTGGTACTAAAGCCAGGGTTATCATTGCACATCCAAGAAGAGGTTTTTAAATTGGATTATGCATTATGTGTGTGCGTATATGTTTCTGTTTTTTTAAATAGCCAAAATTACAAACCTGCCATGACTTGTCTTGTGCAGGACTCTTCCACACGTGAGAAAATGAGAGTTGTCTATATGTTAAATCTGTAGAGTTAGCAAGTGACCTCTTCTCTTTCATCGAAAGCACTTGACCTGCAGCAGTGCGGCCTCACCAGTGAAGGAGCAAAGGCTTTACTAAAGGCCCTTGAAACCAACAGAACTCTGCTCGTTCTGGATATAAGAAAAAATCTGCTTGTTGGTACGTGGTCACTTTTTTTAAATTGATAAACACATAGCAAAACAAAAAGAATTTGTTCAGATATTAACAGTTTTTTAAAACTTAATGTGTTTAACTTTCCTCAACATATACAGTTGGCCTTTGAACAACGTGGGCTTAGGGGTGTCGACCCCTACGCTGTTGAAGATCTGGGTATAAGTTTATAGTCAGTGGTTCCACATCTGTGGATTCAACCAACCTTGGATCATGTAGGATGATAGTACATATGTATTGAAAACTATGCGTGTGTCAGTGGACCCGCGAGGTTCAAACCCATGTTGTTCAAGCTTCAACTGTACTTTTCTAGTGTTGCACTTCCCTTATGTTTTTAGCAGCTAATATACTAATTAAAGTTAATTATACTTGTCAAATTTTCTTATCTCTACTCTGAATAGAGGTGAACCTAGATACTAAGCCTGCTTCCACCAAGAGCATTCTTTCTTTCCTGTGCAGCCTCTGAATTCTTGCCAGGAGTACTTTATTCATTTGTCAGCTTCACAAGTAATTTTGTAATCATCTTCTGTGTGCCAGATACGGGTTTACGGACTAGGGATAAAGCAGTGAACCAGACAGACAAAAGTCTTGCCCTCATGGAGCTTACATTCTAGTGAAGGAGATCAGATAGAAATGAGTAAACAGATAAGTCATATAACTTTAGAGAGTAGGAAGTGCAAAAGTATCTTAATGTAAGGAGAGTGAGGGAGAGCAGGTAGGACTCCATTGGATAGGTTTGTTAGGGGACAGCTTCACTGGAGAAGTGGCATTTGAACGGAGACCTGAATGAAGAGAGGAGCAAGCCATGGAAGATGTGGAGTAAGCACATTCCAGGACAAGGAGGCAATGAGTATGTAGGCATGTAGGTGGGTGGAGTATTTAAGGAAAAGCAAGGAGGCCAATCTGGGCAGAGTACCGAGTGAAGAAGAGTGTGGTAGGACATGAGGTCAAGGAGCTAGCCAGGGGTCTGCTCTTGTAAAGTCTTGAAGGCCAGAGTAAAGATGTGGATTATTCTAAATGAGTAGAGGGGTTTGAACTGGAAAAACGCATGATCCAAATCGTATCTGAATAAGGTGACCTGGTATAGAGAAGGGACTTGGGAGGATAAAGATGAGGAACAGGGGGTTTCCCTGGTGGTGCAGTGGTTGAGAATCCGCCTGCCGATGCAGGGGACGCGGGTTCGTGCCCCGTTCCAGAAAGATCCCACATGCCGCGGAGCGACTGGGCCCGTGAGCCATGGCCGCTGAGCCTGCACGTCCGGAGCCTGTGCTCCGCAAGGGGAGAGGCCACAACTGTGAGAGGCCCGCGTACCGCAAAAAAAAAAAAAAAAAAGAAGAGGAACAGGGAGACCAGTTAGGAGACTATCACAGTGCTCCAAATAAGAGATGTTTATGGCCTAGGTTAGGTTGGAAGTTTGCAGCAAGTGAAAAGTGGTTGAATTCAGGTTGTGTTTTGAGGGTGTAGCTCTCAAGACCTGTAGATAGATGTGAGGTATGAAGGAAATAGTAACAAGGAGACAAGTCGTTGATGATTATGTGTGCAACTGGGTAGTATCTCTTAGAAGAAGGGGGCTGATGGGAGGAGCAGCTTTTGAGGGAATATCAGGACTTGGTTTGTTATCTTGGATGCCCTGGTTTGATATCTTAGATGCTCTTTAGGTATCTAAGCGTCTGGACGGTGCTCAGACTGTACTTTGTATCCAAAGGTATCCAAAGCCACTTTAGATGCAAAATGTTTCAAGTTGACCTTTGCTGCTGCCAAAATAGTAGCCACTGTGGGCAGTCTGCAAGATGGCATCTTAGGTTTCTGAGGAAGAAATTAGAATACACAAAGGGGGAAATAAGTGTATAATTATATAATGTAGATTTCATATTTAAATGTCTGGGAAAAGCAATAATTAGTTGGCTTTGGGTTTTAAATGGAAAGAGCCACTCATTGGAAAATAATTACTCTAATTTCAATTCATTTTACTTTAGATCATTCTGTGATGAAAACAGTTACCAAAAAAGTTCTCCAGATGGATGGAGTGCCAAGTCAGAGGTATATAACATGTTTCAGTCTCTCGGAAGAATTTCTCTTTAATGGCTTGGTTTTCTTTCTTTCTTAAAATTATCAAGGTACTTTCTGCCATCTTAAAAGTAAGATTTGAGTCAAATCAAATGGTTTTTCTGTTTTTGAAAATGTTGTGTGATGCTTTAATTTAGGTTCCCAGATATGCAGATTGAAAACCTTTTAACTTTTTATTTTCTGTAACATATTATCGTTAGTCACAAATAGTGTTTTTTTTTTTGGTGATAAGAATGAATAGCAGGAGCAGCATTTGTGAAACCAAATCTAATATGAAACTGACTCTTTCTTGTGAGTAAATTTGAATTTTGAAACAGCAAAACAATAAGGTTTAATAAAAAGCAAAATAAATTTTTTATGTTTATAATCTGCCAATTTCCCAGAAAGAGTTTTGTGGTGACTTTAGTTATATACCAGATACATTAAAATCACCAGTGGACAACACATCTTTTATTCAGGTGCCCTCTGAAAGTTTTAAAACTTTGTTGACTTCATATCACTGAACGGTCCACTTTAAAATGGTTAAAATTATAAATTTTCTGTTTTGTGTAGCTTACCACAATTTTTAAAAAATGTGTTGTTTGAAGATTTTGGGGGTTTATAAAGGTATTGTATTAGCATAAAAAAGAAAAATTTAAGAGACCACCTCTAATCCCATTATCCTATCAAGCAATATTTACATTTTAATTTTCTCTTCCTGCTGTCTATAAACATAGTTCCACATAGCTTCAATATAATTTGCCATTCTTATCTTTTCATACTAAATTTCAATTCTGTGATTCATAGTTATACTTTTTAACATTGCATTCACAAGGTTTCATTGAGTTGGTCAAGTTTTTAAATTGGTGAAAAATTGGAAATAACCTAAAATAAACTATTGTAAACATCTTCATAAATACAGCTTTTTTTTTTCTACTTCAAATTGTATGTTTTTGATTTTCTATTAATCAACTTGCTTGGACAATAGTGTATTAAATAAGTTGTTAAGAGTGTTTATGAAGCTAAAAAAAGCTTATGATCGTCTGCCAATTGTTATTTCAAGAGAGTGATATTTTAATAATCAAATAGTACATTCAAAGAAGTTACACTAATTAGATATTATTATTAAAAATGTATATCCTATGTAAAGCATTCTTAAAATAGCTACATTGACTTTTGCTATGATATTAGAAATGGAAAGATATATAAATAAAACATGTATATGTACAACATATTAGGAATTCTGTAAAATTAGTACAGAATAATAGGGCATCATGGAATGAGAACAGTTAAACATTTTTTTTTAGTTAGCATGATTAAACAAAGTGGAAATGTAACTGAAGTATACAAGCTCATTGAGCTCTTTTAAGAGTAATTTTATTTCTTGGGCTTTTTTTTGTATTTGCCTCAGTTATTTGGAGGCATAGAGGTAAGCCAAATCAGTATCTGGGTATATACCTAGATCCAGGTGAGTATAGGGGTGAAATACTGGTGTGAATTGTGTCCCATTTATATTGTACTTATGTATGCGTAATAAAAGATGGGAACTTTTATTAGAAATTTTTTAATCTCCTAACAAGAAAAGTGTAATTTTTAAAAATTTTAATACATATATATATATATATATATATATATATTTGTGTGTGTGTGTGCGTGTGTGGTACGCGGGCCTCTCACTTTTGTGGCCTCTCCCGTTGCGGAGCACAGGCTCCGGACGCGCAGGCTCAGCGGCCATGGCTCACGGGCCCAGTCGCTCCGCAGCATGTGGGATCTTCCCGGACCGGGGCACGAACCCGTGTCCCCTGCATCGGCAGGTGGACTCTCAACCACTGCGCCACCAGGGAAGCCCTCCTATATATTTTTAAGAGGCATGTAAATCACAGAGGATCGTGTGGTGATTATCAATAAGCTACACTCTATGAAATATTTGTCCTATATTACCGAATACACTCCATTTTACCCTGCATCCTAATGCTGCTAAAATATAGTAGAAAGCAGCAGCATAGCACAGGGAGATCAGCTTGGTGCTTTGCGATGACCTAGAGGGGTGGGATAGGGAGGGTGGGAGGGAGGCTCAAGAGGGTGGGATATGGGGACATGTGTATGCATATGGCTGATTCGCTTTGTTGTGTAACAGAAACTAACACAGAATTGTGAAGCACTTATACTCCAATCAAGATGTATTAAAATAAATAAATAAAATAACATAAAATACAGTAGCTTTGAAGGATAAATATAACCATTTTAACCTATGATGTTTGTTTTCAGTAAATTCAAATTAAATATTTAAATGTGAATTTTAATATATGGCTTGTTCTAAGTAAAATATTAACACGTAGGTCTAGTTTTTGCAACCAAATGTTTCCTATAAAGATACTTGCCTCTTTACTACTGAAATATAGGGTAATTCTCCACATTTCACTCTTTCATCCAGTGCGTTTCATTTGTTTTTTTGTGTTTTCTATATGAAATCAAAGGAGCAGTGAAGGTTGACAGGCTTATAGGAGGGTAAAATTGACTCACCTACCCCCCAGCAACTTGCAGCCTTATAACTTGTATTGTTTTTCCATAGAAAAAATCTTAAATTTAACTTTTGGTCTACTTCTGAAGATTCTGTTGGGCAGAAGTCATGGGTGTATCTGTGTTTCTGTGTCCTTGAGATTCAGAAATGCCAAAGGTGTTCTAAGATTCAGGAAACTTGAGTGTTTCTGCATGATACATAAAATGTATCATACTTTGGGATTTTTTTTAAACTTTATTTTTGCATTTCTGCACATCTCAATACTTTTGTTTTAGTTAAAATAACTTGTTACTGTAGAGAACTTATATTTTTTTAAAATGCTGGCTTATGTAAAACCTTTGTACAAAACCGATCCTCTTTTTAATGGGCTTGGCATCATTGTCAAGTGCCTTTTTGATTCCTTTCGACGTGTGCACGTGTGACAGTTGCTCTGTAGACCTTTGGTGCATCTTGATTCCTTGTTTTCATGCTTTGTCAACCGTAGTCTTGGCCGCAAAGAAGCTTGTAAGTAATGGAAGGAAACACTCTGCTGGTCAAGAATGTTACCCTCCTGAAGCGCTACCACCTGGAGTGTCTGGTTTCCGGCCATTGTGTCCTGCAGAAAGTGCAAAAAGCAACAGGTAACCTGTTTGCATTCCCTGTCTTTTTCAGTCATTTAGAGTTCTTTATTTTGGAACTTGTATTATGTGGGTGGTCTCTGGTGCTTTGTGTAGAGGAAAAAAGGTAACTCACACATGGCTTCTGCCTAATGAGCGCTCTAAGGAAGAAAAATTAAAAGTAATTGGGAGTTTCAAGTTGTTTCTCAAGTGTCACAACAGAGGTAACTCCGTGGGAGTCTTGAGGAGACTAAAATGATCACCAATTGTGCATGTGAGGAAAGTTTCATTAAAGGCAGGTGTAGTTGAGCGAAGCCCTACAGCACAGAAGTAGGAATTTGGATACGTACGAATGGGAAAAAAGACATTTTAGGCATGGGAAATTGTTTAATGCAGAATGGATGGAAAATATGCATTAGACCTATTCTAAATCAACTGGCTTATTAACTCAGTAAATCAGATTTAGTGAGTCAAACCAGCATTACCTGATTTCTTATCCAGGGGATAGCTGTTCATAGTAATTTTTGTCACAGAACAGTAAATAAAATGGTTGAATTATAGCTTTAGGCTTGCTAAGTGAAATAGATGGCTCTAGATGATCTTCAGGTGACTTACTTGGTAGTAATCAGGAAATTGGGGATTAACAATTGCTTAAGAAAACAAAGAGAATTGATTTTAAATAGTACTTGAAGTAGTTACTGTGTAAAATATCTGTTCAGTTGCTCATGTTAAATGGATGTTTCTAATCCCCACTGGACAACCGACTACTTTTTTGCAAATGGTAATGTGAATTGCTGTTGCATAAACTATAGTGTTGAATCCCCAGTGTTGGCACTTGAGTTTCACAGCTCTGTGGTTTCCTGTCTTCTTCCTGAGACACTTAATCGCAGGTCCATCCTCCTCACACAGGGGGGTAAATTAGAGAACGATTAATATCACCATTTAAAGAAGAGAGACTGAAATCTCAACCATCCTGAACATAGGAGCTGAAGGGGCCTCTCAGCAGTTCAGAGAGTGATTACCAAGCCAGTAGGCTGAATTCTGTTGTGTTTTCTCCGTAGCAGAGCCCTCCAGGTCCTTGTTTTGAGCTTATTTATTTTTATACACAATTCTGTATGGATACTGTTCATACTACTAAATAGTTGTATTAACTGGGTTTAACTGGTGATGTATTTACATGAAGATCTAACTTCGTTTTGTTGCTATCTTTTTAGGGGCTTTCTATTCATCAAAGCTCGTGATGTATGTAATCAGTTGGTGGTGTGTAGCTATCATATTTATGATATATAGGGCTTGAATTGGGAAAGGTGGATGGTCATTCTTCTTGCTTTTTAAACTGACAGAGCCTTCCAAGAAGCATTTCCCTCTCTGAAATAAATCCATGTAAAACATGTTTGGTCGCTCTCCCAATGCAACTGTGTAGTTGTGTGGATTTGGCACACAACGGGCAGCCTTGTGGTGATGTCTGTAAACAAGGAATCCTGTTTTCCAGTCCGCAAATCAGCTGTTACCCAGTGAAACGAACTTGACTGCCATTTCTGACCCCTCACATGGAGCTGTCATACTCAAGAATGTTCACATGTTTTCAAGAAACGTTGTTTGCGGGCTATATGTACAAATTCCTGATCTGAAAGCCAATATAAAGCAACATCTCCCAAACCTCTGCTCTCTCACCAAGGCCACACACATTCCCTCGCTTATGGCCTCGTGGCAAGCTAATACTGTCAGTATCAGACTCTCCTTCCCAGTGGTCTTGGGAGACTGCATAGTTGCTCTGTGAAAGGCACCACTGCTGAGGTTGAGAGAAGAGCATCTTGGGTGTCAGTCCTGGCCTTGCATTCCCAGAGAGAGGGGTGTGCACCTCGTTCTCCTGTTAGGGTTTTCCTACGCTGCAGGGTTTGCTGCTTGTTGTCAAAATGATGTCCTAGTGACTTGTCTTCTGCGTGGTTATATAATCCCAGCACAGTTCTTTATGATCTGTAGACTTTTATGGGGTTGTGGCCAGGTCAGTTTTTAAATGTTTGGAAATGTCCTATTGAACAACATTGCAGTGGCAGTGAAGCTTGCTGGGAGAATTGTTGCCCTAGTTTTGGCTTAAGGGTGGTGAGAAGATGAAATTTTTGATGGGTCAGTTTTAGTTGTGGTTGTGTATGTGATTTATTTTTTTAAATTCTAATGTCTATTATTCACAGCTTAGATATGTTGACTTCCTGATTATTCATCAGTCCCTTTACTGATGTATTTTCCTCTGAAAAACTACATTTTCTTCCAGACTGTTTTTGTCTGATGGTGAAGAATAAATTTTTCATTTGCAGTATAAAGTTGATCTGAGAAAAAATGTTTACCTTGGATCTTCACTTGGCTTCTGTGAAAGAAACTTAGTAAAATAATATGGGCAATTCCCATTACTAATCCTAACCACGTACAACAGAGGTCTGTACAGTAACATAGCAAAAATAAGTTACTGTACTTTTACTTAGTCATTGCCTGTTTTACACTAAAGAGCAGTGAGAGACATTTATAAATAATGATACCTCAGATCACTTTTGTTAAATGTCCTCTAATATTTGGATATTTGGTATCTGGCTTGTGTTGTCTTTTATACAATCTTGTCTTCTTTCTTTGCACTTTAGTGTAACAACTCTGTGGTTTCCTATCTTCTTCTTGTGACACTCAGGTCCATCAGAATTTCCTGTGACTGTGACAGTAGGGAGTCCTTCCTCCTCAGAAATCGAAGAGGTCGATGATTCCTCAGAACGTGTTCAGGAGGAGCCAGAGAAAATCCATTTGAAACAAGAAGCATTGCAGGTACAAAGTTATCACTTTAAAGCTATAGAGAAGATTATTTTTCAAACGGAAGGCTGATTGCAACACAGCACAGCTTGTGTGAGGGTTCTGTTTTCTCCTCCCATCTGCGTTGTATCCCCTTGAATGGTTCCTTAAGCTTAGACCAAGGTGAATGGTGGACATTTGAACTCTAAGAAACTAAAATCAAAACATGTCGTTAGTAATATATTTTCCTTTCCTTAGAACCTTAGTATATTAGATTTAGGGAGAACCTTAGTGATCATAAGATAAGGAAATTGAGTTCTGAATGAATACAGTCAGCTGATTCAGTGCTCTTGTTTTACAGATGAGAAAATGGACAGTTCTAGTTGAACTCTCTTTTTATAAGAGGAAAATATGGCCTCATTTTAAATAAAAGTAAAGTTGAAAAACGTTTCGATGTTGATAGTCTCCTTTCCTAAAATCAAAAATATCAAGAAGCTACATTCTATTACCAAATAAACCTGACCTCTAATGTCATTCCATACTTTTGTTTGTATGGACAGAAAAGAAAAATTGATTTTCATAAGAAATTTTTGCACCTCAAAATAAATATATTTATTTTATTTCATCTTTAATGCAGAGCTGAACATTTCTAGTAAATAAAGGAACACCATTTGGGGGGGACCTTGTCTTTGTGCTACAAAGTCCATGTTTAATTTTTTAAAATTATTTAATATGATTTTCTCTTCATATGAAACATGACACTTGACAGGTTTCAGAACTAATTATCCCATTATTGTAGGAGTACGGGAATTACTCTTTGATTTTCAAAAGAGTTAGATTTTTATTTTTTAATTAAAATTAATGATAATATAGAGAAATTTTAAGAAAAGAACTTAGAAAATTATGAAATGTTAGAGTAGGAGAAATCTATAGTTCATGTAGAGTTACTCCCTTTCGTTTTATAAATGAGCACCTACAATTTGTAGAACGTAAGTGGTTTATTAGTAAATGGCAGAGTATGACAAGACCCTAGAGCATCTAACCCGCATTCCTTGTTATTTTAGATGTGGTGTATTCATTTCCTTCACGAATAGACCACGAGATTGTATTTGTAAAAGCAGTAATAGACACTGGGGAAGTCCAAGAAGTTTAAACACTGGGACCACAGAATAGCAGATTCAGAATGCACTGAGAACCCTTTTAGCTCATCTCTGTTTCGACAAGACACTACAATGATGGCATCAAAGTGTTTAAGTATATATGCCCGCAACAATCAAGAGATTTCAACATAGTTTTGAAAGACAGAAGACAGGTGGAAGAGTGTGAAACTGAAGCAGTAGAACAGAGGAAAAGCATCACCTAGAATATGCACAGGGGCCACGTGCAACTGAGGAGGATTCTGACCCCACCTGAAAAAGTAGCCCCATGCTCAGGTGCGCATGTAGGAGAGAGGGTGGAGTTAGTTAAAAGTGTGACTGAAATAGGGGAGCTCATTGAAGGGTTGTGTTTGGAGGAGTGGACTCCCAGACCCGCCCTCATGCTCGTGAAATGAGATGATTTCATTTTGAAAACAGTGAAACTGGCGAGAACTGGGGCAGCTAGTGTGAGTTTTTACACCCTAGAAAATTGTGTTAGGGGGAGATCCTATTACAGTTACTGCCCGCTTCTTCCTGCATAAGAAGCCAATCAATCGTTGACTTCAGGGAGCTTTCTGCGCTCATTCTTAAATAGAAAATAAGTGTCATTTGCCTGTTAGTTGAGTAAAGCTTACAACATGAGAGAGGGGGAAAAAGAGTGAAAGCATATCCTAGTAGGACCAGGGACAATTTAGGGAACAGAATAATTTAACAAAAAACCCTAATTAGTATCCTGAGAGAGGTTTAAAAAGAGCTAGCAACTATAAAAGAAGACTAGGGTATTAATGAAAAGGAGAATGGTCAGAAAGCAAGAGAGTTCTCCTGGAAATGAAAATATGGGTGCTGAAATAAATTCAGTAGGAATTTAAAATATTTCTCAGTATATAAAAATGAAAGACCCAATGGAAAATGTGATAGAAATATGTTAGAGAGGCTGCATCTGGGAGATCCCACATGTTACTATTAGAAAGTCCAGACCCAGAAAAAAAATGGAGGGAAGCTGTCAAAGGGCAACAAAATTCCCCACAGCTGAAAGTAGACATCAGGCCTCAGATTGAAAATAGTTACGCAAGATGAGCAAGAATAGACTCATACCTAGGCACCCTTCATTGTGAAACTTTAAAATACTGAAAAAATAAATTAAAGTAGAATAAAATACTGAGAGGATACATCCATTCCAGAGAGAAAAATACTGGTCACCTAGAAAAAAAGGTTACAATCTGACTTTATCATACTTGTCATGAGCACCATGGATCCTGGACGGCATTAGAAAGATACCTCCAAAGTTTTTCAGGCACATAATTTTCACCCTAGGGGTTTGTATCCAGCCAAACTATCAGTCATACGTGGAGGCTGAAGAAGATATTTTGTACCCAAAGAAATTTGAAAAATTGACCTCCTATGCTACACCTTAAGCTATTTATAGACATAATCCAGCAAAATGAGGCAATAAACCAAGAAGGAAGGTAATAGGGGATTCAGTGCAGATTGCAGCTAGTCTAGAGTGGAGAGGCTTCTATTGATTGTGTGATTGAGAGCTTAGAAACACCTTGAGGCATATTGTACTTACTAGGTGTTAGGCACTGTTGGAAGGGAGGAGGGAGAGGAAGAGGAGAAGGAACTTGAACTCCAGAGGAGAAAAGGCTATACGGACATAAACCTGAAGCACACTGAACTATGGTTGATTTTTAACCTACTATTGGTGAGGAAGGGAAGAATCCACTTCAACCTGACACTATAGATGTCCCCCTTTTCAGTGACACACGGGGTAATGACCACCTATCTAATTGGTTGTCCAAACCAGAACTTGTCCAAACTCCTTACACTTCAATAGTGTAAGGAGGCACTCTAATGCTGTAACATCAGGACAACAGGTATAAACTGGAACAGCCCAAGGCAGCTTGGGGTATGTGGTCACCCTGCACAAGGGCAGTGACACTGGCACAGTATGGAACGAGGTGTAGTCTATACACAGAGACACAGTACATCTGCAGTGGGCAATATTAATTTCATTGTAATAATGGCAATACTGTCTTGGTTTGCAGTTTTTATTGTCAACGTGCATGTAATCACAAATAACTAAAGTAAACTATAGTTAGTATGTATTAGTATTAACTTGGTATGTACTGAAATGTATTGTGTACTAGTATGTACTTAGTATATATTAGGCTCTAAGTGTTTTTGCATATATTAACTCATTTAATCCTCTGAATAGCCTTATGAGGTTGGTGCTAATATCATTCCCACTTTTGAGAACAGGAAGCTAAGACAGGGAAGGAACTTGCCTAGGTTGTACCTAATTTAAGGTTGGATCGAGGCTTTGAGTTCAGGCTCTCTGCCTGTTCTCTTAAACCTTATTCCGTACTGACTCTCAACTAACAGAAGAATTAACTGCACATAGAATAGAATATAAATTTCAACTTTGACAATGTAAGAGCTAGGTTTGGATGGTAGACAGGAGGTTGAAAAAAGGGAAGATGGTATGAATGTCCTTATTTTACACAGTGTGACGTTGAGAGAGTTTCTAGTTGATCAACAATATAGGTTTTTGTTTTGTTTTGTTTTGTTTTTTGTGCTGTACGCGGGCCTCTCACTGTTTTGGCCTCTCCCGTTGCGAAGCACAGGCTCCGGACGCGCAAGCTCAGCGGCCATGGCTCACGGGCCCAGCCGCTCCGCGGCATGTGGGATCTTCCCAGACCGGGGCACGAACCCGTGTCCCCTGCATTGGCAGGCGAACTCTCAACCACTGCGCCACCAGGGAAGCCAAACAATGTAGATTTTTACGTATATCACTACATGTCAAAGAGATCGTGAGCAGTGGAATAACTCATGATGACATAACTTTACTGAGCAGTGTGGACATAGGAAAGAATGTAGAGGAACTAAACCGTTACTTGTTAGTAATTCAGAAAGTGAACAGATAATGCCTCCAATTTAGTGAGAAAATAGTCATGTGAGAGTATTACTTGGAAATGGAGAAGAATTCAAAATGACAATAGTTGGACCTCCCTGATGGCGCAGTGGTTAAGAAACTGCCTGCCAAGGAAGGGGACATGGTTTCGAGCCCTGGTCTGGGAAGATCCCACATGCCGCGGAACAGCAAAGGCCGTGCACCACAACTACGGAGCCTGCGAACCACAACTACTGAGCCCACGTGCCACAACTACTGAAGCCCGCGCGCCTAGATCCTGTGCTCCATAGCAAGAGAAGCCACCGCAATGAAGAGTAGCCCCCGCTTGCCACAACTAGAGAAAGCCTGTACGCAGTAGCGAAGACCCAGCACATCCAAAAATAAATAAATAAATAATAAAAAATAATAATAAAAAATAACAATAGTTGACGTAAACCTCATAAAAAAGGAAATCCAAACAGCCAGTAAACACAGAAAAGTGTACGACTTCATTAAGTAATAAGAGAAAAGTGAGTCAAAACCAAGGAAACTACATGCCAATCAGATTGACAAATACATAAATAAAGTCTGGTAGTATCAGGTTTTGTAGACCTGAAGTACTATGGGAATCCTCTACCCTGTTTATACTGGAGTGTAAATCGACACAACTACTTTGGAAAGCATTTAGCCCTCTCCATCAACTGAAGGTATATAAATAGCCTGTGAGCCAGCAGCCCTCACCTCCGCCCTGTGTAAATGCTCCAGAATAACGGGTACAGCAGGATTCCTGTCCATGATTTGCATTAGCACAAACTGAAAACAAACCAAATGTCCATTAAGAGTCAAAAATAAATGATGTGTATATACTTTAAGGTGTCACACACCATTCTTAGTATTTTCATTCATCACTTGTACTCGGATAAAAAAATCGTTGCCTCAGACTTAGGGATTGTTTTAATTTTGTTGGTTTTCCAGTTTTCTTTCATGTTTTAGGTTTTTAAAAATGAAAAGTTTGGCTTTTTAAATTATAAAAGTAATATATATTTACTGTAAAAATTTAAGAGGGTAATATAGTTAACGTATATCTCCTCCACCGTGGGATGAACACCTTTAACATTTTATAGAACCTTCCAGACTACTTTTTTATGGATATATGAGTGAATATATATTTGTGTGTATGTGCATAATGGCCTCATACATTTCTGTAAGTTACTTTTTTCTTTAATAATATAACGTGTGTAACTGTGGGTTACTGCCGCTAGAACCCTGGTGTCCAAACTCCCAGGCCAAATCTCCTTCTACTACATTCCACTACCATGGGGAGGTTTAAAAAAGAAAGGGAAAGTATGAAGGGTGATGCTTCCATAAATTAAATCAACTTGAAAAGGCGCATTTGGAGAGTCAGAGAGTACTGATATTGTTAGAAAGAAGAAAGGTTTAAAAGCTGGTTGAATCTCATTCAAAAAAAATCCATATGTACCACATTGTAAAAAAGAGAAGGAAGACGGCGTTCATGATTACTGGGCTGGCAGGGTAGGGGACAGTTGCATGCTGGGGGTGGCTCTCGTACTGGCTCTTCCACTCTTCACAGTTGTGCTCGGCCAGGGCCAGGGACCGCTGAGGGAGATCAGAGGAGAGGGTGGTGCCTTGGGGGTTCCAGGGAGTTGTGCAGCTGGCTCCCTTGCCACCCAGACTGCCCCAGGGTTCCCAGCCCCAAGGATTATGGAGCATCCCCACACCTGTTTGCTCTGCAGTTGCTGTTCTGCAACCCATTTTCTCCTCCAGCACTTTCTGCAGTGTCTCCTTGGCCTTCTGCTCATAGCTGTTTTTCTGGTCTTCCATCTGTAATAGCAACTTATTCATTCCCCAAGAACTGTATTTCTGTAAATTTGAGGCAATTCAACAAATACACATTGACCTACTGTGTGCTAAAGCCTGAGCAGGGATACAGAAATGAAACGAACTTGGTCCTTGCCCACAGGGCAGAGATGTCAGTAATCTGGTGGACCTTCTTCCAGGCTGGAGGCAGGTAGGGAGAGTCCCTCAGGTGATGTGAGAGGTGAGTGGGGATAAAAAACTGCCCTGGGCATGCTGGGCCTTCTCCCCTAGGCCTTCCACAGGCATTTGAAATCCGACATTTCCAAAGGGAAATCATCTTTCTAAACCTGCTCCTATCTCAGTGGCCAGCATCACCCCCCACCCAGTCTCCCAAACCCTAAACCAGGGAATCATCCTTGATTTCTCTCTCACCTTCTTCAAGGAATCAGTTCATCATCAAGCTCTGTCAAGTCAGCGTCTTTAACGGCTCCTTCGTTACCTGTATCCTCTATCCCTACCGCCACCTCCTTAGTTCAGACCCTAGTGACACTATTATATGGTTTATATAGAGACTATGTGTTATCTTCATGCCTTGCCTCCCTTCAAACCCTTTTCAGTCCTGCAGCTAGCGGGTTCTTTCTAAAACTTAAATCTGATCCCATCACAACCTGCTTAAATCTCTCAGTGTTTCTCAGTGTTCTAAGAATCAGATCCAAACTCCTTGGCATGGTTCCTACTTACAAGCCCAGACTTTCATCTCATGCTGCCTCCACGCAAGCTGAACTGCTTGTAGGTCCCCTAAGCACTGTGCTTTTCAGCCTCTGCCTTTGCCCATAAAGCTTCTTCTGCTTAGAGTATCGTGACCCACGCTTCTCACCTGGTTAACTTCTACCCATGTTCAAGATTCAGCCCTAGAATCATAAATTCTGATAAACTTGGCCAACCATACCTACCCCCCGACTCTTTATGGATTAGGCAATTTTACTGGTGTTCACATAGTATCTGTATTTCTGATCTGTGGACTCATCTGTCTCCTTTAAGGGATTGTAAACTGCTTTGGGGCAGGGAGCATTTTTTAAAAAATAAAATTATTTTTGTAGGCTTGGGGATCTGAACAATAGTCAGTAAAGTCAAGTTTTAAAAATGAATACATTTGTATTTTTAGAATTTCTCCTGGCTTGAAGGTCAAAAAGACAAAGACACAAGAGCAGCTTTGCAAATTCACTGGGGGTCTTGCCTTTCCAGTGCTTTTCATCTTTACGCCCTGTGATTTTTGGGAAAGCAGGAGCCTCTTACTGTCGCTTCTGGGTTACCCAACTGGGTAAGAGATAGTCTAGATAATGCAGATTTAGAGTTCAATATCAAATCATTTCCATTTAGCTTTGGAGTCATGTGAAAATTTGGATTTAAATGTTGAGTGGGTCTTATGTTCTTGGAATTGTCATTAGAAACCAGACACAGGAGTTACTGGTTGAGATCATACATGGTTATGTCCAGGTTATTGGACTTAACCATGCTGGTCACTGACCAGCTTTATCCCCCATTGAAAATGAGTAGACTGGCATTCTGGATTATATGTCAGTCTCTTATGAGCTTGGTTGGCATTACTGAAAAAATAAAAGTTGTGGATCTGCAAACCCATAGACTCTATAGACTATGTTTCCCTGCAGAATTCTAACTACATGGCCACCTTATCTTCCTGACATCGAGTGGGAGCAGTCTGGCCGGTCCATCTCGTTCTCTTGATCTTGAGTCCTCTGCAAAAGACATCCCCCTTTTCTGCACCAGCACATACGTCACAGCCCTGAAGAAAGTGTAGACATCTGAGATACGCTAACAGTGGGGGAGGGCTGATATCCCGTGAACAGACACATAAATGCCTGTTAGACCTGGAAATTGAAAACCAGAGAGGCGGCGCCACACTGGTTTTGGCCCAGGCCACCAGCCACTGGTGTTCCCAGCAAAATGTTCCCAATGTGGGAGTTTGAGGAAGCAGGGAAAGGCAGGTGGTGTGAGTTTATTAGGACTTGAGGCCCTCAGCCTCGCACTGAGGCCAGCTGAACCCCCAGAGCGTGCTTCCTGCCCTCCTATGGGCTGCTACTCCTAAAGGTACTTGGTTTCAACAGTTATTTGTGCATCAGGTTAAAGACTGAAGGGAGAGGGAACTGCAAGCCTAAATTCTTCATATCATACGCCACCTCCCTTTCTCTTCTTATTATATAAGCAATTCATGTGAAAAACAAATAAGGCAAGCAAAACAAAACAAAATTACCTGAAATCTTGCTATCCAAAAGTTGCCATTAGTATTTTGGTGTATACGTGTTCCAGATTTTTCTTTATTTTCAACCCTTCATTAAGGCCATTGTAGTCTTGACAGATGATGCTGGCACAAGCACTTGAAATGAGGCTCCTCTTTTTAAAATACTGTATTTGCATTTGGCTGAATTTGTCTCAGGCCCTGCCTTGCCTGGTCCCCAGCGTGGTGTTTTCTGCTGCAGTCTCTGTAAATTGGAGTTGGGGTGATGGGGCGGTCAGGCAGGGCTGTGTGTATCTGTGTCTGTACGAGGGAGGAGGGGCACACTTTCCAGTGTTTCTGGGCAACAAGCAGGCACTCACTGCAGTTTCCTATCCCTCAGGCCTGGGCTGTGGAGACAGGGGAAGTACCAGGAAGGGGTGGACGACCCCGACCCAGCTAAATGGAAGGCCCAGCTCCACTGTGCGCTCAACAAGAGCAGGGAATTCAACCTGATGTACAACGGCACCAAGGAGGTGCCCATGAACCCAGTGAAGATATATCAAGTGTGTGACATCCCCCAGCCCCAGGGCTCTATCATTAACCCAGGTGAGGCCCCAGCTGCTGGGGAGAAGGTGGACAGTGTGCCAGGTTCCCGGCTGGACCCTTAAAGCGATAGTCGACTTGAAAGTCGCCTCACTTACAAAGTTGAAGACTGGTAAACAAAGCAAGAAATGCTGTCCCTAGAAAGAACCCAGAGAACAAAAGATATAAACTCAGCACAGTCTTCCTGCCCACCCAGTGGAACAGTAAAGCATTAGAAAGAAGAGGGGGTATTGAGTTCTATAAAAAATAACTTCTCTTGGGACTCAACACTGAGAAGAGAGGCCAGGTAGTTTAGAAGACGGAGGGCTTAAAACTTAGAAGGTCTGAGTTATAAACCTCGGTCTTTCCATTTCACTACTTGTGGGACATTGAATCAAGTCATTCAACGTTTTGAGCCTCAGCTTCTTCCACTATAAAATCTGGGTTCTCATCTTTCCTGCGTATTTCAAAGGCTGTTCTAAGAATCAATTGCCATGACATTATGAAGGCTATTAAGTTCTCTTTATAAATGATGGGTAAGTGATCATTTAATTTGTATGGTATTTTTCCTAGGAGAATACCACCTGATCCCTATATTTACTCAATGTTTAGCCAGTTCCGACTAAGAGCCAGATAATTTAGACTTGACCTCCAGTGAATCTAGTGAGGCTCTGCCATGAGGGAAGGGTCTGTCTTCACAGTAAGCTTATAAAGGAGAGAAGCTGTGCTCCTTGGGTCCTTAGAAGGGATGCGAATGTGTAGAAAGGGGTTTAGAGTAGGAATTAAAAGATTTCTAGGAGAGGGGAGTAGGGTCTGCAGCTCCTGGATAGGGGAGGGGATGAGAGCTTGTACTGGGGCTCCGTAGGAGGAGCTGGGAGTGGGGTGAACACCCTTGGTTCCCACTCTTTGGCATTGAGGGTGCACACTGAACCCAAGGAACCTCTGTGCTGGCAGTGCCTAGCTTGAACAGTGGGTCAGCTGCAGGGATGACAGTGCAACGTGAGCGCCTCACTTTTGACCTTTGTGTGTGTGTGTGTGTGTGTTTCTCGGGTAGGATCCACTGGATCTGCTCCTTGGGATGAGAAAGATAATGGTGTGGATGAAGAAGATGAGGAAGGTGAGCTGGACCAGTCACAGCACCACGTTCCCATCCAGGACACCTTCCCCTTCCTGAACATCAGTGGTGAGTGGGTTGGGGGGTGGGACCGAGGCATGGAGAGGATGTACGGGGCTTTGATTTTGCAACCGTTGACACCATATCCACCATTGCACTGGGAGCAGAGACCAGGCCCTGGGGCGAGGCTGCCAGTCGGTTAGCAAGTAGGAGTCATAGGCAAAGGCACTCCGTAGGCATAGTTATCCCAGTGGGGTGGCTTCTAGGCAGAGAGAGCATCTTCTGAATCTTACGTGATAATTCAGAGAAATTAAAAAATGAAATTCATTCTCAATCCCGCATACAAATACACAAGCTGTTACAAATTTTGCTGATTTCCTTCAGGCCAAGTGCAGGGATCCTTTTCGTGAGTCATAGGCAAACTCTTCTGCTATTTCCCTCAGTACAAATTTTCTGTCACTGCCTTAACAGCCTCTGCTAAGGCCGTATCGTGGGAAACTTGTGGCTCTACAGCTCTTAATACTAGGCTCTGATACAATTTCTCTACTAGAGACTTTTATCTTTTTAAAATTTATTTATTTATTTATTTATTTATTGTGGTACGCGGGCCTCTCACTGTTGTGGCCTCTCCCATTGCGGAGCACAGGCTCCGGACGCGCAGGCTCGGTGGCCATGGCTCACGGGCCCAGCCGCTCCGCGGCACGTGGGATCCTCCCGGACCGGGGCACGAACCCATGTCCCCTGCCTCGGCAGGCGGACTCTCAGCCACTGCGCCACCAGGGAAGCCCTATCCTGTGGTTTTTAAGTATCCCTGCACACTCTGCCTGTCTCTAGAGTATTAAGTCCAGTTGCGCTGTTCTCACCTCTTTGTTTATTTAGATTATTATTTACTTGCATTAAAATGTACCAATTTCAAAGGTACAGTTTGATTAATTTTGGTAATTGTATACCAGGTGTAACCACCACCACGACCCAGATATAGCAAAGTTACTTAACTTTTAAAAGTTTTCCATCCCAATTTGCCCCAATTCAGTTTTGAGACACTTTATTGAGTTTTACTGCTTTCTCTAACATCGACTCTCCGGGTGATTTAGGAAAGTCACTTTACCTCTCTGGATGTGTTTTTGCTTTTATAACATGAAAAATGCCAGAACAGATATGTTACCAAGGGTCCTTGCAATACTTTCAGAAAATGAGGGGGTAGGGTAAGGGCGGGAATCTCAGCCTTGCGTCCTCATTCTTCACACAGCACACGCATGTGGCAGATCCTAGTGGGAAAAGCCTGTGGTCGCATCAGAGAGAATTAGGTTTCCATCTCCTCTCTTGCTAGTGTGTATGTAACCTTTTGTAAGCATCAGCTTTCTCATCTCCAATATCAGGCTTATTAACAAGGCCTATTTGTTTACTGTTGTGAGGATGAATTGAGATGCACCGGCAGCCTTAAATGTTAGTTGGTATTTGTATTATGGCATAATAGAAAGGCACTGCATTCAACCATCTCAGTTACTACACGTTTATGCAGGCTGATTCTCACAGCCAAAACAGACGCACAAAGTACACCCACCCATTTACCCACCTGGGGAAGCCCGAAGCCTCCCTTGCCTGCCTGCCTGCCTTACGGGGCTCAGAGAAAAGCTGCGCATGCGTGCGCGTGCTTCCAAAGCGCCTCGCTAGGGGGCGGAATGGGAAACAGGAGGTTCTAACGCCTGTCGTACAAGCGCGACGTAAAGCGGGTCTGCTTTATGGCACCCTGCTTCCGCCGTAAAGCGCCGTTGGCAATCCCGCGTGAGTGGGTTGAGGAGACGACTGCCAGGTGAAAAACGCGATTCTTGGAGGTTGGCTGACTTGACGTCTTCCCCATGGGCAAACGCGGGAGCCGGAGCCGGAGCCGGAGCCGGAGCCAGAGCCAGCTGCTCAACTCCCTAACTAAAAGGCAGAAGAAGCATCTAAGGGATTTCGGCGAGGAGCATCCCTTCTATGACAGGTATGGAGAGGCGAGGCTGGGACCGGCGCTGCCGGCGTCCTTTCCCGGTGGGAGCCCGCGTGTCCCCGCGTTTGGTCCGCCGGTGCCCCGGGGGTAGTGACAGGGCAGCTCCCGCCGCGTGCCACGCTGCCCCGGCGCCGGCCTAGCTCGCCCGGGGATCCTGGCGGCTTCCCGCCTGAGGTGGGGTTCTTCGCCGGTCTTCCTACCCTTTGTTGAGCCTGTAGTTTTATGCTAGACGGCACGCCTCCTGTGTGGCGACTGGGCAGAGGTTTTATAAGCTTGTGTTCGTTTTCTATGTTTTTAAAGAATTGCTTGGGGGCTTCCCTGGTGGCGCAGTGGTTAAGAATCCGCCTGCCAAGGGAGGGGACAGGGATTCGAGCCCTGGTCCGGGAAGATCCCACATGCCGCGGTGCAAGTAAGCCCGTGCGCCACAACTATTGAGCCTGCACTCCAGAGCCCGCGAGCCACAACTACTGAGCCAGGGTGGTGCAACTACTGATGCCCGCGAGCCTAGAGCCCCTGCTCCGCAACAAGAGAAGCCACCTGTCGCCGCAACTAGAGAAAGCCCGGGCGCAGCAACGAAGACCCATAGCAGGCCAAAATAAATAAATTAAAGAAGTTAAAAAAAATAAAAAAGAATTGCTTGGGACCCTCGACATCACCTATCTATTCAATGACCATGAGGAAACTAATGTTTGGGTAGTTGTGGGTTCCTCTCTAAGTGTCCAGACTCTCAGTTATGATCTTAGTGCTCATCCCACCCCTTTGGGCTGCTTTATCAACAGTTAGAGGGATAGTCTACTTAAGAAATTTGCTAGAAAAGGTGAACCCCGAGGGCTTTTATTTGCCAAAATTTCCCATCTTTTGGATAAGAGCCTGTTACTGTGTGACTGTAGTATTTGTCATGTGGTCTTGTTAGACTTTTTCATTCGTCTCTTATTTATTTGGCATATCCTTCCAAAACCTGTCCAAATGCATATGGAGTTTTTACTTGACAATAGATATAATGTATTTATAACGGTATAGTCTGCCATGTTCATTTAAAGTTGTATCATTAGACTTTTCCTAATTGCTACCTACTGTAGTTAAAGTTTAACATTGCCTGTTTCTTCTCAGGGTTTCCAGAAAGGAAGCAAAACCACAGACTTGTCAACTGGTAATGCTTTATACCTTCTTTATGATAGTAGATTCTGGACTGTTACTTTTAAGATTATATATGGTAATAAAGTTTGGCTACATTTCCACTCTCTTTGATTTTAGATGTAAGCTATACTTTAGTAATATTGCTTAGTTTTAAGTGCAGATGTCTGTTAAAATGCCATTGTGATAACTAATATAGTATAGAGTATGAAACTGTCCTGAGAGATTAGCCTGTTAGAACCTGTTAAGGAGGCTTACCAGAGGGCTCTTGGTGAATCCTAAGAGGGAATGTCATGTTTGCTTAACATAAAATAGAGTGCAAAATCATCAAAGGTCTTATTTCATTACCACAGACTCAGAAATAAAGTACACTTTTTTGTTGTAAGTTTTCCTGTTGCTCCTTTAAAGGTGCCAAATGTCTGACACATAGGTTAGATCGCCTTATAACCTAAAGCTCCGTGTGTTTAGTTTGCTGTATTCCCATGTGGAACATGAGCAGTTCAAAGAAGAGGAAGCGCTTCTAGAATCATAGCTAGATTAGCTGTTTGAAACAAATTTGGTGCTAGGTCTGGTTGAATAGATAGGACTGCATATTTGCAGAAAAGCTAGTTTTTATCTAGAAAAGTCTGAACTTGGTTCCACTGTGGACCTGATGATAGTCGTGGGGTAGCAACAAGAACAGTATAATTTTTGTTTTTAAAATCCCCATTTTCCTTTTAGTCAGAGAGTTTATAGATACTTCAAGTTCTGAAAGTGAAGCATAGAGTGAACCAGAACAAGTTTCTGGTTACAACAGACTACTTGCCACATTAAAGGATGTCTCCAAGGAAGATGAGGAGGAGGAAGAGGAGGAAGACAGTGTTCTAGATGAGACAGAAATGAATCTTGAAGATGGCGATAGTGACGTCATTGTGGAGGAAGAGCTGGCAGTGGAGTCCACTGACATGCAGAAGAGTGAGTGTCTCTGATGTGGGTTTATCATCTTTGCAGGGACCACAGACAGATTGCCCCAGGGGCAGGGTGCCTTGTACCACAGAGCTGGGTGAAAGCACATGGATTCAAAGCAGAGATTCTTAACATTGTTGGGCTCTGTGATATCTTCAAGAATCTGATGAAAACACAGGACCCTGTGGCCATAAAAATGCAGAAATGACATTTTTGCTTATGATTTCCAGGATTTCATCAATCCTACTTCAAATTCCCCTGATTGAGAGGAAAGGGAACATAATTCTGTTTTTGTAATGGTCTCAATTTATGAAAGAGATGATTGTTCCTGCCTTAGAGGAACCAAGTTTAATGGAAGATAGACATAAAATACACAAAACTTTTCAAGCATCCAATCTGAATGGAACCGATAAATATAAGGTGTTAAAGAGATGCAAAGTGGTCACATGCTGCCAGGGTGAATGAGGGGAGGCTTCAGAGAAGAGCTGGGACTGAAAGCTGAAAGGAACTCTGTCTCACTCAGACATCTAGGTGACTATTTTTTTTTTTAATTATTATTAATTTATTTATTTTTGGCTGCATTGTGTCTTTGTTGCAGTGCGCCGGCTTCTCACTGTGGTGGCTTCTCTTGTTGTGGAGCATGGGCTCTAGGCACGTGGGCTTCGGTAGTTGTGGCACACGGGCTCAGTAGTTGTGGCTCACGGGCTCTAGAGCACAGGCTCTGTAGTTGTGGCGCACGGGCTTAGTTGCTCGGCGGCATGTGGGATCTTCCCAGACTAGGGCTTGAAACCACGTCCCCTGCATTAGCAGGCGAATTCTTAACCACTGTGCCACCAGGGAAATCCCCATAGGTGACATTTTAATTTAACTTTAAAATCAACTTTATTGAAGTATGAATTACATTCAACAAGGTGTACCCGTTTTAAGCATGTAATTTGATAAGTCTTGATAAATGTGTATATCTATATTGTCATCGCCAAAGTCAAGATACAGAACACTTCCAATACCTGCAAAAAGTTCCTTCTTGTCCTTTTACAGTCAGTTTCCCAGGCCTGGCATCAGGCAACCACTGACATGCTTTCTTTCACTATGTATTAGTGTTTCCTATTCTAGAAATTCATATGAATGGAAGCATACAACAAGTACCCTTTTGCACGTGGCTTCTTTGGCTCCTCATGTTGTTGTGACTCATCCGTGTAGCTCATATTAGTAATTCATTTCTTTTTATTACTGGAATAGTAGTCCATTGTCTGAATATATCTGGGTAACTTTTTATATTCTATTATCTTAATGCCTACTTGCCTTACTGTATTTTTTTCTATACTTTGAGGTGTCACACACCATTCTTAGTATTTTCATTCATCACTTGGACTCGGATAAAGAAATCGTTGCCTCAGACTTAGGGATTGTTTTAATTTTGTTGGTTTTCCAGTTTTCTTTCATGTTTTAGGTTTTTAAAAATGAAAAGTTTGGCTTTTTAAATTATAAAAGTAATATATATTTACTGTAAAAATTTAAGAGGGTAATACAGTTAACGTATATCTCCTCCACCGTGGGATGAACACCTTTAACATTTTATAGAATCTTCCAGACTACTTTTTTATGGATATATGAGTGAATATATATTTGTGTGTATGTGCATAATGGCCTCATACATTTCTGTAAGTTACTTTTTTCTTTAATAATATAACGTGTGTAACTGTGGGTTACTGCCGCTAGAACCCTGGTGTCCAAACTCCCAGGCCAAATCTCCTTCTACTACATTCCACTACCATGGGGAGGTTTAAAAAAGAAAGGGAAAGTATGAAGGGTGATGTTTCCATAAATTAAATCAACTTGAAAAGGCGCATTTGGAAAGTCAGAGAGTACTGATATTGTTAGAAAGAAGAAAGGTTTAAAAGCTGGTTGAATCTCATTCAAAAAAAATCCATATGTACCACATTGTAAAAAAGAGAAGGAAGACGGCGTTCATGATTACTGGGCTGGCAGGGTAGGGGACAGTTGCATGCTGGGGGTGGCTCTCGTACTGGCTCTTCCACTCTTCACACTTGTGCTCGGCCAGGGCTGGGGACCGCTGAGGGAGATCAGAGGAGAGGGTGGTGCCTTGGGGGTTCCAGGGAGTTGTGCAGCTGGCTCCCTTCCTTGCCACCCAGACTGCCCCAGGGTTCCCAGCCCCAAGGATTATGGAGCATCCCCACACCTGTTTGCTCTGCAGTTGCTGTTCTGCAACCCATTTTCTCCTCCAGCACTTTCTGCAGTGTCTCCTTGGCCTTCTGCTCATAGCTGTTTTTCTGGTCTTCCATCCGTAATAGCAACTTATTCATTCCCCAAGAACTGTATTTCTGTAAATTTGAGGCAATTCAACAAATACACATTGACCTACTGTGTGCTAAAGCCTGAGCAGGGATACAGAAATGAAAAGAAATTGGTCCTTGCCCACAGGGCAGAGACGTCAGTAATCTGGTGGACCTTCGTCCAAGCTGGAGGCAGGCAGGGAGAGTCCCTCAGGTGATGTGAGAGGTGAGTGGGGATAAAAAACTGCCCTGGGCATGCTGGGCCTTCTCCCCGAGGCCTTCCACAGGCATTTGAACTCCGACATTTCCAAAGGGAAATCATCTTTCTAAACCTGCTCCTATCTCAGTGGCCAGCATCACCCCCCACCCAGTCTCCCAAACCCTAAACCAGGGAATCATCCTTGATTTCTCTCTCACCTTCTTCAAGGAATCAGTTCCTCATCAAGCTTTGTCAAGTCAGCGTCTTTAACGGCTCCTTCGTTACCTGTATCCTCTATCCCTACCGCCACCTCCTTAGTTCAGACCCTAGTGACACTATTATATGGATTATATAGAGACTATGTATTATCTTCATGCCTTGCCTCCCTTCAAACCCTTTTCAGTCCTGCAGCTAGAGGGTTCTTTCTAAAGCTTAAATCTGATCCCATCACAACCTGCTTAAATCTCTCAGTGGTTCTCAGTGTTCTAAGAATCAGGTCCAAACTCCTTGGCATGGTTCCTACTTACAAGCCCAGACTTTCATCTCATGCTGCCTCCACGCAAGCTGAACTGCTTGTAGGTCCCCTAAGCACTGTGCTTTTCAGCCTCTGCCTTTGCCCATAAAGCTTCTTCTGCTTAGAGTATCGTGACCCACGCTTCTCACCTGGTTAACTTCTACCCATGTTCAAGATTCAGCCCTAGAATCATAAATTCTGATAAACTTGGCCAACCATACCTACCCCCCGACTCTTTATGGATTAGGCAGTTTTACTGGTGTTCACATAGTATCTGTATTTCTGATCTGTGGACTCATCTGTCTCCTTTAAGGGATTGTAAACTGCTTTGGGGCAGGGAGCATTTTTAAAAAAATAAAATTATTTTTGTAGGCTTGGGGATCTGAACAATAGTCAGTAAAGTCAAGTTTTAAAAATGAATACATTTGTATTTTTAGAATTTCTCCTGGCTTGAAGGTCAAAAAGAAAAAGACACAAGAGCAGCTTTGCAAATTCACTGGGGGTCTTGCCTTTCCAGTGCTTTTCATTTTTACGCCCTGTGATTTTTGGGAAAGCAGGAGCCTCTTACTGTCACTTCTGGGTTACCCAACTGGGTAAGAGATAGTCTAGATAATGCAGATTTAGAGTTCAATATCAAATCATTTCCATTTAGCTTTGGAGTCATCTGAAAATTTGGATTTAAAGGTTGAGTGGGTCTTATGTTCTTGGAATTGTCATTAGAAACCAGACACAGGAGTTACTGGTTGAGATCATACATGGTTATGTCCAGGTTATTGGACTTAACCATGCTGGTCACTGACCAGCTTTATCCCCCTTTGAAAACGAGTAGACTGGCATTCTGGATTATATGTCAGTCTCTTATGAGCTTGGTTGGCATTACTGAAAAAATAAAAGTTGTGGATCCGCAAACCCATAGACTGTATAGGCTATGTTCCGCTGCAGAATTCTAACTACACGGCCACCTTATCTTCCTAACATCAAGTGGGAGCAGTCTGGCCGGTCCATCTCGTTCTCTTGATCTTGAGTCCTCTGCAAAAGACATCCCCCTTTTCTGCACCAGCACATACGTCACAGCCCTGAAGAAAGTGTAGACATCTGAGATACGTTAACAGTGGGGGAGGGCTGATATCCCGTGAACAGACACATAAATGCCTGTTAGACCTGGAAATTGAAAACCAGAGAGGCGGGGCCACACTGGTTTTGGCCCAGGCCACCAGCCACTGGTGTTCCCAGCAAAATATTCCCAATGTGGGAGTTTGAGGAAGCAGGGAAAGGCAGGTGGTGTGAGTTTATTAGGACTTGAGGCCCTCAGCCTCGCACTGAGCCCAGCTGAACCCCCAGAGCGTGCTTCCTGCCCTCCTATGGGCTGCTACTCCTAAAGGTACTTGGTTTCAACAGTTATTTGTGCATCAGGTTAAAGACTGAAGGGAGAGGGAACTGCAAGCCTAAATTCTTCATATCATACGCCACCTCCCTTTCTCTTCTTATTATATAAGCAATTCATGTGAAAAACAAATAAGGCAAGCAAAACAAAACAAAATTACCTGAAATCTTGCTATCCAAAAGTTGCCATTAGTATTTTGGTGTATACGTGTTCCAGATTTTTCTTTATTTTCAACCCTTCATTAAGGCCATTGTAGTCTTGACAGATGATGCTGGCACAAGCACTTGAAATGAGGCTCCTCTTTTTAAAATACTGTATTTGCATTTGGCTGAATTTGTCTCAGGCCCTGCCTTGCCTGGTCCCCAGCGTGGTGTTTTCTGCTGCAGTCTCTGTAAATTGGAGTTGGGGTGATGGGGCGGTCAGGCAGGGCTGTGTGTATCTGTGTCTGTACGAGGGAGGAGGGGCACACTTTCCAGTGTTTCTGGGCAACAAGCAGGCACTCACTGCAGTTTCCTATCCCTCAGGCCTGGGCTGTGGAGACAGGGGAAGTACCAGGAAGGGGTGGACGACCCCGACCCAGCTAAATGGAAGGCCCAGCTCCACTGTGCGCTCAACAAGAGCAGGGAATTCAACCTGATGTACAACGGCACCAAGGAGGTGCCCATGAACCCAGTGAAGATATATCAAGTGTGTGACATCCCCCAGCCCCAGGGCTCTATCATTAACCCAGGTGAGGCCCTAGCTGCTGGGGAGAAGGTGGACAGTGTGCCAGGTTCCCGGCTGGACCCTTAAAGCGATAGTCGACTTGAAAGTCGCCTCGCTTACAAAGTTGAAGACTGGTAAACAAAGCAAGAAATGCTGTCCCTAGAAAGAACCCAGAGAACAAAAGATATAAACTCAGCACAGTCTTCTTGCCCACCCAGTGGAACAGTAAAGCATTAGAAAGAAGAGGGGGTATTGAGTTCTATAAAAAATAACTTCTCTTGGGACTCAACACTGAGAAGAGAGGCCAGGTAGTTTAGAAGACGGAGGGCTTAAAACTTAGAAGGTCTGAGTTATAAACCTCGGTCTTTCCATTTCACTACTTGTGGGACATTGAATCAAGTCATTCAACGTTTTGAGCCTCAGCTTCTTCCACTATAAAATCTGGGTTCTCATCTTTCCTGCGTATTTCAAAGGCTGTTCTAAGAATCAATTGCCATGACATTATGAAGGCTATTAAGTTCTCTTTATAAATGATGGGTAAGTGATCATTTAATTTGTATGGTATTTTTCCTAGGAGAATACCACCTGATCCCTATATTTACTCAATGTTTAGCCAGTTCCGACTAAGAGCCAGATAATTTAGACTTGACCTCCAGTGAATCTAGTGAGGCTCTGCCATGAGGGAAGGGTCTGTCTTCACAGTAAGCTTACAAAGGAGAGAAGCTGTGCTCCTTGGGTCCTTAGAAGGGATGCGAATGTGTAGAAAGGGGTTTAGAGTAGGAATTAAAAGATTTCTAGGAGAAGGGAGTAGGGTGTGCAGCTCCTGGATAGGGGAGGGGATGAGAGCTTGCACTGGGGCTCCGTAGGAGGAGCTGGGAGTGGGGTGAACACCCTTGGTTCCCACTCTTTGGCATTGAGGGTGCACACTGAACCCAAGGAACCTCTGTGCTGGCAGTGCCTAGCTTGAACAGTGGGTCAGCTGCAGGGATGACAGTGCAACGTGAGCGCCTCACTTTTGACCTTTGTGTGTGTGTGTGTGTGTGTGTTTCTCGGGTAGGATCCACTGGATCTGCTCCTTGGGATGAGAAAGATAATGGTGTGGATGAAGAAGATGAGGAAGATGAGCTGAACCAGTCACAGCACCACGTTCCCATCCAGGACACCTTCCCCTTCCTGAACATCAATGGTGAGTGGGGTTGGGGGTGGGACAGAGGCATGGAGAGGATGTAAGGGGCTTTGATTTTGCAACCGTTGACACCATATCCACCATTGCACTGGGAGCAGCGACCAGGCCCTGGGGCCAGGCTGCCAGTCTGTTAGCAAGTAGGAGTCATAGGCAAAGGCACTCCGTAGGCATAGTTATCCCAGTGGGGTGGCTTCTAGGCAGAGAGAGCATCTTCTGAATCTTACGTGATAATTCAGAGAAATTAAAAAATGAAATTCATTCTCAATCCCGCATACAAATACACAAGCTGTTACAAATTTTGCTGATTTCCTTCAGGCCAAGTGCAGGGATCCTTTTCGTGAATTGTAGGCAAACTCTTCTGCTATTTCCCTCGGTACAAATTTTCTGTCACTGCCTTAACAGCCTCTGCTAAGGCCGTATCGTGGGAAACTTGTGGCTCTACAGCTCTTAATACTAGGCTCTGATAAAATTTCTCTACTAGAGACTTTTATCTTTTTTAAATTAATTAATTAATTTGTTTATTTATTGTGGTACGCGGGCCTCTCACTGTTGTGGCCTCTCCCATTGCGGAGCACAGGCTCCGGACGCGCAGGCTCGGTGGCCATGGCTCACGGGCCCAGCCGCTCCGCGGCATGTGGGATCTTCCCGGACCGGGGCACGAACCCGTGTCCCCTGCATCGGCAGGCGGACTCTCAACCACTGCGCCACCAGGGAAGCCCTATCTTTTTTTTAAATTGACTCTTTGAATTCAGCTTCCCAGGAAAGATGAGTTTAGAGATTGGAGGGTCCCTGTGAGACAGAGCAGGTGCTGCACCTCCCATTGCACGTTCTGAGGACGCTCAACCACAAGGTGAACTGCTCTTCCACAGCATCTTCCCTTGAACTTTTCACTGACGTGCTCCTAGTCATATGACTTGCATTCAGTTGAGTAGCTTTTCACTGCTTTTCTAAGTTCCATCTGGCTGCTAGGGTCAAATGAGATACTTTTGCCACCTAGGAAATTTAGTATATCCAGATGATTCCTGTAGGATTTTGGAGTGCCCTTCCCTAGGTGATGCCCCTTCTTTTGAGAATCAGGAAATGACTCTTATCTGTCTACTTGCCCTCCTTCACTTACCCTGTCGTTTATAACCTTGCAACCAAGTGATGAGTAAAGACAGCGATCATAGAGCTCTCTCAGGTTAATACTGCCACAGCTACATTCCCACTTGGTGCAATTTTAAGATTTGGACATTTGGAAATGTGAGATCCTTTCCCAAATCTTTGGCTCACTCATTCTGTTATTCTCACCCCTTAAAAGGATGCAACCCATTTCCAGGATCATGATTTCCCTTTTTTTTTTTTTCATGTTTTTTTAAAGCTAATATTGTGTGTCCTTACGTTATGGGCCACCTTGGATCCTTTCTGTAAACATGTGAACGTATATTAAAAATAAAAAAGTAAAATGTGGCCCTACAGCCACACCGGGATTTCATTGCCCTGAGAGAGGAGTTGGGACGCATCAGTGACTTCCACGAAGCCTATACTTTCAAACAGGCTCCGGGCCAGCCAGTTTCCGGCTTCAGCAAGAAGAATGTTCCAGTGGTAACCAACAAGGAGAACCTAGCGACGCCGGTCTCGACTCCATTCCTGGAGCCGACCCTGGGGAGCGACGGCTCTGCGGTCACGTTCGGGAAAACCCAAGAGGATCCCAAACCATTTTGCGTGGGCAGTGCCCCACCGAGTGTGGACGTCACCCCCACCGACACCAAAGACGGAGCTGACGAGGCAGGATCAACCGATGGCAAAGTTCTGAACCCGAAGCCATCTAAGCTGGCAAAGAGAATCGCAAACTCCGCTGGTTACGTGGGTCCCCGGTTCAAGTGTGTCGCTACCGGACTGTACGCAGACTCCAGTCAGCTCGGCCGGGAGCAGCGGGCATTGCAGGTGAGCCCCCCCACACACCCGAATTTCAGGAGCTTGACCAGTTGTCAGGTTTTTTTAATGTGTGAAGAGGAGGGGGCCGGGGGTATGATAGGGCAGGACACCGGGCTGATTTGGTTAATGAAGCTTAGGATAATTTAAATGTTTGAAATGTGTCCAGTAAGGGGACGTAAGTGGATACTTTAAGTTATTCTGTAGATTTTAAGCGAACTCCACTCGAATGCTGATAACGGAAGTTTCAATTATTGCGAAGGATGTCTAAAAGACTGCATGACATTTACCTATCAGTCGCTTTGATTTCTCTGCCGTTACTGTACGTTAACAAATATACCTAAAAGCGCTGCTTAGAATGCCTTACGTGATACTTGGTGGAGGTGTGTAGCGGCCGCATGTCTGTGAGATTCGTGCAATTTTTTTTCCACCCAAAAAACAAACAAACAAACAAAACAAAAACACAAACCTTGCTTAAAGGGATAGAGTATGTATTTAACTTGCTAGTGAATGATAGATGTTGTATAGGAATTTCCTTAAGATATTTTACTTTTAATTAGAAGACAAATAAAGCCAAATTGTTTTGCAGTGTTAAGAAAAAAATTGGTTTATGCTTATAAAAATGGATGAAGTTATCTAAATGATCCATTGAGTGCCCATTTTAATTACATAGATGGAAGGATTACAAGAGGACAGTATTTTATGTCTACCCGCTGCTTACTGTGAGGTCAGTTCTTCAAATTTTTATTACTAGAATCTTCCATAAACCTTTTGAGTTAAATTTCATTTCCAAATATACAAAGGGAAGTTTGTGGGCCATGGTCGTCTTTATTCACTGTGCATTTGTTTTCTTTTCTGTTGTGTTTTTGTTTCGCTTTCTTTGTGTTGTGTTTTTGTTTTGTTTTATTTACCTTCGAAAGAGAATGTCCGTCTGTATGCCACAGTGTATGTATGGCTATATATACACACCACATATATCTCTACATACGTATGGCTTTACGAATAAAGAGTGTGTGACTAGTTACACATAGACACTCTTACATTTTTATCGTTCAATTTTAAAATATCTCAGTTGTATCATAAATTGTGGTTGGTTTTGGGCAAACTTTTCTTTGAAGATACCTTCCTTTAAGGTAAGGGCAGTGAAATAGCTTTGGTGGTAAGGTGTGTCTTTTTTCCATCTCCGTTCTCTTTGTAGCGTGCAGTGATGCGCTTCTCAGAGTTGGAGATGAAAGAGCGAGAAGGTGGCCACCCCACGACCAAAGAGTCCGAGGTGCGCAAATTCAGCCCCGCTGACTGGGAAAGGCTGAAAGGAAGTCAGGACAAAAAGCCAAAGTCGGTCGCCCCGGAGGAGGCCATTGCCAACCAGAACGACAGTGAGAGATGTAAGTGAACCCAGGCGGCTCACGTGTGGTACCACGTCGGTGGGAACGGGGCGCTTCCGCTCCCAGTGCCGAGGGAGGTGAGAGGAAACAGTACGCTTCCGATGGCCCAGCGTCTGGGTGCTGGCTGTTCGGAGAACGGGCTGCTCTGGCCACCCTTCCCAGCTGTGGATTGCAAGGCTGGTTGTCCTTTTGAGCGTTGCGGCATCCAGGAGTGAAGCCCCTATGAAATGCTGTTTCCTGGCACGCGTCTCCTTTTTCCGGAGCAATGCTAGTCCTGTAGTTAGTAATAGTCTGATACAGTAGAGCAGAGGAATGGCAGTGCAGGACCTCCGGCGTAGCAGGTATGTGTTCTGTTCTGTAGCAGGTACGGACACGGGTTTTTGGTAGCAGTGGAATGACACTTGCAGCCAGAGCCAGACCCTCCAGAGTGACAGTCTCCTGTGGGAGGGAGTGGAGAGTACTCGGACTCTCCCTCCAGAGGCAGAGGTTTCGTTCAAGTGCGATGAGGGCTGATGAAGGCCCCAGAGAGATGAGCATCATTGTGTTCTGTGGAGGCTCGTTTGCAGTCATGAGGAGCTGACACCACGCTCCCAGGCCGTGGGATCAGCGAGGCCGTTCTTCCCACCAGACGGGTGTGTTCTGTTCTGGAGGCCGAACTGGAGAGAAAGCTCGTGTTGGCCTCGAGTCACACTCTGCGGTCCCATCGGCTGCTCCCCCACTGGGGTTGACTTCGGGCTTGGCCCTCGAGACTTCCTGGGCGAATGAGATGCGTTGGCAGCAAGTGGAGGTCTTTCTCCCGCTTTCTTCAGTGTGCGTGCTTGTGGCCTGCGGCCTGCAGCCTGCTCCGGACCCCAGAAACCTCACCGGTGATGGTGAGTGAGGGCACCTCGGTGAACGTCGAGGACAGGGTGGGCATGAAATCCTCCTGAGACGGGACAGTCGGGGGTGGTGGGCACGTTTGGGAGGCCCAGGCCCTTGGACCCGGTCGTAGGGTCGGCGTTCGCCCGCACGCTTAGGTCGTGGGTGCCTGATGCAGTTCGGGAGAATTGTGGTCAGCAGCAGCGTGTGCTTCTCTGTGCTGCTTGGAGCACTGCCCTCCCCCAGCTTATGTTTGGGGTCAGAGAAAGGCCTGTGGCCAGGGTTCTGGGTAAGCCACAGCGGGACCGGTGTGTCCCACGTGGCTCCCGTAGAAGGGGATTTCTGGGGCTAGTCAGTGGCGGCCTTACCCGAGGGATGGGGCTCTTGATGTGCCTGGAGTAGACGATTCCGAGCTCCTCCCCCTCGGGATTGGAATGAAAAACGGAGGGTCCAGGCCACCCTGGAGTGAAGCAGCAAGAAGGCCTGCCTCCTTGCCTGTGCTCACAGCTGACACGCAACCCTTACCCTCCTGAGTGGCCTCATAACTCAGCTCCTGGGGAAGTTTCTCAGAGAGATGTGGTAAAAGTGGGCAAGGCCAAGTTCACGGCGATGCACTTTTCTGAGGAGGGGATCTGCCTGTTGTGGGTGGACGGTGAGGGAGGCTGGAGGAAGGGAGCGGGCAGGTAACGGGCCTCGAGTCTTTTTGCCCTTTTCTCCAGCAACGTGGCCAAACCCAGGGTGGCCGCTGCCCTTCACGTCTCAGTGGCCTCACCCGCCCTTCTTCCCAGAGACGTTTGTGTGCATCCTTCCCAGTCTTTCCTGCTGAGCGTGGAGACGAGAACTCGGTGTGGCTGATGGGGAGCAGGGCCTGAGCCCCAGATGATTCCGAAAGCCCCCTCCCCCCACCGCCTGCCTCCAATCTCAGACCGACCGACGGGTCTCTTCCTGGAGCACCCGGGACGTGGCCCAGTGAGCCATGAATGGCCACCATGGGAGGTCAGGAGAAGGGTTGGGGAAGGTGAGGGGCTCCGTTTGAAAGGTTGGGGCAACGAAGGTGGGTTCCCCACCCACCCTCTGTCTTGTAGAGACGTGGGGTTTGTAAATAGCTGGTCAAGAAAGGTCACCTGAAGGGGCCACTGTTCTTACTGCGGCCTCCACGTCCAAGGCCCAGCAGGTGTTCATTCCATTCAGCTGGATATGAATGGGCCTTCTTGTTCTTGGGCCATCATGTCTTGAGCTGATATGGGCTCAGGTCCTTCTCATGGGTGTCGGTGTGGCCGAGAGCCGAGCTGTGAGCACATGGGAGCTGGGGCGGGGATTTGGGGCGGGCAGGGGTCACAGAGAGGGTCCAGGATGCCTTCAAGATGCCTTCCCCCTTCTGAGGCAGCCCCTACTCATGGAGGGCCCAGGAGCTTCTAAGGTGGTGGGTGCTGTTTGCGCGGCCCTGGTTGTCCTGGTGCGGGTGCATCTTGTTGCTAGGGGCTTGTTTAAAAAAGAAATTAACTTGAAAACACAGTGGCTGAGATACTCATTTATTCTTTATGATCACATGGGTGGCTGAGTGAAATTTTTATTTTGGAAGTTCACCAAATGAGTTTGGAGGTTCCTCAGACTTGGAAGTTCATCACTAGGAACCCTCAGTGGCATTTGAAGATGGGGCGGGGCAAGGAGGCATTGGTCCCTTCCTTCTCAAACTTGGAGTAACCATCTCCCTTGCCAGCCACTTGGCTGGGACAGGCCTAGGACCTGCTCAGTGGCAGTGCCTGGCCAGGAGCTGGAGGAAGCCTCAGTTGAGGGGCTTCATGAAACTTCTTTGCTCAGGGAACTTCTCTTCCAGCTGAGCACCTGCATGTTTGTAAACTACTTTGGAACAGAGATCCCCTGCACTCCTTGTGTAGCGGGTTTAACTTTGAGCAAGGTTAGCCCTGACTGGAGGTGCTATTATAGTTAAGCTACAGAGAAGGGGATTTTAATCCTGGGGAGCCTTGCAGCGACTCAGAACCCTCTCACCTTGTTTAGGCCTCACTGGGCATGGCTCAACAGTGGGGAGGGTGCTTTGCTGCCACAGTGACTTGTAAATGTTGCTGTGGTGATGCTTCTGTGAGGTGATGCTATGGTACAACCATAATGAATTTGGGATATATGTGCTGTGAGTCATAGGACCATGCTGCAGGGACCACGTTCACATCTTGCTTAGACTGGGTGACCAAGGGCACATGGCTTCCCACTTTTAGAAGGGCCAAAAGTAGCAATGATGGCAAAGCCTGATGGTTAGGATCCCCGTGTATCTATTTATCTCCCCAACTCCTTTGCCCTCAAGGGTCATCCTCCTGTGGGTCGTGGTTAGAACAGTCTTTGAGAAGCTCCAAGTGACACGGAGCCTCTACCCCATAGCTGGTGGCCATGGGCATCTTGGGCAATCGGGGTGGGTGTCCTTCAGGGTTATTACTGGCCTGGGTAAGGTCACACTAGCGTAAGGTCTTGGGGGGCCTTAGCTGAGGGGAATTGAGGTCTTTGCCCTAAAAGGCTCCGGGGTTGGGGGAAGGGTGGATGGACCTAGTTTGGAAAAAGAAACTTTCAAATTGGACATGGGGGTTCTTAAGGTAGCCCTTCCATTCCTCCATGGATCCCCTCCCACGGAGCTTTTAGGGAAGGCTGATTGGACCAGATTGGACCAGAGAAGTCCAATGGTGTAACCAGCAGGGCTCACCTCTTAAAATTTCCTACATTTCAGGCCTGAGATTCAGGCTGGTCTGAAAGTCTTGGCATCTTTTGGTTAAAGGGATTTTTCCAGCCTTTCTCTGTGCTGAGCCCGGCCCGTGATTATGAAGCCCACCCTGGAGGGAGGCTAGCAGTAACATTCCCACTTTACAAGTGAAGGGGGCCGAGTTGTAAAGCGGCGCCATTCCTGCCCGAGTGTTTAAGAGGGTCACAGAGCAGCCCGAGTGAGAGTTGCAGCACGCCGTCTTCACCGGGCCTGCGGTAGCCTGGGCTGCATCACCCGTAAGCACAGGCCATGAGTTTGGGGTTTCTCCTGCTGCCATGACAGGAGACCCTCGCGGTTGGGGTGATTCCACCATTCCAGCAAGAGTAGATGGGGATCTCTCCCACCTTGGGATAACCTTGGAGAAAAGCTAAGTGTGTTCCACCATTGAGAACACAGGTCAGGCTAGCCCAGGCCAGGGTGAGGTTCATCCCCACAACTGGCTGCCATTAAATGCTGGGAATGCCCCCCAAGAGAGGCTGATCAGGGGACCAGCCGGCTGGGCAGAAGTGGGAGTGATACTTGAAGTGGTCTAGGGAGAGGAGGAGGAATGCGAGCAGCATGTGAGGGGTGTGTCCATGATTTCATCTAGAAAAACGGGCTGTGGGAGCTTAGCTCAGGTGTTAACAAAATACGAAACTCATACGCCCACCCCCACCCCCGGCCGGTGATGGACACAGGGTCATCTTCGGGGAACTCTTTACCAGCACAGTGATCATTATGGAATTATTTGTGTGTTAGAAACAATGTGACTAGCAAAGCAGTTGAACTGTTTCTTTGGCTAGAGCAAAAGTGAGGAGTGATGTTAGGCTGGGGTGATTGGAGGAAAAGCCCCAAGTGGATGCTAGATTGAGCAGAGGGGGCAGGAGCAACACAGGCGGAGCTGAGGTGTGAGCAGTTCAGCCCTGCCCGCCGCACGCCCCCACCCCACCCCCACGAAGGGGGTTGGAGTCTTGTCTTTGAAATGTCCTTAGATGCTTGTTGCCTGGGAAGGAAGGCGTGGAGACGTGCCAGGTGGGTGACTGGTGTCACTGAAGGCCTTCTTCCTAGACAGGAACTAGGAGCAGCCGCTCGATGGCAGTGAAATGCTTTTCCCCCCACGGGTGTGGAAGGAGGACAGACGGACTTGTAGCAATCTGGTTGAGTTCTTTGAAATTGCCCTTGACCCTTGTGTGTGCACCAGGAAGCCTTTCCTTTCCCTTTGCCAGGCTCCTCTTGCCTTGGTCTCCCCAGCTTCCCAGCCTCCCACCATTCTTTCCCTACCCTTTTTCTTCACCCTCGCCCCTGCTGACCCAAGTGAACATTGGTGCTATGTCTGTGTAGATGGCAGTTGGGGGCTATTTGGTCTCTTGATGACATCAGCCTTTTTTGTTGACTAGCAGCTGTTTCCATAGTCATTTGTAGCTCTGCCCTGATTGGTTGGATCTTACTGTGAGGTCACTCACCCCCCCTTTAAAAGTAAGCCACCTTGGAGAGTTAAGCAGTTAGGGAGTGATCTCACATGCCTATAGAGGGATGGTGTAGATGCCTCACCTTGACCCTTGAAGGATGGATTGTGAGTGGGCTACGCGCCTCATTTTCTGCTTTCTTTGCTGGTTGTGTTCAGCTGTCCTTCCTTTGGGACGTCTTTCTGAGGGTTTTGTGCTTCCGGCGTGTGAGGCCCCTGGTCTCCAAAGGGGGGTGGTCTGTTGGTAGCAGATTGCCTTGGGCATGGGGGTCCTGCCTGCTCCTGGTGACCTTTGTTCCCTCTTTCCGGGTTGTCTCCCCTCCCCTAGGGGAGTGTTATGATGGAAGCAAACCTGACCCCTTCGAAGCCCCAGAAGACAGTGATCTTCCTGAGGACATGGACACGGAGCCCCCCAGAGAGTCCCCCGCCGACCAGGCGGCCCCGGACGCGTCACGCAGCCCCACCCTCCGGCTGAACAGAAAGCGCAAGGTGTCTGGCAATAGGAACCACACTGAGACCACTGTGCTCCCCGAGGACTCTGCTGAAAGCCAAGCGGAAACGGGTCTGCAAAGGTGAGCTCGATGTCGCTTCAGGCCCGCAGGGCACCCTTCGGAAGTCCTGGAGCGGAGCAGTGGAAAGTTCCAGTCCCACCCTGGAGCCCTGGGGGGAGCCACTCACACCTTCCCACCCCCCACCCCCCCAAAGCCAGGTGGCGGGGCTGGAGCCCAAAGGTGGCCAAAGGCAAATAGGCCCCCTCCCGAGACTTGGTGACAAGTTCCAGCCAACACAGTGACCACACCCCTCCCCTCCCCCACCCCTGTTAGTGATGTGTAAGACAGTTTGTTCGCCCCCCCGCCTCGCCCTGGGGGGCTTCTTCTTTAATTTGTAGTTATTTCTCCATTAGCTGACTGGCCTGAGAGGGAAATGACAAACAGTTCCTCTAACCACTTAGAAGAGCCACATTATAGTGAGCTGACCAACCTGAGGTGTGCATTGAATTAACAGGGCTCCATCCCAGAAAGCAGCGCCGCTTGCTGCACCTTAGAGAACGTCGGGAGCAGAGAGCAAACCTGGCCGGCAGGGCAGGAAGGAAGTGACCCAGGCGGTTCAGCCTGCGGTCACCCCCCAGGGCAATAGCATCTCCGAAGAGAAACCTGGCAGGAAAACGGCAGAGGCCAAAAGCAACAGCAGCTGGTTGGAGGAGTCCCTTAAATGCAGTGACAATGAACAAGGTACGCACGGGGCGGGGGGCCGCTCCTGGAGGTTGGATCACCCGCCCTCTGTGGGAAACGGCCCTGGAGGGGACCTGAGGGCCATCCAAGTTGACAAGAGTAGCGTGTGGCGAGCGGGGAGTTTTCTTCATGAGGTCCTTTCAGCCTGCGCACTTCCTTATGGAATGGACAGTGAGGCGGGAGCTCGATTTCCTGGGCTGCTCCTCGTCACCCAGCCCGCGGCTGGGCAGGAAGGGAAGTCTTGGGTGACCCCGGGCGCTTGTCAGTGCCCTCATTCCAGCCTCAGGCTGTCCCCAGTCGCCCTGTCCTGAGCACCCAGGCCCCCCACGGGTGGGTCCGGGAGCGCACGAAGGGCTGGCTTCTGCCCTCTCTTGCGGCCCTTTGAAGCGACTTGCCATTTGGCGTTTCGTGGGTTAGCCTATTTGCCGGTTGAATGTGGGATGATTAAAATATTAGTGCTTTGAAAACATAATTGGTATATCTTTAAAAACTTAAGCTGCTCCAACGATCAGTGCTAACAATGGGCTTTTCTTTCCTCACCGGCTACAACTGTGTAACGCCCGCTTCTTCTCCCCTGACAGATGTGCTGTGCATGGACGAAGAAATGGATCGGCAGCCTTCGCCCCTGCCGCAGCAATACACCGACAACAGCGAGAAACCATCCGGGAAGCGACCGTGCAAAACCAAGCATTTGATCCCTCAGGAGCCCAGGTGGGGCTTGCCGCTGCCAGGGGACTCCTAGGTGGACAATGCGGATGGCAAGGTACCTCTTGCCCCTGGCTCTCCCCCGCCCCCCGGGCCCATGCAGGCACATCCCGCCTGCCTACTTCTCTGCTTCTGGGGACAAAGCTTTCCTTTTCCTGAACCCCTCCCCCCAAAACGTCCCTGCCCCTTCCTAGGGGACTTGTCTCCTGGGTGGCGGTGAAGTTTCCAGCGAGTAAAAATGCAACCCCTTCCTCGCGCCCTGCCTCCCCCAGACAGAGAGGAGGAAAAGTGCTTTCCTCCACTCAGCTTTGTAACTCAGGGAGGAGGCGAACCAGCCGGGTGGAGGAAGGACAGCCTGAAATGTGTGCGCTGCCTGGTTTCGTGATAGGTGACCGTCCGGAGATTTTGAAAGCGGCCTGAGCCCAGTTCCGACTATGATCCTTCGCCGGCCAAGCAGGACCAGAAGCCCTTGGACTGTTTGCAGCAATTGTTACCAGCTTCCCAGGCCTCGCAGCTGACATGGTCAAGCTCCCCTCCAGAGACCACCCAGTCCCGCCCGATGCCACCGGAAGCGCGGAGACTTATTGTCAATAAGAATGCGGGCGAGACCCTCCTACAGCAGGCCTCCCGGCTTGACTATGAGGTGAGCATCCTTGTGGGTGCCCCGGATCAGGATCCGCCGGCTGCTGCTCCTTGGGTGGGGGACACACTGGCTGGGGATGGGGGGCGGGTCTCAGAGCCCAGCCCCCTCCACGTGGCGGGCTGGGCTGGGTGTTCCAGCAGGGTGTTTGCGTTGGCTCCCGCTCACACTGCGGGCTCTTTGGTGGCTTGTTCAGTCGTGGTGTGAAAAGAAAGGCAGGCCTCTCTGATGTTCCGTTCCCGTTCAGGCAGGTAGGCTGCTTCGGCCAGTCTGGCTCACTTATCTCTGATATAAAATCTGACCTAACCCAGGGCTTGGCGACCAGGGGAATTTTAATGAGCCCTTTTGGATTCTGAATAGCAAGAAGGAGAGTAGTTATTAGCTCTACTAACTTGTGCTGTTTGGGGCAGAGTGATGCCCCTGTGGGGTAGCGGGTGGGAAGTGTCTGTGCAGAGTAGGGGTGGGAGTGGGGCAGACCTGAGCAGTCTCTTTCTGAGAGGGCACGGGAGCCGAGGGCTGATGGGCGGGGAGCAGGGGTTGAGCCTTGCACAAAACTCCCTGTCCACACTGCTGTATCCCAACCCAGCACGGCTGATGACAGTGATGGCCTCTATTGCTAGAGCAACATAGAAAGATAGCTGATATCTGCCTAAGCCCGTGTGATCTGTAGTAACTCCTTTCACCCTTTTAACATGTTCACTTGGGAGTAACGCGTACTAGCCCACTCTCGGATGAGGAAACTGAGCCTCAGAGGGGTTAGCTGATACCCGTACAGGTAGCAATCCAGCAGTGCTCCACAGCCCACCACGCTCCTCAGCAAGACTGGCTCACACTGGAATTGCCCTTTTGACAGTTCAAAACCTCTGTGAGACAGATGACTCTCTCTGCCCTGTGCAGTTCCCCCACCATACTTGTCAGTAGCAATTGTGATGTAATAGCCCACAGGGCAAAGGCATTTTTCTGTGCTGGCATCAGCCCTCTGGGAGTTGAATGGTGACAGTAAAACGCGGTGCAGCAGGCTGAGCGTGGAGGTGTGGCTGAGCACTGGGGTGGCAGGACCCAGGCTGGCCCGGAGCCCTGGCGCCCACACCCTCAGCCAGCTCTGTGCCCCTGTCCCCCGTCTCCCGTCGTGTCCCCCCACCCCGGTCCATAGTGCCGTGAGCCCTTGGAAGTGTGCCTGCCTTGGCCCTAAGGCATGCCTGTGGGTGGGTAGTTGGAAGCACTAGGGCTATGCTTAGTTTGGGGTGTTTTTTTGTTGTTGTTGTGGGTTGAATGTGCTGTTTATATCTGCACGTCTCTTGGAGACCTCTCCATTAGCTAGAGAGCACTTTGTGGTAGTTAGCGCAGTTACTTGCAGGTGAAGTCCAAGGAGCACCCAGTTGGTTTCCCAAGAGCTGAGAGCGGGCGCCTAGGAGGACAGAGCAGTTGTTGCACATAGTGTGGAGCTAGACCCCCCGTGGTTGAGAAGATAGTCTCCTTGCTTCCAGCAAACGCTGGAGGTGCGGGGGAGACCCCTAACCCCAACTTTTGGGTTAGGGTTGAGAAAGTAGACTCCCGCTTCCAGCAAATGCTGGAGATGGGGGGGCGGGGTGCTGCTGCACCCGCCGTGGAGGGCGGGGCTCCGAGCCCCACCTGTGAGCTTGGCATCATTTCCAGCAGCCTCCCTTTGGGACCAGAGACGTCAAAAGACCCTCGTTGGTCCTCTAAGACAGTTTCCATTTTGGTTTGGTGGCTCTGAGGCCTGGACCAAGGGGCACTTGATCCATCCTTTTTTAGGCTACCTGGCCTTTGATTGCACAGGAAGCCTTGGGAATGTTTAGGGTCGGATTTGTTTTTTTCTTCAAATGTAAATTTCAATATGTAGATTCCACAGATCACCAGTGTTGATGCTGAACATTGTGACAAGTAGATGAATGCTTTCAACTTTGATTTCTCTGGGCAGAAATTTCTGGGATTTCTCTGGGCAGAATTTTAAATGTTGGGATGAAGGCCCAGTTGGGAGATGTGGCAGCTTCAACCTTTTCAAATTGAAGGACAGTTTGCTTAAGCAGATAAGGGTGTGGTTTGGTAGGGTTTTCCTGAAGTTTTGTCTTCAGCATTCTTGGTTATTTTCTTCTGCTTAGCCAAAGATACCATGTGCAGTATAAAGGCTGTCTGAGCTTTATGTCATGATAATGTGGTTCTGGAAGTTTAGAAACACACTCTGGCTTCAGATCCGCGTTAAATAGATCACTTGTGTGGCCAAAGACCTCAAACCTTTCCCTCCTGGGAAAAAGGCTTCTATTTCTTAGGCTAAAACGCCAGTGTGCAACCACATGCTTGTGCCTTTAGCGGTGATGGTTAAATTTTCTATGAATTGAATGTCATGTTTTTTAAAAAGTTAATGAGGCATTTAATTAACTCACAACGTCGGGCTTATGGCCTTTATGGTTACATTTTCCGGGTAATGGCATTCGGCTTATAGCTGCTGAACAGAGAGCTGTCCGACAAAAGCAGTTTGACTTTGCTCGGGAATGGCTGGGCTGCCCTTCAGACACTCCCGTTTATTTCTAGCGGAGAAAATAGACCAAGGAATTTGTTGCGTCGACAGACTCGCCCCGCTTCTTCACCTTTCAGTTAGAGAAAGTGTTGGTGGCGATGGTTGCCATCCATTTAGAGGCCATCACCCTCCTAGCTAGGAGAGTGTAGTTAGCCCACTCGACCCCCAACAGAGAAGGCCTGTGGGATGCTCGTCACAGCTGGATTGCATCCCTCTAACTGGGGCCCTCTGGGGCCTTTTGAATCTTCCCAGCTGACCAGGTACCAAAGACCTGAGTTATAGGTCTAGTACTTCATGTTGAACTTGGGGTTTAATATCTCTGGGCCTCAGTTTCCAAGTGTTGAATGAGGATAGTACTACCTTCCTTTCCTGCTATCTCCTGGGTTCCTGTGGGTGACAGAAGATGTCCTCATCTGGGGAAATGAGAAGCACTGTGTAAATAGTGGGATCAACGTGGTTGAGTTAGGACAGCCCGTGGCAAAAAGTCTGACCTGGCCGTGGGGCTACTGCTGCCTTTGCTGCCATCTTCCAGGAGAAGAGAGTTGACTTACCCATCAGCTTGGACGGCCTTTCATTTCTAGGTACCCTTGAATCTGCCCTAGTAGTGATGAAGGTTTCCAGGTGAAGGCCATGATTGTCACAGCAAATAAACCCTGCGTTGAGTAAATTGATGTGTGCACAGCAGTTGGTGGCGTTCAGACCTGATCCCAGAGCCACGTGACAGGGCCTCTCCCTGGCTGGGGCACACAACTCATTAGCTTGCAGCCGTCCACTCAAGTCTGGCTAGTGAGGGCCTGCTAAAAGAGCAGCAGCTTCTTGCGGTATCCTGGATACCAGGGCTCGGGGCAGGTGGCCTGGGAGCCCAGAGGATTGTGGGCTTTCTGGCAGGTTGGGATGTAAACGGAGAAACGCATTCGTGGGCGTGCCTTTTCTCTTCCTCCTCTTGTTTTGGAAGGGAGCTGCTGCAGTGACCTGAAGTAACAGGGCACCGATGGCCAGGTTTACCAGCATACCCCATTAGGTTCACGTGGTAAGCAAATGGAACATTCTAGTTTGCTCCCAAGTGAGTGGTCACCTTTGATTGGCGTGTCCTCCAAAGGGCATAAAAGGTTTTACAGAACCCATCTCGCACTTATGGGCGGCTACAATGACCCCCGTTTTAGGTTTAACAGATGAGTTACCTGAGAGATGTCACAAGGAGGCCTGTTCTGACCCCATCCCATCCCCCCTTACCCAGCAGACCATGTGTTGGGCCACATGCACGTTCTGCCTACTCCCAGCTCTCAGAACCTGACAGCTCTCTGCTGGGCACGACTTACCCAGTATAAACAGTATAACGTGTTTTCTGGTGGCAAATGCTTTCGATGTGTCTGAAAACTTTCTTAAGGTAATAAAACATTGAATAAGTTCCTGCTCTGCTTACTGGGAGTGGTTCATATTAATATTTTAACAAGCCAAAGAAATAAGGTTAATAACACTGATTCTAATGCACAGTGTTGACACAGAACATCTCCGGGGGCGGGGGTGAACATTTTATTTGATTCTTGAAATGTGGAGGTTGCAGCCTGTGGTGTATCAGGTTTCTGTCATTAACTTGGGGCAGAATCAGTCTAAAATTTTCATATTTACTCGAGAGGGTGGAGGGAGGCAAAATAGAGGGTGGGGTTATTGGAGGCATTTTGTGTCATTCCTCGAGAATGGAGGGAGAGAGCTTCTCTTTAACTCTACTTAACATACAGACAAGAGCATCTGAGGCCCAGGTTCTGATTTGGGGTCTTAACAGGGGGCGCGAGGATGTAGCTGACCTGGGTGTTCCTGCTTCTCTAAGCTGGGGAATGTTCTCTGGCTGATTGAAGCTCTCTTTAAGTGTTGGTCATCCATACTTTTATCTAAACTTGTGTTATCGTCCACTGCCACTGACTGAACAGACCCATCAAGTGAGAATGGTCTGTGCTTGGCAATGTGTCATCTAAGATGTTAGCAGCCGTGACACCTCTGTACTGGTCACGTCGGCCCCTGGGCTGAGGGCTTTCATCGCTATCCGAATGCGTCCTCTCAGCAGCCCTGTGGAAGCTTGGAGAAGTTCAAGGGTAACTTGCCCATGGCCAGGCCACTGGTGCAGCAGAGCCTTAGACAACACTGTCTGCATCTCCAAGCCCTTCTCACACACTCTCATGCCCCACCAGGATGCCTGCCACCTCCCCGCGCCATGGTGGGCTTTTGGCCCCAAGGATGTATGCCTTTGAAAGTGGGCACGGCCAAGCTATGGGGATGTCACCCTTACAAGTTTCACTGTATGGTTGTCTGATGGTATCTCCTCTCCTCTCCTCTCCTCTCCCCGTAGGAAGTGGTCTTGTACTGCCTGGAGAACAAGATTTGTGATGTGAACCACCACGACAACACGGGTTACTGCGCCCTGCACGAGGCTTGTGCAAGAGGTTGGCTCAACATCATACGACACCTCCTTGAATATGGTGCCGATGTCAACTGCAGTGCCCAGGATGGAACCGGGTCAGTGGCGGTCTTGCTCTTGGCGTGGCCCTGCTGGGGCATAGGCAGTGGTTCTCAGGGTGTGCGGGGAACCCCAGAAGGAAAGATGGAGAGTGAGTGCCATGTAAGCACACTGGTGGCGGAGTCCTCTAGAATGGAATCGGACAGATCTTTCTGGCAAATTTACATAGAACTTTAAAACTCTGTGACACTCTTATGGACAGAAGTCCCTGAAAATGTTGAGCCTGCATGAATAATCAGGGGTGTTCTCTTTTAAGACCCTGGACTCTCCACCAGCGTCTGTTGAATCTCAATCTTGAACATATATGTGAGTTGAAAGTTGCAGGAGTACAGACAGGTCCAGTGGCAACTGGCTTGATAGGACCTGCCGTGTCCACCCACATCCCCGGGCCTGACCCCCACTCTGTCCTTGACCTCGGTTTATTGGCCAGAGGCCCAGGTGTGAGTCAGCCCAAGCATCTTCCTGGTTGGACCTGGGATGGCACCACGAGGCAGGGCACTGGGGCTTTCCTGACAGTCATAAAATGAGCAAAACCGTAAGGTATTTGGTGGTTCATGGTTTCCAAATAGCATCCTTTCTGGATGGGACTGCGGACAGTGTTCCTGACCCCAGTGGACACGGACAGGAGGACTCTGTATCCTCCTGAGAACTCGCCCTGCCTGTCGACTGCTTCTGGGCGAGAGGGTTGATCACTCATCTCCAAATTGGTTTCAGGAGAGGTTCCACTTTGCCCCTAGTTTCTTTTACAAACTGCACTTTTTGGGTTTTGTTTGTAATGGTATAACAATGGCTTGTCGTATCTGCTTCCGTGATGCTGGGGTTCTTCCCCCCACCCCGCCGTATGTTACCTTCATACAGTCTGTCACTATTTAAGTTCATTGGAAACGTTTTCATCGTGGCCTGAGTTCCTCCTTGGGCCATGCATTAAGAGAGATTTGCATTGAAGAATGAGGCCTGAGATGGTCCCTTCACCTGTCCCGTAAAGGGTTATGTGTTGAAATAACAGAGTAATTTGTCGCAGCGACCGTACACTCACCTCCTCGGTGAAATAGCGCGCCTATGAGGCTTGGCCGCACACGCTCGATTTTGCCCCGTGTCCTTAGAAGCAAGCGTCGCGTGCACAGGTGTAATCCTCCGCACCTCTCCTAGGCCTCTCCACGATGCTGTCAAGAATGATCATCTCGAAATTGTCCGCTTGCTCCTCTCCTACGGTGCTGATGCTACCCTGGCTACGTACTCAGGTAGAACCATCAAGAAAGTGAACCACAGCGAACTTCTGGAGAAGTTCTTAACAGGTACGGCAGAGGTCAAGACACGGTCTTGTTCAAGCATCTAGACGGTGACTTCACAGCCTTTCACCTGGGTTCCCCCTACCCCCACCCCCCGTTTACTCTAAGTGACCCTTTACTGGGAAAAGCAGCCCAACGTTAGTCTGTCAAAGAAGAGATACATACTTTGAGTTTTGCAAGGTGGGGGGCTGGAAAACTCTTAGCTAGCCAGGCTAGCTTTTGTTTGGCAGGCTGGGGCGGTGAGGCGGGCAGTCCCTCAGGAAGGCGGGTGGACGCGTGGGGAGGTTTCAGTCAGATACCTGGAGGCGTGTGCAGTGGGACTTGTCAGGAGGTGACACCAGCCCCAGCGTGAGATGTTCCCGAACTCCAGCAGCATTTGCCTCTTACCAGCAGGTGTTATCTTGTTTCTTTTTCTCTCTCTCTCTCTCCCCCTCTCTCTGCAGACTGTTTAAATAACCTGCAGGCTTCTGACGACGGTAGCCCCGGTTGCTCTTCGGAGTTCTCTGGCAGCTGTGTGTGTGGTGAGCAGCCTTGTTCGTTTCAGCTGGGCTTGTGGGGGTGGGGGTGGGGGTGATGCTGTGAGCAGGACTTGCTTGGGAAAGAATTTTTCCAGGGTCCTTTTTGGCGAACAGCTGGAATCTTGCTCCAGCTTACTGACCTCTCTCTTGTTTGCCGCCCCCCCCCCGTTAGAACCAGATGATGAAAGTGGTTACGATGTTTTAGCAAATCCCCCACGACCGGAGGACCAGGATGACAGCAACGAGGCCTATGGTGACCTATTGGAGTTTGAATTTTCCGAAGACCCCGTTTTGTCGTGTTATAACGTCCAGGTGTCCGTCGCTCAGGGGTGAGCGTGGCCAGCATGTGGTCGAGAGCCAGCCCAGCTGTTCTGTGGGGTGGCAGGCGTTAGAAATCCCCTTCAGCAGATGAGGGTGGCTGGGTTGGGGGGTGAGTGAATCCCTCACCAAGTGTCCACCGACCTCACATAATGCAGTGGAACTTTTCCAGAAAAGTTTGTGGGGTGGGAGGGCTCCCCAGCCAACTGCCCTCATTGGAACACACCCCTAGAGCCCAAAGGACACGGGAGTCAGCGACTGCAGTTGCACAGTTTCAGTCAGTAAACTCTTGGGGAAGGGATCCACCCCAAACGGCTACCATAGGGGCCGTCCAAGGCGCGTGAGGTCCACGGGACGATACTGATGTGTACCGTCTTCTCGTATAAGATTAGAGAAAGCCGTATGTGGCACCTGGGATCTTATGTGTCTTCAGATTTGCTTAGATCGAGTCTTGTCCCCACAGTCGGGCCACTGTGCCCCATGACCAACCCTTTGGAGTGAACACATCAGGAGACCTTGCTCTGCTGTGTGTTGACCCCGGTGCTTAAGGAGTAGCATCCTCCTTGGACTCTGAGGCTGGGAACGTGTCTGCCTTTGTGGTGACATTGTATTCGGGATAGAGATGATAAAGCGTGGCAGGGTATCAGGAAGGATTGTACCACCTCCCTTCTCGAAAGAGCCTCACTCCCGGCAGCATTGAGGGGCGGGTTGGAGGTGTGGGAGAGGCAAGGAAAGCCAGGTGACCTCGAGTGTTTCTCATGCTCTCTCCATGAGGGCCGGAGGAGAGGAGAGGTCAAAGAGGTGTTTGCCATCTCCCTTGGGTTGGCATACAGACTGGTTTTCCCCAGTGACTAGAACGGGGTGCACTTACTTGGAGAGGGGTGACCTGAGTTGTGGCCAGAGCCAAGGCAGCACTGGAGTGGCCTGCAACGAGGCTCGTTCAGGGGCGCTGCTCCTGCTTTTGTCTAAGTTGGCTGATCCGCCCTAGGTGGTCTCTTAACACATGCACATGAGTCCAGAGTTCCCCCGCTAGAAGTAGATCTTCCGGGCTTCCCTGGTGGCACAGTGGTTAAGAATCCGCCTGCCAGTTCAGGGGACACAGGTTCGAGCCCTGGTCCGGGAAGATCCCACATGCCACGGAGCAACTAAGCCCGTGCGCCACAGCTACTGAGCCTGCACTCTAGAGCCCGTGAGCCACAACTAGAGAAAGCCCGTGCGCAACAACAGGCCTAACGCAGCCAAAAATAAATAAATAAATAAAATTAAAGAAAAAAAGAAGAAGTAGTAGATCTTCTGAGGACAGTGAGAAGTGGGGTGGGGGTGGGGTAATCAAAGTGGAAGTAGCAGGCCCTTTCACCGCCAGGAGACGGGTAGTTCATAGTTGGGAGCGCCTCTAATTTTGCCGGAAACTCAAACCACTGTCCTTTCTCTGGTGTAGGCGGCGTAACTGGCTGTTGCTCTCAGACCTGCTCAAGAAACTGCAAATGTCCTCCTGCATATTCCGCTGCAATTTCCCAAATGTGGAAATTGTCACCATCGCAGAGGCCGAGTTCTGCCGGCAAGTGTCAGCAAGTCTCTTATTCTGTTGCCCCAAAGACCTGGAGTCCTTTAATCCGGAAAGTAAGGAGCTCTTAGATCTGGTGGAGTTCACGAACGAGCTTCAGACTCTCCTGGGCTCATCCGTGGAGTGGATCCTCCCCAGAGACCTGGACTCAGACGACGACTGGTGAGCTCGCCGGGGCCCGCCGTGTACAGTGTTTCATGGTGTTAATCCTTGTGCATATGTGTCCTAATACGACTATTTCTGTAAAGAAAGGACACTATGAGACACGACTCCAGTCAGAAGGACTTCAAAACATGTTTTTTTCTTTTTAAAATTTTAAGTCAGTTTTTATGAAGTTGTTAATAAAGTTTCTTTACTTTTCAGTGTACACATGCTTTGGAATATGTTTGTTTTTACTCGGAACAATTGTTTCTTTTCTTTTTTAAGGAGAAAAAAAAAAGGCAAAGGAGCTCCACACTTTGACTTAATTTCATACAAAGCTCCGACGACAGAGGCCATAACTGTTGAGAGTTGCTTTTGGGGCAAATCAAACCAGTAAAATTTTAAACTCTTTCTCCATATTAAAGGGATTGAATAAATTGGCCACTTTGGTGCACCTGTGTCCTGCGAATTGTCCAATTGGAGATGGAGGTTTAGAAAGTGAGTTTCAGTCTTGTTTAAGTCTCTTCCCATCAGACTGGTCTCGTGATTTCCTACACACCATGTTACTTCCTGTCTACCTTTCCTTGGTGTTGTTCATGCCTGGATTGTCTCCTGTACCTGCTCAAACCTTGGTCCATTCTCATTTGTACCATGGAAGTTTGTCATGCTGGATACTGTCAGAACTAATTTTACTTAAGTTTGCGTTAAGGTGCAAAGCACACGTTTTGTATATTTTCTGTTTTTTGTGTTTGTGTATATTTTATGGTTTTGCTTCAAGAAATATTATGGGAAGGGAAATAGCAAGATGTAAAGAGCAAAAAAGTCATCATTCTCTTTCAATTGTTAGAACATCTATCTGAAATCATAATTATGATGCACTGTGGTATGTGTTGAAATAGGAAATACATGTAACGTCCCGTAGGAGCAGCAAACTCAGTGGTGTTGGTGAGGGTGTGTCATGGAAGTAATCACAAAGCAGGTGACTGTTGGTTGGGGTCCTGAAACATTAGTGTGCCTTCCCTGTGTCCAGTAGTGGTCTGGAGGGGTCAGGAAGCCTGCCTTTGACTTTGAGGGAACCAGAGGGTTTGAGGTCCTCTCTCTTCTATTGCTCTAGTACACTGCATAGCAGCAGTATACTGGGTTTATAGTTGACGTTTAAATCGCTGATTGATCATTAAGATTGGGATGTATCTGTGGAAATGAAAATAGGAAGAGTCGTATGCTTTTTATTTTATTTTTTTTCCTATATCTGAAAAGGTATGTAGTACTTTGCTGAGTGGTTGGCAATAAAGTTTGCAGTATTCAGTGTATTCAGTTTTAGTATCTAAGTAGAATTAAACTGTTGCTGTAAACTGGAATAGCACTTTGTTACTGACAAGTTTTAGAATGCATCTGTTCGTCAATTACCTGTTTGGGAAGATTGTAGTTAATGATTTTGAGAATGTGGCTATAAACTTCCAACTGACTCAAGAAAAGCAAATAAGTCAAGATTGACAAATGTATAGGCTCTTCATCTTATTGTGTGTGTGGGTTTTTTTTTTCCTTTTAGTTATTTGTCAAGGTATAAAGAATTCTATCACACTTAAGACAAGTTAAGTAAACTTCACGGGGTGTATTCTGACATGGCATGGAGCCGATCCCATGGCCTAGATCTTAAAGGTGATTTTATGTTTAAACTTTCATGAAAACATATGTGATTGAAACACATTAATATATTGATACAGAGGGCAGTTAATTTTTGTCTTTTTTTTGTGTGTGTGTGGTACTGTTGTGGCCTCTCCCATTGCGGAGCACAGGCTCTGGACGCACAGGCTCAGCGGCCATGGCTCACGGGCCTAGCCGCTCCGCGGCATGTGGGATCTTCCCGGACCGGGGCACGAACCCATGTCCCCTGCATTGGCAGGCGGACTCTCAACCACTGCGCCACCAGGGAAGCCCTAATTTTTGTCTTTTGATACATGTGAGCGCAGCTTTCATTTTGCTGAAAGAATGTGACCAGTTTTCAGTTTGGGATTCTACCATTTAGTAAAGATAGTCCACTTAATTTTAGAAATAGATTTAATATATAATACCTAATAATACTTCTATGAATGTTTTTTTACTGAAAACTTTTATTGTAATACTCTGAAGAAACTATGCCATTCTAGTCTTCAAGACTTAAATGAATCAAGTGTTTATTAGCTGTTGTAGTTTTTAAACTAATAAAAGTCAGTACATCAGCAATTTGTAAATACAGTTTTTAAAATAATGCCTTAACAACTTTACAGTGGTTATAATGACTGTATTTAGGCCTAAAGTTAGTTAATAATTTGACATGAAGGCTTTTTAATAGTTTGATGGTGCAGATAAGGGATAGGTAAACTCTGGCTGGTGGGCCAGATCCAGCCCGTCGCCTGGTTTTGTAAAGGAAGTTTTTCTGGAACATAGTCGCACCTGTTGTTTACATGGTAGTTATGGCTCCTTTCACCCTACACCAGTGGGGCAGAGTAGTTGCAACAGTAACTGTACAGCCCACAAATCTGGAAATGTTTAAATTTAGATTTTAAAAATTGAAAAATTCTTTGAGCCTATACAGGGCAAGTCCATTGACCCCTGAGGTAGAAAACAGTCAGGAACTTGGGTGCGGAAGCCAAATGGCCTAGGTTCAAATCCCCTTTCTCCCATTTCATAGCTAGTGACCATGGGCAAATCACTTAACCTCTATGCCTCCTTATGAGGTTTAAATGCACTTATTTGTATAAATAGTGCCTGGCACATACTAAGCGCTGTGTAAGTGATTGCTGTTGTTTCTGCTTGGAGTTTTAATAAGTTATTGTTAATAGAAAAATGACACTAATGATTTTCCTTTTAGAGTAACAAAGGCACTTTGAGTCTTTTACTTTTTCAGGAATGTAATAAGACTTTTTTCATTGACAGTCAGTGTTCCCTGTTACCAAAATTTACTTTATGAATATAAAGAATTGAATGTCTTCAAGACAGTACTTTTGCTTAAATGTCAAACCATTATTTTCCCAAGGCACATCAAACTGGCTCTGCATAGTCCAGGCCTCTAAAGCTTGTGTGCACACCCTAGGTAGCATGTGAGGTACATTTTGTAAATATAGTTTTTTAAATAATGCTTGAGACTTCCCTGGCGGTCCAGCAGTTAACACTATGTGCTCCCAATGTAGGGGGCTTGGGTTCGATCCCTGCTCAAGGAACTAGATCCCACGTTCCTGCCATAACTAAGAGCCCACATGCCACAACTAAAAGATCCGGCATGCTGCAACTAAAGACCGGCACAGCCAAACAAACAAATAAATAAATAAATCTTTATAAAAAATAAGTAAAATAAAATAATGCCTTAGGAGTTAGGAAAAGAAAATATTAGAACATTTTTACCTTTGTATTATTTTTAAAAATCTGTGTAGTTTATCATGTACATAAATTCTATGTATGGAACTTTGTGTATATAATTTGTTAATAAATAAGATGCATATTAAAAAGTTTTCTTATGGTTTGCCCAGTCAGGTGTTTGGAGGCCATTGGAGGACAGGATGATGAAATATAGGGCCTCAGCAAAGATAGAATTTAGAACCAATTCCCTGACTTAGAAGATAAGGAAAATAATTCATAGACTGTAATTGAGTTGTCCAACTTTGCATAAGTGTTCAGAAACAGGAAATGCAGTGGCTAGAATCTAATCACTGACCAAGCAGAATCTGGGTCACTGGACTCGTAAACCAGAAGTGACTGTTGAATATCTCAGGTTGATGCTCCTGGCATATATGCTTGATCTGTGTGTGTGTGTAAATCTCTGACATAATAAGCCATACTCAGGCACACCCTGTTTCCTTATTCAAGCATCTTAATTTCATCCCATTAAATCTTTGAAGTATCCGACTACCAGAAGGCATGAAGAAACCTGGGCTGAGAGTCTTCATTCCAGGAGACCTGATCTTGACTGCATGGCTGGTTTGAGGCGCATCACTCTGAACTGCAACACGCTCATTGGTGACCTGGGTGGAAGTGCTTTGGCAGAATCTCTTAGTGAGGATTTATGGCTTAGAGGGAAATTCTAAAATTGAAAATATTGAATTTTTAATATGAAATATGCTTAGCTTTTGGCGTACTATTGTGATAGGATTTTTTAAAGCCTCATTTTACTGATAGCTTTTATTTTGCTTTTCAACTTTCTCTCAGAGTTGCATATATCCTTTACAGAAAATACAGAGTAACAAGAGAACCTATAATTTTAATACCCAGATATAATCACTGTTCATTTTGGCGTATATACTTTCAGTCTTTTTTTTCCTACAAATATATATGTACACTTAGGGATTCCAAAAATAGAATTGTAGTATACTTGCTATTTCACATTCCTGCTTTTTTCACTTAATGATGTATTATGTAGTATTGCGTCGTATTGATGTCCCATAGTTTAATCAATTCTTTGCAGTTCTATTTAGACAGTTTGCTTTTCCCTGTCAGAAACAATGTGAATACGTTGTATATACATCTCTGTGTGCATCGGGATTACTTCTGTAGAATAAGGTACTACAAGTGGAATGACTAAGTGTGACCTATTTTTAAGACATTTGATACACATGGCCAAATTACCACCCAGAAAGGCTATGCCAATTTGTAGTCCACCCCAACAGTAGATGGGAAGCCTGCCTCTCACAAACACTGGCCTGTAGCACTTGTAAAAAAATGTAAAACTACGAAAATGAGTACCTGTCCATTTTCTATGCAAGTGGGATTACTCCAAATTTTATAACTTTTTTCAATTAATTTAGTATGAGCATTTTAGCAAATAAGTAAATTTGTATCTCCTACATCATTTTTTCTGATTGTTCAGTATTCCATTATATGAATATGCCACAGTGCACATAGCTTATCCATTCTTGTATATAAGCTTTGTCCAGTTTTTCAGTTACAAATAGTACTCTGATATATATCCTTACCTATATCTCTGACTATTTCTTCTGGTTAAATTCTTAGAAAGAGAGTTTTTGGATCCAAAGGGTATAGACATTATTTAAAGGCTTTTCTTACAGAATCTTGGCTTCATCTGATAGGAGAATAACCACATTTTGTTTTATTTTGTATTCATCTGATTGACTGGTGAGGTTTACTGGCTGTTTGTATTAATTTGGCTATTTGGTTAATTATACCCTGTGTCCATTCTTCTGTAGTGAGAGTTTGTAAGGGTTGTATCATATCCTGTCAGCTCCGTATGTCTGACTTGCTATTTCTGTGTGTCATGGGGGTGTTGAAAGACTCCAGTTATTTTAATGTGATGGTCCACACAACACTTAAACAAAAGACTCATGATAGTTTCCTTTCATGTAATAGTTTTTAATCCCTGCGCTTTAGTGATGATCCCTTTGGTTTAAATGAGTAGGTTGTTCAGCCCCAGAACTACTAGAATTCATGATCAGTTTTTCTGGTTTTTGTCTGACCTTTTACTGCGAGGGTTCTTGACCATCATACTTTCATGATAGGTTTTTAGTATGTATTCTCTATTCACACATTGTTGAAAGTTTTTATTATTTGTATCCTCTTAGACTTGTCTTTTTTCCTCTAAAACTAACAGTTATTACATTTCTTCTATTTTGTTTTCCCCTTTGAACTAGTTTCAAGTGTGATTTGGAGCTGAAGATCATGATCAAAAGAATGCAGTGCATTTCTGAGCTTCACCAGGTTTTGCTTGTGAGGTTTACATGCCCCTGCCGCCCTTGCTAATTATGAACTGAGATTCATTTTGTGATGCTTTTTGCTCATAGGTTATATACAGTTATTCTTCAGTTCTGTAATTGTAAAATCTGTTGTCTGATCTATTGGTACTAAAGCCAGGGTTATCATTGCACATCCAAGAAGAGGTTTTTAAATTGGATTATGCATTATGTGTGTGCGTATATGTCTCTGTTTTTTTCCATACCCAAAATTACAAACCTGCCATGACTTGTCTTGTGCAGGACTCTTCCACACGTGAGAAAATGAGAGTTGTCTATATGTTAAATCTGTAGAGTTAGCAAGTGACCTTTTGTCTTTCATCGAAAGCACTTGACCTGCAGCAGTGCGGCCTCACCAGTGAAGGAGCAAAGGCTCTACTAAAGGCCCTTGAAACCAACAGAACTCTGCTCATTCTGGATATAAGAAAAAATCTGCTGGTTGGTATGTGGTCACTTTTTTTAAATTGATAAACACATAGCAAAACAAAAAGAATTTGTTCAGGTATTGACAGTTTTTTAAAACTTAATGTGTTTAACTTTCCTCATCATATCCAGTTGGCCCTTGAACAACGTGGGTTTAGGGGTGTCGACCCCTATGCAGTTGAAGATCTGGGTATAAGTTTATAGTCAGTGGTTCCACATCTGTGGATTCAACCAACCTTGGATCATGTAGGACGATAGTACCTATTTATTGAAAACTATGCGTGTGTCAGTGGACCCGTGAGGTTCAAACCCATGTTGTTCAAGCTTCAACTGTACTTTTCTAGTGTTGCACTTCCCTTATGTTTTTAGCAGCTACTGTACTAATTAAAGTGAATTATACTTGTCAATTTTTCTTATCTCTACTCTGAATAGAGGTGAACCTAGATACTAAGGCTGCTTCCACCAAGACCATTCTTTCTTTCATTTGCAACCTCTGAATTCTTGCCAGGAGTACTTTATTCATTTGTCAGATTCACAAGTAATTTTGTAATCATCTTCTGTGTGCCAGATACGGGTTTACGGACTAGGGATAAAGCAGTGAACCAGAGAGACAAAAGTCTTGCCCTCATGGAGCTTACATTCTAGTGAAGGAGATCAGATAGAAATGAGTAAACAGATAAGTCATATAACTTTAGAGAGTAGGAAGTGCAAAAGTATCTTAATGTAAGGAGAGTGAGGGAGAGCAGGTAGGACTCCATTGGATAGGTTTGTTAGGGGACAGCTTCACTGGAGAAGTGGCATTTGAACGGAGACCTGAATGAAGAGAGGAGCAAGCCATGGAAGATGTGGAGTAAGCACATTCCAGGACAAGGAGGCAATGAGTATGTAGGCATGTAGGTGGGTGGAGTATTTAAGGAAAAGCAAGGAGGCCAATCTGGGCAGAGTACCGAGTGAAGAAGAGTGTGGTAGGACATGAGGTCAAGGAGCTAGCCAGGGGTCTGCTCTTGTAAAGTCTTGAAGGCCAGAGTAAAGATGTGGATTATTCTAAATGAGTAGAGGGGTTTGAACTGGAAAAAGGCATGATCCAAATCGTATCTGAATAAGGTGACCTGGTATAGAGAAGGGACTTGGGAGGATAAAGAAGAGGAACAGGGGTCTTCCCTGGTGGCGCAGTGGTTGAGAATCCGCCTGCCGATGCAGGGGACGCGGGTTCGTGCCCCGGTCCGGGAAGATCCCACATGCCGCGGAGCGACTGGGCCCGTGAGCCTTGGCCGCTGAGCCTGCGCGTCCGGAGCCTGTGCTCCGCAACGGGAGAGGCTACAACAGTGAGAGGCCCGTGTACCGCAAGAAAAAAAAAAAAAAAGAAAAAAGAAGAGGAACAGGGAGACCAGTTAGGAGACTATCACAGTGCTCCAAATAAGAGATGTTTATGGCCTAGGTTAGGTTGGAAGTTTGCAGCAAGTGAAAAGTGGTTGAATTCAGGTTGTGTTTTGAGGGTGTAGCTCTCAAGACCTGCAGATAGATGTGAGGTATGAAGGAAATAGTAACACGGAGACAAGTCGTTGATGATTATGTGTGCAACTGGGTAGTATCCCTTAGAAGAAGGGGGCTGATGGGAGGAGCAGCTTTTGAGGGAATATCAGGACTTGGTTTGTTATCTTGGATGCCCTGGTTTGATATCTTAGATGCTCTTTAGGTATCTAAGCGTCTGGATGGTGCTCAGACTGTACTTTGTATCCAAAGGTATCCAAAGCCACTTTAGATGCAAAATGTTTCAAGTTGACCTTTGCTGCTGCCAAAATAGTAGCCACTGTGGGCAGTCTGCAAGATGGCATCTTAGGTTTCTGAGGAAGAAATTAGAATACACAAAGGGGGAAATAAGTGTATAATTATATAATGTAGATTTCATATTTAAATGTCTGGGAAAAGCAATAATTAGTTGCCTTTTGGTTTTAAATGGAAATAGCCACTCATTGGAAAATAATTACTCTAATTTCAATTCATTTTACTTTAGGTCATTCTGTGATGAAAACAGTTACCAAACAAGTTCTCCAGATGGAAGGAATGCCAAGTCAGAGGTATATAACATGTTTCAGTTCTCTCGGAAGAATTTCTCTTTAATGGCTTGGTTTTCTTTCTTTCTTTTTTTTTTTTTTTTTTTTTTTTTTTTGCGGTACGCGGGCCTCTCACTGTTGTGGCCTCTCCCGTTGCGGAGCACAGGCTCCGGACGCACAGGCCCAGCGGCCATGGCCCACGGGCCCAGCCGCTCCGCGGCATATGGGATCCTCCCAGACCGGGGCACGAACCCGCATCCCCTGCATCGGCAGGCGGACTCTCAACCACTGCGCCACCAGGGAGGCCCTTCTTTCTTTCTTAAAAGAAAATTATCAAGGTACTTTCTGCCATCTTAAAACTAAGATTTGAGTCAAATCAAATGGCTTTTCTGTTTTTGAAAATGTTGTGTGATGCTTTAATTTAGGTTCCCAGATATGCAGATTGAAAACCTTTTAACTTTTTATTTTCTGTAACATATTATCGTTAGTCACAAATAGTCTTTTTTTTTTGGTGATAAGAATGAATAGCAGGAGCAGCATTTGTGAAACCAAATCTAATGAAACTGACTCTTTTTTGTGAGTAAATTTGAATTTTGAAACAGCAAAACAATAAGGTTTAATAAAAAGCATATTGTTTATGTTTATGATCTGCCAATTTCCCAGAAAGAGTTTTGTGGTGACTTTAGTTATATACCAGATACATTAAAATCACCAGTGGACAACACATCTTTTATTCAGGTGCCCTCTGAAAGTTTTAAAACTTTGTTGACTTCATATCACTGAACGGTCCACTTTAAAATGGTTAAAATTATAAATTTTCTGTTTTGTGTCGTTTACCACAAATTTAAAAAAATGTGTTGTTTGAAGATTTTTGGGTTTTATTTTTATTTTTTTTAATTTTCTCTTCCTGCTGTCTATACACATAATTCCACATAGCTTCAATATAATTTGCCATTCTTTTCATACTAAATTTAAATTCTGTGATTCATAGTTATACTTTCTAACATTGCATTCACAAGGTTTCATTGAGTTGGTCAAGTTTTTTTTTTTTTTTTTTTTTTTTTTTTTTTTTTTTTTTTTTTTTTGCGGTACGCGGGCCTCTCACTGTTGTGGCCTCTCCCGTTGCGGAGCACAGGCTCCGGACGCGCAGGCTCAGCGGCCATGGCTCACGGGCCCAGCCGCTCTGCGGCATGTGGGATCTTCCCGGACCGGGGCACGAACCCGTGTCCCCTGCATCGGCAGGCGGACTCTCAACCACTGCGCCACCAGGGAAGCCCTGGTCAAGTTTTTAAAATGGTGAAAAATTGGAAATAACCTCAAACTATTGTAAACATCTTCATAAATACAGCTTTTTTTTTCTAATTAAAGTTGTATGTTTTTGATTCTCTATTCATCAACTTGCTTGGACAATAGTGTATTAAATAAGTTGTTAAGAGTGTTTATGAAGTCAAAAAAAGCTTATGATCGTCTGCCCATTGTTATTTCAAGAGAGTGATATTTTAATAATCAAATAGTACATTCAAAGAAGTTAAGATTTGTGATATCACACTAATATTATTATTAAAAATTTATATCATATGTAAAGCATTCTTAAAATAGCTACATTGACTTTTGCTATGATATTAGAAATGGATAGATATATAAATAAAACATGTATATGTAAAACATATTAGGAATTCTGTAAAATTAGTACAGAATAATAGGGCATCATGGAATGAGAACAGTTAAACATTTTTTTTTAGTTAGCATGATTAAACAAAGTGGAAATGTAACTGAAGTATACAAGCTCATTGAGCTCTTTTAAGAGTAATTTTATTTCCTGGGCTTTTTTTTGTATTTGCCTCAGTTATTTGGAGACATAGAGGTAAGCCAAATCAGTATCTGGGTATATACCTAGATCCAGGTGAGTATAGGGGTGAAATAATGGTGTGAATTGTGTCACATTTATATTGTACTTATGTATGCCTAATAAAAGATGGGAACTTTTATTAGAAATTTTTTAATCTCCTAACAAGAAAAGTGTAATTAAAAAAAATTTTAATACATATATATATATATATATATTTGTGTGTGTGTGTGTGTGTGTGTGTGTGTGTGTGTGGTACGCGGGCCTCTCACTGTTGTGGCCTCTCCCGTTGCGGAGCACAGGCTCCGGACGCGCAGGCTCAGCGGCCATGGCTCACGGGCCCAGTTGCTCCACGGCATGTGGGATCTTCCCGGACCGGGGCACGAACCTGTGTCCCCTGCATAGGCAGGTGGACTCTCAACCACTGCGCCACCACGGAAGCCCTCCTATATATTTTTAAGAGGCATGTAAATCACACAGGATCGTGTGGTGATTATCAATAAGCTACACTCTATGAAATATTTGTCCTGTATTACCGCATACACTCCATTTTACCCTGCATCCTAATGCTGCTAAAATATAGTAGAAAGCAGCAGCATAGGACAGGGAGATCAGCTTGGTGCTTTGCGATGACCTAGAGGGGTGGGATAGGGAGGGTGGGAGGGAGGCTCAAGAGGGTGGGATATGGGGAAATGGGTATGCATATGGCTGATTCGCTTTGTTGTGTAACAGAAACTAACACAGAATTGTGAAGCAATTATACTCCAATCAAGATCTATTAAAATAAATAAATAAAATAACATAAAATACAGTAGCTTTGAAGGATAAATATAACCATTTTAACCTATGATGTTTGTTTTCAGTAAATTCAAATTAAATATTTAAATGTGAATTTTAATATATGGCTTGTTCTAAGTAAAATATTAACACGTAGGTCTAGTTTTTGCAACCAAATGTTTCCTATAAAGATACTTGCCTCTTTACTACTGAAATATAGGGTAATTCTCCACATTTCACTCTTTCATCCAGTGGGTTTCATTTGTTTTTTTGTGTGTTTTCTATATGAAATCAAAGGAGCAGTGAAGGTTGACAGGCTTATAGGAGGGTAAAATTGACTCACCTACCCCCCAGCAACTTGCAGCCTTATAACTTGTATTGTTTTTACATAGAAAAATTCATCTTAAATTTAACTTTTGGTCTACTTCTGAAGATTCTGTTTGGCAGAAGTCATGGGTGTATCTGTGTTTCTGTGTCCTTGAGATTCAGAAATGCCAAAGGTGTTCTAAGATTCAGGAAACTTGAGTGTTTCTGCATGATACATAAAATGTATCATACTTTGGGATTTTTTTTAAACTTTATTTTTGCATTTCTGCACATCTCAATACTTTTGTTTTAGTTAAAATAACTTGTTACTGTAGAGAACTTATATTTTTTTAAAATGCTGGCTTATGTAAAACCTTTGTACAAAACCGATCCTCTTTTTAATGGGCTTGGCATCATTGTCAAGTGCCTTTTTGATTCCTTTCGACGTGTGCACGTGTGACAGTTGCTCTGTAGACCTTTGGTGCATCTTGATTCCTTGTTTTCATGCTTTGTCAAACGTAGTCTTGGCCGCAAAGAAGCCTGTAAGTAATGGAAGGAAACACTCTGCTGGTAAAGAATGTTACCCTCCTGAAGCGCTACCACCTGGAGTGTCTGGTTTCCGGCCATTGTGTCCTGCAGAAAGTGCAAAAAGCAACAGGTAACCTGTTTGCATTCCCTGTCTTTTTCAGTCATTTAGAATTCTTTATTTTGGAACTTGTATTATGTGGGAGGTCTCTGGTGCTTTGTGTAGAGGAAAAAAGGTAACTCACACATGGCTTCTGCCTAATGAGCGCTCTAAGGAAGAAAAATTAAAAGTAATTGGGAGTTTCAAGTTGTTTCTCAAGTGTCACAACAGAGGTAACTCCGTGGGAGTCTTGAGGAGACTAAAATGATCACCAATTGTGCATGTGAGAAAAGTTTCATTAAAGGCAGGTGTAGTTGAGCGAAGCCCTACAGCACAGAAGTAGGAATTTGGATACGTACGAATGGGAAAAAAGACATTTTAGGCATGGGAAATAGTTTAATGCAGAATGGATGGAAAATATGCATTAGACCTATTCTAAATCAACTGCCTTATTAACTCAGTAAATCAGATTTAGTGAGTCAAACTAGCATTACCTTATTTCTTATCCAGGGGATAGCTGTTCATAGTAATTTTTGTCACAGAACAGTAAAATGGTTGAATTATAGCTTTAGGCTTGCTAAGTGAAATAGATGGCTCTAGATGATCTTCAGGTGACTTACTTGGTAGTAATCAGGAAATTGGGGATTAACAATTGCTTAAGAAAACAAAGAGAATTGATTTTAAATAGTACTGAAGTAGTTACTGTGTAAAATATCTGTTCAGTTGCTCATGTTAAATGGATATTTCTAATCCCCACTGGACAACCGACTACTTTTTTGCAAATGGTAATGTGAATTGCTGTTGTATAAACTATAGTGTTGAATCCCCAGTGTTTGCACTTGAGTTTCACAGCTCTGTGGTTTCCTATCTTCTTCCTGAGACACTTAATTGCAGGTCCATCCTCCTCACACAGGGTGGTAAATTAGAGAACGATTAATATCACCATTTAAAGAAGAGAGACTGAAATCTCAACCATCCTGAACACAGGAGCTGAAGGGGCCTCTCAGCAGTTCAGAGAGTTATTAGCAAGCCAGTAGGCTGAATTCTGTTCTGTTTTCTCCGTAGCAGAGCCCTCCAGGTCCTTGTTTTGAGCTTATTTATTTTTATACACAATTCTATATGGATACTGTTCATACTACTAAATAGTTGTATTAACTGGGTTTAACTGGTGATGTATTTACATGAAGATCTAACTTCGTTTTGTTGCTATCTTTTTAGGGGCTTTCCATTCATCAAAGCTCGTGATGTATGTAATCAGTTGGTGGTGTGTAGCTATCATATTTATGATATATAGGGCTTGAATTGGGAAAGGTGGATGGTCATTCTTGCTTTTTAAACTGACAGAGCCTTACAAGAAGCATTTCCCTCTCTGAAATAAATCCATGTAAAACATGTTTGGTCGCTCTCCCAATGCAACTGTGTAGTTGTGTGGATTTGGCACACAACGGGCAGCCTTGTGGTGATGTCTGTAAACAAGGAATCCTGTTTTCCAGTCTGCAAATCAGCTGTTACCCAGTGAGACGAACTTGACTGCCATTTCTGACCCCTCACATGGAGCTGTCATACTCAAGAATGTTCACATGTTTTCAAGAAACGTTGTTTGCAGGCTATATGTACAAATTCCTGATCTGAAAGCCAATATACAGCAACATCTCCCAAACCTCTGCTCTCTCACCAAGGCCGCACAAATTCTCTCGCATATGGCCTCATGGCAAGCTAATACTATCAGTATCAGATTCTCCTTCCCAGTGGTCTTGGGAGACTGCATAGTTGCTCTGTGAAAGTCACCACTGCTGAGGTTGAGAGAAGAGCATTTTGGGTGTCTGTCCTGGCCTTGCATTCCCAGAGAGAGGGGTGTGCACCTCGTTCTCCTGTTAGGGTTTTCCTATGCTGCAGGGTTTGCTGCTTGTTGTCAAAATGATGTCCTAGTGACTTGTCTTCTGCGTGGTTATATAATCCCAGCACAGTTCTTTATGATCTGTAGACTTTTATGGGGTTGTGGCCAGGTCAGTTTTTAAATGTTTGGAAATGTCCTATTGAACAACATTGCAGTGGCAGTGAAGCTTGCTGGGAGAATTGTTGCCCTAGTTTTGGCTTAAGGGTGGTGAGAAGATGAAATTTTTGATGGGTCAGTTTTAGTTGTGTATGTGTATGTGATTTATTTTTTTAAATTCTAATGTCTATTATTCACAGCTTAGATATGTTGACTTCCTGATTATTCATCAGTCCCTTTACTGATGTATTTTCCTCTGAAAAACTACATTTTCTTCCAGACTGTTTTTGTCTGATGGTGAAGAATAAATTTTTCATTTGCAGTATAAAGTTGATCTGAGAAAAAATGTTTACCTTGGATCTTCACTTGGCTTCTGTGAAAGAAACTTAGTAAAATAATATGGGCAATTCCCATTACTAATCCTAACCACGTACAACAGAGGTCTGTACAGTAACATAGCAAAAATAAGTTCCTGTACTTTTACTTAGTCATTGCCTGTTTTACACTAAAGAGCAGTGAGAGACATTTATAAATAATGATACCTCAGATCACTTTTGTTAAATGTCCTCTAATATTTGGATATTTGGTATCTGGCTTGTGTTGTCTTTTATACAATCTTGTCTTCTTTCTTTGCACTTTAGTGTAACAACTCTGGGTTTCCTATCTTCTTCTTGTGACACTCAGGTCCATCAGAATTTCCTGTGACTGTGACAGTAGAGAGTCCTTCCTCCTCAGAAATCGAAGAGGTCGATGATTCCTCAGAACGTGTTCAGGAGGAGCCAGAGAAAATCCGTTTGAAACAAGAAGCATTGCAGGTACAAAGTTATCACTTTAAAGCTATAGAGAAGATTATTTTTCAAACGGAAGGCTGATTGCAACACAGCACAGCTTGTGTGAGGGTTCTGTTTTCTCCTCCCACCTGCATTGTATCCCCTTGAATGGTTCCTTAAGCTTAGACCAAGGTGAATGGTGGACATTTGAACTCTAAGAAACTAAAATCAAAACATGTCGTTAGTAATATATTTTCCTTTCCTTAGAACCTTAGTATATTAGATTTAGGGAGAAGCTTAGTGATCATAAGATAAGGAAATTGAGTTCTGAATGAATACAGTCAGCTGATTCAGTGCTCTAGTTTTACAGATGAGAAAATGGACAGTTCTAGTTGAACTCTCTTTTTATAAGAGGAAAATATGGCCTCATTTTAAATAAAAGTAAAGTTGAAAAACGTTTCGATGTTGATATTCTCCTTTCCTAAAATCAAAAATATCAAGAAGCTACATTCTATTACCAAATAAACCTGACCTCTAATGTCATTCCATACTTTTGTTTGTATGGACAGAAAAGAAAAATTGATTTTCATAAGAAATTTTTGCACCTCAAAATTAATATATTTATTTTATTTCAACTTTAATGCAGAGCTGAACATTTCTAGTAAATAAAGGAACACCATTTGTGGGGGACCTTGTCTTTGTGCTACAAAGTCCATGTTTAATTTTTTAAAATTATTTAATATGATTTTCTCTTCATATGAAACATGACACTTGACAGGTTTCAGAACTAATTATCCCGTTATTGTAGGACTATGGGAATTACTCTTTGATTTTCAAAAGAGTTAGGTTTTTATTTTTTAATTAAAATTAATGATAATATAGAGAAATTTTAAGAAAAGAACTTAGAAAATTATGAAACGTTAGAGTATGAGAAATCTATAGTTCATGTAGAGTTACTCCCTTTCGTTTTATAAATGAGCACCTACAATTTGTAGAACGTAAGTGGTTTATTAGTAAATGGCAGAGTATGACAAGACCCTAGAGCATCTAACCCGCATTCCTTGTCTTTTAGTTGTGGTGTATTCATTTCCTTCACGAATAGCCCACGAGATTGTATTTGTAAAAGCAGTAATAGACACTGGGGAAGTCCAAGAAGTTTAAACACTGGGACCACAGAATAGCAGATTCAGAATGCACTGAGAACCCTTTTAGCTCTTCTCTGTTTTGACAAGACACTACAATGATGGTATCAAAGTGTTTAAGTATATATGCCCACAAAAATCAAGAGATTTCAACATAGTTTTGAAAGACAGAAGACAAGTGGAAGAGTGTGAAACTGAAGCAGTAGAACAGAGGAAAAGCATCACCTAGAATATGCACAGGGACCACGTGCAACTGAGGAGGATTCTGACCCCACCTGCAGAAGTAGCTCCGCGCTTTGATGCGCATGTAGGAGAGAGTGTGGAGTTAGTTAAAAGTGTGACTGAAATAGGGGAGCTCATTGAAGGGTTGTGTTTGGAGGAGTGGACTCCCAGCCCCGCCCTCACCCTCCTGAAATGAGATGATTTCATTTTGAAAACAGTGAAACTGGCGAGAACTGGGGCAGCTAGTGTGAGTTTTTACACCCTAGAAAATTGTGTTTGGGGGAGATCCTATTACAGTTACTGCCCGCTCCTTCCTGCATAAGAAGCCAATCAATCGTTGACTTCAGGGAGCTTTCTGCGCTCATTCTTAAATAGAAAATAAGTGTCATTTGCCTGTTAGTTGAGTAAAGCTTACAACATGAGAGAGGGGGAAAAAGAGTGAAAGCGTATCCTAGTAGGACCAGGGACAATTTAGGGAACAGAATAATTTAAGAAAAAACCCTAATTAGTATCCTGAGAGAGGTTTAAAAAGAGCTAGCAACTATAAAAGAAGACTAGGGTATTAATGAAAAGGAGAATGGTCAGAAAGCAACAGAGGTCTCCTGGAAATGAAAATATGGGTGCTGAAATAAATTCAGTAGGAATTTAAAAAATTTCTCAATATATAAAAAAGCAAGACACAATGGAAAATGTGATAGAAATATGTTAGAGAGGCTGCATCTGGGAGATCCCACATGTTACTATTAGAAACTCCAGGCCCAGAAAAAAAATAGAGGGAAGCTGTCAAAGGGCAACAAAATTCCCCACAGCTGAAAGTAGACATCAGGCCTCAGATTGAAAATAGTTACGCAAGATGAGCAAGAATAGACTCATACCTAGGCACCCTTCATTGTGAAACTTTAAAATACTTAAAAAATAAATTAAAATAGAATAAAATACTGAGAGGATACATCCATTCCAGAGAGAAAAATACTGGTCACCTAAAAAAAAAGGTTACAATCTGACTTTATCATACTTGTCATGAGCACCATGGATCCTGGAAGGCATTAGAAAGATACCTCCAAAGTTTTTCAGGCACATAATTTTCACCCTAGGGGTTTGTATCCAGCCGAACTATCAGTCATACGTGGAGGCTGAAGAAGATATTTTGTACAGAAAGAAATTTGAAAAATTGACCTCCTGTGCTACACCTTAAGCTATTTATAGACATAATCCAGCAAAATGAGGCAATAAACCAAGAAGGAAGGTAATAGGGGATTCAGTGCAGATTGCAGCTAGTCTAGAGTGGAGAGGCTTCTATTGATTGTGTGATTGAGAGCTTAGAAACACCTTGAGGCATATTGTACTTACTAGGTGTTAGGCACTGTTGGAAGGGAGGAGGGAGAGGAAGAGGAGAAGGAACTTGAACTCCAGAGGAGAAAAGGCTATACGGACATAAACCTGAAGCACACTGAACTATGGTTGATTTTTAACCTACTATTGGTGAGGAAGGGAAGAATCCACTTCAACTTGACACTATAGATGTCCCCCTTTTCAGTGACACACAGGGGTAATGACCACCTGTCTAATTGGTTGTCCAAACCGGAACTTGTCCAAACTCCTTACACTTCAATAGTGTAAGGAGGCACTCTAATGCTGTAACATCAGGACAACAGGTATAAACTGGAACAGCCCAAGGCGGCTTGGGGTATGTGGTCACCCTGCACAAGGGCAGTGACACTGGCACAGTATGGAACGAGGTGTAGTCTATACACAGAGACACAGTACATCTGCAGTGGGCAATATTAATTTCATTGTAATAATGGCAATACTGTCTTGGTTTGCAGCTTTTATTGTCAACATGCATGTAATCACAAATAACTAAAGTAAACTATACTTAGTATGTATTAGTATTAACTTGGTATGTACTGAAATGTATTGTGTACTAGTATGTACTTAGTATATATTAGGCTCTAAGTGTTTTTGCATATATTAACTCATTTAATCCTCTGAATAGCCTTATGAGGTTGGTGCTAATATCATTCCCACTTTTGAGAACAGGAAGCTAAGTCAGGGAAGGAACTTGCCCAGGCTGTACCTAATTTAAGGTTGGATCGAGGCTTTGAGTTCAGGCTCTCCGCCTGTTCTCTTAAACCTTACTCTGTACTGACTCTCAAATAACAGAAGACTTAACTGCACATAGAATATAAATTTCAACTTTGACAACGTAAAAGCTAGGTTTGGAAGATAGACAGGAGGTAGAAAAAAGGGAAGATGGTATGAATGTCCTCATTTTACAAAGCGTGACGTTGAGAGAGTTTCTGGTTGATCAACAATGTAGGTTTTTAAGTATATGACTACAAGTCAGAGATCATGAGCAGTGGAATAACTCATGATGACATAACTTAGCAGTGTGGACATAGGAAAGAGTGTAAAGGAACTAAACCCTTACTTATTAGTAAGTTAGAAAGTGAACAGATAATGCCTCCAATTTAGTGAGAAAATAGTCATGGAAGAGTATTACTTGGAAATGGAGAAGAATTCAAAATAACAATAGTTGGACTTCCCTGGTGGCACAGTGGTTAAGAAACTGCCTGCCAAGGCAGGGGACATGGGTTCGAGCCCTGGTCCGGAAAGATCCCACATGCCACGGAGCAGCGAAGCCCGTGCTCCACAACTATGGACCTGGCGCTCTAGAGCCTGTGAACCACAACTACTGAGCGCACGTGCCACAAGTACTGAAGCCCGTGCGCCTAGATCCTGTGCTCCCTAACAAGAGAAGCAACCTCAATGAAGAGTAGCCCCCGCTCGCCGCAACTAGAGAAAGCCTGCATGCAACAACGAAGACTCAACACAGCCACAAATAAGTAAATAATAAAATAATAAAAATAATAATAAAAATAACAATAGTTGATGTAAACCTCATAAAAAAGGAAATCCATACAGCCAGTAAACACAGAAAAGTGTACGACTTCATTAAGTAATAAGTGAAAAGTGAGTCAAAACCAAGGAAACTACATGTCAATCAGATTGACAAATACATAAATAAAAAGTCTGGTAGTATCAGGTATTGTAGACCTGAAGTACTATGGGAATCTTCTACCCTGTTTATACTGGAGTATAAATCGACACAACTACTTTGGAAAGCATTTAGCCCTCTCCATCACCTGAAGGTATATAAATAGCCTGTGAGCCAGCAGCCCTCACCCCCGCCCTGTGTAAATGCACCAGAATAACGGGTACAGCAGGATTCCTGTCCATGATTTGCATTAGCACAAACTGAAAACAAACCAAATGTCCATTAAGAGTCAAAAATTAAAGATGATACAAATAGATGGAGAGATATACCATGTTCTTGGATTAGAAGAATCAACACTGTGAAAATGACTCTACTACCCAAAGCTATCTACAGATTCAGTGCAATCCCTATCCACCTACCACTGGCATTTTTCACAGAACTAGAACAAAAAATTTCACAATTTGTATGGAAACACAAAAGACCCCGAATAGCCGAATCAATCTTGAGAACGAAAAATGGAGCTGGAGGAATCAGGCTCCCTGACTTCAGACTATACTACAAAGCTACAGTAATCAAGACACTATTGTACTGGCACAAAAACAGAAAGATAGATCAATGGAACAGAATAGAAAGCCCAGAGATAAACCAACACACATACGGTCACCTTATCTTTGATAAAGGGGGCAGGAATGTATAGTGGAGAAAGGACAGTCTCTTCAATAAGTGGTGCTGGGAAAACTGGACAGGTACATGCATGTAAAAGTATGAGATTAGATCACTCCCTAACACCATACACAAAAATAAGCTCAAAATGGATTAAAGACCTAAATGTAAGGCCAGAAACTATCGAACTCTTAGAGGAAAACATAGGCAGAACACTCTATGACATAAATCACAGCAAGATCCTTTTAGACCCACCTCCTAGAGAAATGGAAATCAAAACGAAAATAAACAAATGGGACCTAATGAAACTTCAAAGCTTTTGCACAGCAAAGGAAACCATAAATAAGACCAAAAGACAACCCTCAGAATGGGAGAAAATATTTGCAAATGAAGCAACTGACAGAGGATTAATCTACAAAATTTACAAGCAGCTCATGGAGCTCAATACCAAAAAAACAAACAACCCAATCGAAAAATGAGCAGAAGACCTAAATAGACATTTCTCCACAGAAGATATACAGACTGCCAACAAACACATGAAAGAATGCTCCACATCTTTAATCATTAGAGAAATGCAAATCAAAACTACAATGAGATATCATCTGACACCAGTCAGAATGGCCATCATCAAAAAATCTAGAAACAATAAATGCTGGAGAGGGTGTGGAGAAAAGGGAACACTCTTGCACTGCTGGTGGGAATGTGAATTGGTACAGCCACTATGGAGAGCAGTATGGAGGTTCCTTAAAAAACTACAAATAGAACTACCATATGACCCAGCAATCCCACTATTGGGCATGTACCATAAACCATAATTCAAAATCCATAAATTCAAAAAGAGTCATGTACCAAAATGTTCATTGCAGCTCTATTTACAATAGCCAGGAGATGGAAACAACCTAAGTTTCCATCATCAGATGAATGGATAAAGAAGGTGTGACACATATATACAATGGAATATTACTCAGCCATAAAAAGAAACGAAATTGAATTATTTGTAGTGAGGCGGATGGACCTAGAGTCTGTCATGCAGAGTGAAGTAAGTCAGAAAGAGAAAGACAAATACCGTATGCTAACACATATATATGGAATCTAAGAAAAAAAATGTCATGAAGAACCTAGGGGTAAGACAGGAATAAAGACACAGACGACCTAGAGAATGGACTTGAGAATATGGGGAGGGGGAAGGGTAAGCTGTGACAAGGTGAGAGAGTGGCATGGACATGTATACATTACCAAACGTAAAATAGATAGCTAGTGGGAAGCAGCTGCGTAGCACAGGGAGATCAGCTTGGTGCTTTGGGACCACCTAGAGGGGTGGGATAGGGAGGGTGGGAGGGAGGGAGACACAAGAGGGAAGAGATATGGGAACATATGTATATGTATAACTGATTCACTTTGTTATAAAGCAGAAACTAACACCAAATTGTAAAGCAATTATACTCCAATAAAGATGTAAAAATAAAAAGTGTAGGCTGTTTTTATTATTGGATGCAAGCTAGTGATGCTGTAAAAGCTTTCAGCAAGTATGTGTTTCTTTCTTATATAAAGCACTGCCATTAAGGCTGCCCTAATATTTTTTAGATTACATTTACCTATAGATTACTTACAGGTTCAAATCTACAGTGGAAATAACTTTTTTTTTTTTTTACTAGTTTTGGAATGATGTTTTTAAACCAGTTCCTTAGAAGACTCCTATGTGACCCACACTAGTAAAATATACCTTCAGGTGCCTCCTCTGTCTGTAGGCAACAGCAGTGTAAAATATGTAAACAAATGAGTGTCCTTGTTTGCTAAAATTTAATCTGTTGATCATGTTGTATTATTGCTCTTCCCCAAATTCTCTCTCTCCATCAGGTAACATTCCTTATTATTAGGAAGAGGAAGTTCCTTAACATGTTATTTCGACAGCATAATTTACCCAGATGATGGTCATTATGATGATGCTTCATTTGTTTTTGATTTATTTTACTTTTTTTGATGATGCTTTAGATTCATTTAGAGTCCACCATTCAGAGAGGAATAGCTGGCCTACATTATTTCTCATACTTATTAAAAATTGCTGCATTCCCATTTGTGAGTTTGTTGAACGACTGGGTAGCATACCTCTTTATAAAGCTAAAATGGAGAGTAATAAATGAAAACACTCCCTAGCTATACTATTGATTTAATTGTTTATTAAAATAACCTCATATTGGACTTGTATTTTCCTCTTAGAAAATTGGCAAAGTGCTAATATATTTAGTTTAACTGGACCAAGTACATGTCTTATTTAGCTTTGATTCCCCAGCACAAACTCATTTATTAAGAATAAATGCTTGGGACTTCCCTGGTGGTGCTGTGGTTAAGAATCCACCTGCCAGTGCAGGGACACGGGTTTGAGCCCTGGTCTGGAAAGATCCCACATGCCGCGAAGCTGCTAAGCCTGGGCGCCACACTACTGAGCCTGCGCTCTAGAGCCCGTGAGTCACAATTACTGAAGTTCACACACCTTAGAGCCCGTGCACCGCAACTACTGAGCCCACATGCTGCAACTAATGAAGCCCATGCCCTCTAGGGCCCATGTGCTGCAACTACTGAAGCCCACATGCATAGAGCCCCTGCTCTGCAACGAGAAGCCACCACAATGAGAAGCCTGCACAGTGCAACGAAGAGTAGCCCCTGCTCGCCACCACTAGAGAAAGCCCATGCGCAACAATGAAGACCCAACGCAGCCAATAAATAAATAAAATAAAATAAAATAGAATAAACAGTCGAGAATATTGGACTTTATTTTAAAAAAAAGAGTAGGGGCTTCCCTGGTGGCGCAGTGGTTGAGAGTCTGCCTGCTAATGCAGGGGACACGGGTTCGAGCCCTGGTCTGGGAGGATCCCACATGCCGCGGGGCAACTAGGCCCGTGAGCCACAAGTGCTGAGCCTGCGTGTCTGGAGCCTGTGCTCCGCAAAAAGAGAGGCCGCGACAGTGAGAGGCCCGCGCACCGCGATGAAGAGTGGCCCCCGCTTGCCACAACTAGAGAAAGCCCTCGCGACAGAAACGAAGACCCAACACAGCAAAAATAAATAAATTAATAAAAAAAAAAAAAAAAAAAAAAAAGATAAAAAAAAGAGTAAATGCCTGTTGAATCGAATTAATCAGCCAAACAGTAGACAAATGAAAGTTGTGGTTAATAAGATGGGCCAGACTGAAATAGTATTCTTGTTGAGAAGCTTGCTTTAATCACCTTCTTATTTTCCAGCCTTATATAATCGTGTATTAATGTGATAGAATATTTCTCATATTGAGAAAATAATAGTTTTGTATTACGCTGAATCTGCCTGGGAATAAAATAGACACCTTATCAAATTCAGTGGAGGTGTCATGAGAATTGATACCTAAGGGTTGTTGTGGGAACACATTTAAATTTTAAAAATATACAAGATTTTTGATATTGCCTCATGCCCACTATATTGTTTGGGAATAATGCAGTTTCAATTTATAGAATTGCAGCATGTATTTTAGGGCTGTAGAGAAACTTGATAAGTCCTGCATTGAACCTAAAGAGGAATGCATTGCCATAAGGTGCTCATTCAAAAATCAAATAATGATGTGAATAATGTTGATCATCTCTACTGGAGGAAAAACATGCTACACATTAAACACATTACTTATTATATATTTATTTAACAATCTTGGACTTCATTAATACAATGTTTTGTAGTATGTATGCCTTATTTCTTTTCTTATAGTTAAATGTCTGAATTCTGAGAAATTTCAGCATGCTTTGGTGAGAGGAACAGTCATCTTATTTTCAAAAAGATGCAGGCACAGACTGTTTTTGACCAAAAGGTGTATTACTGACCAAAATTCAGCCATCTAGTCTGGAAAATAAATGAAGAATTCTGCTGCTGGTGAGATGAATACATAGGTAGAGGGAGGTGAAGAATATAAACTACTTAGCAGCCTTAAACTTTCTCTTGACTTTGATATAAGTGCTGGAGAAACATCAATGTTATCATTCCCAGAGACCATTCATTTAGAAATGTAAATTAGAACAGATGGAAAAATACAGTGTTGGGAGTTACCTATCAGGAAACAAAATGGATGTGTGTGATACCTACCCACTGTCATGGTGAGGGCCCTGCATTACACTTACTGTCTAAAGCTTACTGTGCTGAAACCTTCACAGCAAAGGTTCCCGTTCCTCATAATGACCTCTAAGTGAAAGTGAATGAGGTTTAGCTACCAGGTATGTGCTTCTGGAACAACACACGAAGGGCCCTATTTTTTTTTTTTTACTTTATTTTTATATTATTTTATTTTTTGGCTGCGTTGGGACTTTGTTGCTGCATGCGGGCTTTCTCCAGTTGCGGCAAGTGGGGGCTATTCTTCATTGTGGTGCATGGGCTTTTCATTTTGCTGGCTTCTCTTGTTGCGGAGCATGGGCTCTAGGTGCACAGGCTTCAGTAGTTGTGGCTTGTGGGCTCTAGAGCACAGGCTCAGTAGTGTGGCACATGGGCTTAGTTGCTCTGCGGCATGTGGGATCTTCCCAGACCAAGGATCAAACCCATGTCCCCTGCATTGGCAGATGGATTCTTAACCGCTGCGCCACCAGAGAAGCCCACAGTGGGACCTTTTAACGTTGTTTCCAAAGCTATTTTCTTTGGAATACTGTTCTGTGAGATTTGGTAGAAAAAGAATCCCATGATCAGAATGTTTGGGAAACACTGAATATTTTATCCCCACGTTATACATTCAAAATGTATATTTTTTACATCAGAGATAAAATTCCTAGAATAAACAAAAACTGAAAAAACAAAACAAAAAATCCTGCTAATTCGATTAATACAAGTTTTCCACTGAACACTTGTGAATGTTTTTGAGGCACTGGCTGATACTGAACACAGTCTTGGGAAGGTTGATCTAAGGAATTAAAATTCTGTAAATTATGAGGAAAACACTTTTAGGTGAGAAGAGATGCATATGGTAGCAGGCTTCAGTATTCTGTATTTCCATTCGGGAAATTGTTCTTATTTGATCCCTTCCACCCTTGATCCTTTTTCCTTTCAGTGGACTCTGTAGTAGGGATAAAGGGAAAAATGTCATTTACTACCTTAGAAGAGCTATTTACTCTAGTGTAAATACAGTGGAGGCTGGTAAAAGTGTGTTGATAATAGGACATATTAGCTTAGGTTCTCTTGGTAGCAAATAACAAAAACTAAATCAAAGTTGGATATGTGAAACCCAAGGGCAGAAATACAGCCAGGCTCAGGAAAGGTCTAGGAAGCAGCTATATCATTTCCAGTAATGTGATCGCCGAACTGCTTTTCAACAAAGGGCGTCTTCCTAATGAACTTCAAAATGAGCTCTGCTGCTTGTTGGAGTTAAAAAAAAAAAAAATATATATATATATATATATATATATGTTTATACATATATATATGTATACACACACACACACACAAGCATGCATATATACATATGATACAAAGAAAGAAAACATATATAAGTGGATGTTTTGTTATTACAACATGCATGCCAGGCATTGGTGACCATGGGAGGTCACCTCCGTGTTTCTGAGCAAGACAGCCTAACACTCATTTTTCCATTATCACTGTTGCCCAGAGTGAACTTGTCAAAGAGATACTCCACCATTCAGACTTCCAAACCCCTCCACCCCCCATCTTGCTACTCATACTTAACCATTAGTATTTGCATAATTAATGCACATAAACATGTCAGGTGAAACTGAAGACACCCTTTATTTTAATTCCTGCCCAATCCCATTCCCTTCACTTGTTCCCCAGAGGCAACTGCAATCATGATTTTCAGGCTATGGTTCTATACTTTCACTATGCACATGCACCCACATTCACCAGGTACCCCTACCTCACCCCACGCCACCCCAGTCTACCCCCATATACCTACATTATTTATAAGGGGAAGACTGATTTTGTGTTTTCCAGGGCCCCATGGAACACCTTCTCCCTCCCACTATGGAGATCCTGAGCTGCATCTGGTTGGGGTATGGCTGTGTTCAGAAACTCCTGGATACCTGTTTTAAAACTTAAAAAATGAGAGATTTGCCCACATGAATCAACCAGAGACCTTTATTTATTTATGAACCAATAACTTTATTGGAAGAAATGGAAAAACTGGAAGAAAAAAACTTAAGTGATAAAGTCCAGGAAAAGAGAGTCCTGCCCTTGTTGCCAAAAAAAAAACAGAACCAAAACTTAAGTGAACTTCTTCTGCAAGGGCACTCTTGCCGTCTGCATGGCAGGCATGGTGACCAGGGCTCTGGTCACCCCGTGGCTCTGGGGAAGTCCAGTCCAGGCTCAGTTCTTCTTGTCGCTGTCGCCCAGGGTGAGCTTGTCAAAGAGTTACCCTGCCAGCTCGACGTCTGGGGCCCCCATCATGCTCAGGGTGGTGACATGACCCTCCAGCTGTCTGATGAGCGCCACCTACTGGCTGAGGTAGTGAGTTGCCAGGAAGTGGAGCAGGTGGGGGTCGCACTTGTCGGTGGCCAGCTGGTGCAGTGAAGCAGGCTCCGGGTCGACCACTTGCTTCTCCAGGAACAAGGCGCACTTCATGGCCTTGAGGCCGCTGTTGCACTCGTCACTGACTGGCTTCCTGATGTCTTGGAAGTTGAGGCGGCCCCCCGCGCTGGTTCTGCAGGCGCTTCAGGCCCTGGGCCCACAGTGGCGCAGGAAGAACCGGCTGAAGTGCTTCAAGGCCACGTCGTCGCGGTGGAGGTAAAAGGCCGCGGCCAGGCCCACGAAAGAGGCGTGGAGCTCCAGGGTGAAATGACTGTTGACGGCGGCCTCGCAGTCGGCGTGGTAGCTCTGGCGCACCTGCGAGGGCGGCGCGGGCAGCATGGTGGGTGTGAAGGCCAAGGTGAAGGCGAAGCCGCGGGGCCTGCGGTACCTGTCTCGGAGTCCCTTTCACGTGATTTAGCAATTTCCTTCGTCTTGGGTAAGTGCAGACTTCTCTTTTGTTTGTCAGAAAACAAAAGGCTTAGGTGTATTCTTAGAGAAAGAGCTTAACTGTGTGGATGTATTTATCCCCTCCAGCCTCATTTGTCCTTTCACTGCCACTCAGCAAGCATTTTTTGTAACGCCTCAATTATGTTGTATGGAATGAGCCACAGTGGTAGGAAATACCATTGATCTCAAATTATCTTTCATTCATTCATTCAGTAAATATTTATTGATTACTTAATATGGCCCAGGCACTGGTATGGGATTTGGGCATATATTAGTAACAGAGAGACAAAGTCTGTTCCCATGAGGTTTGTATTCTAGTGGAGAAGCAGACCAAAACAAAACAAAACAAAAAACTACTGTTTTTCTCCCTTTCTTGTCTCCAGTAAATACGTATAAGATATTACACATGTATATGATATTAAAAAGTCAATATTTTCTTAGAAGTTAAGGATGTTATAGTGGAAGACATAAGACCAATCTAGGTATTTATAATTAATTAATTCAACAGCCATTTCTAGACAGTATTCCAAATATGTGTAATAATATTTTGTGTTTGACTCTGGAGATACACAGAAGAATCAGACATGGTCTCTGTTCTCAAGGTACAAGAAAGAGTGATGGACTGTTTTAAGTGCTCTCAATGGTTTTAAAGTTTTTGGATAAAATAGCTGTTTTCACTTACAGTTTTATTACCATGACTTTGACTAATGTACTTTTTTGGGGGGTCCCTTTATTTCTCTTTGAAAGCTCATGCTGTGCTATAATCATTGTTTATGAAGGAAGCAAAGGATCAAATATCAACTGTCACTTTGTACACTTATCTAAGCAATTTTAGAGGCATTTAATTGTTGAGTCTGTAAAGAAATAGAATAATAACAATGTCTATTTGATAAGTTGATGTTAATGATAGGATCATACATTAGAGATGGAAAAGAACTACATGATCAGTTTCTCAGTGAAATAAAATTGTATTCTATGTTTGCTTAACACCAGTGTTTAGTCTTAATATAATTGCAATCTTTCAAAAATTTCCTTGGAATAGTCCATTGTAGGCTTCACTGGAAGAATCTATTTAAATAGAAGAAATCTTGATTTTGTAGGACATTTTCTCCTTATGTCCCAAGATCATTTAATAATTAATTTATCTGGACAACTTTACTCTTCAAATATTAAAATAATACTATTGAATGGTTCTATGTATACTAAGGGGTGATAATGGTGTTTCTCAGATTTTTTATCCCTCATCATTACTCCCTAGGTTAGAAGATAATGTTAAAATACATGTTATAACTAAGAGAAACCTAAGGTTTAAAATCTAACTTTTTAAAGGGAAATCAATAAACTAGCATGAACTGGAACCTCAAATTTCCATGAAGGAAATATACATATATCTAAACAAAAACATTGCATCCAGTTTTTCTTTAATGAGGAATGTAAAGCTAAATACAAACACAGAATGAAAAAACTTCAGAGCAGATGATGTTTTTAGAAAAATTTTAAATTTTATTTTTTAAATGTATTTATTTTATTTTTAAATTTTTGGCTGCATTGGGTCTTTGTTGGATGTGGGCTTTCTCTAGTTGCAACGAGTGGGGGCTACTCTTTGTTGCAGTGCATGGGCGTCTCATTGCGATGGCCTCTCTTGTTACGGAGCATGGGCTCTAGGTGCTTGGGCTTCAGTAGTTGTGACATGCCGGCTCAGTAGTTGTGGCACATGGGCTTAGCTGCTCCGTGTCATGTGGGATCTTCCCGGACCAGGGCTCAAACGGATGTTCCCTGCATTGGCAGGTGGTTTCTTAAGCACTGTGCCACCAGGGAAGCCCCCGAAATTAAAAAAATTTGATAATCAAATTTTATAGTTTATAACTTGGTCTGTGCTAAGATAATGTCTTTTAAAATATCAATATAGGACTATAAGATGAAGGCTTCTTTGAAATGTTTGTGGTCAGTGTTGGTATTATGTTAGGATTCTCCAGAAAAACAGAACCAATAGAAGATATATTTGTATATTATATAAAATAAGGAATTAGCTCACGTGATTATGGAGGCTGACAAGTCTCAAAATCTGCAGTTGCCGTACTTGAGACCAGGAGAGTCCATGGTGTAGGTCCAGTCCAAAGGCCAGGAGGCTCAAGACCCAGGAAATTCAAGTCGAAGGCAGGAAAAAACAATGTCCCTGCTCCAAGGCAGTCAGGCAAGAGGAGTTCCTGCTTACTCAGAGGAAGGTCAGCATTTTTATTTTATTCAGGCCTTCAAATGATTGTATGAGGCTCATCGACTTTAAGGAAAGCAATCTGCTTTACTTAGTCTACTATTTCAAATGTTAACCTCATGGAAAAACACCCTTTCAGGCACAAACGATAACATTTGACTAAATATCTGGGTACCCCCTTTGAAGTTGACATATAAAAATTAGCTATCACAGTATTACTCATGATAAATGCAGAGTCAACAAATAAAAATTCTCATGCTATAATCTGCAAAAACTGTTTTGACTTTCAGTTCCCTTCATTAATTTACAAATGTTACAGAACTAATAGTTACACAACTGATATTAGACAATAAGTTCTGACTCCGTGTCAATGATTAGCTCTCATTCATTCATTCAGCATATTTCTATTGAGCACCTATTATATGACAGGTATTTTATAGGTACTAACATAAAAACTTGTTCTATAAGCTCCTCATATTTGTATTTCTTTTGTAGCTAAGTGCTAGTAAATGTTACATATAATTCCTTCTTTGAAAATTAATAGATGAAGTAGGATCAATGGTATAATCTTAAGGAAGTAGACCATAAGTAGCAGCAGTTGGTGGCTTATCTCACTCTCTGTGTTTTGTGTGTGTGTGTGTGTGTGTATACATATGTATAAATCAATCATTTAATGAGAGGTAGTGAAAAGTGATACATCAATATTCTATATCTCTGGGCTGTTCACTCTGCATTACCTCATTATTACAGATACTGGATTAGATTTGATTATTATTACCCATATTTTACAGGTAAAGAAATTGTGAATTAAAGTATGTAACATGATCAAACACAGAGCTTATAAATAGCAGAGTGACACTCTGAATTGGATTCCTCTCTAGGTAGTTTGGGAAGTTTGGCTGGACCATGAGCTCCATTAGAACAAAGACTGTTCAACTTGTGATGCTAAATTTCACATAGTAGGGGCTCAAAAATATAAATTAAAATATTGAGTGGCCTATTAAAAGTTTTAGTCTCATTATTTCTCCAAATTAAAAAAATGAGTGGGAGTAGATGTTGAATATATATTTAAACTCTATTTCCTTTAGAAGGAAAAAAAATCAAAGACACCCAATGGTGATAAATTACTATTATAATTTTAGTTTAATGTGCATAAACATAAAACCAGGCATAGAAATTGGTATGCTTTTATAACTGTAAACCAGACAATTTGTAAATATATGCAAATACAACTATAAAACTATTAAAATTAAGGAGTTCCAATTATGCACCCGATTATGCTTTTTGTCTTAAACACAGTCCCTTGTCACTGAGAACACACTAGTTGACGAGATGCAGGTTCCCTTTCGAGTGCGCCGTGTCTGTGTCCCGACATCCATGAAAGATCTCAGTGCTCTACCGCCCTTCTGTACTGAAGACATGACATACTTTAGCTCATATGATGATTCATAATGTACTTTTGCTTTCAGGTAGTGGAAGTCATCATTCAAATAGTGTCTGTCCATGTTCTTTTTTATTAGTTTGTGAAAAGTAATTCTGATGCAGTTTGTTGATTTCATGAAATACCATTAAAAGCCTCAGTAACTTCAATAACTGAAGAGGCTGTTCAAACTGGGAATTGAGGGGGAAGAGAACTACGGACAGAATTTTAAGGGATAACACTCTTCCCTTTGAGTTTCATTCTATTAAACTATTTTTCACCTCCCAGTCATCACTTTAAAAGGAAATTTTAGTGTTTGCAGCTGGTAAAAATGTGACTATAAGGGTGGACATGCGACAGTTGTCCTTTTTACACTAGAACATGCCAGCCTAGCAGCAGTCACACTCAGTGTGATTCAAAACACACACGCAGGCATGGACAGTGAGTTTGTGCTGCTGCATTGAGCTATAGACAGATCCAGATAATTTTGAAAATGCTTCCAGGAATTTTTCATTTGGATGTAAACACAAGAACAGATCCATGGAATTCACAAATACAGGTAGAGAACACTGAGTTAGAATGGCATGGACACACCATATGTCTAGTCAATAACTATCTAGGACCTAATATATTCCAGCTTTGTGCTAAATGCTGAATGATTGCAACAGGCGTTGACTTTAATCTCATGGGCCCTAGAGTCGGTTTCAGTTCACTGTGTTCACTGACAGAATGTATATGTGATGGATGTAAAATTAGATGCTAATGAGTTGATAATAGAATATGTATATATATATTGAAATATTCATATATATTCAATAATATTTTGTTTGAAATCTTTACTACTATTGTCACAGATACAGAAATTGCTACAGACGTTCTCATACCTTTTCCTACATAGCAATTAGGTTTAGGGAAAATAATTTTGGTGGAATGGTGTTAGTCAACCTACAAATCCAGAATGTCTTGGTTGAAGGTGTAGATACTTTGTTTCACTAAAATCAAGTGTAAGTTTTTCCAAACAAGTTAGGAAAAAAATGCAAAATCCTTATAAAATGTTCCTTATGATTCCATACCTTACTATACTATTAACCCAATGTGTTAATAAGCTTGTATTTAATGTAATCATTATTCTTCATAATTTGACATGAGTAATATGCTCTCACATTTTAATTTTCTAATTTTTTTTTTTTTTTGCGGGACGCGGGCCTCTCACTGTTGTGGCCTCTCCCGCTGCGGAGCAGAGGCTCCGGATGCACAGGCCCAGCAGCCATGGCTCACGGGCCCAACCGCTCTGCGGCATGCGGGATCCTCCCGGACTGGGGCACGAACCCGTGTCCCCCGCAACGGCAGGCGGACTCTCAACCACTGCGCCACGAGGGAAGCCCTAATTTTCTAAACTTTTTAACCATATTCTCAATGACTTATTTGCTGATTTCCTTTTTTATAAAAATATGATACCTCAACCAACCACTGTTAAACTCAGCAAAAAGCACAGTTTCCAAAGTAAATGTTTTGTAAAGTGTTTCCTGTGTATTACTCACATTTATTACTTTTCCTCTGACCTTTTTATATTTCAGTTCATACATGAAAAATAAACAATGTCCTTTTGACTTATTTTCTTGAAGTCTTTTGCCATTTTCCAAATATATCTGAGTAGTTAAGGTCAGTTAAACCTATTTAAAGTTTCAAATTTCTAGGAAATATCTGATATTTAGTAACTTTCTGCCCAAATGATTTTAAATCTCATTTATTATAAAGTGAATTAAAAGATTGGCATACGTTCTTTAAATAGAAAGATTATCAACCTGCTTTTTCTAATGTAGATGGTGCTCTTAAGTTCTGATTTCATACATGACAAGCAACCCAGGATTAAAGGCTCATTAATAATCTGCCAAATACTGTCAGCTGTATGACTCAATGCTCCATTAGTAATGTAATCCCTTGATTTTCTTCTGCCAGAAAAGTGATTCTTTGAAACCATTGGCAGTAATATGAATTTATACATTATATGTGTGTGTGTGTGTGTGTGTGTGTGTGTATCTCTTGGAAGAGAGACTGAACGCCAAGACAAAACCTTGCATTCCTTTACAGGACGTGCAATGCAGATCTATTGTGGAGTAACTGCTGGATCTGGGAAGGAAGGTGAGGCTAACGGCAGCCCATTAGAAAGGGAAGAGGCTGTTGGAACTGAGAGTTGAGGGGAAGAGAACTACTGACAATTTTAAGGGATAACACTCTTGCCTTTGAGTGTCTGTGTGGTAGAGTCCATGGCCTAGAGCAGAAGGGGGAAGCTGTACTAGAGCAGCTTCTGGTGGCGGGAATATTATTTTCTTATACATGCAGCTATTGAAACATTGCTTAACATTCCTCAGATCTTAACTGTCAAGGACAAAAAACAGTAATGATAACTGGAAATGTCAGTTCCACATCCACAATAATCTATTTACAATTGCTTCCCTCTTTCACGAGTTCTCTATCAATTATCCACGCTTTTATCCCCCCCCCAAATCATCACTTTTTCCTTAATCACATGTATTCCTCAGTTATGCTGTAGAGAACTGCAATTTTCCCTTCGTGGCCCTTCCCCCTTAATCCTTTTTTTTATTTTCCACATTAACAATCCCTAATTTTTAGAAAAAAGACAATAGTATATAAATGAATCAAGGTGCAGAATTCCTCAGATTATAAAAATCAATTCCTGGAGCGTTATTGATTGGTAACTATATTGATCACATCAATGTAAGTATTTTAATCAGTCTGTCTACAGAGATTGCAGCTACAAGATAAAAAAACATAATCAGTTTATTCAGTTATTACAAATGTAGGAGGGGGAAATGGAAATAGGATTAACAAGATTTTATGCAGAACCAAGAGTCCACTTCCTTTTCTTTCCAGAGACACTATTCTATAAACCATGGTATTGCTTCTCCTAGCCAGACTATGAAGCATGTTTGGTTAGATTACATTTTGAATTATACCAGTTCCTTGGAGTAAATGTCTCTATGGGACACTTGGGTTTATAAAACTCTGTTTCATAGCTGGATGATGTAGAGCATCCCTCAGACTATCTTGTTGCAAAAGAATGCTGTTGGGTCAAATGAACAAGAGAAAACAGGTAATAATATAATATTAGAACTCTCTACAAAATAGCATCTCAATTCACATTTTGCGCTACGTTCAGTGACATCTTAGAAAACCATTCTGTGTGTATGTATGTATGGAGTGCACAGATTCGTACGTACATATTGGGCTTTGATCACTAATGTTAATGTTCGCTAAAATTTGTACCTTAATGTGGATTGTAGTATGAATATATATGTAGTAAATTATTATAAAGAGATATGATTATTAATATAAAATAGTATTCTGTATTTTATAATTAGGGTTAGAGTGGTATAATTTAAAAATAATAATAATATTGAATATTTTTGCCTACCCTTCCAATATTGGACGTTAGTTAGGTAAAGTAGACATTAGTGGAAACATGCATCTTAGCTGATTGTGTATGTATATACTCTGTCAATTTTTAATTCTTTAAAAAATACAAATGTTGTATTAGAAGCCATGGAGTGTTAGAAGTCAGCGGTAGTGAAAAACTGAGGTTATTGATTATTTTGTGTTTTCATATCCACAATATGAAGTGATTTTGGAAGTTTTTTGCTAGCTACTAGAAAATAAGCTAAGATTTATGTTAGCTCTTTGAATGCATCTACCGAAGTTCCATCACTAGGAAAGTGAGGTCACCCTTCTTTGATTAAATCATCAAACATAACATAGTACCATTTACATGTCCTCAAAGTTTTATTACAACACAATTAATAGCCAAGATTTTAGCTATTTACAAGGTCTTCTAACTATATACCAGATAGTTTGATGTGTACATGGCATGAACTACCTTATAAAATAGAGCTGCCTCTTTTTATTTTCTAAATATTATAATCTATCTATATTAGTGAACTGGAGCTGTGGATCAGATGATAAGCTATGCATAACTGTGTGCACTGAGTGATTGGAATGCCACTTGTTATCTTTTTTCTGGAAATGTCTATATAAGAAAATAAAAGGTACTTTATAGAAATATGAAAAACATAGCAGCCTGATACTGTTCATTCTTACCCTTTTTGGGAATTTGAATAAGTAATTTATTCTCCCTTAACCTCAAGTTCTCTATTTAAAAAAGTGACCTTGGACTAGATCCTGTTGCAGATACTGTGGTCAAATGATTTTATGCCCAGGGATTTCAGCCGTTGGCTGTGAATCAAAATCAGTTGAGGAAATTCTGATTCAGCAAGTTCGGGGTTGAACTCTGGCATATGTACAGTTGACCCTTGAACAACTTTGGGGTTAAGGGTGTGGACCCTCACACAGTCGAAAATTCAAGTATGACTTTACAATCGGCCTTCCGTATCTATGGTTGAACATCTTCATATTCAGTCAACCCCAGACTGAGTAGTACTGTAGATTAAGTGAACCCACCCGGTTCAAGTCCGTGTGGTTCAAGGATCAACTGTACTTTTAAGAAGTGCCACAAGTGATTCTGATACTCAGCCAGGATATGGAATATTGATTCTATGCTATTTGATGCAAAGAACAAAATGGGAATCTCTCAGTCTATATATTGATTATAACTTATCTAAATATCATACCTTACTAAGAAAAAATATCATTGGGTGTAGCAATGGTAAAATAGCTGCAGTGTATTTCATTATAAGAGAAGATGGTTACAGTGTTACTGGTAGAAAAATGATCAGAGTAGTGTATTAGTTAGGGTTCTCCAGAGAAACAGACCTAATAGGATATTTATATTATATTGGATTGGATTGGATATATAATAGGTTATTGTATTTTATATAATAGGGTAAACTATCGTATTGCGGTTGACCCTTGGACAATATGGGTTTGAACTGTGTGGGTCCACTTATACACGGATGTTTTTCAGTAAATACTGCAGTGCTACACGATTCGTGGTTGGTTGAATCTGCAGACGCAGAACCGGATTATGCAGTTTTTAACTGCACTCTAACCCCCATGTTGTCCAAGGATCAAATGTATATATGTGGGGAGGGGAGATTTCTTTTAAGGAATTGTCTATTGGCTTTGGTTTATGTGATTTTGGGGCTTGGCAAGTCAGAAATCTGCAGGGTAGGTCAGCAGGTTGGAAATTAAGGTAAACGTTCATGTTGCAGTCTTGAGTCCCAAAGCTAGAAACTCAGACAGAATTTCTCTATTGCTGTCTGGAGGCATAGTTCTTTATTCATGGGAGGACTTCAGTCTTCATTCTGAAGGCCTTCAACTGATTGGATGACGTCCAGCACACTATGGAGGAATCATCTGCTTTTCTCAAAGTCTCCTGATTTACAAGTTAATCACATGTAAAATACACCTTCACAGCAGCTTCTAGACCAAAGAACCAGGCACCATAGACTAAGTTTACATGTAAAATTAACCATCATAAATGGTAAACATGAGTGAGGGCTAGCTGATGCAGGCAGAAGAATGCCGAAGTGGGTTCATTCAGAGGGAATGTGATTGGGTATCAGAGGAGGGCTGGCATATGCTGTGTGGGTGGAGGAGGCAGCAAGGTTGTGGACTACTTGAATCTGTTGGGGCTCAAAACTGGTGCCCTGAGCCAGCATGAATTCTACCACAGTAAATGTGGTAGGCAACTGAGGGTGGGCAGAGACACACAGGATGTCATACTTGAGACCAATTAGGCTTCATTTAACCAGTGAGTTTCATCACGTTGATTTTCATAGTTTATTCTCATTCCCTTGTTCATCTGTTCATTATAGAACACTCCAGTCAGAGCCTTTCAACTTGCTTGAGCATTTGTTTATTAGCTTAGTGGTGTTGGTTTTGGTTGTCAGTACAGCACTATTCATTTTTGGAGTAGTATCACTTCATACTAAGGCAGTTGTTGCCTATTGATTGAACAGGCCCGTTGTAATTTCTCTGCACTCCATAGCAATATCACTTTTCTTCAACCCAGGAAGGGTTGATTGAATAAGCAAGTTGCTTCCACTTTTAGTCTTTGAGCTGCCACTTGGATACTTACCATACTTTGAATCCACTTGCCAAACTATCATGACCCTGTTATCCTGTGTGCCCACCAGTTATATACATATTATCTTTCCTTACTATCTTGCATATGCTGAATTTTGACTTTCTTCAAATTTGGTTACCTTGGATAATACCATTACTACTTTGGTTTTTAAAGCCTTTAAAAGTCTTTTGGGACTATAAAAGGCACAGGGCTCTAGAAATGGAATCCTCAGATTTTGGTGTGCATAAGATTCACCTATAGCTATATGAAATGCAGGTGCTTGGCTCCATTTCTAGAAAATTCTGATACAATTTATATGGAGAGAGGGGGTTTTGCAAATCTGCATTTTACAGGAGCTACAGTTTCTACTATGCTTAATAGCTATTCTGTGTTGATTCATCATAATGCAACGCAACTATGCACTTAAACAAAAACTAAACCTTTTTTTGAGAATATTAGATTCATCAAACAGTTGCAGAGATAGTACAGAGAGTTCTCATATACTCTTCACGCATCTTACTCTAATGTTACTATTTTACGTAGTACATATGTTAAAACTAAAAAGACAGCGGTGCATTACTTTTAGCTAAACTCCAGACTTTATTCAGATTTATCGATTTTTTTTTACAATTATGTCTTTTTTCTGTTCTCGGACCTAATCAAGTATATCACATTGAATTTAGTTATCATCTCTCTTCTATGGTCTCTGACAGGTTCCCAGCCTTTCCTTGTTTCCCATGACCTTTATAATTTTGAGAAGTACTGGCCAGCCTTTTGTAGAATGGCCCTGAATTTGGCTTTGTTTGCTGTTTTTCTCATGATTAGACAGACCAGGGTTTTGGGGGTTTTGGGGAAGATTACCATAGAGGTGAAATGTCTTTCTCATCACCTTGTGTCAGTAATGACTTACTGGTGATGTTAACCTTGGTCACTTGGTTAAGGTGAGGTCTGCCAGATTTCTTCACTGTGAAGTTACTATTGTTCCCTTTCCATAATCTATTTTTTGGAATCCAGCCAGTACTCCTAAGAGGGAGTTTAAGCCCCATCTCCTGGAGGGAAGAGTATTTACATATGTTATTTGAAATTCTTTGTAAGAAAGATTTGTACCTTTTTCCCCATTTATCTATGTATTCAGTTATTTCTATCAGTATGGACTCATGAATATTTATTTTATATTTCTCTATAACTTTAAAGTTTAATTAATTTTATGACTCAAATTGTTCCAGCTTAGGCCATCAGGTGCTCCTTCAGTTGGGTTCTTGTGTCCCTTTGATCTGCCTCTATCCTTTTGATTTTTGAGTGCTGCCTTATTTCCTGGCCCTACATAATGCTCCAGGCTCATCTTGTGTTTTCATTGCCCCAGGCCTAGAATTAGTCATTTCTCCAAGGATGTCTGGTTTTTGTTATTTTGGAGAACCATGTTTAGAAACTAAGGCCTGGATGCTAGATGTGTTTGTTGCTACTTGGTGTCATTGTTTCTAGTCTGTCCGCAGAGTTATGGAATATATGCATGTATATTAACCAATGTATACACATATCTATAATCCTTTCTATAGGTGTCTATCTCTATACCTATTAAACTAAACGTGAGTTCATACTAATGTCTGACTCTAATCCAGTATCACATGGTTCATTCTAGCTTTTGCCTCTTGCTTATTTGTAACTTCTTTTACTAACAGTGAGAAACCTGACTCAAATTATTTACCATTTATTTACTTATTTGTTCTACACTAGTGTAAATGTGTTTTCATATTTCTTAACTGTATTCCTGTGAGAAACAAACTTACCAACTAAAATGGTGTTTATGTACAGTTATTTTTGCACCTAGTCTTAGATTTACCAATCAGAACATCATTTTCCAAAGTCACTTATGTCAGTTCCTTTTTCTCCACCCCCTTCAGTGCCGTTTTATCATATATTGGGAATACAGTTAAATTTATTTGTCACAGTATGCATTACATCCAGGATACTCTGATTAAAAATTGCATACATTAAAGTTCACCCTTTGATGTACTATTCTACGTGTTTTGACAGATGCGTAGTCATGTATCTTATGCCTAGTACCATACAGTACAGTTTCATCAACCTAAAATATTCTCTGTGAGTGGCCTTTGTAGTCATTCACTCCCAACCTCTGACAAATGCTGATTTGTCTTCCATCCCTATAATTTGTCTTTTCCAGAATGTTGAATAAACGGCATCATACAATATGTAGACTTTTGAATTTGGCATCTTTGACTTAGCAACATGCATTTAGGATTCATCCATGTTGTTCTGTGAATCTATAGTTTCTTCCCTTTTATCCCCTGAAGTATCCATCATCTCGAATACCAAGTTTGTTTATCCATTCACCTGTTGAAGGATAATATGATATGATTATTTCCCGTTTGGGACAATTATAAAAAAAGCTGCTATAACCATTTGGGTATAGGCCTTTGTGTGAATATAGGTTTTCAATTAGCTGGGGAATATGATTGCCTGATCCTATTGTAAAACTATGCTTAGCTCTGTAGGAAACTGTCAAACTGTCTTCCCAAATAACTGTATCATTTTATATTCTCACTAGCAATGAATGTATGTTCTTGTTGCACTTCAACAGCATTTGGTATTGTCAGTTATCGGATTTTAGCTCTTCTAATAGGTGTGTAGTTATATCTCATTGTGGTTTTATTTGTATCTCCCTAATGACATATGATGTTGAGCATCTTTTCATATGCTTATTTGCCATCTGTATATCTTCTTTGGTAAAAATATGTGTATATGTATTTTTCTTTCTTTTGTTCTTATAGATTGTGTGTGTGTGTGTGTGTGTGTGTGTATACACACATATATAAAGTTAGGTTGCTTGTTTTCTCATTGTTGAGTTTTAAGAGTTCTTTATATATCCTAGATATGAGTCCTTTATACAATATATTCTTTTGGAAAGTAAAAAAAATGAAATGGATACAAGGTACAAATAAAAGTTTTAATCAACAGTCATATGAAAAATTTTGAAGCTGCCCAGTTGAACTTTAGGATATTTTAGAGAAGTGAATACTCATTAGCTTGCTAGTTACAGTATTATTAAAGGGAATGGTTGAAACATTGGCTCTTATATAAGTTCCTCAGAATTTTTCTAAGTAAGGAAGCTAAAATTATACCCTTATGAAAATTCTCTTACTATATAAATAAACATGAAATCTACTAAATGTCTTGAGACTTTAAAGCATATTCCTATAAATAAATGAAAATATTTATGAGATATAAGAAGATCTCTATGACTTTTGCTTCCCCTTTATGCGTTGAATATAGTTTACTTCTGTTTTCTAATTATAATTATACTGTATGAAATAGCAATATTATACTTATTATACAATACAATTATACAATATTATTATACAATACAATTATACAATATTATGCTTATTCTGAGACAGATAACATGCAAAACCATGTTACATAAATTATATTGATTTACAAATAACCCATTTGTTTGATTTCATACGAAATTTAGAAAGAATCTATATTGTGTCCAGTTTACAGAGGAAGAGCCAGAGGCAAAAGAGGCATTTATCATTCCTCATTCACAAGGAGAAACTAAGGCATACTTGTTAGTTAGGTAGAAAACATCATTCAGCTACATCTAACAAAGGAAATGATAAATATTCCCTTGACAAGTTAATAAACATGTTTAGAACAATTAATTCTGTCATGAAAAATACTGTGATAAAAGAATAATCCAAGATGAATCAAATCTTTAGAAAACAGCTTTTTCATGGGCATTGTTGTAAGCACCATAAAAGAGATAAAAATCTAACTGTTATTATTCATGGAAAAATCAAGGATTGCAATTGGATCTATAGAGTAACAAATATAAATCTGTGATGTTAATCACCTACTGCTTAAGAGGTAAATGTCTCAGTTTCCAAAGTCTTATGTATTTATTTATTTATTTTCTTTATTTTAAAAAATGTATTTATTTATTAATTTATTTTTGGCTATGTCGGGTCTTTGTTGCTGCATGCGGGTTTTCTCTAGTTGCAGCCATAATGTATTTATTTTTATTTCTTTGGAGATTTATTTTCTTCTTACAGATCATATGGTATCACCACTGTTTAAAATTCTCATATTATTCTTTCATTTAAAAATTATTTTGCGGGCTTCCCTGGTGGCGCAGTGGTTGAGAGTCCGCCTGCCGATGCAGGGGACACGGGTTCGTGCCCCGGTCTGGGAAGATCCCACATGCCGCGGAGCGGCTGGGCCCGTGAGCCATGGCCGCTGAGCCTGCGCAGCCGGAGCCTGTGCTCCGCAACGGGAGACGCCACAACAGTGAGAGGCCCATGTACAGCAAAAAAAAAAAAAAAAAAAAAAATTATTTTGCTAAAGTACTTAAAATTTTTATACAATATTAAAGGTTACTTTCCATTTACGGTTATTACAAAATGTTGGCTATATTCCCCGTATTGTACAATATATCCTTGAGCCTGTCTTACACCCAAGAGTTTGTACCTCCCACTCCCCCACCCCTATATTCCCCTTTCCCCTCATGTCTGGTAACCACTAGTTTGTTTTCTATATATGTGGGTCTGCTTGTTTCGTGTTATGTTAATTAGTTTGCTGTATTTTTAGATGATACATATAAGCAATATCATACAGTATTTATCTTTCTGTCTGATTTATTTCACTTAGCATAATGCCCTCCAAGTCCATCCGTGTTGCTGGAAATGGCAAAATGTCATTCTTTTTTATGGCTGAGTAGTATTCCATTATATATATATTTGTATATATATATATTGTGTATATATATATATATATATATATATATATATATATATATCACATCTTCTTCATCCATTTATCTGTTGATGGACACTTAGGTTGCTTCCATACCTTGGCATTGTAAATAACACTGCTTTGAATATTGGGATGCATGTATCTTTTTGAATTAGTGTTTGTTTGTTTGTTTGGTATATACCCAGGAGTGGAATTGCTGGGTCACATGGTATCTCTGCCATTCGTTTTTTGAGAAAACTCCACTGTGTTTTCCACACCGATTTACTTTCTCAACAACAGTGTACAAGGGTTCTCTTTTCTGCACATCCTCACCAACATTTGTTATTTGTTGACTTTTTGATGATAGCCATTCTGACAGGTGTGGAGTGATATCTCACTGTGGTTTTTATTGGATGGGCCAAAAGGTTCGTTCAGTTTTTTCTGTAAGATGGCTCTAGTAGCACTTAGTTGTCTTTAACTTTCTTCAAAACAATTTTGTTAGATTGTATGTGACAGCTGTCATATCAGCATGCATATAAAGAAAGACTTATCAAAATTGGTAAATTTTTGTGTAGCCATTTTAATATTGAAGATGGAAGAAAAAAGCAACATTTTTGGCATATTATGCTTTATTATTTCAAGAAAGGTAAAAACGCAACTGAAATGCACAAAAAGATTTGTGCAATGTATGGAGAAGGTGCAGTGACTGATTGAACATGTCAGAAGTGGTTTGCGAAGTTTCGTGCTGGAGATTTCTCGCTGGATGATGCTCCATGGTCAGGTAGATCAGTTGAAGTTGATAGCAATCAAATCGAAACAGTAATTGAGAACAATCAACATTATACCACGTGGGAGATAGCCAACATACTCAAAATATCCAAATCAAGCACTGAAAATCATTTGCACCAACTTGGTTATGTGACTCACTTTGATGTTTGGGTTCCATATAAGTTAAGTGCAAAAAATCTTCTTGACCATATTTCCACCTGCGATTCTCTACTGAAACGTAATGAAAACGTTGCATTTTCAAAACACATTGTGATGGGTGATGAAAAGTGGATACTGTACAACAATGTGGAATGGAAGAGATCATGGGACAAGCGAAATGAACCACCACCAGCCACACCAAAGGCTGGTCTTCATCCAAAGAAGGTGATGTTGTGTATATGGTGGGATTGGAAGGGAGTCCTCTATTATGAGCTCCTTCCAGAAAACCAAAGGATTAAGTCCAACAAGTAGCGCTCCCAATTAGACCAACTGAAAGTGGCAGTCAACAAAAGCATCCAGAATTAGTCAACAGAAAATGCATTAATCTTCCACCAGGATAACACAAGACCACATGTTTCTTTGATGACCAGGCAAAAACTGTTACAGCTTGGCTGGGAAGTTGTGATTCATCTGCCCTATTCACCAGACATTGCACCTTTGGATTTCCGTTTATTTTGGTCTTTACAAAGTTCTCTTAATGGAAAAAATTTCAATTCCCCGGAAGACTGTAAAAGGCACCTGGAACAGTTCTTTGCTCAAAAAGATAAAATGTTATGGGAAGATGGAATCATGAATTTGCCTGAAAAATGGCAGAAGGTAGTGGAACAAATGGGTGAATATGTTGTTCAATAAAGTTCTTGGTGAAAATGAAAGATGTGTCTTTTATTTTTCCTTAATAACTGAAGGCACTTTTTGGCCCACCCAATATTTGCATTTCCCTGATGATTACTGATGTTAGGCATCTTTTTATATGCCTATTGGCTATGTGCATTTCTTCTTTGGAAAAATGTCTATTCAGTTCTGCCCATTTTTTAATTGGGTTGTTTGTTTTTGATGTTGAGTTTTATAAGCTGTTTATACATGTTGGATATGAATCCTATATTGGTCATATCATTTGCAAATATTTTCTCCCATTCAATAGGTTGTCTTTTCATTTTGTTGATGGTTTCCTCTGCTGTGCAAAAGCTTTTAAGTTTAATTAGGTCCCATTTGTTTATTTTTGCTTATATTTTCTTTACTTTAGGAGAGGAATCCGAAAAATAGAGCAGAAATAAATGAAATACAGTCAAAAAAAATCAATGAAACTAAAAGCTGGTTCTTTGAAAAGATAAACAAAATTGATAAATCTTTAGCCAGACTCATCAAGAAAAAAAGAGAGAGGGCCCAAATCAATAAAATCAAAAATGAAAAAGAACTTACAACGGACACCACAGAAATACAAAGGATCCTAAGAGACTCCTATGAGCAACTCTATGCGAATAAAATGGACAACCTAGAAAAAAATGTACAAATTCTTAGAAAGGTACAATCTCTGAAGACTGAACCTGGAAGAAATAGAAAATATGAACAGACTGATTACCAGTACTGAAATTGAATCAGTTATTTAAAAACTTCCAACAAACAAAAGTCTAGGACCAGATGGCTTCACAGGTGAATTCTACCAAACATTTAGAGAAGAGTTAACACTGATCCTTCTGAAACTAATCCAAAAAATTGCAGAGGAAGTACCACTTCCGAACTCATTCTTTGAGGCCACCGTCACCCTGATACCCAAACCAGACAAAGATACTACAAAAAATGAAAATTACCAGCCAATATCACTGATGAACATAGATGCAAAAAGTCTCAACAAAATACTAGCAAACTGAATCCAACAATACATTAAAAGGATGATACACCATGATCAAGTGGGATTTATCTCAGGGATGCCAGGATTTTTCAGTATCCCAAATCAGTCTGACACACCACATTAACAAAGTGAACAATAAAAGCCATATGATCATCTCAATTGATGCAGAAAAAGCTTTTGATAAAATTCAACATCATTTATGATAAAAACTCTCCAGAAAGTGGGTATAGAGGGAACCTACCTCAACATAATAAGGGCCATATATGATAAGCCCACAGATAACATCATACTCAACAGTGAAAAGCTGAAAGCATTCCCTCTAAGATGGGAAACAAGACAAGGATGCCCATGCTTGCCACTTTCATTCAACATAGTTTTGGAAGTCCTAGCCATGGTAATCAGAGAAGAAAAAAAAAAAAAGGAATCCAAATTGGAAAGGAAGAAGTAAAAACTGTCACTGTTTGCAGATGACATGATACTATACATAGGAAATCCTAAAGGTGTCACCAGAAAACCACTAGAGCTCATCAGTGAACTTGGTAAAGTTGCAGGGTACAAAATTAATATGCAGAAATCTGTTGCATTTCTATATGCTAACAATGAAATGTCAGAAAGGGAAATTATGGAAACAATTCCATTTACCATTGCATCAAGGAGAATAAAATACCTAGGAATAAACCTACCTGAAGAGGCAAAGACCTGTACTCCAAAAACTATAAGACATTGACGAAAGGAATTGAAGATGACAGAAACAGATGGAAAGATATATCGTGTTCTTGGACTGGAAGAATCAATATTGTTAAAATGACCATACTACCCAAGGCAATCTGCAGATTCAGTGCAATCCCTATGAAATTACAAATGGCATTTTTCACAGAACTAGAGCAAATAATTTTAAAATTTGTATGGAAACACAAAAGATCCTGAATAGCCAAAACAATTTTGAGAAAGAAGAACAGAGCTGGAAGAGTCATGCTTCCTGTTTTCACACTATACTACAAAGCTACAGTAATCAAAACAGTATGGTACTGGCACAGAAACAGACACATAGATCAATGGAACAGGGTAGAGAACCCAGAAATAAACCCACATACTCACAGTCAATTAATCTGTGACAAAGGAGGCAAGAATATATAGTGGAGAAAAGACAGTCTCTTCAATAAGAGGTGCTGAAAAACTGGATAGCTACATGTACAAGAATGAAATTAGAATGTTCTCTAACACCATGTACAAAACTAAGCTCAAAATGGATTAAAGACCTTAGTTTAAGAGTGGACACTATACAACTTCCTAGAGGAAACCATAGGCAGAACACTCTGACATAAATTGAAGCAATAGTTTTTTGTAATAATACTTTTAATAGAATTTTAAAAATATGAACATGTGGTGGGAAAATTTTCTTCGCATTTGCATTTTTTTTCTTTTTTCACAGAATTGGTCATCTGACTGGGTATAAACTATTGGTATAAAATAGTTTTTATCAGGCATTATTCTGTGGACGTCTAGTATCCAGCAGTTCTGGTAAAGGGTTAGATGTACATCTGATTCCTTAGTAGGTCCCTTGTTTTTCTGCTCTGACATCTTTTTAGAAAGCCTTATACTTAAGTTTCTGAAATTTCATCAGCGTATGTTTAGCTATGAATCTTTTTTTAACTCTTTGAACTCTGTACATTACTCTGTGGACCTATTTCAGTCTGAAAACTCAGATATTTGTTCAGCTAAGGGATGTCTCTGATGATTTCTTCTCTGTTTCTTATGTTAACTGATTTTAGAACTTCTGCTAGTTTTGTGTTGGACTTAATCACCATATTTCTTAATTATCCCTCATATATTTAATCACTGTAACTTTTATTTAACATTCTGTAGTATTTCCTCAATTTTATTTCCCTTTTGTCTGATTCATTGCATTATTCAGTTCATATACTGAAGATTTAAATTCCAGAAATAGTATTTTAGTTATTTATTTATAATATATAAATGTAATATTGTGTTAATTTTTATAACTTGCTTATTCTGAATTGTAAACACAGATAATATTCTCTTACCTGGTGTATTTCCAAAGGATGTTCCACTTGATATTTGAGAGTTTAATAGGTATTACTTGAAAAACAAATCTTTTCTAAAGTCAAATGAGTTTAGGAAACACTGCGCTTAACAAATATTAAATTTATTTCTTGAATCCGTTATTGTAAATGGCATTTAATGAACTCATGGGCATTGGGAAACTCTAAGAAGTGATTTTATAGGGCGAATTTTTCAGATTTATTTTACTAAAATATTTATAAATTAAAGAACATATTAAGGCACAGGGCAGTTTAAGAAATGGAACCATGTCACTTTAGAATATACAGCATTGGAAATACATTTTTTACAATCAAATTTTGTTAAATTTAGTCTGGTATAGTATTAGAAATTTCTAATATCTTTGTATTAAATAAATAAATTAAGAAGTACTTTATGAAGATAGGAGCAAGGGAATATCATTTTTTCCTCCATGCCCATTTCATTTCCTCCTCCAGGATTTTGAAACTAATTTATCACATCTTTATTTTGGTGACAGGTTAAAGTTTGGTTGTCTTTTTCTAGATGATAGTAATTATATTAAATGAAGGGAATTAAAGTACTACAGGAAGGCTTGACTAAGTTTACTTTAGCTTTCCTCCTTATCACTATTAGGAAAACAGTATTCAATCAAGATCTGTCGGTTTGGAGACTAACTGTTGACAGGGTCTAAAAAAACACTGTGTTAAAATTATTTCTGGTATAAAATTTATTATAATCAGATCAACAGTGGGCAACAGAAATAGCTTTTTAAAAGTAAAACCAATCAGTCAACATATGTATTGACTGCCTATATATTTGTAATAAGAAGAGCTGTATTGTATATTGACTGTTTTGCTGCCAAATTACAGGAAAAACCACAGTTGTTTACAGCAGTGACTTTTTTACCCAGCAGGATGGACAAAACATTCTCAGAAATGTTATAAATATTTTCAATGTAGTCAATTTTGTGGTTGCAACTGTATTTATTTTGATTGATTTAACTCATGGTTAAGTGTTTGCAAGGCCCTTTGTATGTAAGTCTGTGGTGCATTATTGTGCATTATTGAACTAGAGTTCATTAGGTAATGGAGTTTTATGAACTTTATTAACTTTTTCATTTTCTTACCCAGGAGTAAATAAATAAGGTTCTTGCTCTAAATAATAATTTCATGAACTATTGGTAAGATGACTTTAATTTTAAAAAGGCTAGCAAAAATAAATGAATGAAAAGCTTGTTGCTGTGTTCTGTCATCATCATCTTGCAGAACACAAATTTCATATTCACATTAAAAAGACATATTGCTCAAGTTGATCATTAACTAGGAAAATGAGCCATAGGGTGTACATTATGCTAAAGAACAGTGAAGTGAGAAAAATTCCCAAGACATTTGCCTCTTGAAAACAGCCTATAAGTAAAACCTTTTAAGCACCATGCTGTCATTTGATAAACTGTTATACTGAAAAGGTAAAAGTCAATACCCAAATTTGAGATGTCACCACACACATATACTGTGTGACTTCACTTGTCTGTAAATTGAAGTCCTCTTTTTAATTTTAGTTATAATAGTCAATATTCTGGTAGTTAGCAGAAAGTTAACAATAATAGCTTAATGATAAAATAGCAGCCCTGGGAATTGAGATAATTCATGATCTATATATATTCTCAGTGTACTGCTCCTTCATTTAAGATATATAGGTACAAAATGAATGCAATAAGCAGTCTTTATTTCTTTTGCAGGTATGAAAGACTTGGGCTTCTGTGTCAAAAAGTCCTCAGTTGAAAGCTTGTTCCAAGCTATGTGAACTTGCATATAGTGATTTACTCATCAGAAGAATGGGGCTAATAATACCATATATTATAAGTATTAAGTTAGATGATTCATTTAAAATGATGCTAATGTTACACTTAGCTCATTGGCTTCAATTAATATGTGGTAGCAATTATTTTTAAAAGACTGACCTTGATAAAGTAGTCTATTCATTATGAAAAAACTCAAGTTCATTTTTAAACTTTAGGTTCTTCTGTTGTGAGTTTGGAAGGCTAACATAATACCTTTCCCCCCTTTTTTCTTTTTTTTTCTTTTCCAGCTAGTCACTGAAATCTCATTTATATTTTTTCTTGTAGAAGTGTTAGTAGGTAGCACATTTCCAGCATGTGAATAGCTTTTGGAATCAATAAATCCTGAAGATTAGTTTGAGACAGAGGAACTAAACTTCAAAAAGTAGCTTATCAAGGGCTACATTTATATGGCCTTTAGACATTTCTTATATTATTGTCCTGAATTTTTATTTAATTTCAAGAGTAACTGTCTTGTCTCTCTAAAAACAGCAGAAAAGGAACCTTAGATATTGTCTGTGTTTCCATTACAGATTTTTCTCTCCCAGAGGCTCAATAATAATGGTGTAATAAGTAGTAGATCTTATGGAGTTTTTTAGTCCACTGAATACAGATCCACTAAATATTGGTACTGATGCACTGTACTCTGAAAATTTTGAAGGTTCATCATGCTAAATTTGCTTTTTAAAAAAATTGGAGGAAAGATTGCAAACATACAATATATAGTAGATTTCAGTGGTTTTTATTTTTTATTTATTTTTTAAAATAAATTTATTTATTTATTTTATTTGTGGCCACATTGGGTCTTTGTTGCTGCGCGTAGGCTTTCTCTAATTGTGGCAAGCAGGGGCTACTCTTTGTTGTGTTGTGTGGGCTTCTTATTGTGGTGGTTTCTCTTGTTGCAGAGCTTGGACTCTAGGCTTGCAGGTTTCAGTAGCTGTGGTGCATGGGCTCAGTAGTTGTGGCTCACGGGCTCTAGAGCGCAGGCTCAGTACTTGTGGTGCACAGGCTTAGTTTCTCTGCGGTATGTGGGATGTTCCTGGACCAGGGCTCGAAACCGTGTCCCCTGTATTGGCAGGCAGTTCCTTTTTTTTTTAATTTTTGAATTTTATTTTATTTTTTTATGCAGCAGGTTCTTATTAGTCATCAATTTTATACACATCAGTGTATATATGTCAACCCCAATCGCTGAATTTATCACACCCCCACCCCCACCCCCCTGCAGCTTCCCCCCTTGGTGTCCATACGTTGTTCTCTACATCTGTGTCTCAACTTCTGCCCTGCAACCTGGTTCATCTGTACCATTTTTCTAGGTTCCACATACGCGTGTATGACAGTCTCTAGGTCCATCCACGTCTCAACAAATGACCCAATTTCGTTCCTTTTTATGGCTGAGTAATATTCCATTGTATATATTACCATGTCTTCTTTATTCATTTGTATGTTGATGGCCATTTAGGTTGCTTCCATGACCTGGCTGTTGTAAATAGTGTTGCAGTGAACATTGGGCTGCATGTGTCTTTATGAATTATGGTTTTCTCTGGGTATATGCCCAGTAGTGGGATTGCTGGATCCTATGGTAATTTTATTTTTAGTTTTTTAAGGAACCTCCATACTGTTCTCCATAGTGGCTGTATCCATTTACATTCCCACCAACAGTGCAAGAGGGTTTCCTTTTCTCCACACCCTCTCCAGCATTTGTTGTTTGTAGATTTTCTTATGATGTCCATTCTAACTGGTGTGAGGTGATACCTCATTGTAGTTTTGATTTGCATTTCTCTAATAATTAGTGATGTTGAGCAGCTTTTCAGGTGCTTCTTGGCCATCTGTATGTCTTCTTTGGAGAAATGTCTATTTAGGTCTTCTGCCCATTTTTGGATTGGGTTGTTTGTTTCCTTAATATTGAGCTGCATGAGCTGTTTGTATATTTTGGAGATTAATCCTTTGTCCGTTGATCTGTTTGCAAATATTTTCTCCCATTCTGAGGGTTGTCTTTCATCTCGTTTATGGTTTCCTTTGCTGTGCAAAAGCTTTGAGGTTTCATTAGGTCCCATTTGTTTATTTTTGGTTTTATTTCCATTACTCTAGGAGGTGGATCAAAAAAGATCTTGCTGTGATATCTATCAAAGAGTGTTCCTCCTAGGTTTTCCTCTAAGAGTTTAATAGTGTCCAGTCTTACATTTAGGTCACTAATCCATTATGAGATTATTTTTGTGTACGGTGTTAGGGAGTGTTTGAATTTCATTCTTTTACATGTAGCTGTCCAATTTTCCCAGCACCACTTATTGAAGAGACTGTCTTTTCTCCATTGTATCTCCTTGCCTCCTTTGTCATAGATTATTTGACTATAGATTAGTGGGTTTATCTCTGGGCTTTCTATCTTGTTCCATTGATCTATGTTTCTGTTTTTGTGCCAGTACCTTATTGTCTTGATTACTGTAGCTTTGTCATATAGTCTGAAGTCAGGGAGTCTGATTCCTCCATCTCTGTTTTCTTTTCCCTCAAGACTGCTTTGGCTATTCGGGGTCTTTTGTGTCTCCATACAAGTATTAAGATATTTTGTTCTAGTTCCATAAAAAATGCCATTGGTAATTTGATAGGGATTGCATTGAATCTGTAGATTGCTTTGGGTAGTAGAGTCATTTTCACAATATTGATTTTTCCAACCCAGGAACATGGTATATGTCTCCATCTGTTGGTATCATCTTTAATTTCTTTCATTAGTGTCTTACAGTTTTCTGCATACAGGTCTTTTGTCTCCCTAGGTAGGTTTATTTCTAGGTGTTTTATTCTTTTGTTGTAGTGATAAATGGGAGTGTTTCCTTAATTTCTCTTTCAGATTTTTCATCATTAGTGTATAGGAATGCAAGAGATTTCTGTGCATTAATTTTGTATCTGCTACTTACCAAATTCATTGATTAGCTCTAGTACTTTTCTGTTGGCATCTTTAGGATTCTCTATGTATATATATCATGTCATCTGCAAACAGTAACAGTTTTACTTCTTCTTTTTCAATTTGTATTCCTTTTATTTCTTTTTCTTCTCTGATTGCCATGGCTAGGACTTCCAAAACTATGTTGAATAATAGTGGTGAGAGTGGACCTCCTTTTCTTGTTCCTGATCTTAGAGGAAATTCTTTCAGTTTTTCACCATTGAGAATGATGTTTGCTGTGTGTTTGTCATATATGGCCTTTATTATGTTGAGGTAGGTTCCCTCTATGCCCCCTTTCTGGAGAGTTTTTATCATAAATGGGTGTTGAATTTTGTCAAAAGCTTTTTCTGCATCTATTGAGATGATCGTATGGTTTTTCTTCTTCAATTTGTTAATATGGTGTATCACATTGATTGATTTGCGTATATTGAGGAAACCTTTCATCCCTGGAATAAATCCCACTTGATCGTGGTGTATGATCCTTTTAATGTGTTGTTGGATTATGTTTACTAGTATTTTTCTGAGTATTTTTGCACCTATGTTCATCAGTGATATTGGTCTGTAATTTTCCTTTTTTTGTAGTATGTTTGTCTGGTTTTGGTACCAGGGTGATGGTGGCCTCATAGAATGAGTTTGGGAATGTTCCTTCCTCTGCAATTTTTTGGAGGACTTTGAGAAGGATGGGTGTTAGCTCTTCTGTAAATGTTTGATAGAATTCACATGTGAAGCCATCTGGTCCTGGACTTTTGCTTGTTGGAAGATTTTTAATCACAGTTTCAATTTCATTACTTGTGATTGGTCTGTTCATATTTTCTATTTCTTCCTGGTTCAGTCTTGGAAGGTTATACCTTTCTAAGAATTTGTCCATTTCTTCTAGGTTGTCCATTTTATTGGCATAGAGTTGCTTGTAGTAGTCTCAGGCTGTGTTGTATTTCTGCAGAGTCTCTTGTTACTTCTCCTTTTTCATTTCTAATTTTATTGATTTGAGTCCTCTCCCTCTTTTTCTTGATGAGTCTGGCTACTGGTTTATCAATTTTGTTTATCTTCTCAAAGAACTAGCTTTTAGTTTTATTGATCTTTGCTATTGTTTTCTTTGTTTCTATTTCATTTATTTCTGCACTGATCTTTATGATTTCTTTCCTTCTGCTAACTTTGGGGTTTTTTTATTCTTCTTTCTCTAATTGCTTTAGGTGCTAGGTCAGGTTGTTTACTCGAGATGTTTCCTGTTTCTTAAGGTGGGATTGTATTGCTATAAACTTTCCCCTTAGAACTGCTTTTGCTGCATCCCATAGGTTTTGGGTCGTTGTGTCTCCACTGTCATTTGTTTCTAGGTATTTTTAAATTTCCTCTTTGATTTCTGCAGTGATCACTTCGTTATTGAGTAGTGTATTGTTTAGCCTCCATGTGTTTGTATTTTTTACAGATCTTTTCCTGTAATTGATGTCTAGTCTCATAGCATTGTGGTCGGAAAAGATGCTTGATACAATTTCAATTTTCTTAAATTTACCAGGGCTTGACTTGTGACCCAAGATATGATCTATCCTGCAGAATGTTCCATGAGCACTTGAGAAAAATGTGTATTCTGTTGTTTTTGGATGGAATGTCCTATAAATATCAATTAAGTCCATCTTGTTTAATGTATCATTTAAAGCTTGTGTTTCCTTATTTATTTTCATTTTGGATGATCTGTCCATTGGTGAAAGTGGGGTGTTAAAGTCCCCTACTATGAATGTGCTACTGTCGATTTCCCCTTTTATGGCTGTTAGTATTTGCCTTATGTATTGAGGTGCTCCTATGTTGGGTGCATAAATATTTACAATTGTTATATCTTCTTCTTGGATCGATCCCTTGATCATTAGGTAGTGTCCTTCTTTGTGTCTTCTAATAGTCTTTATTTTAAAGTCTATTTTGTCTGATATAAGAATTGCTACTCCAGCTTTCTTTTGATTTCCATTTGCATGGAATATCTTTTTCCATCCCCTTACTTTCAATCTGTATGTGTCTCTAGGTCTGAAGTGGGTCTCTTGTAGACAGCATATATATGGGTCTTGTTTTTGTATCTATTCAGCCAATCTGTGTCTTTTGGTGGGAGCATTTAGTCCATTTACATTTAAGGTAATTATTGATATGTATGTTCCTATTCCCATTTCCTTAATTGTTTTGGGTTCGTTATTGTAGGTCTTTTCCTTCTGTTGTGTTTCTTGCCTAGAGAAGTTCCTTTAGCATTTGTTGTAAAGCTGGTTTGGTGGTGCTGAACTCTCTCAGCTTTTGCTTGTGTGTAAAGGTTTTAATTTCTCCATCAAATCTGATTGAGATCCTTGCTGGGTAGAGTAATCTTGGTTGCAGGTTTGTCTCCTTCATCACTTTAATTATGTCCTGCCACTCCCTTCTGGCTTGTAGAGTTTCTGCTGAGAGATCAGCTGTTAACCTGATGGGGATTCCCTTGTGTGTTATTTGTTGTTTTTCCCTTGCTGCTTTTAATATGATTTCTTTGTGTTTAATTTTTGACAGTTTGATCAATATGTGTCTTGGCTATTTCTCCTTGGATTTATTCTGTATGGGACTCTCTGTGCCTCCTGGACTTGATTAACTATTTCCTTTCCCATATTAGGGAAGTTTTCAACTATAATCTCTTCAAATATTTTCTCAGTCCCTTTCTTTTTCTCTTCTTCTTCTGGAACCCCTATAATTCGAATGTTGGTGCGTTTAATGTTGTCCCAGAGGTCTCTGAGACTGTCCTCTGTTCTTTTCATTCTTTTTTCTTTATTTTGCTCTGCATCAGTTATTTCCACTATTTTATCTTCCACCTCACTTATCCGTTCTTCTGCCTCAGTTATTCTGCTATTGATCCCATCTAGAGTATTTTTCATTTCATTTATTGTGTTTTTAATCGATGCTTGATTCATCTTTAGTTCTTCTAGGTCCTTGTTAACTGTTTCTTTCATTTTGTCTATTCTATTTCCAAGATTTTGGATCTTGGAAATAGAATCTTGGATCATCTTTACTATCATTATTCTGAATTCTTTTTCAGGTAGACTGCCTATTACCTCTTCATTTGTTAGGTCTGGTAGGTTTTTATCTTGCTCCTTCACCTGCTGTGTGTTTTTCTGTCTTCTCATTTTGCTTATCTTACTGTGTTTGGGGTCTCCTTTTTGCAGGCTGCAGATTCGTAGTTCCCGTTGTTTTTGGTGTCTGTCCCCATTGGCTAAGGTTGTTTCAGTAGGTTGTGTAGACTTCCTGGTGGGGGGGACTAGTGCCTGTGTTCTGGTGGTTGAGGTTCGATCTTGTCTTTCTGGTGGACAGGTCCCCGTCTGGTGGTGTGTTTTGGGGTGCCTGTGGCCTTATTATGTTTTTAGGCAGCCTCTCTGCTAATGGGTGGGGTTGTGTTCCTGTCTTGCTAGTTGCTTGGCATAGGGTGACCAGCACTGTAGCTTGCTGGTCGTTGACTGAAGCTGGGTGCTGGTGTTGAGATGGAGATCTCTGGGAGATTTTCGCCGCTTGATATTATGTGGAGCTGGGAGGTCTCTTGTGGACCCGTGTCCTGAAGTTGGCTCTCCCACTTCAGAGGCACAGCACCGACTCCTGGCTGCAGCACCAAGAGCTTTTCATAATGTAGAGAACATATCATGGGAAGCACATAGACAGTTGTTAAGCTTCTCCACTGTATGATAAAATTCTTGAATTATTACATTATAAACCGGTCCGGGGAGGAAGGCGTCATCCGGGAGCGCGTAAGGGCTGCGCGGCGCAGGCGGCGGGCAGGGCCGAGCGGTGGCGGCGGCGCTGTCCTAGGAGAGGTACTGGAGCCGGGGGACGCCGAGGCGGCGACAGCGGCGGCGGGGGCGCGGGGCCCTCTCTTTGTGTCTTAATGAACAAGGATAACTGGGACTTTTTTGAAGTCTTTGCTTGAGTTGAAGACACAAAATGCAACCTGTACTCTTATAATATGTTCAGTTTATCAGTACACAAACTTATAAACCGTGAATTTCCCTAAAGTTATTATACCATTTAGAAGATGTTTGCTGGGACGTTTACTTAAAACCAAACAATTGAGGTCTATAGGTCCAAATAATTTCCTTCTCTCTTGCTGTCTCCATTTCAGTTTCCTGAGTTTCTGGGAAGGCCTGGTTTCCCCAAAGGAACGATTTCTGGTAGAAGTCTGAAGGTCTGACCCAAGAAAAAAATCCAGTATAGCCAATGAATTGAGGACAAGAAGGTTTCCAGTCAGGAACATTTAATCTCATACATTACAATCACCTTAAGTAAGGTGTGCTGATAGCTGGATATGATTTAACTTCTTGGAAAAAGATGCATATATAACCTGCCCCACAAGGAAGCTGTTCTCAATTCCCTTAGTGGTTGTGGTGTTTATCAGAGAGTGCCTTGGGGGAAGATGAGTACAATAACAGTATGATGCTTTTCTTTTCATTTTTAGCTCATTGTTGCCACGTACACTTGGTGATCTTGGTGCCTGTGGTTTAATCCCAGGAGGTTAGACATGTGGAACAGCACATTAACCCTTTTTAGTATTTTCTCCCAAGACAAATCATTTTTATAGGTTGTCTCCATGGTCTTCTAGTTGCTTATCAAAATTAAGCATCAAGTCTTCTAAGTGAGCAATAGCCCCAGTCAGTGTGAGGAAATCAGCTTGGTTCTTATTGGGGCACAAATTCTTGGTCTTGGCACAAAGTGAGTTCACATAGGGAGTTAGAAGGAGAAGAATGGGACATGCGAAAGGGGAGTTCTCTGTTCTCATTTACCTATGCATGTTGAAACTCCACTAACAGTTTTATTTTCATTAGCAATTTGTGATAAAAACTTAGGGTAAAGGGAATAATGAAGCTGTCCCATTATATGGCAGGACAAAAGATAGCAGTGACATCAAAATCAGGGCCTATACATCTCATTTGCAGTTATATACTCAGTGTTTAGCATAGCATTTGACCCCTCATCAGTATTCAATAAGAAGATGCGTGTTGAATGACTTAGGGATGAATTAATGAATGAAAAAAGTTAATATGGTAGAAAATGTGTTTTATCCTTGTATTTTCGTGTGTTGACTTCTGTATTTCAAGACCCAGCGCTGTAACTGACACATAGAATATAAGCAGTAAAATTTGCTGAAAGAATGAATGAGTCCCCAGAATTCTAAGAAGAATTTTAAGACCAACACCGACCCCATATCTGCCAAGGTCTATGACAGAAGTATCCAGAGAAGAAAGCCTGATCTCAGCTAGTGGTAGAGCTGACAGAATTTATCTAGTTTTAATAATTTACAGCTCATCCCATTACATCTAGGCATAGTGCCTACGTGAGCCATACAATTAAATGTTGACTGAAAAAAAATGCACAATCTAAAAGTTGAGAATTATGTTTTATTTGGAGGACATACTGAGGACTTAAATCAGGAGACAGCCTCTCAGATAGCTCTGAGCGACTGTTCTGAAGAGGTAAGGGAGGGCACAGGATATTTAGGGGTTCTTGCAAAAAAAAAAAAAACCCAGGTAGTTGGAACATCAAAAGATTACTGTTAATTAAAGAAACTAGACATCTTAAGTTAATAAATTTAGTACTTTTCTATATATGGTGAGATGCAAGAATCTGGTCTCATGGAAATCATTCCCTTGATATGCACTTTAATTATCTAGGGCCAGTATCCTGTTTTCTCCATCCTGAATCCCCTCAGGGTGCAGCACTGGGGTTGGCTTCAGTGGCTGATGGCTTGATGGCTATAACATCCTTTGTTACTGATACCGCAGGCTACATTCTTTGTCCACGTAAATGACTTGAATATGGATAGTAAATCTGTGGATTTGCAAAACGTAATTCTTGGAGCATTTTTAGAAGGACAAAGTTAAGGGCAATTTCAGAATCACTAGCAGCTAAAATTGCTATTTATACTTTTCCACCGGTAGGTAGTAATCTGCTGTTGCTATCTTCAGTATTCCCAAGGGATAACAAAAGCCATTTAATTCAAGAAAGAAATGTAAACTTTAGCACAATGCAACTTCCACAAAACCAAACACACAAACACACACCCAACTCTCGCAGATATGAAGTAATAATCTGAAATAGAATCCTAGAACTAATTGCAAAAAAAAGAGCAAATGTACTCATATTAGATTTTATTCTTTTATTAATGTTTGATATATATATATATGTATTTATTAATAAAATTCAGAGTTGCTATATGGAGAAATAGCTTTGTACGAATATTGTCTTTGTAGTGTTTATCAATAATGTATGAGATTGCCTCCTATGCTCCTTTTCCTTTATTCTCTTGCAGGCAGTAAATGTAGTTATCAGTTGTTTTTAAAATTTCTAGGCAGCCAAAGGACTAGTATCACTTAAATAAAGAAGGCAAATTGTCCCAAAGTAGGAACAATTTCCCTTCATTATGGAACATAAAGTCCTCATATGAAGGGGGAAGAATTTCATAGCTGAAAGCTTTCAACTACAGAAGATTTATGAGTAACTATGTATGTTGTTTCAAAGTGGACTCTCTATAATTAATGTCTAGGGGTTATCTTTGGTATATAATGGATTTTGATTTTTTAAATATTATTAGATAATATACAGAAGAATATATTTAATTGTATGTAAGTTATGAGAAATAATAAAAAACTCCTGCAAACACACCACCAAAACTAAGAAGTAGAATCAAAACTGCTGAGTCTTCTCTCTGTTCTCTACCCTGATCCCACCTTCCTGCTTTCACCAAAGAAATCACTCTGACCTTAGCTTTATGTTCAACATCCACATAATTTTTATCTGATTTTGCTTATTATTGAGATTTATAAAATTGATATCATACTTTAGTCTTCTGTGCTTGCTTTTTTTACTCAACATTATGTTTCTAAGGTTCATCCACTTTACTTTAACTAGTGTTCATTCATTTGTACTACTGTATAATATTTTATTGTATAAATACAAGAAAATGTGTTTATTATTCTATTAATGATATTTGGGTTGTTTGGGGCCTATTATGGACAATACTTCCATGAACATTTATTTTAATGTTTCCTGGTACACATGTGCAAGATTTAGCATAAGTAAAAGAGTAGACATGCTAAGAGTAGAATTGCTGAGTTGTAGGGAATTCAAATATTCAACTTTAAAAATTCATGTCAAAATGTTTGCCAAAGTTATGGCATCAATTTTCAGCCCTTTTGCTCTATAGCTTCACCAGTTAGAATGGCCATTCTAGTCTTTTGTTCCTTGTATTAGTCTGCTCAGGTTGTCCTAGCAAAATACCTCAGATTCAGTGGCTTAAAAAACAAGAGATTTATCTTCTCACAGTTCTGGAGGCTGGAAGTCCAGGCTCAAGATGTTGGCAGTTTTGGGTCCTCCTGAGGCCTCTTTCCTTGACTTGCAGATGACCACTGCTTTCTTGCTATGTCCTCACATGGCCTTTTCTCTGTGTGTATACATCCCTCTTATCTCTTTCTCTTCTTACAAGGACACCAGTCATATCAGTTAGGGCCCCACCATTATGACCTCATTTAACCATAATTATGTTTTTAAAGTCCCTGTCTCCAAACAGCCACATTGGGAGATGGGGCATCAACATACGAATTTTAGGGAACACAATTCAGTCCATAACAATTTTAATTTGTATTTCCCTAATTACTGATAGGCTGAGAATCCTTTCATCTGTTTAATAGTTGCCTATGTTTCCTATTCTGTGAAGTCCAGAGAATATCTTTTGTCCATTTTTCTACTGTTTATCTTTTTCTTACTTATTTGTATTGTTTTTTAAATACAAGCAAATAATCTTTGGTCAGCTATATATGACACAAATAAGTTATTTCATACCTTCTAACTTTTTTAATGTTGTCTTTTGATAAATAGCGGCTCTCAATTTTAATGAAATCAAATTTATCTTTTAGCTTAGTGTCTTTTTGTTCTACTTAAAATGTCCTTCCCTAGTTTAATGCTACCCAGATATAGTATATTTTCTTCTGAAAGTTCTAGTGTATCTTTGTTTTATATTCAAGCCATTAATGCACTTACAATCGACTTGTCTGTATTATCCAATTTCTTTGTTTTCTTATGAATAATTAAGTTTTCCAGGACCATTTTGGAATGAATGGATTTTTTAGGTGTGTCTGAGCTGTTCTTGACCATTCACATAAATTTCAGAATTGGCAATCCTGTAAAACCTCTATTAAGTATTTTTATTGTAATTGTATTGACTATATAAATTAAGTTGGGGGAAACTTACACCATTATGATGAGTCTTTTCTATCCATAAACAAGATGTACCTCTCCATTTATTTAAGACTTCTTTAATATCTTTCAATAAGGTTTTATTTTCTCCATAAATGTCTTGCACATTTTTATTTAGATTTATTCCTAGGTAGTTTTTTTTTCCATTTTAAATAATTTTTAAGCTCTCTCTTTGTTCCTGGATTATAGAAATCCAATAGATTTTTGCATCTTGAGCTTATATCTAGCCATCTTGCTAATATTGTTTTTTAGTAAGAGAGGATTTTCTTAGCAAAGAGGAATAAATGTAAAATTAAATAAAAAGGTTATGGGTCAGCTCTGGTCAACAGAACTTTCCATGATAATGGAAATGTTCTTAGTGCTGTCAAAAACGACAGCCATTAGTCACATGTGTTTTTAAATTTTTAAATGTAAGTTCAATAAAATTAAAATTTCAGTTCCTAAGTCAAACTTGCCCACATTTCAAGTATTTAATAGCCACTTGTGACTAGTGGACACTATACTGGACATTGTATCTCTAGACTATTAGACTGTGAAGCCATGGCGTCCCGGGATTTTATCTTTGTCAATGGCATAGTGAGATCTTTCATGTGACAGTTATTCTGTTATTAAAAAGAGAAGTTACTTAACCTAGTCATCCCTAACTTTTTGAAATAATCCAACATAGCTTTCACCATCCATGAATTTCTTGAATCATATTTATGTTTCTAAACTATTTCTTATGTCATGTGTTCACTTTGTAGCAAGTTCATTGTCCTAAAATGGCACATACCAAAGTATCAAGAGGTTCCCTTATTCCTGATAAGCTGTGATTGGATGAAGAAGACCTTGTTACCCTGCCTATCTGATTTTTATTATAATCAGATGTTAATCTGTATCAGTCTCCATATTCAAAATTCACCTTCAAAATTATATGTTATTCCCATGATGGTTGTCTTTATTTCATTTAGCTAGTATCATGACCTTATAAATGCAGTTTTGGTCATTTTCTACTAAAACCTCATATTTATCTGTGTGGAAATACATCTCCTACTTGTTTGCCCTCTTATAAACTCTTCCTGTAATTTAATCCTCATGAGCTTTATTTCCCCGAATTTTAATTACTTAATATTTTGTAAAACATTTAAGAGATCACTGGTATGCTCTTTTTTTCAGTCATCTATACTTTTAAACAGTGTGTTGCAATAAGAAATAGTACTGGTAATCAGAAGACCAGAGTCCTAGTTTTACCCATAAAAATGAACTATATGTGCATTTAAATAAGTTTTATATAAGGTTATATAAGGTTTATTCTGATTCTAAAATTGTTATGATTATTTAGAAAATTATGTTTGAAATATGACATTATTCAAAACCAATAGAGGTTTGAAATCTATTAAAAATCTACAAAGAATTCAACTATTTCACCTTTTTCCCTGATTTGATATTAAACTGTAATCCTTCATCTTTCACTTAACAGCATGCTGTAGCTGCTGTTGACACAAAGACAAAATATAATGTCTAAATATTGTGTACTTGTTTTTAAATGAATACTTTTGTTTAAAATTGTCTTTTACATAGATTCTTGATTCCCTTTTCACAACTTTTCCATTCCCCATGCTACTGCAATCAATCACTCATGATAGAAAATTATTCTCTTTTCTGTTTGCTAAAGCTCTTTTTAAAATACCAAGTTTCAAATGATCATCAATTCAAGAAACTTTGGGAAATGAACCTCATAATTTCCAGAATGAATATTTTGTTTCACTGGCTACCAGGACACCATCCTCTCCTAGATTTCTCCCCTCTCACTCACCATTCCTTGGCAGCCTCCCTTGGTGATGCCTCCCATCCCTCAACGTCTGTTAGAATGCCCTAAGGCTCATTCCTGGCCCCCTTCACTCTCCATCTACCTTAACTACTCATGAGTTTTAATCTAGTCCCATTACTTTAATGGGAAGATGACTTATGACTCCCCAGTTCATACTTCTAGCCCTAAGCACTCACCTAACCTCCAGACTCCTAATTCCAATTTCCCACTAAATATCTCCAATCTATGCATAATAGACATTTCAAACTTAGCAAATAAAACTAAATAGTTTGCTTTGATCCATCCATTGCACTCCAGTTTCTCCTGGCTCCATAACTCATCCAGTTGCTCAGGCCAAAAATGTTAGATTCATCCTTAAACTCTCACTTTCCCACAATTCCTATGTCCAGTCCATCAGAAATTCTTGCCAGTCTAACTTGAAAATACATCCTGAATCCACCTACCTCTCACCTTACTCTTGCCGTCTTTTCTTACTCCAAGCCATCATTGCTTGCCTCATCTAATGCAATAGGCAGCCTCTTCCACAACCTCCTTGCTTCCTCCCCTCTTGCCCCAATCCTTATAGTCTCTAACCAATACAATAGCCAGAATAATCACAAAAAAACCATGAATCATATTACATTATTTCCCAAAACCTGTTCCCATCACTTTAGAATAAAAATTAAACTTTTTACCTGTCCCACATGCTTTATTCAGTATTTCTTCTGCCCTACTCTCCAAGCTCGTTTACTACTACTATTCTCTCACACACACATCCAGATTTTCTTTCTGCAGTGGCTTTCCCAACATCAGGGCCTTTGCACTTGCTATTCCCTAAAACCTGGAAGATTTTAAAAATCTGTAAGATTCCTCCAAGCAAGATCTTAGAAGGTATTTACCTTTCATTTTGGAGAGACATTTGGTAGAAGACATTTTTGCAGAAGATTGATACATTTTACTTGGGCGGCTATTCACACATCTGGCAATTTCCAAGTTGGTTAAATAACAAATGTGAATTGATGAAACTAAAATAAAAGAACTGTAGTTGGTGAGACCTATGTGTTTTAAACCGTGAACTTTGAGGAATTGTAGACATGCAAACTACACCATGGTTTCAGTGTTAATGTGTGAGAATTAGCTAAGGTATTTTCCAAATACTCATTAGTCTCTAAAGAGCTTCTGAGCAGGAAATCAGAACAGGGCCTGTGGACCTGAATTTTATCTAGTACCACAGTTGATTCTGTTGCAGATGGTTTTCAGTCAGCCCTTTGAGAGACACCAAGCTGGGGTATTTGCCCAGATATGATTACCAATGGTCATGCAAGTCACCAATGAGATACAATCGAGAATCAACAAATGACTGAAAAGAGTGACAAAAGAAGAAGAGGATCCAGTAAGGACCAGTAGAGACGCTATCCCAAGCACTCGTGGCGAGGAGTTTTACAAATCCATTCATATAAATGGATGATAGTTAACAGCCAAATGGCACTGCATACTTTTTTAAGTTGCTGAGTATTAAAGTGTATGGCTAAGCATCATAAGTTTTGTTAAATTATATTTTGGTTGCTATAAAATTAGGTGTACATTGTGTGTCATAGATGTAGGGATACAGATGTGTAAATATATGTCGTTGTTTCAGTTCTTCAGCTGATACTTCATAATGTCTTTGCAACTTCTAAATGAAGGACCTCTTCAAATATTGTTTAGAAAGAAAAGATGCCTGTTCATCCCTGTCCACCTCCCTTTCTTCATCCCCTTCCTTGTCCCTTCCCTTCTTTTTTTTTATATCTTTATTGGAGTATAACTGCTTTATAGTGTTGTGATCCCTTCCCTTCTTGAACAAATTAGTCCATTAAGTGAGGTAAAATAACCCTTTGTCAGCATGGGGGAGGTGGGCATTCAAGGAACCACATGACTTGGCATTGGGTCTCAGAGTCTGAGAAAGGGGAGAGGATGTCTGCATAAGGGAGCCTGGAGTTGACTGCTGAAATCTGATTCGTGTGAAAGGGCATCCACATGAGGAAGTGGCCTTGGCAACCACTCTGTACAGATTGTCATAACCCGTGCCAGGTGGAGAAAATGTGTGGATGGGAAAGTGGCAGCTACAAGAATTTACTTAAATACAGGAAGATTGATCAAATAATTAAGGATATTAAGAATATGGTAATCAGTGTTATTTTAATATCTGTGGAGGGAGTTAAAATATGAAAAGGGCAAAAACTAGAATGAAAGGGTGTTGAAAGGGAATGGAGGATGTTAATGTGAACATATGATTTTCAATATAGAGACATTATAGAAATAAACATAGACTATATGTATGCATATGTTTATGAATGTGTTTGTGAATATGTGTAAATGGTTATGAATATGTGTTTTCATATGTGTGTATGTATATATGTACATAAATCCCCTAGCTCTGCCTATTGAGAGTACCTGGGACCACTGCTTCCCAAGAGCAATGAATACACCTAGTGTCCAGATCTTGGTTTCTAAATACAGCTCTCCAACTGAAGGAACTAAAGGTCTTTGGAGAAATGGCTGATTCTAGAACCACTACAGGGAAAATATAAGATGACCCTAGAACATACTATTGTTTCAAGAAGTAAGGGATCAGCCATAAAAAGAAACGAAATTGGGCTTCCCTGGTGGCGCAGTGGTTGAGAGTCCGCCTGCCGATGCAGGGGACACGGGTTCGTGCCCCGGTCCGGGAGGATCCCACATGCTGCGGAGCAGCTGGGCCCGTGAGCCATGGCCGCTGAGCCTGTGCATCCGGAGCCTGTGCCTCCGGAGCCTGTGCTCTGCAACGGGAGAGGCCACAGCAGTGAGAGGCCCGTGTACCGCAAAAAAAAAAAGAAACGAAATTGAGTTATTTGTAGTGAGGTGGATGGACCTAGAGTCTGTCATACAGAGTGAAGTAAGAAAGAGAAAGACAAATACCGTATGCTAACACATATATATGGAATCTAAAAAAAAAATGTCATGAAGAACCTAGGGGTAAGACAGGAATAAAGGCACAGACCTACTAGAGAATGGACTTGAGGATATGGGGAGGGGGAAGGATAAGCTGTGACAAAGTGAGAGAGCGGCATGGACATATATACGCTACCGAACGTAAAATAGATAGCTAGTGGGAAGCAGCCGCATAGCACAGGGAGATCAGCTCGGTGCTTTGTGACCACCTAGAGGGTTGGGTTAAGGAGGGTGGGAGGGAGGGAGACGCAAGAGGGTGGGGATATGGGGATGTATGTATATGTATAGCTGATTCACTTTGTTATAAAGCAGAAACTAACACAACATTGTAAAGCAATTATACTCCAATAAAGATGTTAAAAAAAAGAAGAAGAAGGGAGATATCAAAGAATAATTGGGAAACATCAAAGGATATAGAAGCCAAACTGAAGGGGTTTCCACTGGACAAATCTTGAACAATCTAAGCCTCAAAATAAATAATGGTAGAAACGTATTATAGGCAATTGAATAAAATAGGAGTCTATGAGTTCATACTGATTTAAATAATTAAATTGAATAAATTATGTTTGATGAGGAACAGGATATTTACATAATTACAAAGTGCCTTACCACAAAAATTATTAATAATGAAGGAGAAAAAAATGGAGAAGACTGGGTGATATACACCTTAATCAAATGAGTAAAATAATATTCCAGTAAGGTTACAAGTTAAAAGTTTGCCAAAATTGTTTGATAGGAAGCAGTGAGAAGAACAGAGCTTCACCACTGTGTTATTCCTGCCAACTACACATATCCTGAATAATCATGAGACAAATACAAACAGCTAAATCCTACAAAATAGCTGATCCATATTCTTTAAATTTTTCTAGTTTATGAAATTCAAGGGAAGCCTGAGAAAATTTTCCAGATTAAAAAACTAAAGGGCTTCCCTGGTGGCGCAGTGGTTGAGAGTCCGCCTGCCGATGCAGGGGACACGGGTTCGTGCCCCGGTCTGGGAAGATCCCACATGCCGCGGAGTGGCTGGGCCCTTGAGCCATGGCCGCTGGGCCTGCGCGTCTGGTGCCTGTGCTCCGCAACGGGAGAGGCCACAACAGTGAGAGGCCCACGTACCACAAAGAAAAAATAAATAAATAAATAAATAAATAACTAAAGAGACAGGACAACTAAATGCAACATGCGACACTGGGCTGATCCTTTCATTATGAAGGACATGATTGGGATAATTGACAAAACTTGAAAGGGGTCTGAGGATTAGTAGCTCTGTAGTCATGTGTCAGTGTTAATTTCCTGATTTTCATGATTATAGTTGGATATATGTTTGTAGGAAATACTAGAGGATTTGGGGGAGACATTGCATTGTGTTGGCAACTACTCTCAAATGGTTTGGGAAATAAATTATTTTTATTGTCATTTCAACCTTTCTTTAATTTTCGAGATTGTTAAAAGAAGTCAAACAAAGGAGAAGACCCCTGAGTCAGGTAACCCTCCTTTTCCTGGCGACTCCCATAGTTAAAAGCTCAGTTTACAATGGTGGTCAGTTTTGCAGTCTATTTGTGCTAATTTCTGTTACTAACAACATAGCATCTTATTTTCTATTTGAGGTTTTTGGATTTTTCCTAATTATGCTTTTGCTTTTTATTCTATCAAATGTCTATGAATTTGATAAAGTCCTCGGTATTAACACAAAATCAGTAAGATTCATAAAAATAAAAATAAGTTCTTGGAGAAATTTATAAATTTCTACCTGCATTCAAATTGGAGTAAGTTGGCAAGAAATTTATAAGGGGAAAATACTATAAGGAGCACTCCCATTCAGAAACTCAAAATGGTTGCACGTGTTTATCCTGTAAGAGGTCTGTGATGAAACAGCAGGATGAAGGCTGTATGTCCAAACTTAAATGCAATCTTTTAAATCACCTTTCATGTCAGGCCATGTAAGAACTGGGCAATTCAAGAAGTAAATTAGAACAATTCTTATTTTCAATAATTTCTTAGGTCAACACTTAGAATAATGAAAAACTTATCTTTAACTCCAAGAAATCTGGACAGTTATTAAAGCAAATGTGTTGTCCTACTGGCCTACACCTGGTTATAAACAGCAGTACGACTTCAGAAAACCCTGGACACTGAGTGGACTTTCTAAATATAGCTTTTTCTTTCTATAAAGGTGTTTTACAAGAATGCTATCTTTTGTGAAAATGTGGCCTTTATAAAGGGTACACTAAGGTCTGTGACTTTTAGACCTAGAAAAGATTTGAAATATTTTCTTAGCCTGGGAATCCACATTTTAGAGGCATAGAAAGAGAAACCCAATGAAATTAAATATTTTGCCCACCATCAAATGGCAAACAAGCAGTAACGACAGCACTCAAGCCTCTGTCTTCTAAATCCATTGAATGCAGCATAAATAGATTGCAATAACTGCTGATTTTCATTGTCCTCAACACTACATTTCTTCTGTGCCTTATCCCTTTTCTTTTAAGAGGGATGACAACATTATCTGCAAACTTTATCTATAACTATTTTTTTTTAATTTTGCTGTTTAGTAACTCATTTTTTTTTTTTACTTTTTTTTTTTTTTTTTTTTTTTTACGTTACGCGGGCCTCTCACTGCCGTGGCCTCTCCCGTTGCGGAGCACAGGCTCCGGACGCGCAGACTCAGCAGCCATGGCTCACGAGCCCAGCCACTCCGCGGCATGTGGGATCCTCGCGGACCGGGGCACGAACCCGTGTCTCCTGCATCGGCAGGCAGACTCTCAACCACTGCGCCACCAGGGAAGCCCCTAGTAACTCATTTTTGAAAAATTCTGTTTCTATGTTGAAAATGTGTAAGGACATTTACCTTCTTTCTTGAAACACCTTTGCCTGCATTTATCACATTTTATTTTGAACTATTGTGTAGCAATAAGTACAAAAGCGCGTCTAGTAGAAGAGATAATGTCAGAGGCAACAAGGTGTGTGTATGGGGGGGGTCGGGGTTAGAGTTGACATACCTTAAGGGAGATGAGGAGAGAGGGAAGAGAATAGAAATTTTATTTATTGGAAAAAATATGATGGCAAGTTAGAGAATTTTGGCTAAACTTAATACAATATAGCTTTCCTTAACTTAAATTCCGGGTTAACTTCCACTGTTTACATTGCCACAGACTAGGGAATAAACAAAGCAAAAAGATTTTTGGTACCACCATTTTGTGTTAATTTCATAAAGATTTCTACAAGACTTTTTAAAAATAAATTGAAAAACGAAAGTCTTGTCTTTAGCTTATTTTCCCTGTGTGCTTGCACTTTAATAAGTTGATAAATGATATTTAAACTCAATAGTTATGATTAATTCTGTCCCACAATTTTTAAAAGCACTGGGGATTGTGTGCGCGTGCATGCGTGCACCTTTACAACCAGTAAAACAAAGTTCTTGATCAAAAAATTATTATCACTTAGACTATTGAATAAAATCAGATATGATAGAGGGGCGAGCTGTTGATAGGTTTAAAAGTCACCCTAGGTGATTAATTCATGCAGCAGTGTTGCACGTTTCTCTTTAGATGAAGCACTTAGAAGTATAACCAAGCTTGGCTCTAATTTCATATCTGAGACCTGTTTTATTTAGAGTTCTTTGGCAAGTGCTTGCTCTGTGTTTTTATAGTCTTTGGTTGTGCTATAAAAATGTCAAAATTATGAATTAACAGATATGCAAAAGTGAAATCCTAGAAGATAGGATAAACATGAAGTCCTCTAATTATCACTCAAATAAGTTTGGTTGACACAGAACTGGGAATCAGATAAAGACATTAATAATTCATAATGCTGAAGTTAAAATCTTCTAGTTACAGTACAAAAGAAATCCTAATTTGTACCACAAGGTAATGAATTCAGTACTTTTCATTTGTTAAATATTTGCTTATTACCCTGCACCGTGCATATAACACTGTTGCCAAATTTGGAGGGCAAACAGGAAAAACAGACACTCTCTACCCTCAAGTTGTTTATACTGCAGTCAGTGAAATTTCTCTACTTTGAGATCTTTTAATTCCTCAGTTCATTGTAACATCTTCTTCAGATGAATTGTTTTTTGTTTGTTAAAACCAATGTTTAGCACTTTAAATAGTTTCTTCAATGTTCCTGATGGTGAAATAGAGTCATCATGCTAATTTCCAATACTAATTATAGAGTTGATAGGAGAAATGCTCAAGATTGATAGTAAAGTGATTTCGATAATCTACAAAATGTCTTGAGGTTTCCCAGATAACAACTTGTCTCCCAGACAAAAATGCACTTATTATTGATATTCCAAGCTTATAAAAATGTTTGTACTTTAATCATATAGCGATTTTACAACATCTTTTCATTCACATTTTAAGATATTTTGTTCAGTAGATTATCTCATTTTGAAACTATTGATTTATATATACATACTATGTAAATATTAGTATATATTTCTCAATGACTAGATTAGTGCTTTCTTAACTACTTAAATTTGTTTAATTCATATTGTTGTTCTTCAGCATTTCTTTTACTCACTGGAGCCTATCCCACTGACTTCAAAAAGCCTGAAAACTCTGAAAATCCCATTTAAAGTAACTGTATGGAAAATCGTTAAAATAACATATAATGGTAGAGAAGAAGTGTATTTAACATTGTGCTGAGATTATTCCATTAATAAAGAGATTAATCAATAATTCTAACATTCAGACATATAATAAAAATGAAAAACAATCATAATACTGAGCAATGACATTTTCAATAAAGGGAGATATTGAATATTGTATAGGAAACGAGAATCTGCAAAGCAGATAAGTTGGCAATGATTATACATATATTTAAAATACGTTGAAACAGTCATAGACAGTTTTTCTTTTTGGATGGAAAGAGGCATATTGAAGTGTTCAAGCACTACTTCAATTGGAATAGATATTTAGACACTATACAGAAAACACATGATTGCAGAAGAGCAGATATTAGCAGGTGTGTGAATGTGTATGTCTTTAATTAATGCATTTTCTTTTATTCAAAAAGGAGGAGAATGCCAAATTTACTTTAAAGGTGGCATTGTGATATGTTAAAGTTCCATTCTTAGACTTTTGCTGCTGTTACTGTTCCTTTAGTATTCACCAAAGAGTACCGTCCTGTCATTTATCCAAGTTAGAAATCTAGAAGCAATCCTGGGATTCTCATTATAGGGTCCCCTACCTTCATGCTCTCCCCTCAAGAAGTAACAAATTCTTGGCTCTCCTATATAGGAAAGCTCTCTCCAATGTACGCCTGCTCTGTAACTCTCCGGGTCTCGGCGCGCGGCTGGGAGAGCCGCCCCCGCCGCCCCGCATCCCCTCGGCTCAGGATCAACGGGCCGCCCGCGCCGCCGCCGCCGCGCAAGTCGGTCTCTCACTCGCCCAGGGCGCGCGCCCGGGCGGGGTGTGCGCAGCCAACTCGGTCCAAGCGGGGGAGGGGAGGACATGGGGCGAGGGGGACGCCACCCAAGTGGTCTGGGGTTCGGACCCAGCTAGGCGAAACGCGCCGGGAATCGATGACGGCTGGGGAAACTCGGGCAAACCTTTCTTGGGGAGTCACCCCTCCGACACCCCACCGCCCAGGCGCTGCAACGGAGGGTGAGCGGAGGGTGAGCGGAGGGTGAGCGGAGGCTGGGGGAGCTCAAACTTGCGAGAGCTGGAGGAGGCGTCGGGCAGGCGGCTGTCGCCCGAGCGCTGCGCCTGCGGGGGGAGGGGAGGCGGCTGCTGGGAGGGAGGGGGAGGAGGAAGAGGAGGGAACCAGGGAGGGGGCACGCGTTGGGATCGCGGCGCGCGGCGTCAGACGGAGCCTGGGCTCCCAGCGGCGAGGTGAGGCGGAGCTACGCTCCTTGCTGAACGCGAACCGAGCTCGGCGGCAGCGGGGAAGACGCGCCGGAGCCCAGGCCGCGACCGAGAGCGGGAGCGAGGCGGCAGCGGCGGCGGAGGGGGAGCCCGCAAGCTGCCGGGCGGGGAGCCCAAGCCGCGCTGTCGCCGCGCAGGGAAGACTTGGCCAACACACTCACACACACACGTTCACACACCCAGCCCGAGCTGGCGCTCGCGGCTAATCGTCAACATGGCGCTGGGGCTCCTGCCCGAGCGCGCGGCTGTCGCCACCTGCCCGGAAGCTTTGAGCCCGCCCCGCCCGGCCCCGCCCCCGCCCCCACCCGGCCCGGAGCCCACCCCTCGGCGGGGCCGACCGCAGCAGACAGCGAGAGAGGCGAGCGGGTTGCGGGCAGCGGGGGACGGCAAACTTTGCTGTTCGCCGCGCTTCCCCGGCCCGGCCCCTTCTCCCATCGCGAACGTCGCCACCCCACTTTCCTCCAACCCCGCACACCTCTCCCCACCCACCCCACCTCCTGTCGCTCCTCCTCGCCGCCTCGACTCTGCTCCGGGGAAAACTTCAAAGCGCCGGATCGCAGGCTCCCTGCTTACTCCCCGGCTGGGGATTTCAGGTCAGTGCCCGGAACACCTTTCCCCGCGGAGGCCGCGCGGGCTGGCGGCCGTGCGTGCGGCGGGCTGCAGTCGGCCCCCTCCCTCGGGGCCCAGACTAGCGGCGGGTGGCTCTTCTGACTCTCGCGTACCCCTCGAAGCTTGTGCCTCGCGCTTCACTTTGGCTGCTTTGCTCGCTTTCGTTTTTATTTCCTAGCTGTAAGTTATTAAAAATGCAGCCAACCTAAGCGGCCCGGCGTGGGCTTCGGGGAGGGAGGGGCGCGGCGGGGGCGGACTGCCGCCCCCCTGGGGGCTGGGAGGAGAGCAGGGAGTTCGCGGAGTGGAAGTTTGCAGGCAGTGTGTGCCTGTGTGCGCGGGAGCGCGGTCGTCGCTGAGTGCCGCGAGTCGGGCGTGGGGGGCGGGGGGGTGAGCTGGGCTGGAAGTTGGGAAGCTCGGCTCGTCGTTAGCTCGCTAGCAGGAAAGGGAGGGCGGCGGGTTCCCGTCTGCTTTCTTTTTCGACTCGGGAAAGAACTGTAAAAACCCCCAGCCGCCGCTGCCTCGTCTCGCCTCTCCGGGGGCAGCTCGTTCTTGCTCGTGGAACGACGGCGTGTGCGTGCGCGAGGGTGTGTGTGGCGGGCGCCCCGAGCCGAGCTCGACCTGGCCGCCGCTGCCGCGCGACTCGTGAGGGGAGTCCCGGTTTTTTGTTGTTTTGGCTTTCTTTGGCTTGCTCCAAAGCGTGAATCACGTGGATTAAAAAAAAAAATACTAGGAAATGGAGCAGAGTGAGGGGTTCCGACTCTGCCCGCCCGCCAGCCAGCCAGTCAGGTCAGACGCTTTGTTTTGTAAATGTTCTTTTAAAATTGTAATCTGCCACCCTGGTCCACCCCCACCTTCCCCGCGACGTCGTGGGGTTGGTTTTAAGTTGTGAGACCCCAGGGGTGGGGGTAGATCGTGCGGGGGCGGGGCGGCGGCGGGCGGGGGGGCGAGACCTGGGTCCTCCTCTGGGTAGCGTGGAGTCTGGTGGAAAGCCCTGTAGGTCGTGTGCGAGTCTGCGGCCGGAGGAAGTTGGTCCCACTCGGAGGGCGTGCGGCGCAGAGGCTGAGGGCGAAGAGGAACTTGCGCACCCGGGCGCGATCCTCGGCCGAGGCGGGGAGGGCGAGGCGCCGCTGCGCCTTGGGGCCCGCGCTCGGAGCAGGCGGGCGGCTGCGCTGCAGAGCCTCCGCCAACTAGGGGGCTCGGGGCGGCGGCGACGTGCTCCTGCTGTTTACCAAGCAAGCCCCGGGGCGCCGTGTGCGGAGTAGGGCGGCTCGAGGCACGCGTGGTCCCGGCGGGCTTCGCGCCGCCTGCACTCTCGAGTGGGCACGTCCCCGGGTCCCTGAGACGGCTGAGCCTGGCCTCGTGTAGGCCGAAGCCGGGGCGAGGCTTAATTTGCAGTTAATGAATCTTTTCCAGAAGTCCGCGATCTCCAGCTAGAGGCTGTGAGTGCCCGCGCGCGAGGGCGCGCGCCGCCGGCGTCTAAAGGGTTGGGGGGTTGCGGGGATGGAAGAGCGAAGGAGGGGGGAGGGTTATGTGTATTTAAAAACAAACCTTAAAAAAAGAAACCAGCGCGCTTCAAATAGGTATTCGTACAGCCTCTTGTGTCTAGAGTAGACAGCTCAGGGTTTTAGCTGCTTTTTTGTTTGTTTGTTTTTTTCTTTTTTTGAGAGAAGGCCAGAGGAGGGGTAGTGGTATTTGCTTCTAGGGGTAGTCTCTGGAGAAAAATCCGTAAAATGACTTAGGAATAAAAACGAGGAGGAAATGGCCCACCCCAGAAGGTGGTGGGTGGTGAACGCAGACAGACTTGGGTATTTGTAGCCATGTGACACTTGCTGTGGCACTGGAAACGGACACCGCGGGCCGAAATTAATCCTTAGGAGGTGTTGGATTCGGTTTGGCCAACAGAATTGCTTGTGTGGAAGGCATTTTAATTGTCGGCCTCTGAGACTCCTGTACGTGGACACTTGGAAAACACATTTGCTTCTCGACCCTTCCCACTCCACCCCCGACCCGTTATCTGGTCTGGGCTTTGCAGTGTCGGTTCCCGTGTTTATTATGGGCATGATTTCACCGCGAGGAGGAAGCGGGGAGATGGCGGTGATTAATATGCCGTCCAGGTTTAATCCGAGGCTGGCCTTTAGTGTGCGGGTTTACGCCGTCACTCACCGGGATTGCCTGGGGTAGTGGGGGGGGGCGCGGGGCTCGGGCGCCAGGCGCTCCGCGGGCAGGTCGGGGTTGGGGCTCGGACGGCCCCAGCGCTGTGCTTTGAGGCACTGTCACCAGTAGGTGACTGAGAGTTAATTAGGAAGTGTTCTCCGGATCAATGGGCCGCACAGCTTATTAGCGATTCTCTCCAGCCCTTTGCAGGGCCGGCCGGGCCTGTGCCTCCCACACAGGCCGGGACCCCGCGGCCCGGGCTGCGGAGAGCGCCTCTGGGAAGTGGGGAGGGATGGGCGGCGAGGGGCGACCGGGAGGTGAGTGTAACTTGGCCGGGCGGCGCGTTGCGTGCGGCGCCTCGAGGCCCGCGCAGCCCGCTCTTTCTTCCTGCTCTCGGTCGCCTCGACTGTGTCTTTAACTCGCTCCCGCTCGCGTCGCTGCCTGGCTGCTCCTCCCCGCCTCCCTTGCCTATCTCTTGTTCTCTAAGCACGACGCCTGTGCTCCCCGCCCAGTTTGGGATTAGACAAGATAAAAATCGGACTGCCCAGCGCGCAGAGCTGTGACTGTGCCCCGGCAGCCGGGCTGGCGGGAGCGCTGTGGGCCGGGGCCGGGGCGGACCCGCTGTGCGCTCGGGGCAGCCCGAGCCCGTAGAGTCCCACCCCGACCCTGCAGGCGCGGTCACGCTCCAGCGTTCTGTCTGTCTGGGGGCGGGCCGCGGAGGCGGCGGCAGACTCCCGTGAGCGAGCGAGCCTTTGGGCCCAGCGACCAGGGTGGAGGCAAGGCTGCGAGGGTTTCTCTTAACCCTTTAAAGACGATAGGGAGAGTGGGGGTGGGGAGTGTAGTAGAAATTCCTGGAGGCAAAGTAGCCCCCTGGGGAGAGGAGGCGGGAGTCTGGGCTTAGGGTTTTCCTTTCTCTTCTGTGTATGCAATCTCACATCCTGGTACATTGGGCTCGATTCTTCGAGGAACCAAACGCAGCTGCTAGGTGATCTAATTTGACCCGATACTTCTCAATGGGGAAGGTGTGAACACACACAGTGGGCACCCTCACTTAAGGAAGTGAGTTGGGGAGATGCAGAGGTTAGACCTTACCGTTCCCAGCGGCCCAGTATGTGAAGGTCTGCTCAGAGCTTTAGTCAGTGGGGCCTCTGACCGAGAGTGTTGCCTACCAAAGACCCAAGCCTGAAATGCCTGTCCACTGCGTACAGGTATGCATCGGAGAGAGCAAAGGGGTCCTTGAGTTGTCTATGTAAATAAAAACACTTTTAACCATGAACTTGTGGAGAGTTCAAATAAGATATGTGCAGGGAGGCAGCCTCCAAACAGGAGTTGGACAGCGATGTGTACAAGATCGATCATTTGTATCCACATCCATGGGGTCAACATTGAATGGGTCTAAAAATTTAATACAACTCTGCAGGCATTGGTCTCGTTCTTTCCCTGAGGTAGACCCCTGAGGTAGGTGGGTTACCCTATAGAGAAATGAATCATTAGTCACATTCCTCTCTCCTTCCCCCTCCTCTTCCTTTTAGGGTTTGTAGTCTTAGGGGATCCTCTAGTTACATTAAACTGCAAACCCATATTGGTCTGGGAACGAGCCCCATTATAGGCAAAGCAAGAATGTAAGTCGTGGGGAGGTGTACGTGTTAGACAGGAATGCACAGATTAAGATGTGCGCCTGAATGACATGTGCTGAGACAAATCAAGACACTTGGGCTCTGGTGCCCACATGGAACAAGAGATAGAGAAGAGAGAAAGAACTGGCCGCGAGGAATGTAAACATGGGTATGCAAATACTGAGACCTAGAGCGAGATCCTAGGAGAAAATCCCAGACTTTGTTGAGCTGGCAACTGGAGCAGAATTTCTGTAAGTTCGTTCGAGAGACAAAAGCCCATTTAAAGGTGTGAAGAGGGTCACCTGGAAACACAAAAAGCATTCACATGCATACATCCATGCTTAGATACACAGGCTGAACGACAAAAACTCCTCAGTGCCTGATGAAGATTTTCCTGCCCGGTGAGACAGAGCAGGGCACGGAAGTGTGGGCCACACAACCACATTCGCACACTCATTCACTGGGAAATACTGTGTCTTCGGCTAGAGGGAAACTGAGGGCGACGGTGCCTAGCTAAGGGTGGATGGCCCTTGGTTACTAAGATTGCTTCTGGTTATAGTTTCTTCCCATCTGGAGTGGGGAAGAGAGTATGTCTTGAGCAGGTAGGAGGATTTCTGAAAGATTTTTGAGTTCTGGACCCTGAGAGGATGGATGGTGGAGGAAAAAGGAGTAGCTTTGCATTCTGGGTCGGAAGCAAGGGATGTTGCGCTCCTCTAAGCCCTGTTTGCTAAGGTGGCGCAGGGCCTAGTGAACTGAGAGAGACTGAACCGAAAGAAGTACGAAGCTCGGCCTCTGGGCGGAATCAAGGGGAGGTATGCTTACTTTCCCTTTTTTTTTTCCCCCTTGAGGAGACCGTGCGGGGACGGCCAGCGTAGAGAGGATTAGCAGGCGCCTCTGTGACCCCAGACGTGCGCGTAAACTCGGCTTGGGTTTGGTTTGCGCGTGGCGTCGGTTTGCCGCGGTCCTTCTTTGTCTGAGCCCAGCCGGGAATTCCAGCTTTTATTGGGAAGACAGCACTCGGGTGGAGCCCGCGCTGGGTTGGGCACGACAGCCGGGGCTGGGCAGGAGGCTCGCCGGCCTCCGAGCCGCCCGAACCCCAGGACAGTCCTCGGGAGTGCCCAGCGGCCCCGGCAATGCCACCTCGGTGGTTTCCTCGAGGGCGGCGGGCCCGGCAGACCCAGCCCGGCGGGGCGTGGGGCCTCACGGGTCCACTTGGGCCGCCGTACCGCCCCTCTCCCCGCTGGCCCCACCGCTCCCCCGCCAGCCCCACCGCTCCCCCGCCAGCCCGAGGCCGAAAGGAGCTCTGAAGGCCCTCTGTTAAGCTCCAGGGTCACACCCGTACCCTGGGGGCCGCGCAGGGGCGGGAGGACCTTCTCCTGGCTGGAGGCCTCCAGCCCTCGGCTCACACGGTTTGGGCCTGGAGGGGCCTCGCCCAGGCAGGGGAGGGGAGGCCTATCCCGACCGGGCTGCCTCGCCCGAGTGAACGGCTGGCAGGATTCCGTCTGTTTGCAAGGCTGGCTGCGCTGCCGGGGCCTGGATGGTGGCGCTGGCTTGAGAAGCAGCCGGGGCAGGAGTGGAAGGTCTTCTCAGGCCACCCCCGTGGCAGCCAAGCCGCCTGTGCCCCGAGCACTTGGCCGGGGACGTCTCCCAACCTCCAGCCCGGCCCGTCGGCTTTCGCTGGTTGCCCGCCATGTGTTCCTCCGGAAGGGATAGCTGACTTTCTGTTGGATGGGAATTAACCAATGAGCTTCCCCCCACCCCCGCAACGTTTCTGTAGCAGGCCCCCTTTCCCAGCGCAGGCTCATTTCCGCCGGCCCCTATTCGAGGGTGTTGGAATTGGGTGGGGGCGTCCCCGCACTTTGTTATTTCTTAGAACCATGTCTCCCCGGCCAGCCATCGCCCCTCAGCACCCATGGGCTCCGGCGCCCCGTGATTAGACTAGCGGGGAAGTCCGCTAGGAGAAGATCCTGACAGCATTAAATAGAATTTGATCTAAAAGACAGTTTCCAGTATAATCTCGTTATGCATCACAGACTCCCGGTGTTATTTTGTGGAAGGCGGACAATGATCAATTTACATTGACCCGGGGCCGGGCGAGCTTTTAGATGGTAATTGCCATATTGATTTGCATGCAAAAAGGAGACCTGCTAAAGTTAAAGACCGGAAGCTAAATGAAACTAAATTTATTGTCTAGGTGCAAACCAGAGGAACTACTGGGGGGAAGAGGGTGAGTGAAGTCAGGGTGCCAGGGGCAGAGCAGGTGAGAGGCCCAAGAGCTCCGGGAGGTCACAGATTTGGGAGCGATCTTTGCCCTGGTGATTTCAAAACGTGAGGAGCGGGCTTGTTTAGGGTATGGGGACCCAGCAGGGAAAAGTTATAAACAGGCACTATTGCATTGAAGGCACTGGGATCTTTTAATGCTAATAGTAACTGCGAGGGGGGAGGAGAGGTTTATAGGGTTATAGGGGTCTTCCTGCACCATTTCCGGCACCCCCCATTTCTGTTGTTCTACCCGAGCGCTTATAACCGTGCCAAGGGCACCCAAATTCTTGCATCTGAAGAGTTAAATTTTTTTTTAAAGACAGGCCTTAAACTTTCCCCGCCCCCCTCCCCCCCCCCCCGCGAGTAGGGGGCGGTTCTGCATGCCGCTGCGGGCAGACCTAGACGTTTGGAGGCTGCGGGAGTTCCTCCCCGGACGCAGCAGCAGCAGCCCCAGACTCGGCCGGACGCCGATCGCTTTGGGAAGCGGCTCGTTCCAGGTGGCCCAAGTGGCGGGGGCGGGGGAGGGTCTGCCGGGGCCAGGGACTCACGGTGCCGGGGGTGGGGGGATCACCTCCCTGGAGGTTGGAAGGGCCTGCACGGAGGGTGTGGAGGAGGGAAGGCGGGGGCTGGAAATCCTGTCCCAATCGGCGGTGATCGCCAAGGCCGGAAAGTTTAAAAAAGAGAGAAAGCCACTGGCTGCAAGCCAGGGGCTGCCGGGCCGCCGGGGCGTGTTTGGCTGACTAGAGGGGTGAGGACCCGGCTCCGCCATCGCCTCGGTCCCTCCCGCTGCGGAGGCCCTGGCTTGCCCCAGGCGCTCCTGGAGCCATTTCACGCATCCGGAGCCTCGGCCACTGGAGGAGCCACCCGCCCGGGGCCGGGAAGCCGCAGGGGCGGCTGAGTGTCCGGCGCTCCTGCCCGTTCCCCTTCCCACCGAGCTGAGCTGGAGACGGCCCTGGGTCGTGGAGCCTGTGGCGTCTGTGGCATCGGGTGTGGATGGTTCCCGGAGCTTCTGAAAGCCCGGGGCAGACCAGGAAATTGAAGATGGGGTGGGGAGGGGATGTTGAGCGCTGACCCTGCGCTGCTGGGATGAGAAGTTGGGGAGAGGAGAGAGAACCCCAACCTCCGGCTTGTCTCGGGACTTGGCTTTTTGTGGGGACCCCCAGGAGTCCAGGAGGGTCCAGCATCTTGCAAGCCGCTTCCCCCTCAGTTGCCTCCCCAGCCCACTTTGGTCCCTGGGTTTTTCATTAAAGTCCTAGGAAAGGTAGATGTAGGCAGTCTTTCCAAAGGGCTTTTGCTCTGTCTAGATAATTTGATTGATTGCTTTATGTGGCAAAACTAGTGTGGCAAGCCTTCTTGTAGTTCCAGGTGTCAGCACTTTTTCCAGAGACCTAAGAGTAGCACCCACCTTCCACTGCCTGTTCTGGGCTCCTGGAGGAGGGGAAAGTGGAGCCTTGTTGGGAATCCCTGGCCTCACAGCAGGGTGTTCCAGTGTAGGGAGATGGGTAGGATGTTGGCAGAAATTTCGAAAGACTTCACATGGACCAAGAGATTTCTGGGTGTAGGAGAAACTAGGATGCGGGCTCCTTGTGGACCGAATTTCATAGGTGTTAAGTGCTATCCTTTTACTCTGTATTGGAGTACAAGGGCTAAGGAAGCCTTCCGAACTTCTTGGGGATTCGGGATGGCACAATTTGACCGATAATTGGCTCCTCTCCGCAACTCCAGGACTGAGTTTGACCGTGGCCCATTTTTACTAGCTGTGTGACCTTGGGGACAGGTTATTTATGGCCTCTGAGCCTCAGTAAGTTTCTTATTTGTCAGACTGGGTATAATTTTCCACCTTTAGGATCAAAGAATACTTGGCACATAGTAGGCCCGGAGGATTAGTAATTGCTTTGAATGACTGGTCAGATTCCTATAGGTTGCTTCTCCGTTCCCTGCTGCCCCTGAGATGCCTGCCGCCCTCCCCCCGCAAGACCTGCGTAGGCCAGTGTCTGGGGACCAACCTGCAGGTTAAGCTCCCCTCCAAGGGTATTCCTGAGGCTATTCCTCCAGGTCTGCCTCCGTGGGTTCCTCCTTCTTTCCCTTTGTTACAGTTCTTTGCATTCTGGGCTTTAAAGGAATCCATATGAAAAGGCTGGGATTTTTTTTTCTCCCCCTAAGTGGGATCATTTATATGGTTAGGAATTGATTCCAGAACCGGTATCTAGGTGCTCTTTGGCAAGTCCTCCCGTCATTCTTTCGGGGGGAGGGAACAGCAGCGGCTGGAGGGGAGAGACCTGGTGGGAAGAGGTGAAAGGGTCTGGCCCGCTGCAGAGGCCAGAGGTGCTGTGGTTTGTCTGATAGGGATTAAGTCCGGATGTTATGAGGTCTCAGTGTGGTTTTCAATAAAAGTCTGTCAGGGATTGCTTCTTTTCTATGGATATGTATTTTAAAAACTTTACTAGCATGAGAAGAAAACCAGACCTGTATGGATCCAGGCCGGTAGTAAGCTACTGTGATCAGGTTTCCTACTAGACTCCCAGAGGGGAAGTCAGCATTTGATTGAAGCTACACTTGGTTCTTGACTCTCTGGGGATGCCTGCTCTGAAACAGGAGCCCTCCCTTTCTCTCCTCCCCCCCACCCCCCTTTTCCCTTCTTCCCCTAAAAGCCTTTGTGCTGAAAGAGCTTCAGTAGGCATGAGTCCCTGGTACCTCTCTAAAGAATGCCTTCCAGTCTTTGCTGACATTGTTTTGTGAACAGTGGGTTTTACCAGGCCAGCAGTTTTCCCCCGATCTTAGCTCACTATTTTAGAGGTTCGAGTATGCCCAGGATGCGCCCAACTGCAGTGCTTTCCAGTGTGTGTAGCCAGGGCCTTGCCTGTAATCTGAAAGACACCTTAACCTTTGCCCTAGGTGCCCCCCCGCGGGTGGGGGTGGTGAAGGTGGGGAGAGCAAGGACAGGGGATCTTGTTGAGGGTCTGTTTGTTTTCTCCAGCCACAGAGGCAGAGGGGTGGAGTGGGGCGAGGCCGAGAGTACGTTCCAGCCTTGGGTCTGATTTAAAACTTGGTTTAATTGGAGAAACTCTTAGGCATTTAACAGTTCTGTACAAATGCAAACTTGACATAGCTCTAGGCCTACGTCAATTAGGAAAGAATAAATGAAGTACAGAGATGTCCAAACTATGTAATTCCTAGAGTTGTCTGCCCTCCCGTAAACACATGACAAGTGCCAAGGCATTTCCAGTCAAAACACCCATGGAACCAGCAGCCTCCATCCTTTGTATTTATTATTTTATTAACAGCATTTTACAGAGCATTTAACAAGCACAGCCTGCCTGCTTTCCACCACAGCTCTCAGCAGACTGAGGGGTGGAAAACAGATGGGGGTGGCGAGGAGTGGTCTCTAGAAGAGACTTCTAAGCTGGAGACATCTCTTCAGATGGGCAAGGAAAAGGAACATTTGGGGTTCCTTTCTCCTGGCCCCAAAGAGAAGACAAAAGTAATGCTTTGGAGGAAGAAATCCCCTCTCCCTTCTCCGGAGGAAAGTTGTGCAGATGTGGTCTGTCTAGTCTCCACTTGGATTCCAGAAGGTGTGAAGCAGGGTCTGCTTTCCCAATACTCTGCCCATCAGTTATTGGTGCTTTTCAAAGAATAAGTATTTGTCTGCTATCATTATTCTATATCCTGGTGGAAAGTTTATAAGGAAAACTAATGCCTTTCTTAAGTCATAAAATGAGCCTTGTATGATTATTTAATTAAAATCTATTTAAGGACCGATTAGGCGTGTAATTTGCGCTAATAATGACGATGATGGAAATGTTCGACTTAACCAAAAATCATAAAAGGAGACATTTTGATCAGTGGGGCGACCAGGAAGGATTCAGGGAGTTGGACGGTTTTCCGAAACACGAGGCTTTGGGCTGCAGAAAGTGCCAAGCTGCCTAGCCTCTGGGACCACGGTAGAGAGGGCTGCAGGACCCCAGGCTTGGCCGGGGCAGGCCGACCCACGCTTTGCTGAGCAGAGAAACCGACCCTGGGAGTCTGAACAACCTTTATTCCCAGCTGAGGAAATGGGGGAGGGGGCCTGAGAGGAAGAAACTCTGGGAGAGAGCTGATGAACCCCACAGAACTCTGCGCGAAATGGCTGTGTTCTCTTGCTTTAACAATCAGCAGCGACACACGCATTGCTGTCTAGGCTAGCCTTGGCTGGAGCCTGGAAGGGTGGGGGGAGGGGGGGTCTCTTGTTCTGGAGAAACCTGCCAGCTGCTGGGCTTGGTGCGAAGGCAGACACAATGCTGCTGTTGGTTTGATCTCTAACTGGATTGTTAGTCTGGCTTTAACTGTGTGGTAAGGGGGGAATGTGAAGGCTGTTTACAGCGAGTGCAAATAATGTGACAGCTGTTGGTGCAGGAGCAGCGCTGTGCCTCCTCGGCGCTCACACAATGCGTGCACTGTGCAGGCCCACGGAGAGCTGCAGAGGTGGCCGCCCCTTGCTGGCCCGGGAGCCCTCGGATGCGCTGCGAGAGAGCCCTCCGGCGGCGGCACCCGCACCCCGCGACACGCATCTTTCTGGCTCCTGGGATCGTGGTGGACGTGCGCGCTGGTTGGTGTGTTGTGGATTAGGGAACTTGTTAGGCAGAGGTGGCAGGAGAAGGCCTGCGGGGTCATGAGTGTCAACTGTCTGGAGGGGTTTGGCCGGGATCTGTTGACCTGGGGCCTCAGTGGCTTGTGACCGGGTTGTTAAGATTTGGGAAAGTAACTTTCCACCCTAAAGCAAGCCTGTTGGAAAGAATGTATTAACTGAAGGCTTTCTGGAAATTGCAGAGGCTCTGAAGGCCGTTGTTCTTCCTCTGAAATGGCCCTGTTATTCAGACAAGTTCAAGAGACAGGCGGCCGCTGTGTTCTATGCCCTCGGCCCCGTTTCCTGGATTGGAAACACAAGTGTGTAGGTTCAGGACCCGAAGGGGGGTGAATGGGGGTGGGGAGGGGTGCAAGTCGGCTTTTGATCACCCGCCTCCCTTTGCCTTCCCGGTTTTTAAGAGCGCACTTGCCTTTCAGCTGCAGGACCAGCGGTGCTGTCTTGAGGTCTGCCCACAGCGCCACCCACTCTGTGACTTAATCAACGAGATGCCCACAGCCCGGCCTTCTCTGAGTTCCTGGTCCTCTGCCAGGCACTGCGGGGAGGCGCCAGGGTGGGAGGGAGAACAGTTGGTGGGTGGCAGCAATACCCCGCTGGGCCGGTCCAAGCTGGCAGGCTCAGGATGGTCCTCAGGATGGTCCAGAAGATGGGCCTGCCCCTGGGCTGTCCTGGGGCAAGCTGGGGGTAAGCACCACTCCCCCCAACCTCAAGGTTGAAGGCTTCCGCAACCCTGGCCCCCGGGCTTTGGAGGATCATTTAGAGCTGACTTAATTCTATATCCTGCCCTTCTGTGTGATTTCGGCCCCTGAGTGTACAGCTTGCAGGATATCTGCAAATTACGGGTCCACCTCCGCTCCCCCCTGCCCCCACATCTACTCTCTGAGTTATAATGTGGACTTCTACATCTAGTTGGGTTCCCTAGTGGGGAGCTGGGAGATGCTTCTGGAATGATACATGAACTTCGGTGCCAGTTCTATAAATTGGTCTCTTTTTAGGACGTGTGCCATTTTCTGTAGGAATGTTGCTTGCAAAAACGAGTTTCGCCTTGGAGGAAAGGCGGAAAGATAAACAAGCCTGCAACGCCAAAGCGCTGGCAGTCTTTCCCTCCTTCCAGCTCTCTTAAAGCAGCCGGGCTGCATTTCCAGGATTAGACTCGTGCTTGTGAAGAGGGACTCTGGTTGGCTTTTTTTTCCCCCGAAGCAAATGCAAATTAGAGAAAAATAATTTTCTTTCAACGATATGCAACGTATGAGTCACTTGTTATCGTGCTCCGAGGCAGGTCTCATTGGCGCGTCTGCCAGCTCGCTCACATCTGCTGGGCGCTGTTTGGGGCATTTTAACCTTGGTGGTGTCGTGTCTGGTCCCACGGGTCAAGGAGGAGTAATTAAGCTCTGAACAGCTAGAAAAATTCACGGGCCCCCACGTCTACCGCAGTTTTCCCACAGCTTTGTTTGGGGTGTTCCGGGTTCCAAGATGAACAGACGTGGGGTTCCTATTGTTCCTCGTAAAGAAAGTGGGAGCCCCTGTCCTCCTCTGACCCTCATCCCCAGCCTTCCCAGGACTCCCAGGCTGCACACAATCAGCAGGGAAGCCGGGTGCAGGTCACAGGACCCTGTATTGTATGCATCTTTTATTCGTAAAAAGTTCCTTTGTGCTTCCTGTGTGTACTAATGATAGCTGTCGTTAATAGCTTTCTGGTCTAGCTTGTTCCTTGTGGGGGGAGGAGTTTGCAGTGAGTTCACTATTTCTACAAAGCCCTGATGGAGGCTGCAGTGCAGTGACACCCCGTCTAGAGTCGTGGTCTATGGATCGTTTATTCTGGATCTGCCTCCAGGTTGTGTAGACTCCAAGTGGGAACCCAGCCTGTAGGGACCAGACCCGAGGGGGTGTGGAGGGTGGGTGGGCGGGGAGGAGAGGAGTCAGGTTGATTGATTGCTTTCAACCGAGGTTTCCTGTCCTGGGCTGCTGCCTCCTGTTGAGGGACACCAGCTTCCAAATGGGGCCCCCTCTTGCATACACGCGTGGTTGTGTGTGGCACAACCGTGAAAGAAAGTGAAAGGAACAAAAAGCCGAGGCCTGGCGTCGGGAGGGGGGGTTGGCGGGGGGAAGGGGAAGTGTCTGAGGTTGGTCCAAGAGCTGACGGGGGGCCACGGCTCTGTTTTTGGGAAAAGGGGGTGTGTGGCGGGCAGCCCCGGTTTGGCGGCGGCTCTCCCGGTCGATCCTTGCTGGTGCCCCCCTCCCCAAGCCCCCGAGCCCCCTTTTACAGTTGGCTACACCTGGCTTGCATCTTTGAATCGGGGAAGGTGGGGGAGGCTTCCACGGAGAGAACACTCCAGACTGGCCGAAGGGAGCGCAGGACGATGGGCCGGAGCGGTCTCCAGTCAGTGCCCACTCCCCTGGGGCGCGCCGCCGCACATCCTGGGTTCTCCGTGCGCCCACCCAAAGTTGCTTTTTGTCAGAGATTCAGCGGCAGGCGCCTGGGAAGGGGGAGCCCAGAGGAGCGCGCGGGCGGGGTGAGCTGGGGTCGGGGGCTGGCCGAGAGAGCCGGGGGTCCTGGAAGGTCAGGCGGGGGGTGCGTGTGGGGGGGCGGCCCCGCGCGGGGACCTGGCGTAGGAGGGGCGCGGAGCCTGCGGCAGCGCGGGTGTGTGTGGTGGGAGAGAAAATCCCTTTGCTGCCGACCGATCCGTGCTCGGGGCTGAGGCGGGGGAGGGGGCGCCGCTGCCGCTGCGGGCCAAGTTCACTCCCGACTGACCCGAGTGGCTCGCGGCGCTATCCTGGCGCCCTGGGAGGAGGCAGGGAAGGTTCTGGTTGCTCAAAAGGTCAGGGCCAGCTGCGTGAGTTTCCCGTCCCCCACCCCGTCACACCCGCACTCCTGCTCCGCAGCTCTGTTACTAATGCAAAACTTGGGTCGTGAGTGGGGACGCCTCTGGAGGCGGCGACAGCCATGACTTGGAGTGTGCCAAGAGACAGCGCCTGGGCAGGCTGGATCACTCCTTCCACTCCTCACTCCCCCCCAGCACCCATGCCCGGCTGCAGGACCCGTCGGGCGACCTCCTTCAGCCACACCCCAGGACGCCTGCGACCCTCGCCCCGACCTGGGGGCATCCTTGGGGTTCCCTTCTCCCCACTGCTACACATACTGGGGAAAACATCCCAGGAGGACTTGCCCCAACGCTGCACACCCTGGACCGCTTTTTCTCATCTCCCACCTCCTCGCGGCCCCCAGTGCTAAAATAGGAACTTCTTCTTCCCTCCCTTCCTTGACACCAGTAGAGAAGTGTCTGTGTGTGACTCAGTCTGCGCTTGGAGCAGTCCCAGGAAGGGCTCCCGCGCCATGAGCTTTGGGCTTCCATGAAAGCCACACACTCTGCAGAAGGTCACCCCTCCCTGGCCCCCTCTGTGTCCCTGCCTCAGCCTTCCCTCTGCCGCAAGGAAACTATGTAGCCATTCTGGGGTTGGTTTGTTACGTAGAATGTTTAGTGGAGTCAGATGCTGTTTAATGGGTCAGATGTGGCCTGCACCAGCTATTGCCAGGCAGAACTCGAGTCCATAGTGCAGTTTAATCCTCTGGAAAACACGGTGCCAAATATTTACAGATGAGGGGGCCAGAGTTGAAGAGGTCCGGCCACCTGCCCAGAGACACGCCGTGGATGAGAGTGGGAGCTGGGAGGCTGTGGTGACTGCGCGCGCGCGCGCGTGTCCTCCACAGAGAACCAGCCATGCCGGTGCAGCGAGAGACACCCCTTCCCCGAAGAGGTCCCCAGCCTACGGAGGACCGTGGCACATGGCATGCTGGCTGGGAGCCCTGCCGTCTGCCCGGCCTTCTGAGCCGGAAGCTCCCCAAAACCCGTCCAGGTCTTCTTGGTCACTAACTGGATAAATGCCTGATGCGGCATGGGGTGCCTAGAGAGTGAGGCCCTAGGAAGGGGCACCGTTCGTATTGGAGTGGAGTTGGGATGGTTTGGTGGCACTGCTTCCCATTCCGTCGCTGTCACTTGACAAGCGTGCTGTGCAGACTTGAACCAATCCATCAGCGCCTCAAGGGCGGAGGCAGTGGAAAGTGGCCCGGTGCCAGGAGGAGCTGGGGTGGAGAGAAAGGAGAGGTGGCAGGAGTGGCCTGGTGCTGCCTTCCTCCCTGCGCTCACGCCAGCCTCTCACGGCCACTGCTCCTTCCTTTGCAGCCTGTTTGTTGCCTGCCAAGGGAAGTCGCCTTTAAAGAAAAAAAACAAAACAAACGTTCTCTCCTTCTCCTCATTCCATAATGGTGTCTTCATGGCAGGAATCGGCAGAACGGTGGTGGGTGCAGCTGGGGACCCGTGTGCCCCCTCGTGTCTTTTCACAGAGGGCCAAAGTGCCCTCGCTCAGGGATGCCGAGGTTGGGGGGACAGCTCCTAATCTTGGTCCCTCTGACCTCTTTCTGCCAATCAGGCTCTTCTCCCCAGCGTCCAGGCCAAGCTCGGATGCTAATCATAACTCTTGGCTCCCGGACCAGATGACTGCCCAAGTCTGTCGAGGGAGACTCAAGCTCTCCTGTGCTTGCCCCTAGGGCCAGACCGAAAGCCGGAGACCACGCGGCAAGTCTGCGTTTTGCAAGCCGGGTCTCTCCCAGAACTGGGTGTTCAGCGGGCAGCCACCACAATTCCTGGTCTGTTCTTCAGAAACCAGACGCTCTTCCGTCTCCCCGGCTGACCCCTTCTCTTGGCCACCTTCCCTCTTCATCCCTGTCCCACATCCTTGCCCCCTTCTCTCCACTGCTGGAAAAAAGGGTTAAAACCCAGAGCCAGGGTGTAGCTTAGCAGCTCCCACTGGAAACAGGTTGGTGCTTGTAAAGTGCTTTTCATGACTGGCTTCACACATCTTGGCACTTCCAGAAGCATCACCCACCTGTGGAAGAAAAGGGGGGGTCGTTGAGAAATAAGGGCAGATGAGCCTCTTATATACAGCAGCAAAGCGCCTGCTGTGTCTGTCATCTAAATCACGTCATTTGCCCCCTGCAGCATGACCCACAGCCAAGGGTCAGGGAAGTCACTTTTGAAGAACTTTTCCTTGGAGGTTAAAAAAAAAAGAAGAAGAAGAAAGTAAGAAAGACCCCCAACTATTTCAATAGCCGCTTCTAGAAGAGGAATGGGGTGAGCGTGGCGGTGTCTCTGACCCTATCTCTGTGTCCCTTGCGCCCACGATCCCCTTAGTTAGTTTAGTTCTACATCCCAGAGAGATGGGGGGTGGGCCCGTTCTTCAGTGATGGTGGGGTGTACGCAGTATGGCCTTTGCCCAGGATGAGGGTGTTCCTGCCCAGGATTTGGGCTGTCACTCTGGAGAAGGGCCTCACGCCAGGCAGGGCCCCCGGCTCCTTGGCCCTTTCCACTCAGGTCCATCTTTGGCCCGGAACCGGAAGAGAGTTAAAAGTCTTTAGCTCGTTGCAATGAAATTATGGCTGGCAGTGGCGCCGCTGTTTGTTCAACAGACCTCCACTTTTAAACAGTTCACAAAAAGTTCATGGGGCAGCTAAAGTTTATAAGTGTGTGTGTGTGGGTGTGGGTGTGTGTGTGTGGGTGTAGTCAGCAGGATCCAGTACTGAGCCTTGCCCCTCCTCCTCTTGTTTCTTCACGGCCAGCCCCCTGCCCCGCCCCGCCTCCACTCCCGTGACACCGGACCACGCTCGGGGCCTCAACGGACCACGCTCGGGGCCTCAACCCTCCATCTGACCCTGTGCACGTAAGAACACTTCATCCTGCCACTGGGTGTTATTTATCTGTGCGGTGTTAATATTGAAAACCCCACCAGTCAAGACCTGGAAGGGCGGGGAGAGGCTTTGAAAGCACCCCATGGTCCCAGGTGTCTCTAAAGTGCATTCCCCTCTCATGCTAAGTCCAGGCCGCCCTTTCTAAAGAAAAGCCCTTTCAAGGGAAGGGGGCTGCTGGCCCTTTTTGAGGGGAGGGGAGAGGGTTCAGTAGGATGATTGTGGCAGGGGCCTTTCTGTTTCCTCAGTCAGGTGCTCAGAGGTCCTTGTCCCAAGGTGACAACTGAAGGAGACATGTAAGAGGCAGCTTGTGTAAGTTTTGAAGACTGGAGCACCAGAAGAAGATTGGGGCTTCGAGGGCACACACGCTTCGTCCCTCATCCTTTTCTTAAGGGTTTGATGGAGTGACCCTTTGGCTTCTGGTATAATGTCCAAATTTCATCATGACACCCAGCCAGGGGGTGGCATGGTGTGGTCCTCCCGCTGCAGCCACGGCCAGGACACTTGCACCGAGGAATGTTGCTCCTCCACCTTTTAGATGAGGCTTCCCTGGACATCTTCCTTTTGGTCTTCCTTTTGTAGAAGGGGCTGCAGGGGTTAGGGAGGGGACACTTTGTTGAACGTGCCTTCTGGTCGGCCCTGCACTAGTGGTGGCCTGCCCCCAACTTGATTTGTATGTTCGAAACATGGAAGAACAGCCCGTGAGCCCCCCACAGAACCTTCCTTGATGCCCAAGTCCATCTGAGTCCACCTTTTCGGGGCACTGTGGCCAGCCACTGGAAATGCCCCAGTCTGTCTAAAGAAAGGGACGCTTCCTAAAGAAATAGCTTCTCTAGAATCCCACCAGGCCGGACACAACTGGGAGATCCCTGCCTCTCCTCCAGCTTCATCGTTGAGCTCTAACTACGCGCCGTGTGTCTGCGGCGTGGGGCTCTTGATGAACAGATGGTGTTCTCTTCTGTATAGGGGCCGATGGGGGATGCTGGTGGACAAAAGCCTGTGTTAGGACAAAGAAATGCAGAGGGATAGCCTGGCTGGCTTTGGGATTCAGGTCTCCCAGGTGCTCCCCGACCCCACCCCTAGTCACTCTCGGAAAAAGAGTCCCCAGTCCTTGGTGGCTCCCACCCAACAGACCTGGCAGTCAGCTCCGTGTGCTAAAGTGTAAAAGCAAGCATTTGCGTATTTTTTCCTGCTAACAAAGGAAATGTGTCGACTTGGGGAACATTTGGGCTTTCGGGAGCTGTGTGGGTGGGTGTGTGAGGGAGGAGAAAGAAAAGTTGCCCCCATGAGCTGCACACCAGTGATTTCACACTCAGGTTTGGGTCCTGTGTAAAGAGGCCGTGGCTGGGGGGGGGCCCTCCCCCGCCACCCTGCCCCGGACAAGGGAGTCTGAGCAGGGGAATTGCCTAGGGCCATCGGTCCCAGGCATTAAAGGCTCCCCTACTTATTAACCCAGCATTTAACAGCAGGATATGGAGCTGAAGCGCAGTCAAAAGAAACGGCTCAACCTCCAAAGAGCAATTAAAATCCTGCACGAGGATAAATCACGCACCGTGATAATCCTGTGAATAAAATGCAGCTTGTCCTGACCCTTCACTCATGCAGCAAACTAGAATGTGGTGTGGGTGGGGCTGGTGGGCCGGGAAGTTAAGGAGGGGGCGGGGCTCTCCCCTGTGCCTCAGCAGCCTCCCCCCTCCTCCCGCTAGACGGAAAACGGGTGGCTTCTGCTTGCTCCCCGTGGGCCGGAATCTTGCAGCCCCAGCCCCAGCCCCAGCCCGGCAGCCTGGGCTGCTCCGATTTCTGCACTCGCTCCTGATTGCTGGTCCCCAGCGAGCAGGCGTCATTGAATTACTCAGCCCCCTCCCTCTGCAGCTCCCAGGCCAAACCACCCAGGTTTGGGGCTTAATCTAATCTAGGGCTCGGGTGGGGTGGCTCGCCAGCGCACTGACTCTTTTTACCCCTCCATCTGTAAGTCACACGCACCGCAGCCGTGGAAGTGAGTCGTAGTTTGGGCCACCACACCGGACTGTTGTGCCTTTTAGCCCACACCCCACCCCTGTCCCCAATCCTTTCAGCCACAAGAAGAGTCAATGTGGGGCTCCCTGGAATCTAGCACCGTCCACTTTCGATCCAAGTGTGTTCTCCAAAAGGCTGGGAAAGGGGAAGGGAGAAGGGAGAAGGGCAGGTTAAGGGTGTCATGTGCTGTACCTTGAATGGTGTGGCCTGTGGCTCTTGAACTCTCTGCATCCCCAGCGCCTCCTGCCAGGGAAGTTCCACCTCCCTCCTTGAACCTCTGGCTCAGGTGTGTTCCTTTGCTTCTGGCCATCTGTAGAACGTGGAGCAGGGTCTGCCTTCCCAAGTGCATTCTGTATGAAGTGCCTAGAAGGAGGGTTTCTCTTGTTCCCTCTTTGGCTCCTTTTTTATTCAACCTCCTGGGCTTCTTTTTGTTTTAAACAGACTAGACGCTTGAAGAAAAGCTGCCATCCAAGAAGACGACATGCTTTCAGCACACACACCCCCCCGCCCCATATGGGAATGTTCACAGCTGGATGAACAGCGAGAGGGTCCGCATGTGTGGGATCAGCGACAACAGGTAAATGCGCGTGTCCGGCTGAGGCCTGGGGAGAGCGTGGGTCCTTCCTCAGGGCTCCTGAGCAGAGCCCCCCCTTCATGTCCTCACAGCCAGAGTGGGCCCTAAGGGGGTAGGGGGGAGATCTCCTGCCTAGCTGGTGGCCCTTGATTTACAGTTTTAACAGGCAACCTGGCTCAGCGAAGCATTGCCGCCCTTTAAGAGGTTAGCCCCTAAAGCGGCCTTTCAGTGCACTTTCGTCCTTAATTTATTATTTCATATTTACGAAGGAGAATTAATCCCAGTCTATATGCTGCTTTAACTCTAAATGTCAGGAGTGTGGGCCCAGGTGGATCGGCCTTCGATGTGCTTTTAAAACAAATAGTTTGCTCAGTAATAAATGGGACGATAGCCACCCTTCACACCATTGAAGCCCAGGGTTTCTCTGCGTCCTCCGCCACCTGTTAAGCGAGGCCACTGGCTCCTGGTTTCAGTCACCCGGCAGCTCTGTTATGCTTCCTCATCAGTAATTTTGGAGTGCGGGGTAGAGGCAGCTAAGCAGTAGATAATTGAAGCTGCTCTTCCGGGTAATGATGAAACTTCTCTCTGCCGCTTGTCAGTGATTTTATCCTGGGGATTTGGAAGTTGGCACCAAGCACTTTCTTTATCGATGCTCTCTGATAACAAGTTCCAGGGGCAGCCGCAAGCAGCCTGGCACAGATGTGTGGCTTCCCCTGGAGCAGCTGACATTTGTATGATATTAGTGTGTTATCCCCCATCATTTTGATAGAGGCAGTCAAATATGGCTTCATTATCACCATGGAAACCAGTTTCATAGGACATGGTACCTAACTTTGTTTGGGGAAAAGTTTTGAAAGCCTGTCCTCACGGGTAACACAGAAGTGATTGATGTAGCCAGCTCGCAGACTCCAGCCTTGAGGTCCCCACTTTGGCTTTGGACATTGTATTACTTCATTCCTGTCCTCAGGTAGAGCTTATAAGGGTCTGCTAGGACAGCAGAGCCCGGACTGTCCTGCCCGGCCTCTCTGGAGGAAGAATTGTGAGGGTGACGTGGTTGTGCAGACTTCCTGCCTTACCCACCTCGAGGACGTAGCATCTGTGATTTCACATCCCTGTTGCCCTGCCTTTCCTTTGTTTTTCCCAGTCCCGTTGAATCACCATTCGGGGACAACTTTCAATATGGGCCATTGGGGAGGATTTTTTTTTTTTTAAGGGCAGTTGGAAAAACGGAGTTATTAGAAACTGGTCTATTCTGGGGCAATCTATGAAAGATGGATTAAGTGAGGAATGCTTTCATGAAGTTGGTGTGTCCTTCTAAATAGGAAAATTCCTGTAAACGAAGGTGACACTTCAAAGGCTGTACTGGAACTAAGGGAAGACAACCCCTTGAATCACAACGTGGTAAGAGATTAATGGCTTCTGTTGATGTGCTGAGTATCAGTGATCTGTAATCAATCGTGCATTCATTTGCATACCATTAAAGGGCCTTTTGGGGGCGGGGCGGGGTGTTTCAAGGGCAGGGCTGAGTAGAAAGCCTAGGCCGCAGGACGAAGCCTCACCCAATTTCTTCCTGGCTCACTTTCTTGGCTGTGCTCGCCATTTACGTCCTCGTCCCCTGGTGACTGGTGGGATACGTGCCGCCTTTTCTTCGATAAGCTACGTGCCACATCAGTGCTCCCAGCTGGATAAATGTGTAGCCTCCAAGTAGACCCTTAGGGTTTCCCTTCCCAGTAAAATATGAAACAGAGCTGTCTTCAGATACCAGGGAGAGGAAGTCAAAAGACACAACTACAGTTTGACCCATGGCCTCTTTATTGATTTAGAAATGAGACAGCTCAAGTCCTTCATTCCTTACTGTCCCCCTGAAGATTGGTTTTTGTTATGTTAAAGAATGCCTCCCCGCTCCATCCGGGGAAAACGAAGTGCACATCGCCCCGCCCTAACCTGACTGGGGCCTGGGGAGGGTGAGTCCGAGTTCTGTACCCCATGAGGGTGGTTCTGAGAGCAGGGGAGTTGGTATCACCTCAGTTGCAGCAAAGAATTTCTGCTGAGAAGGTGGATCTTCCAGAGTTAATAGATGACTGATTAATGCAGGGGCCTCAAGTCTAAGGGGACCAACGTTTTCCGTGCTTTGAGGACACTAGTTGGACAACGGTGAGGCGGCAGGCAGAGGAGGGTTCTGGATAAGCGGGGGCCAAAGACCTTGTGAATCCTTTAGTTTTTAACCGTTTCGGCTCAGATGTTGAGGCTGATGTCCGATTGAGCTAGTCCGCGGTTTCTCTTTGGGATGGGCTGCTTTGAAGGCATGTCCTCGGTAATACCCATATTCTTCTTCTGCGAAGGTGGACGCGACCACGGCCCATCGGATCGATGGCCTGGCAGCGCTGAGCATGGACCGCACGCACCGGCCTGATCCGGGAAGGGCTGCGTGTCCCCGGAAACATCGTCTATTCTAGCTCGTGTGGACTGGGCTCAGAGAAAGGGCGGGAGGCTGCCACAACCATAGGTGGTCTGGGGTTTTCTTCCGAAAGAAACCCAGAGATGCAGTTCAAACCGAATACACCCGAGATGGTGGAGGCCTCCGCTGTCTCCGGAAAGCCCCCAAATGGCTTCAGTGCTATATACAAAACGCCACCCGGAATACAAAAAAGTGCTGTCCCCACGGCAGAAACACTGGGCTTGGACAGACCTGCCAGCGACAAACAGAGCCCGCTCAACATCAATGGTGCTAGTTACCTGCGGCTGCCCTGGGTCAATCCCTACATGGAGGGGGCCACGCCAGCCATCTACCCTTTTCTTGACTCGCCAAAGAAGTATTCCCTGAACACGTACAAGGCCTTGCTACCTCAGCAGTCCTACGGCGTGGCCCAGCCGCTGTATTCTCTGGTCTGTACCAATGGGGAGCGATTTCTCTACCTGCCGCCACCTCACCACATCAGTCCCCACATCCCATCATCCCTGGCCTCGCCCATGAGACTCTCGACGCCTTCGGCCTCACCAGCCATCCCGCCTCTGGTCCACTGCGCAGACAAAAGCCTGCCCTGGAAGATGGGCGTCAGTCCTGGGAACCCGGTCGATTCCCACTCGTATCCCCACATCCAGAACAGTAAGCAGCCGAGGGTGCCCTCTGCCAAGGCGGTCACCAGCGGCCTGCCGGGGGACACGGCTCTCCTGTTGCCCCCCTCGCCTCGGCCTTCACCCCGCGTCCACCTTCCCTCCCAGCCCGCTGCGGACACCTACTCCGCGTTCCATAAGCACTGTGCCAGGATGTCCACCTCGCCCTCGGTCACCCTGTCGAAGCCATACATGACGGTCAGCAGCGAGTTCCCCGCGGCCAGGCTCTGCAGCAGCAAGTATCCAAAGGCTCCAGAAGGAGCCGAAAGCACCCAGCCAGCTCCCGGGCACACCCGGAAAACAGCAGGTGAAGACAGAAAAGATGGCAGCTCACCTCCTCTCTTGGAGAAGCAGACGGTTACCAGAGGCGTCACCGATAAGCCACTAGACTTGTCCTCTAAAGTGGTGGATGTAGATGCTTCCAAAGCTGACCACGTGAAAAAGATGGCTCCCACCGTCCTGGTTCACAGCAGAGCTGGAAGCGGCCTAGTGCTCTCCGGAAGTGAGATTCCGAAAGAAACTCTTGTCTCCTCCAGGAAATGGCTGTGCTATCTATAGATCTGAGATCATTAGCACAGCTCCCTCGTCCTGGGTGGTGCCCGGGCCAAGTCCTAACGAAGAGAACAATGGCAAAGGCCTGCCGCTGAAAAACAAGGCCTTGGACTGGGCCATCCCGCAGCAGCGCAGTTCTTCATGTCCCCGCATGGGTGCCGCCGACGCCGTGGTCACTAACGTTTCGGGGTCGGTCTCGAGCGCCGGCCGCCCAGCCTCTGCGTCGCCGGCCCCAAATGCCACCGCCGAGGGCAGCGAGACCAGCAGGAGCTCCGTGGATACCACGCCATCCGTCATCCAGCACGTGGGCCAGCCCTCGACCACACCTGCCAAGCACAGCGGCGGCACCGGCAGCAAGGGCGCCAAAGCCAGCAACCCAGAGCCGAGCTTCAAAGCGAATCCCTCGACCACACCTGCCAAGCACAGCGGCGGCACCGGCAGCAAGGGCGCCAAAGCCAGCAACCCAGAGCCGAGCTTCAAAGCGAATGAGAATGGCCTCCCGCCGAGCTCAGTATTTCTGTCACCAAACGAGGCGTTCAGGTCCCCACCAATCCCCTACCCCAGGAGTTACCTGCCTTACCCAGCGCCCAAGGGCATTGCCATAAGTCCCCTCTCCTTACACGGCAAAGGCCCTGTCTACCCTCACCCGGTGTTGCCCAATGGCAGTCTCTTTCCTGGGCACCTCGCCCCAAAGCCGGGACTGCCCTACGGGCTACCCATGGGCGGGCCGGAGTTTGTGACCTACCAGGACGCGCTGGGGTTGGGCATGGTGCATCCCATGTTGATACCTCATACGCCCATCGAGATCACTAAAGAGGAGAAGCCGGAGAGGAGGTACCGGTCCCACGAGAGGACCCGCTACGAGGACCCAAGCCTCTGGAACCGGTTTTCTGAGATACTGGAAGCCGGCAGCACCAAGTTACATCCAGAAGTCCCCGCGGACAAGAACCTAAAGCCCAGCACCAGCTGAAATCAAGGGAAGACCGTTGTCAAGAGTGACAAGCTTGTCTATGTAGACCTCCTCCGGGAAGAGCCAGATGCTAAAACCGACGCTAACGTGTCCAAACCCGGCTTCACAGCTGAGAGTGTCAGCCAGAGTGCCGAGCCCACCAAACCCCCACCTGACCCGGCTCTACAGCCACACCGGGATTTCATTGCCCTGAGAGAGGAGTTGGGGCGCATCAGTGACTTCCACGAAGCCTATACTTTCAAACAGGCTCCGGGCCAGCCAGTCTCCGGCTTAAGCAAGGAGAATGTTCCAGCGGTAACCAACAAGGAGAACCTGGCGACGCCGGTCTCGACTCCATTCCTGGAGCCGACCCTGGGGAGCGACGGCTCTGCGGTCACTTTCGGGAAAACCCAAGAGGATCCCAAACCATTTTGCGTGGGCAGTGCCCCACCGAGTGTGGACGTCACCCCCACCTACACCAAAGACGGAGCTGACGAGGCAGGATCAACCGATGGCAAAGTTCTGAACCCGAAGCCATCTAAGCTGGCAAAGAGAATCGCCAACTCCGCTGGTTACGTGGGTGACCAGTTCAAGTGTGTCGCTACCGGACTGTACGCAGACTCCAGTCAGCTCGGCCGGGAGCAGCGGGCATTGCAGGTGAGCGCCCCCCCCCCCCGAATTTCAGGAGCCTGACCAGTTGTCAGGTTTTTTTAATGTGTGAAGAGGAGGGGGCCGGGGGTATGATAGGGCAGGACACCGGGCTGATTTGGTTAATGAAGCTTAGGATAATTTAAATGTTTGAAATGTGTCCAGTAAGGGGACGTAAGTGGATACTTTAAGTTATTCTGTAGATTTTAAGCGAACTCCACTCGAATGCTGACAACGGAAGTTTTAATTATTGCGAAGGATGTCTAAAAGACTGCATGACATTTACCTATCAATCGCTTTGATTTCTCTGCCGTTACTGTACGTTAACAAATATACCTAAAAGCGCTGCTTAGAGTGCCTTACGTGATACTTGGTGGAGGTGTGTAGCGGCCGCATGTCTGTGAGATTCGTGCAATTTTTTTTCCACCCAAAAAACAAACAAACAAACAAAACAAAAACACAAACCTTGCTTAAAGGGATAGAGTATGTATTTAACTTGCTAGTGAATGATAGATGTTGTATAGGAATTTCCTTAAGATATTTTACTTTTAATTAAAAGACAAATAAAGCCAAATTGTTTTGCAATGTTAAGAAAACAATTGGTTTATGCTTATAAAAATGGATGAAGTTATCTAAATGATCCATTGAGTGCCCATTTTAATTACATACATGGAAGGATTACAAGAGGACAGTATTTTGTCTACCCGCTGCTTACTGTGAGGTCAGTTCTTCAAATTTTTATTACTGGAATCTTCCATAAACCTTTTGAGTTAAATTTCATTTCCAAATATACAAAGGGAAGTTTGTGGGCCATGGTCGTCTTTATTCACTGTGCATTTGTTTTCTTTTCTGTTGTGTTTTTGTTTCGCTTTCTTTGCGTTGTGTTTTTGTTTTGTTTTATTTACCTTCGAAAGAGAATGTCTGTCTGTATGCCACAGTGTATGTATGGCTATACATACACACCACATATATCTCTACATACATATGGCTTTAGGAATAAAGAGTGTGTGACTAGTTACACATAGACACTCTTATGTTTTTATCGTTCAATTTTAAAATATCTCAGTTGTATCATAAATTGTGGTTGGTTTTGGGCAAACTTTTCTTTGAAGATACCTTCCTTTAAGGTAAGGGCAGTGAAATAGCTTTGGTGGTAAGGTGTGTCTTTTTTCCATCTCCGTTCTCTTTGTAGCGTGCAGTGATGCGCTTCTCAGAGTTGGAGATGAAAGAGCGAGAAGGCGGCCACCCCACGACCAAAGACTCCGAGGTGCGCAAATTTAGCCCCGCTGACTGGGAAAGGCTGAAAGGAAGTCAGGACAAAAAGCCAAAGTCGGTTGCCCCGGAGGAGGCCATTGCCGACCAGAACGACAGTGAGAGATGTAAGTGAACCCAGGCGGCTCGCGTGTGGTACCACGTCGGTGGGAACGGGGCGCTTCCGCTCCCAGTGCCGAGGGAGGTGAGAGGAAACAGTACGCTTCCGACGGCCCAGCGTCTGGGTGCTGGCTGTTCGGAGAACGGGCTGCTCTGGCCACCCTTCCCAGCTGTGGATTGCAAGGCTGGTTGTCCTTTGGAGCGTTGCGACATCCAGGAGTGAAGCACCTATGAAATGCTATTTCCTGGCACGCGTCTCCTTTTTCCGGAGCAATGCTAGTCCTGTAGTTAGTAATAGTCTGATACAGTAGAGCAGAGGAATGGCAGTGCAGGACCTCCAGCGTAGCAGGTATGTGTTCTGTTTTGTAGCAGGTACGGACACGGGTTTTTGGTAGCAGTGGAATGGCACTTGCAGCCAGAGCCAGACCCTCCAGAGTGACAGTCTCCTGTGGGAGGGAGTGGAGAGTACTCGGATTCTCCCTCCAAAGGCAGAGGTTTCGTTCAAGTGCGATGAGGGCTGATGAAGGCCCCAGAGAGATGAGCATCATTGTGTTCTGTGGAGGCTCGTTTGCAGTCAGGAGGAGCTGACACCACGCTCCGAGGCCGTGGGATCAACGAGGCCGTTCTTCCCACCAGACGGCTGTGTTCTGTTCTGGAGGCCGAACTGGAGAGAAAGCTCGTGTTGGCCTCGAGTCACACTCTGCGGTCCCCTCAGCTGCTCCCCCACTGGGGTTGACTTCGGGCTTGGCCCTCGAGACTTCCTGGGCTAATGAGATGCGTTGGCAGCAAGTGGAGGTCTTTCTCCCGCTTTCTTCAGTGTGCGTGCTGGTGGCCTGTGGCCTGCAGCCTGCTCCGGACCCCAGAAACCTTACCGGTGATGGTGAGTGAGGGCACCTCGGTGAACGTCGAGGACAGGGTGGGCGTGACATCCTCCTGAGACGGGACGGTCGGGGGTGGTGGGCACGTTTGGGAGGCCCAGGCCCTTGGACCCAGTCGTAGGGTCGGCGTTGGCCCGCACGCTTAGGTCGTGGGTGCCTGATGCAGTTCGGGAGAATTGTGGTCAGCAGCAGCGTGTGCTTCTCTCTGCTGCTTGGAGCACTGCCCTCCCCCAGCTCATCTTTGGGGTCAGACAAAGGCCTGTGGCCAGGGTTCTGGGTAAGCCACAGCGGGAGCGGTGTGTCCTACGTGGCTCCCGTAGAAGGGGATTTCTGGGGCTAGTCAGTGGCGGCCTTACCCGAGGGATGGGGCTCTCAATGTGCCTGGAGTAGACGATTCCGAGCTCCTCCCCCTCGGGATTGGAATGAAAAACGGAGGGTCCAGGCCACCCTGGAGTGAAGCAGCAAGAAGGCCTCCCTCCTTGCCTGTGCTCACAGCTGACATGCAGCCCTTACCCTCCCGAGTGGCCTCATAACTCAGCTCTTGGGAAGTTTCTCAGAGAGATGTGGTAAAAGTGGGCAAGGCCAAGTTCACGGGGATGCACTTTTCTGAGGAGGGGATCTGCCTGTTCTGGGTGGACGGTGAGGGAGGCTGGAGGAAGGCAGCGGGCAGTTAACCGGCCTCGAGTCTTCTCGCCCTTTTCTCCAGCAACGTGGCCAAACCCAGGGTGGCCGCTGCCCTTCACGTCTCAGTGGCCTCACCCGCCCTTCTTCCCAGAGACGTTTGTGTGCGTCCTTCCCAGTCTTTCCTGCTGAGCGTGGAGACGAGAACTCGGTGTGGCTGATGGGGAGCAGGGCCTGAGCCCCAGATGATTCCGAAAGCCCCCTCCCCCCACCGCCTGCCTCCAATCTCAGACTGACCGACGGGTCTCTTCCTGGAGCACCCGGGACATGGCCCAGTGAGCCATGAATGGCCACCATGGGAGGGCAGGAGAAGGGTTGGGGAAGGTGAGGGGCTGCGTTTGAAAGGTTGGGGCAACGGAGGTGGGTTCCCCACCCACCCTCTGTCTTGTAGAAACGTGGGGTTTGTAAATAGCTGGTCAGGAAAGGTCACCTGAAGGGGCCACTGTTCTTACTGCGGCCTCCACGTCCAAGGCCCAGCAGGTGTTCACTCCATTCAGCTGGATATGAATGGGCCTTCTTGTTCTTGGGCCATCATGTCTTGAGCTGATATGGGCTCAGGTCCTTCTCATGGGTGTAGGTGTGGCCGAGAGCCGAGCTGTGAGCACATGGGAGCTGGGGCGGGGATTTGGAGCGGGCAGGGGTCCCAGAGAGGGTCCAGGATGCCTTCAAGATGCCTTCCCCCTTCTGAGGCAGCCCCTACCCATGGAGGGCCCAGGAGCTTCCAAGGTGGTGGGTGCTGTTTGCGTGGCCCTGGTTGTCCTGGTGCGGGTGCATCTTGTTGCTAGGGGCTTGTTTAAAAAAAGGAATTAACTTGAAAACACAGTGGCCGAGATACTCATTTATTCTTTATGATCACATGGGTGGCTGAGTGAAATTTTTATTTTGGAAGTTCACCAGAGTTTGGAGGTTCCTCAGACTTGGAAGTTCATCACTAGGAACCCTCAGTGGCATTTGAAGATGGGGCGGGGCAAGGAGGCACTGGTCCCTTCCTTCTCAAACTTGGAGTAACCATCTCCCTTGCCAAGCACTTGGCTGGGACAGGCCTAGGACCTGCTCAGTGGCAGTGCCTGGCCAGGAGCTGGAGGAAGCCTCAGTCGAGGGGCTTCATGAAACTTCTTTGCTCAGGGAACTTCTCTTCCAGCTGAGCACTTGCACGTTTGTAAACTACTTTGGAACAGAGATCCCCTGCACTCCTTGTGTAGCAGGTGTAACTTTGAACAAGGTTAGCCCTGACTGGAGGTGCTATTATAGTTAAGCTACAGAGAAGGGGATTTTAATCCTGGGGAGCCTTCCAGCAAGTCAGAACCCTCTCACCTTGTTTAGGCCTCACTGGGCATGGCTCAACAGTGGGGAGGGTGCTTTGCTGCCACAGTGACTTGTAAATGTTGCTGTGGTGATGCTTCTGTGAGGTGATGCTATGGTACAATCATAATGAATTTGGGATATATGTGCTGTGAGTCATAGGACCATGCTGCAGGGACCACGTTCACATCTTGCTTAGACTGGGTGACCAAGGGCACATGGCTTCCCACTTTTAGAAGGGCCAAAAGTAGCAATGATGGCAAAGCCTGATGGTTAGGATCCCCGTGTATCTATTTATCTCCCCATCTCCTTTGCCCTCAAGGGTCATCCTCCTGTGGGTCGTGGTTAGAACAGTCTTTGAGAAGCTCCAAGTGACACGGAGCCTCTACCCCATAGCTGGTGGCCATGGGCATCTTGGGCAGTCGGGGTGGGCGTCCTTCAGGGTTATTACTGGCCTGGGTAAGGTCACACTAGCGTAAGGTCTTGGGGGGCCTTAGCTGAGGGGAATTGAGATCTTTGCCCTAAAAGGCTCCGGGGTTGGGGGAAGGGTGGATGGACCTAGTTTGGAAAAAGAAACTTTCAAATTGGACATGGGGGTTCTTAAGGTAGCCCTTCCATTCCTCCATGGATCCCCTCCCACGGAGCTTTTAGGGAAGGCTGATTGGACCAGAGAAGTCCAATGGTGTAACCAGCAGGGCTCACCTCTTAAAATTTCCTACATTTCAGGCCTGAGATTCAGGCTGGTCTGAAAGTCTTGGCATCTTTTGGTTAAAGGGATTTTTCCAGCCTTTCTCTGTGCTGAGCCCGGCCCGTGATTATGAAGCCCACCCTGGAGGGAGGCTAGCAGTAACATTCCCACTTTACAAGTGAAGGGGGCCGAGTTGTAAAGCGGCGCCATTCCTGCCCGAGTGTTTAAGAGGGTCACAGAGCAGCCCGAGTGAGAGTTGCAGCACGCCGTCTTCACCGGGCCTGCGGTAGCCTGGGCTGCATCACCCATAAGCACAGGCCAGGAGTTTGGGGTTTCTCCTGCTGCCATGGCAGGAGACCCTCGCGGTTGGGGTGATTCCACCATTCCGGCAAGAGTAGATGGGGATCTCTCCCACCTTGGGATACCCTTGGAGAAAAGCTAAGTGTGTTCCACCATTGAGAACACAGGTCAGGCTAGCCCAGGCCAGGGTGAGGTTCATCCCCACAACTGGCTGCCATTAAATGCTGGGAATGCCCCCCAAGAGAGGCTGATCAGGGGACCAGCCGGCTGGGCAGAAGTGGGAGTGATACTTGAAGTGGTCTAGGGAGAGGAGGAGGAATGCGAGCAGCATGTGAGGGGTGTGTCCATGATTTCATCTAGAAAAACGGGCTGTGGGAGCTTAGCTCAGGTGTTAACGAAATACCAAACTCATACACCCACCCCCACCCCCGGCCGGTGATGGACACAGGGTCATCTTCGGGGAACTCTTTACCAGCACAGTGATCATTATGGAATTATTTGTGTGTTAGAAACAATGTGACTAGCAAAGCAGTTGAACTGTTTCTTTGGCTAGAGCAAAAGCGAGGAGTAATGTTAGGCTGGGGTGATTGGAGGAAAAGCCCCAAGTGGATGCTAGATTGTGCAGAGGGGACAGGAGCAACACAGGCGGAGCTGGGGTGTGAGCAGTTCAGCCCTGCCCGCCGCCCCCCCACCCGCCCCCCCATGAAGGGGGTTGGAGTCTTGTCTTTGAAATGTCCTTAGATGCTTGTTGCCTGGGAAGGAAGGCGTGGAGACGTGCCAGGTGGGTGACTGGTGTCACTGAGGGCCTTCTTCCTAGACAGGAACTAGGAGCAGCCCCTCGATGGCAGTGAAATGCTTTTCCCCCCACGGGTGTGGAAGGAGGACAGACGGACTTGTAGCAATCTGGTTGAGTTCTTTGAAATTGCCCTTGACCCTTGTGTGTGCACCAGGAAGCCTTTCCTTTCCCTTTGCCAGGCTCCTCTTGCCTTGGTCTCCCCAGCTTCCCAGCCTCCCACCATTCTTTCCGTACCCTTTTTCTTCACCCTCGCCCCTGCTGACCCAAGTGAACATTGGTGCTATGTCTGTGTAGATGGCAGTTGGGGGCTATTTGGTCTGTTGATGACATCAGCCTTTTTTGTTTACTAGCAGCTGTTTCCATAGTCATTTGTAGTTCCGCCCTGATTGGTTGGATAGTCATTTGTAGCTCCGCCCTGATTGGTTGGATCTTACTGTGAGGTCACTCACCCCCCCCTTTAAAAGTAAGCCACCTTGGAGAGTTAAGCAGTTAGGGAGTTACCTCACATGCCTATAGAGAGAGAGTGTAGATGCCTCACCTTGACCCTTGAAGGATGGATTGTGAGTGGGCTACACGCCTCATCTTCTGCTTTCTTTGCTGGCTGTGTTCAGCTGTCCTTCCTTTGGGACGTCTTTCTGAGGGTTTTGTGCTTCCAGCGTGTGAGGCCCCTGGTCTCCAAAGGGGGGTGGTCTGTTGGTAGCAGATTGCCTTGGGCATGGGGGTCCTGCCTGCTCCTGGTGACCTTTGTTCCCTCCTTTCCGGGTTGTCTCCCCTCCCCTAGGGGAGTGTTATGATGGAAGCAAACCTGACCCCTTCGAAGCCCCAGAAGACAGTGATCTTCCTGAGGACATGGACACGGAGCCCCCCAGAGAGTCCCTCACCGACCAGACGGCCCCGGACGCGTCACGCAGCCCCACCCTCCGGCTGAACAGAAAGCGCAAGGTCTCTGGCAATAGGAAGCACACTGAGACCACTGTGCTCCCGGAGAACTCTCTGCTGAAAGCCAAGCCGAGACGGGTCTCCAAAGGTGAGCTCGGTTTCGCTTCGGCCCGCAGGGCACCCTACGGAAGTCCTGGAGCGGAGCAGTGGAAAGTTCCAGTCCCACTCTGGAGCCCTGGGGGGAGCCACTCACACCTCCCCACCCCCCACCCCCCCAAAGCCAGGTGGCGGGGCTGGAGCCCAAAGGTGGCCAAAGGCAAATAGGCCCCCTCCCGAGACTTGGTGACAAGTTCCAGCCAACACAGTGACCACACCCCTCCCCTCCCCCACTCCTGTTAGTGATGTGTAAGACAGTTCGTTCCCCGCCCTGGCGGGCTTCTTCATTAATTTGTAGTTATTTCTCCATTAGCTGACTGGCCTGAGAGGGAAATGACAAACAGTTCCTCTAACCACTTAGAAGAGCCACATTATAGTGAGCTGACCAACCTGAGGTGTGCATTGAATTAACAGGGCTCCATCCCAGAAAGCAGCGCCGCTTGCTGCACCTTAGAGAACGGCAGAAACAGCAGGTGTCGGCAGCAGAGAGCAAACCTGGCCGGCAGGGCAGGAAGGAAGTAACCCAGGCGGTCCAGCCTGCGGTCACCCCCCAGGGCAATAGCATCTCCGAAGAGAAACCTGGCAGGAAAAGGGCAGAGGCCCAAAGCAACAGAAGCTGGTTGGAGGAGTCCCTTAAATGCAGTGACAATGAACAAGGTACGCACGGGGCGGGGGGCGCTCCTGGAGGGTGGATCACCCGCCCTCTGTGGGAAACGGCCCTGGAGGGGACCTGAGGGCCATCCAAGTTGACAAGAGTAGCGTGTGGCGAGCGGGGAGTTTTCTTCCTGAGGTCCTTTCAGCCTGCACACTTCTTATGGAATGGACAGTGAGGTGGGAGCTCGACTTCCTGGGCTGCTCCTCATCACCCAGCCCACGGCTGGGCAGGAAGGGAAGTCTTGGGTGACCCCGGGCGCTTGTCAGTGCCCTCATTCCAGCCTCAGGCTGTCTGTCCCCAGTCGCCCTGTCCCGAGCACCCAGGCCCCCCACGGGTGGGGACGGGAGCGCACGAAGGGCTGGCTTCTGCCCTCTCTTGCGGCCCTTTGAAGCGACTTGCCATTTGGCGTTTCGTGGGTTAGCCCATTTGCCGGTTGAATGTGGGATGATTAAAATATTAGTGCTTTGAAAACATAATTGGTATATCTTTAAAAACTGAATCTGCTCCAACGATCAGTGCTAACAATGGGCTTTTCTTTCCTCACCGGCTACAACTGTGTAACGCCCGCTTCTTCTCCCCCTGACAGATGTGCTGTGCATGGACGAAGAAATGGATCGGCAGCCTTCGCCCCTGCCGCAGAAATACACCGACAACAGCGAGAAACCATCCGCGAAGCGACCGTGCAAAACCAAGCCTTTGAGCCCTCAGGAGCCCAGGCGGGGCTTGCCGCTGCCAGGGGACTCCTACGTGGACAATGCGGATGGCAAGGTACCTCTTGCCCCTGGCTCTCCCCCGCCCCCCGGGCCCATGCAGGCACATCCTGCCTGCCTACTTCTCTGCTTCTGGGGACAAAGTTTTCCTTTTCCTGAACCCCTCCCCCCAAAATGTCCCTGCCCCTTCCTAGGGCACCTGTCTCCTGGGTGGCGGTGAAGTTTCCAGCGAGTAAAAATGCAGCCCCTTCCTCGCGCCCCGCCTCCCTCAGACAGAGAGGAGGAAAAGTGCTTTCCTCCACTCAGGAGCGGCCTGAGCCCAGTTCCACTATGATCTTTCGCCGGCCAAGCAGGACCAGAAGCCCTTGGACCGTTTGCAGCAATTGTTACCATCTTCCCAGGCCTCGCAGCTGACATGCTCAAGCTCCCCTCCAGAGACCACCCAGTCCCGCCCGATGCCACCAGAAGCGCGGAGACTTATTGTCAATAAGAATGCAGGCGACACCCTCCTACAGCAGGCCTCCCGGCTTGGCTACGAGGTGAGCATCCTTGTGGGTGCCCCGGATCAGGATCCACTGGCTGCTGCTCCTTGGGTGGGGGACACACTGGCTGGGGATGGGGGGCGTGTCTCAGAGCCCAGCCCCCTCCACGTGGCGGGCTGGGCTGGGTGTTCCAGCAGGGTGTTTGCGTTGGCTCCCGCTCACACTGCGGGCTCTTTGGTGGCTTGTTCAGTCGTGGTGTGAAAAGAAAGGCAGGCCTCTCTGATGTTCCGTTCCCGTTCAGGCAGGTAGGCTGCTTCGGCCAGTCCGGCTCACTTATCTCTGATATAAAATCTGACCTAACCCAGGGCTTGGCGACCAGGGGAATTTTAATGAGCCCTTTTGGATTCTGAATAGCAAGAAGGAGAGTAGTTATTAGCTCTACTAACTTGTGCTGTTTGGGGCAGAGTGATGCCCCTGTGGGGTAGCGGGTGGGAAGTGTCTGTGCAGAGTAGGGGTGGGAGTGGGGCAGACCTGAGCAGTCTCTTTCTGAGAGGGCACGGGAGCCGAGGGCTGATGGGCGGGGAGCAGGGGTTGAGCCTTGCACAAAACTCCCTGTCCACACTGCTGTATCCCAACCCAGCACGGCTGATGACAGTGATGGCCTCTATTGCTAGAGCAACATAGAAAGATAACTGATATCTGCCTAAGCCCGTGTGATCTGTAGTAACTCCTTTCACCCTTTTAACATGTTCACTTGGGAGTAACGCGTACTAGCCCACTCTCGGATGAGGAAACTGAGCCTCAGAGGGGTTAGCTGATACCCGTACAGGTAGCAATCCAGCAGTGCTCCACAGCCCACCACGCTCCTCAGCAAGACTGGCTCACACTGGAATTGCCCTTTTGACAGTTCAAAACCTCTGTGAGACAGATGACTCTCCATGCCCTGTGCAGTTCCCCCACCATACTTGTCAGTAGCAATTGTGATGTAATAGCCCACAGGGCAAAGGCATTTTTCTGTGCTGGCATCAGCCCTCTGGGAGTTGAATGGTGACAGTAAAATGCGGTTCAGCAGGCTGAGCGTGGAGGTGTGGCTGAGCACTGGGGTGGCAGGACCCAGGCTGGCCCGGAGCCCTGGCGCCCACACCCTCAGCCAGCTCTGTGCCCCTGTCCCCCGTCTCCCGTCGTGTCCCCCCACCCCGGTCCATAGTGCCGTGAGCCCTTGGAAGTGTGCCTGCCTTGGCCCTAAGGCATGACTGTGGGTGGGAAGTTGGAAGCACTAGGGCTATGCTTAGTTTGGGATGTTTTTTTGTTGTTGTTGTGGGTTGAATGTGCTGTTGTTTATATCTACACGTCTCTTGGAGACCTCTCCATTAGCTAGAGAGCACTTTGTGGTAGTTAGCGCAGTTACTTGCAGGTGAAGTCCAAGGAGCACCCAGTTGGTTTCCCAAGAGCTGAGAGCGGGCGCCTAGGAGGACAGAGCAGATGTTGCACATAGTGTTGAGCTAGACCCCCCCGTGGTTGAGAAGATAGTCTCCTTGCTTCCAGCAAACGCTGGAGGTCGGGGGGAGACCCCTAACCCCAACTTTTGGGTTAGGGTTGAGAAAGTAGACTCCCGCTTCCAGCAAATGCTGGAGATGGGGGGGGCGGGGTGCTGCTGCACCCGCCGTGGAGGGCGGGGCTCCGAGCCCCACCTGTGAACTTGGCATCATTTCCAGCAGCCTCCCTTTGGGACCAGAGAGGTCAAAAGACCCTCGTTGGTCCTCTAAGACAGTTTCCATTTTGGTTTGGTGGCTCTGAGGCCTGGACCAAGGGGCACTTGATCCATACTTTTTTAGGCTACCTGGCCTTTGATTGCACAGGAAGCCTTGGGAATGTTTACGGTCGGATTTGTTTTTTTCTTCAAATGTAAATTTCAATATGTAGATTCCACAGATCACCAGTGTTGATGCTGAACATTGTGACAAGTAGATGAACGCTTTCAACTTTGAATCCAAGTTTCTGGGATTTCTCTGGGCAGAATTTTAAATGTTGGGATGAAGGCCCAGTTGGGAGATGTGGCAGCTTCAACCTTTTCAAATTGAAGGACAGTTTGCTTAAGCAGATAAGGGTGTGGTTTGGGAGGGTTTTCCTGAAGTTTTGTCTTCAGCATTCTTGGTTATTTTCTTCTGCTTAGCCAAAGATACCATGTGCAGTATAAAGGCTGTCTGAGCTTTATGTCATGATAATGTGGTTCTGGAAGTTTAGAAACACACTCTGGCTTCAGATCCGCGTTAAATAGATCACTTGCGTGGCCAAAGACCTCAAACCTTTCCCTCCTGGGAAAAAGGCTTCTATTTCTTAGGCTGAAACGCCAGTGTGCAACCACATGCTTGTGCCTTTAGCGGTGATGGTTAAATTTTCTATGAACTGATTAAGTCATGTTTTTAAAAAAGTTAATGAGGCATTTAATTAACAACGTCGGGCTTATGGCCTTTATGGTTACATTTTGCGGGTAATGGCATTCGGCTTATAGCCGCTGAACAGAGAGCTGTCCGACAAAAGCAGTTTGACTTTGCTTGGGAATGGCTGGGCTGCCCTTCAGACACTCCCGTTTATTTCTAGCGGAGAAAATAGACCAAGGAATGTGTTGCGTCGACAGACTCGCCCCGCTTCTTCACCTTTCAGTTAGAGAAAGTGTTGGTGGCGACGGTTGCCATCTATTTAGAGGCCATCACCCTCCTAGCTAGGAGAGTGTAGTTAGCCCACTTGACCCCCAACAGAGAAGGCCTGTGGGATGCTCGTCACAGCTGGATTGCATCCCTCTAACTGGGGCCCTCTTGGGCCTTTTGAATCTTCCCAGCTGACCAGGTACCAAAGACCTGAGTTATAGGTCTAGTACTTCATGTTAATTGAACTTGGGGTTTAATATCTCTGGGCCTCAGTTTCCAAGTGTTGAATGAGGATAGTACTACCTTCCTTTCCTGCTATCTCCTGGGTTCCTGTGGGTGACAGAAGATGTCCTCATCTGGGGAAATGAGAAGCACTGTGTAAATAGTGGGATCAACGTGGTTGAGTTAGGACAGCCCGTGGCAAAAAGTCTGACCTGGCCGTGGGGCTACTGCTGCCTCTGCTGCCATCTTCCGGGAGAAGAGAGTTGACTTACCCATCAGCTTGGACGGCCTTTCATTTCTAGGTACCCTTGAATCTGCCCTAGTAGTGATGAAGGTTTCCAGGTGAAGGCCATGATTGTCACAGCAAATAAACCCTGGGTTGAGTAAATTGATGTGTGCACAGCAGTTGGTGGCGTTCAGACCTGATCCCAGAGCCACGTGACAGGGCCTCTCCCTGGCTGGGGCACACAACTCATTAGCTTGCAGCCGTCCACTCAAGTCTGGCTAGTGAGGGCCTGCTAAAAGAGCAGCAGCTTCATGCGGTATCCTGGATACCAGGGCTTGGGGCAGGTGGCCTGGGAGCCCAGAGGATTGTGGGCTTTCTGGCAGGTTGGGATGTAAACGGAGAAACGCATTCGTGGGCGTGCCTTTTCTCTTCCTCCTCTTGTTTTGGAAGGGAGCTGCTGCAGTGACCTGAAGTAACAGGGCCCCGATGGCCAGGTTTACCAGCATGCCCCATTGGGTTCACGTGGTAAGCAAATGGAACATTCTAGTTCGCTCCCAAGTGAGTGGTCACCTTTGATTGGCGTGTCCTCCAAAGGGCATAAAAGGTTTTACAGAACCCATCTCGCACTTATGAGCAGCTAGAATGACCCCCGTTTTAGGTTTAACAGATAAGTTACCTGAGAGATGTCACAAGGAGGCCTGTTCTGACCCCATCCCATCCCCCCTTACCCAGCAGACCATGTGTTGGGCCACATGCACGTTCTGCCTACTCCCAGCTCTCAGAACCTGACGGCTCTCTGCTGGGCACGACTTACCCAGTATTAACAGTATAACGTGTTTTCTGGTGGCAAATGCTTTCGATGTGTCTGAAAACTTTCTTAAGGTAATAAAACATTGAATAAGTTCCTGCTCTGCTTACTGGGAGTGGTTCATATTAATATTTTAACAAGCCAAAGAAATAAGGTTAATAACAGTGATTCTAATGCACAGTGTTGACACAGAACATCTCCGGGGGCGGGGGTGAACGTTTTATTTGATTCTTGAAATGTGGAGGTTGCAGCCTGTGGTGTATCAGGTTCCTGTCATTAACTTGGGGCAGAATCAGTCTAAAATTTTCATATTTACTTGAGAGGGTGGAGTGAGGCAAAATAGAGGGTGGGGTTATTGGAGGCATTTTGTGTCATTCCTCGAGGATGGAGGGAGAGAGCTTCTCTTTAACTCCACTTAACATACAGACAAGAGCATCTGAGGCCCAGGTTCTGATTTGGGTTCTTAACAAGGGTTGCGAGGATGTAGGTGACCTGGGTGTCCCTGCTTCTCTAAGCTGGGGAATGTTCTCTGGCTGATTTAAGCTCTCTTTAAGTGTTGGTCATCCATACTTTGATCTAAACTTGTGTTATCGTCCACTGCCACTGACTGAACAGACCCATCAAGTGAGAATGGTCTGTGCTTGGCAATGTGTCATCTAAGATGTTAGCAGCCGTGACACCTCTGTACTGGTCACGTCGGCCCCTGGGCTGAGGGCTTCCATCGCTATCCGAATGCGTCCTCTCAGCAGCCCTGTGGAAGCTTGGAGAAGTTCAAGGGTAACTTGCCCATGGCCAGGCCACTGGTGCAGCAGAGCCTTAGACAACACTGTCTGCATCTCCAAGCCCTTCTCACGCACTCTCACCCCCCACCAGGATGCCTGCCGCCTGCCCGCGCCATGGTGGGCTTTTGGCCCCAAGGATGTATGCCTTTGAAAGTGGGCACCGGCAAGCTATGGGGAGGTCACCCTTACAAAGTTCACTGTATGGTTGTCTGATGGTATCTCCTCTCCTCTCCTCTCCTCTCCCCGTAGGAAGTGGTCTTGTACTGCCTGGAGAACAAGATTTGTGATGTGAACCACCGCGACAACGCGGGTTACTGTGCCCTGCACGAGGCTTGTGCAAGAGGTTGGCTCAACATCGTACGACACCTCCTTGAATATGGCGCCGATGTCAACTGCAGTGCCCAGGATGGAACCGGGTCAGTGGCGGTCTTGCTCTTGGCGTGGCCCTGCTGGGGCATAGGCAGTGGTTCTCAGGGTGTGCGGGGAACCCCAGAAGGAAAGATGGAGAGTGAGTGCCATGTAAGCACACTGGTGGCGGAGTCCTCTAGAATGGAATCGGACAGATCTTTCTGGCAAATTTACATAGAACTTTAAAACTCTGTGACGCTCTTATGGACAGAAGTCCCTGAAAATGTTGAGCCTGCATGAATAATCAGGGGTGTTCTCTTTTAAGACCCTGGACTCTCCACCAGCGTCTGTTGAATCTCACTCTTGAACATATATGTGAGTTGAAAGTTGCAGGAGTACAGACAGGTCCAGTGGCAACTGGCTTGATAGGACCTGCCGTGTCCACCCACATCCCCGGGCCTGGCCCCCACTCTGTCCTTGACCTCGGTTTATTGGCCAGAGGCCCATGTCTGAGTCAGCCCAAGCATCTTCCTGGTTGTACCTGGGATGCCACCACGAGGCAGGGCACTGGGGCTTTCCTGACGGTCATAAAATGAGCAAAACCGTAAGGTATTTGGTGGTTCATGGTTTCCAAATAGCATCCTTTCTGGATGGGACTGCGGACAGTGTTCCTGACCCCAGCGGACACGGGCAGGAGGACTCTGTATCCTCCTGAGAACTCGCCCTGCCTGTCGACTGCTTCTGGGCGAGAGGGTTGATCACTCATCTCCAAATTGGTTTCAGGAGAGGTTCCACTTTGCCCCTAGTTTCTTTTACCAACTGCACTTTTTGGGTTTTGTTTGTAATGGTGTAACAATGGCTTCTCGTATCTGCTTCCGTGGTGCTGGGGTTCTTCCCCCCACCCCGCCGTATGTTACCTTCTTACAGTCTGTCACTATTTAAGTTCATTGGAAACATTTTCATCGTGGCCTGAGTTCCTCCTTGGGCCATGCATTAAGAGAGATTTGCATTGAAGAATTAGGCCTGAGATGGTCCCTTCACCTGTCCCGTAAAGGGTTATGTGTTGAAATAACAGAGTAATTTGTCGCAGCGACCGTACACTCACCTCCTCGGTGAAATAGCGCGCCTACGAGGCTTGGCCGCACACGCTCGATTTTGCCCCGTGTCCTTAGAAGCAAGCGTCGCGTGCACGGGTGTAATCCCCCGCACCTCTCCTAGGCCTCTCCACGATGCTGTCAAGAATGATCATCTCGAAATTGTCCGCTTGCTCCTCTCCTACGGTGCTGTTCCTACCCTGGCTACGTACTCAGGTAGAACCATCAAGAAAGTGAACCACAGCGAACTTCTGGAGAAGTTCTTAACAGGTACGGCAGAGGTCAAGACACGGTCTTGTTCAAGCATCTAGACGGTGACTTCACAGCCTTTCACCTGGGTTCCCCCTACCCCCACCCCCCCGTTTACTCTAAGTGACCCTTTACTGGGAAAAGCGGCCCAACGTTAGTCTGTCAAAGAAGAGATACATACTTTGAGTTTTGCGAGGTGGGGGGCTGGAAAACTCTTGGCTAGCCAGGCTAGCTTTTGTTTGGCAGGCTGGGGCGGTGAGGCGGGCAGTCCCTCAGGAAGGCGGGTGGACGCGTGGGGAGGTTTCAGTCAGATACCTGGAGGCGTGTGCAGTGGGACTTGTCAGGAGGTGACACCAGCCCCAGCGTGAGATGTTCCCGAACTCCAGCAGCATTTGCCTCTTACCAGCAGGCGTTATCTTGTTTCTCTCTCTCTCTCTCCCCCCCCCCCACCTCTGCAGACGGTTTAAATAACCTGCAGGCTCCTGACGACGGTAGCCCCGGTTGCTCTTCGGAGTTCTCTGGCAGCTCTGTGTGTGCTGAACAGCCTTGTTCGTTTCAGTTGGGCTTCTGGGGGTGGTGGTGGTGCTGTGAGCAGGACTTGCTTGGGAAAGAATTTTTCCAGGGTCCTTTTTGGCGAACAGCTGGAATCTTGCTCCAGCTTACTGACCTCTCTCTTGTTTGCCCCCCCGGTTAGAACCAGATGATGAAAGTGGTTATGATGTTTTAGCAAATCCCCCAGGACCGGAGGACCAGGATGACAGCAACGAGGCCTATGGTGACCTATTGGAATCTGAATTTTCCGAAGACCCCCTTTTGCCGTGTTATAACGTCCAGGTGTCCGTCGCTCAGGGGTGAGCGTGGCCAGCATGTGGTCAACAGCCAGCCCAGCTGCTCTGTGGGGTGGCAGGAGTTAGAAATCCCCTTCAGTAGATGAGGTTGGCTGGGTTGGGGGGTGAGTGAATTCCTCACCAAGTGTCCACCGACCTCACATAATGCAGTGGAACTTTTCCAGAAAAGTTTGGGGGTGGGAGGGCTCCCCAGCCAACTGCCCTCATTGGAACACACCCCTAGAGCCCAAAGGACACGGGAGTCAGCGACTGCAATTGCACAGTTTCAGTCAGTAAACTCTTGGGGAAGGGATCCTCCCCAAACGGCTACCATAGGGGCCTTCCAAGGCGCGTGAGGTCCACGGGACGATACTGATGTGTACCCGCTTCTCGTATAAGATTAGAGAAAGCCGTATGTGGCACCTGGGATCTTATGTGTCTTCAGATTTGCATAGATCGAGTCTTGTCCCCACGGTCGGGCCACTGTGCCCCATGACCAACCCTTTGGAGTGAACACATCAGGAGACCTTGCTCTGCTGTGTGTTGACCCCGGTGCTTAAGGAGTAGCATCCTCCTTGGACTCTGAGGCTGGGAACGTGTCTGCCCTTGTGGTGACATTCTATTCGGGATAGAGATGATAAAGCGTGGCAGGGTATCAGGAAGGATTGTACCACCTCCCTTCTCGAAAAAGCCTCACTCCCGGCAGCATTGAGAGGCAGGTTGGAGGTGTGGGAAAGGCAAGGAAAGCCAGGTGACCTCGAGTGTTTCTCATGCTCTCTCCGTGAGGGCCGGAGGAGAGGAGAGGTCAAAGAGGTGTTTGCCATCTCCCTTGGGTTGGCATACAGACTGGTTTTCCCCAGTGACTAGAACGGGGTGCACTTACTTGTAGAGGGGTGACCTGAGTTGTGACCAGAGCCAAGGCAGCACTGGGGTGGCCTGCAACGAGGCTGGTTCAGGGGCGCTGCTCCTGCTTTTGTCTAAGTTGGCTGGTCTGCCCTAGGTGGTCTCTTAACACATGCACATGAGTCCAGAGTTCCCCCGCTAGAAGTAGATCTTCCGGGCTTCCCTGGTGGCACAGTGGTTAAGAATCTGCCTGTCAGTTCAGGGGACACAGGTTCGAGCCCTGGTCTTGGAAGATCCCACATGCCACGGAGCAACTAAGCCTGTGCGCCACAGCTACTGAGCCTGCACTCTAGAGCCCGCGAGCCACAACTAGAGAAAGCCCGTGCGCAGCAACAGGCCCAATGCAGCCAAAAATAAATAAATAAATAAAATTAAAAAAGAAAAAGAAGAAGTAGACCTTCTAAGGACAGTGAGAAGTGGGGTGGGGGTGGGGTAATCAAAGTGGAAGTAGCAGGCCCTTTCACCGCCAGGAGACGGGTAGTTCATAGTTGGGAGCGCCTCTAATTTTGCCGGAAACTCAAACCACTGTCCTTTCTCTGGTGTAGGCCTCGTAACTGGCTGTTGCTCTCAGACCTGCTCAAGAAACTGCAAATGTCCTCCTGCATATTCCGCTGCAATTTCCCAAATGTGGAAATCGTCACCATCGCGGAGGCCGAGTTCTGCCGGCAAGTGTCAGCAAGTCTCTTATTCTCTTGCCCCAAAGACCTGGAGTCCTGTAATCCAGAAAGTAAGGAGCTCTTAGATCTGGTGGAGTTCACGAACGAGCTTCAGACTCTGCTGGGCTCATCCGTGGAGTGGATCCTCCCCAGAGACCTGGACTCAGACGACAACTGGTGAGCTCGCCAGGTCCCGCCGTGTACAGTGTGTCATGGTGTTAATCCTTGTGCATATGTGTCCTAATACGACTATTTCTGTAAAGAAAGGACACTATGCACTATGAGACACGACTCCAGTCGGAAGGACTTCAAAACATGTTTTTTTCTTTTTAAAATTTTAAGTCAGTTTTTATGAAGTTGTTAATAAAGTTTCTTTACTTTTCAATGTACACATGCTTTGGAATATGTTTGTTTTTACTCGGAACAATTGTTTCTTTTCTTTTTTAAGGAGAAGAAAAAAAAGGCAAAGGAGCTCCACACTTTGACTTAATTTCATACAAAGCTCCGACGACAGAGGCCATAACTGTTGAGAGTTGCTTTTGGGGCAAATTAAACCAGTAAAATTTTAAACTCTTCCTCCATATTAAAGGGATTGAATAAATTGGCCACTTTGGTGCACCTGCGTCCTGCGAATTGTCCAGTTGGAGATGGAGGTTTAGGAAGTGAGTTTCAGTCTTGTTTAAGTCTCTTCCCATCAGACTGGTGTCGTGATTTCCTACACACCATGTTACTTCCTGTCTACCTTTCCTTGGTGTTGTTCATGCCTGGATTGTCTCCTGTACCTGCTCAAACCTTGGTCCATTCTCATTTGTACCATGGAAGTTTGTCATGCCGGATACTGTCAGAACTAATTTTACTTAAGTTTGCGTTAAGGTGCAAAGCACATGTTTTGTATATTTTCTGTTTTTTGTGTTTGTCTATATTTTATGGTTTCGCTTCAAGAAATTTTATGGGAAGGGAAATAGCAAGATGTAAAGAGCAAAAAAGTCATCATTCTCTTTCAATTGTTAGAACATCTATCTGCAATCATAATTATGATGCACTGTGGTATGTGTTAAAATAGTAAATACATGTAACGTCCCGTAGGAGCAGCAAACTCAGTGGTGTTGGTGAGGGTGTGTCATGGAAGTAATTACAACGCAGGTGACTGTTGGTTGGGGTCCTGCAACATTAGTGTGCCTTCCCTGTGTCCAGTAGTGGTCTGGAGGGGTCAGGAAGCCTGCCTTTGAATTTGAGGGAACAGAGGGTTTGAGGTCCGCTCTCTTCTATTGCTCTAGTACACTGCACAGCAGCAGTATACTGGGTTTATAGTTGACGTTTAAATGGCTGATTGATCATTAAGATTGGGATGTATCTTTGGAAATGAAAATAGGAAGAATCGTATGATTTTTCTTTTTTTTCCTATATCTGAAAAGGTATGTAGTACTTTGCTGAGTGGTTGGGAATCAAGTTTGCAGTATTCAGTGTATTCAGTTTTAGTATCTAAGTAGAATTAAACTGTTGCTGTAAACTGGAATAGCACTTTGTTACTGACAAGTTTTAGAATGCATCTGTTCGTCAATTACCTGTTTGGGAAGATTGTAGTTAATGATTTTGAGAATGTGGCTATAAACTTCCAACTGACTCAAGAAAAGCAAATAAGTCAAGATTGACAAATGTATAGGCTCTTCATCTTATTGTGTGTGTGGGTTTTTTTTTTTTTCCTTTTAGTTATTTGTCAAGGTATAAAGAATTCTATCACACTTAAGACAAGTTAAGTAAACTTCACGGGGTGTATTCTGACATGGCATGGAGCCGATCCCATGGCCTAGATCTTAAAGGTGATTTTATGTTTAAACTTTCATGAAAACATATGTGATTGAAACACATTAATATATTGATACAGAGGGCAGTTAATTTTTGTCTTTTTTTTGTGTGTGTGTGGTACTGTTGTGGCCTCTCCCATTGCGGAGCACAGGCTCTGGACGCACAGGCTCAGCGGCCATGGCTCACGGGCCTAGCCGCTCCGCGGCATGTGGGATCTTCCCGGACCGGGGCACGAACCCATGTCCCCTGCATTGGCAGGCGGACTCTCAACCACTGCGCCACCAGGGAAGCCCTAATTTTTGTCTTTTGATACATGTGAGCGCAGCTTTCATTTTGCTGAAAGAATGTGACCAGTTTTCAGTTTGGGATTCTACCATTTAGTAAAGATAGTCCACTTAATTTTAGAAATAGATTTAATATATAATACCTAATAATACTTTTATGAATGTTTTTTTACTGAAAACTTTTATTGTAATACTCTGAAGAAACTATGCCATTCTAGTCTTCAAGACTTAAATGAATCAAGTGTTTATTAGCTGTTGTAGTTTTTAAACTAATAAAAGTCAGTACATCAGCAATTTGTAAATACAGTTTTTAAAATAATGCCTTAACAACTTTACAGTGGTTATAATGACTGTATTTAGGCCTAAAGTTAGTTAATAATTTGACATGAAGGCTTTTTAATATTTTGATGGTGCAGATCAGGGATAGGTAAACTCTGGCTGGTGGGCCAGATGCAGCCCGTCGCCTGGCTTTGTAAAGGAAGTTTTTCTGGAACATAGTCGCACCCGTTGTTTACATGGTAGTTATGGCTCCTTTCACCCTACACCAGTGGGGCAGAGTAGTTGCAACAGTAACTGTACAGCCCACAAATCTGGAAATGTTTAAATTTAGATTTTAAAAATTGAAAAATTCTTTGAGCCTATACAGGGCAAGTGCATTGACCCCTGAGGTAGAAAACAGTCAGGAACTTGGGTGCGGAAGCCAAATGGCCTAGGTTCAAATCCCCTTTCTCCCATTTCATAGCTAGTGACCATGGGCAAATCACTTAACCTCTATGCCTCCTTATGAGGTTTAAATGCACTTATTTGTATAAATAGTGCCTGGCACATACTAAGCGCTGTGTAAGTGATTGCTGTTGTTTCTGCTTGGAGTTTTAATAAGTTATTGTTAATAGAAAAATGACACTAATGATTTTCCTTTTAGAGTAACAAAGGCACTTTGAGTCTTTTACTTTTTCAGAAATGTAGTAAGACTTTTTTCATTGACAGTCAGTGTTCCCTGTTACCAAAATTTACTTTATGAATATAAAGAATTGAATGTCTTCAGGACAGTACTTTTGCTTAAATGTCAAACCATTATTTTCCCAAGGTACATCAAACTGGCTCTGCATAGTCCAGGCCTCTAAAGCTTGTGTGCACACCCTAGGTAGCATGTGAGATACATTTTGTAAATATAGTTTTTTAAATAATGCTTGAGACTTCCCTGGCGGTCCAGCAGTTAACACTATGTGCTCCCAATGTAGGGGGCTTGGGTTCGATCCCTGCTCAAGGAACTAGATCCCAAGTGCCTGCCATAACTAAGAGCCCACATGCCACAACTAAAAGATCCGGCATGCTGCAATTAAAGACCGGCACAGCCAAACAAACAAACAAACAAACAAATAAATAAATAAATCTTTATAAAAAATAAGTAAAATAAAATAATGCCTTAGGAGTTAGGAAAAGAAAATATTAGAACATTTTTACCTTTGTATTATTTTTAAAAATCTGTGTAGTTTATCATGTACATAAATTATAGGTATGGAACTTTGTGTATATAATTTGTTAATAAATAAGATGCATATTAAAAAGTTTTCTTATGGTTTGCCCAGTCAGGTGTTTGGAGGCCATTGGAGGACAGGATGATGAAATATAGGGCCTCAGCAAAGATAGAATTTAGAACCAATTCCCTGACTTAGAAGATAAGGAAAATAATTCATAGACTGTAATTGAGTTGTCCAACTTTGCATAAGTGTTCAGAAACAGGAAATGCAGTGGCTAGAATCTAATCACTGACCAAGCAGAATCTGGGTCACTGGACTCGTAAACCAGAAGTGACTGTTGAATTTCTCAGGTTGATGCTCCTGGCATATATGCTTGATCTGTGTGTGTGTGTAAATCTCTGACAGAATAAGCCATACTCAGGCACACCCTGTTTCCTTATTCAAGCATCTTAATTTCATCCCATTAAATCTTTGAAGTATCCGACTACCAGAAGGCATGAAGAAACCTGGGCTGAGAGTCCTCATTCCAGGAGACGTGATCTTGACTGCATGGCTGGTTTGAGGCGCATCACTCTGAACTGCAACACGCTCATTGGTGACCTGGGTGCAAGTGCTTTGGCAGAATCTCTTAGTGAGGATTTATGGCTTAGAGGGAAATTCTAAAATTGAAAATATTGAATTTTTAATATGAAATATGCTTAGCTTTTGGCATGATACTATTGTGATAGGATTTTTTAAAGCCTCATTTTACTGATAGCTTTTTTTTTTTTTTTTTTTTTTTTTTTTTTTGCGGTACGTGGACCTCTCACTGTTGTGGCCTCTCCTGTTGCGGAGCACAGGCTCCAGACGCACAGGCTCAGCGGCCGTGGCTCATGGGCCCAGCCGCTCCGCAGCATGTGGGATCCTCCCAGACCGGGGCACGAACCCGTGTCCCCTGCATCGGCAGGCGGACTCTCAACCACTGCGCCACCAGGGAAGCCCCTTACTGATAGCTTTTATTTTGCTTTTCAACTTTCTCTCAGAGTTGCATATATCCTTTACAGAAAATACAGAGTAACAAGAGAACAATTACCTATAATTTTAATACCCAGATATAATCACTGTTCATTTTGGTGTATATACTTTCAGTCTTTTTTTTTCTACAAATATATATGTACACTTAGGGATTACAAAAATAGAATTGTAGTATACTTGCTATTTCATATGCCTGCTTTTTTCACTTAATGATGTATCATGTAGTATTGCGTCGTATTGATGTCCCATAGTTTAATCAATTCTTTGCAATTCTATTTAGACAGTTTGCTTTTCCCTGTCAGAAACAATGTGAATACGTTGTATATACATCTCTGTGTGCATCGGGATTACTTCTGTAGAATAAGGTACTACAAGTGGAATGACTAAGTGTGACCTATTTTTAAGACATTTGATACACATGGCCAAATTACCACCCAGAAAGGCTATGCCAATTTATAGTCCACCCCAACAGTAGATGGGAAGCCTGCCTCTCACAAACACTGGCCTGTAGCACTTGTAAAAAAATGTAAAACTACAAAAATGAGTACCTCTCCATTTTCTATGCAAGTGGGATTACTCCAAATTTTATAACTTTTTTCAATTAATTCAGTATGAGCATTTTAGCAAGTCAGTAAATTTGCATCTCCTACATCATTTTTTGTGATTGTTCAGTATTCCATTATATGAATATGCCACAGTGCACATAGCTTATCCATTCTTGTATATAAGCTTTGTCCAGTTTTTCAGTTACAAATAGTACTCTGATATATATCCTTACCTATATCTCTGACTATTTCTTTTGGTTAAATTCTTAGAAAGAGAGTTGTTGGATCCAAAGTGTATAGACATTATTTAAAGGCTTTTCTTACAGAACCGTGGCTTCATCTGATAGGGGAATAACCACATTTTGTTTTATTTTGTATTCATTTGATTGACTGGTGAGGTTTACTGGCTGTTTGTATTACTTTGGCTATTTGGTTAATTATACCCTGTGTCCATTCTTCTGTAGTGAGTGTTTGTAAGGGTTGTATCATATCCTGTCAGATCCGTATGTCTGACTTGCTATTTCTGTGCGTCATGGGGGTGTTGAAAGACCCCAGTTATTTTAATGTGATGGTCCACACAACACTTAAACAAAAGACTCATGATAGTTTCCTTTCCTGTAATATTTTTTAATCCCTGTGCTTTAGTGATGATCCCTTTGGTTTAAATGAGTAGGTTGTTCAGCCCCAGAACTACTAGAATTCATGATCAGTTTTTCTGGGTTTTGTCTGACCTTTTACTGCGAGGGTTCTTGACCATCATACTTTCATGATAGGTTTTTAGTATGTATTCTCTATTCACACATTGTTGAAAGTTTTTATTATTTGTATCCTCTTAGACTTGTCTTTTTTTCCTCTAAAACTAACAGTTATTACATTTCTTCTATTTTGTTTTCCCCTTTGAACTAGTTTCAAGTGTGATTTGGAGCTGAAGATCATGATCAAAAGAATGCAGTGCATTTCTGAGCTCCACCAGGTTTTGCTTGTGAGGTTTACATGCCCCTGCCGCCCTTGCTAATTATGAACTGAGATTCATTTTGTGATGCTTTTTGCTCATAGGTTATATACAGTTATTCTTCAGTTCTGTAATTGTAAAATATGTTGTCTGATTTATTGGTACTAAAGCCAGGGTTATCATTGCACATCCAAGAAGAGGTTTTTAAATTGGATTATGCATTATGTGTGTGCGTATATGTCTGTTTTTTTCCATACCCAAAATTACAAACCTGCCATGACTTGTCTTGTGCAGGACTCTTCCACACGTGAGAAAATGAGAGTTGTCTATATGTTAAATCTGTAGAGTTAGCAAGTGACCTTTTGTCTTTCATCGAAAGCACTTGACCTGCAGCAGTGCGGCCTCACCAGTGAAGGAGCAAAGGCTTTACTAAAGGCCCTTGAAACCAACAGAACTCTGCTCGTTCTGGATATAATAAAAAATCTGCTGGTTGGTATGTGGTCACTTTTTTAAAATTGATAAACACATAGCAAAACAAAAAGAATTTGTTCAGGTATTGACAGTTTTTTAAAACTTAATGTGTTTAACTTTCCTCATCATATCCAGTTGGCCCTTGAACAACGTGGGGTTAGGGGTGTCGACCCCTACGCAGTTGAAGATCTGGGTATAAGTTTATAGTCAGTGGTTCCACATCTGTGGATTCAACCAGCCTTGGATCATGTAGGACGATAGTACATATGTATTGAAAACTATGCGTGTGTCAGTGGACCCGCGAGGTTCAAACCCATGTTGTTCAAGCTTCAACTGTACTTTTCTAGTGTTGCACTTCCCTTATGTTTTTAGCAGCTACTGTACTAATTAAAGTGAATTATACTTGTCAATTTTTCTTATCTCTACTCTGAATAGAGGTGAACCTAGATACTAAGCCTGCTTCCACCAAGAGCATTCTTTCTTTCCTGTGCAGCCTCTGAATTCTTGCCAGGAGTACTTTATTCATTTGTCAGATTCACAAGTAAGTTTGTAATCATCTTCTGTGTGCCAGAGATGGGTTTAGGGACCACGGATAAAGCAGTGAACCAGACAGACAAAAGTCTTGCCCTCACGGAGCTTACATTCTAGTGAAGGAGATCAGATAGAAATGAGTAAACAGATAAGTCATATAATTTTAGAGGGTAGGAAGTGCAAAAATATCTTAATGTAAGGAGAGTGAGGGAGAGCAGGTAGGACTCCATTGGATAGGTTTGTTAGGGGACAGCTTCACTGGAGAAGTGGCATTTGAACGGAGACCTGAATGAAGAGAGGAGCAAGCCATGGAAGATGTGGAGTAAGCACATTCCAGGACAAGGAGGCAATGAGTATGTAGGCATGTAGGTGGGTGGAGTATTTAAGGAAAAGCAAGGAGGCCAATCTGGGCAGAGTACTGAGTGAAGAAGAATGTGGTAGGACATGAGGTCAAGGAGCTAGCCAGGGGTCTGCTCTTGTAAAGTCTTGAAGGCCAGAGTAAAGATGTGGATTATTCTAAATGAGTAGAGGGGTTTGAACTGGAAAAAGGCATGATCCAAATCGTATCTGAATAAGGTGACCTGGTATAGAGAAGGGACTTGGGAGGATAAAGAAGAGGTACAGGGGTCTTCCCTGGTGGCGCACTGATTGAGAATCCACCTGCCAATGCAGCGGACGCGGGTTCGTGCCCCGGTCCGGGAAGATCCCACATGCCGCGGAGCGACTGGGCCCGTGAGCCATGGCCGCTGAGCCTGCACGTCTGGAGCCTGTGCTCTGCAACGGGAGAGGCCACAACTGTGAGAGGCCCGTGTACCGCAAAATAAATAAATAAATAAATAAAGAGGAATAGGGAGACCAGTTAGGAGACTATCACAGTGCTCCAAATAAGAGATGTTTATGGCCTAGGTTAGGTTGGAAGTTTGCAGCAAGTGAAAAGTGGTTGAATTCAGGTTGTGTTTTGAGGGTGTAGCTCTCAAGACCTGCAGATAGATGTGAGGTATGAAGGAAATAGTAACAAGGAGACAAGTCGTTGATGATTATGTGTGCAACTGGGTAGTATCACTTAGAAGAAGGGGGCTGATGGGAGGAGCAGCTTTTGAGGGAATATCAGGACTTGGTTTGTTATCTTGGATGCCCTGGTTTGATATCTTAGATGCTCTTTAGGTATCTAAGCGTCTGGACGGTGCTCAGACTGTACTTTGTATCCAAAGGTATCCAAAGCCACTTCAGATGTAAAACGTTTCAAGTTGACCTTTGCTGCTGCCAAAATAGTAGCCACTGTGGGCAGTCTGCAAGATGGCATCTTAGGTTTCTGAGGAAGAAATTAGAATACACAAAGGGGGAAATAAGTGTATAATTATATAATGTAGATTTCATATTTAAATGTATGGGAAAAGCAATAATTAGTTGGCTTTTGGTTTTAAATGGAAATAGCCACTCATTGGAAAATAATTACTCTAATTTCAATTCATTTTACTTTAGATCATTCTGTGATGAAAGCAGTTACCAAACAAGTTCTCCAGATGGAAGGAGTGCCAAGTCAGAGGTATATAACATGTTTCAGTTCTCTCGGAAGAATTCCTCTTTAATGGCTTGGTTTTCTTTCTTTCTTAAAAGAAAATTATCAAGGTACTTTCTGCCATCTTAAAACTAAGATTTGAGTCAAATCAAATGGCTTTTCTGTTTTTGAAAATGTTGTGTGATGCTTTAATTTAGGTTCCCAGATATGCAGATTGAAAACCTTTTAACTTCTTATTTTCTGTAACATATTATCGTTAGTCACAATAGTCTTTTTTTTTTGGAGATAAGAATGAATAGCAGGAGCAGCATTTGTGAAACCAAATCTAATATGAAACTGACTCTTTCTTGTGAGTAAATTTGAATTTTGAAACAGCAAAACAATAAGGTTTAATAAAAAGCAAAATAAATTGTTTATGTTTATGATCTGCCAATTTCCCACAAAGAGTTTTGTGGTGACTTTAGTTATATACCAGATACATTAAAATCACCAGTGGACAACACATCTTTTATTCAGGTGCCCTCTGAAAGTTTTAAAACTTTGTTGACTTCATATCACTGAACGGTCCACTTTAAAATGGTTAAAATTATAAATTTTCTGTTTTGTGTCATTTACCACAATTTTTAAAAAATGTGTTGTTTGAAGATTTTTGGGGTTTATAAAGGTATTGTATTAGCATAAAAAAGAAAAATTTAAGAGACCACCTCTAATCCCATTATCCTATCAAGCAATATTTACATTTTAATTTTCTCTTCCTGCTGTCTATAAACATAGTTCCACATAGCTTCATTATAATTTGCCATTCTTATCTTTTCATACTAAATTTCAATTCTGTAATTCATAGTTATACTTTTTAACATTGCATTCACAAGGTTTCATTGAGTTGGTCAAGTTTTTAAATTGGTGAAAAATTGGAAATAACCTAAAATAAACTATTGTAAACATCTTCATAAATACAGCTTTTTTTTTTCTACTTAAAGTTGTATGTTTTTGATTCTCTATTCATCAACTTGCTTGGACAACAGTGTATTAAATAAGTTGTTAAGAGTGTTTATGAAGTCAAAAAAAAGCTTATGATCGTCTGCCAATTGTTATTTCAAGAGAGTGATATTTTAATAATCAAATAGTACATTCAAAGAAGTTAAGATTTGTGATATCACACTAATTAGATATTATTATTAAAAATTTATATCATATGTAAAGCATTCTTAAAATAGCTACCTTGACTTTTGCTATGATATTAGAAATGGAAATCTATATAAATAAAACATGTAAATGTAAAACATATTAGGAATTCTGTAAAACTAGTACAGAATAATAGGGCATCATGGAATGAGAACAGTTAAACATTTTTTTTTAGTTAGCATGATTAAACAAAGTGGAAATGTAACTGAAGTATACAAGCTCATTGAGCTCTTTTAAGAGTAATTTTATTTCTTGGGCTTTTTTTTGTGTTTGCCTCAGTTATTTGGAGACATAGAAGTAAGCCAAATCAGTATCTGGGTATATACCTAGATCCAGGTGAGTATAGGGGTGAAATAATGGTGTGAATTGTGTCACATTTATATTGTACTTATGTATGCCTAATAAAAGATGGGAACTTTTATTAGAAATTTTTTAATCTCCTAACAAGAAAAGTGTAATTAAAAAAATTTTAATACAAATGTATTTGCATTAGTTTCTGAAAGGAAAGGAAGGGTATACACATACATACCATATGCATACAAACATTTTTTTTGATGGCAATTAAGTTAAAACACAATAAAATAGCACAAAATGAACTGAGCTCCTATATATTTTTAAGAGGCATGTAAATCACACAGGATCGTGTGTTGATTATCAATAAGCTACACTCTATGAAATATTTGTCCTATATTACCGCATACACTCCATTTTACCCTGCATCCTAATGCTGCTAAAATATAGTAGAAAGCAGCAGCATAGCACAGGGAGATCAGCTTGGTGCTTTGCGATGACCTAGAGGGGTGGGATAGGGAGGGTGGGACGGAGGCTCAAGAGGTTGGGATATGGGGACATGTGTATGCATATGGCTGATTCGCTTTGTTGTGTAACAGAAACTAACACAGAATTGTGAAGCAATTATACTCCAATCAAGATGTATTAAAATAAATAAATAAAATAACATAAAATACAGTAGCTTTGAAGGATAAATATAACCATTTTAACCTATGATGTTTGTTTTCAGTAAATTCAAATTAAATATTTAAATGTGAATTTTAATATATGGCTTGTTCTAAGTAAAATATTAACACGTAGGTCTAGTTTTTGCAACCAAATGCCTCTTTACTACTGAAATATAGGGTAAGTCTCCACATTTCACTCTTTCATCCAGTGGGTTTCATTTGTTTTTTTGTGTGTTTTCTATATGAAATCAAAGGAGCAGTGAAGGTTGACAGGCTTATAGGAGGGTAAAATTGACTCACCTACCCCCCAGCAACTTGCAGCCTTATAACTTGTATTGTTTTTACATAGAAAAATTCATCTTAAATTTAACTTTTGGTCTACTTCTGAAGATTCTGTTTGGCAGAAGTCATGGGTGTATCTGTGTTTCTGTGTCCTTGAGATTCAGAAATGCCAAAGGTGTTCTACGATTCAGGAAACTTGAGTGTTTCTACATGATACATACAATGTATCATACTTTGGGATTTTTTTAAAACTTTTATTTTTGCATTTCTGCACATCTCAATACTTTTGTTTTAGTTAAAATAACTTGTTACTGTAGAGAACTTATATTTTTTTAAAATGCTGGCTTATGTAAAACCTTTGTACAAAACCGATCCTCTTTTTAATGGGCTTGGCATCATTGTCAAGTGCCTTTTTGATTCCTTTCGACGTGTGCACGTGTGACATTTGCTCTGTAGACCTTTGGTGCATCTTGATTCCTTGTTTTCATGCTTTGTCAAACGTAGTCTTGGCCACAAAGAAGCCTGTAAGTAATGGAAGGAAACACTCTGCTGGTCAAGAATGTTACCCTCCTGAAGCGCTACCACCTGGAGTGTCTGGTTTCCGGCCATTGTGTCCTGCAGAAAGTGCAAAAAGCAACAGGTAACCTGTTTGCATTCCCTGTCTTTTTCAGTCATTTAGAGTTCTTTATTTTGGAACTTGTATTATGTGGGTGGTCTCTGGTGCTTTGTGTAGGGAAAAAAGGTAACTCACACATGGCTTCTGCCTAATGAGCCTTCTAAGGAAGAAAAATTAAAAGTAATTGGGAGTTTCAAGTTGTTTCTCAAGTGTCACAACAGAGGTAACTCCGTGGGAGTCTTGAGGAGACTAAAATGATCACCAATTGTGCATGTGAGAAAAGTTTCATTAAAGGCAGATGTAGTTGAGCGAAGCCCTACAGCACAGAAGTAGGAATTTGGATACGTACGAATGGGAAAAAAGACATTTTAGGCATGGGAAATAGTTTAATGCAGAATGGATGAAAAATATGCATTAGACCTCTTCTAAATCAACTGGCTTATTAACTCAGTAAATCAGATTTAGTGAGTCAAACTAGCATTACCTGATTTCTTATCCAGGGGATAGCTGTTCATAGTAATATTTGTCACAGAACAGTAAATAAAATGGTTGAATTATAGCTTTAGGCTTGCTAAGTGAAATAGATGGCTCTAGATGATCTTCAGGTGACTTACTTGGTAGTAATCAGGAAATTGAGGATTAACAATTGCTTAAGAAAACAGAGAATTGATTTTAAATAGTACTTGAAGTAGTTACTGTGTAAAATATCTGTTCAGTTGCTCATGTTAAATGGATGTTTCTAATCCCCACTGGACAACCGACTACTTTTTTGCAAATGGTAATGTGAATTGCTGTTGCATAAACTATAGTGTTGAATCCCCAGTGTTTGCACTTGAGTTTCACAGCTCTGTGGTTTCCTGTCTTCTTCCTGAGACACTTAATTGCAGGTCCATCCTCGTCACACAGGGTGGTAAATTAGAGAACGATTAATATCACCATTTAAAGAAGAGAGGCTGACATCTCAACCGTCCTGAACATAGGAGCTGAAGGGGCCTCTCAGCAGTTCAGAGAGTGATTACCAAGCCAGTAGGCTGAATTCTGTTGTGTTTTCTCCGTAGCAGAGCCCTCCAGGTCCTTGTTTTGAGCTTATTTATTTTTATACACAATTCTGTATGGATACTGTTCATACTACTAAATAGTTGTATTAACTGGGTTTAACTGGTGATGTATTTACATGAAGATCTAACTTCGTTTTGTTGCTATCTTTTTAGGGGCTTTCCATTCATCAAAGCTGGTGATGTACGTAATCAGTTGGTGGTGTGTAGCTATCATATTTATGATATATAGGGCTTGAATTGGGAAAGGTGGATGGTCATTCTTCTTGCTTTTTAAACTGACAGAGCCTTACAAGAAGCATTTCCCTCTCTGAAATAAATCCATGTAAAACATGTTTGGTCGCTCTCCCAATGCAACTGTGTAGTTGTGTGGATTTGGCACACAACTGGCAGCCTTGTGGTGATGTCTGTAAACAAGGAATCCTGTTTTCCAGTCCGCAAATCAGCTGTTACCCAGTGAAACGAACTTGACTGCCATTTCTGACCCCTCACATGGAGCTGTCATACTCAAGAATGTTCACATGTTTTCAAGAAACGTTGTTTGCGGGCTATATGTACAAATTCCTGATCTGAAAGCCAACATAAAGCAACATCTCCCAAACCTCTGCTCTCTCACCAAGGCCACACACATTCCCTCGCTTATGGCCTCGTGGCAAGCGAATACTGTCAGTATCAGATTCTCCTTCCCAGTGATCTTGGGAGACTGCATAGTGGCTCTGTGAAAGGGACCACTGCTGAGGTTGAGAGAAGAGCACCTTGGGTGTCAGTCCTGGCCTTGCATTCCCAGAGAGAGGGGTGTGCACCACGTTCTCTTGTTAGGGTTTTCCTACGCTGCAGGGTTTGCTGCTTGTTGTCAAAATGATGTCCTAGTGACTTGTCTTCTTCGTGGTTATATAATCCCAGCACAGTTCTTTATGATCTGTAAACTTTTATGGGGTTGTGGCCAGGTCAGTTTTTAAATGTTTGGAAATGTCCTATTGAACAACATTGCAGTGGCAGTGAAGCTTGCTGGGAGAATTGTTGCCCTAGTTTTGGCTTAAGGGTGGTGAGAAGATGAAATTTTTGATGGGTCAGTTTTAGTTGTGTATGTGTATGTGATTTATTTTTTTTAATTCTAATGTCTATTATTCACAGCTTAGATATGTTGACTTCCTGATTATTCATCAGTCCCTTTACTGATGTATTTTCCTCTGAAAAACTACATTTTCTTCCAGACTGTTTTTGTCTGATGGTGAAGAATAAATTTTTCATTTGCAGTATAAAATTGATTTGAGAAAAAATGTTTACCTTGGATCTTCACTTGGCTTCTGTGAAAGAAACTTAATAAAATAATATGGGCAATTCCCATTACTAATCCTAACCACGTACAACAGAGGTCTGTACAGTAACATAGCAAAAATAAGTTACTGTACTTTTACTTAGTCATTGCCTGTTTTACACTAAAGAGCAGTGAGAGACATTTATAAATAATGATACCTCAGATCACTTTTGTTAAATGTCCTCTAATATTTGGATATTTGGTATCTGGCTTGTGTTGTCTTTTATGCAATCTTGTCTTCTTTCTTTGCACTTTAGTTTAACAACTCTATGGTTTCCTATCTTCCTGTGACACTCAGGTCCATCAGAATTTCCTGTGACGGTGACAGTAGGGAGTCCTTCCTCCTCAGAAATCGAAGAGGTCGATGATTCCTCAGAACGTGTTCAGGAGGAGCCAGAGAAAATCCATTTGAAACAAGAAGTATTGCAGGTACAAAGTTATCACTTTAAAGCTATAGAGAAGATTATTTTTCAAACGGAAGGCTGATTGCAACACAGCACAGCTTGTGTGAGGGTTCTGTTTTCTCATGCCATCTGCATTGTATCCCCTTGAATGATTCCTTAAGCTTAGACCAAGGTGAATGGTGGACATTTGAACTCTAAGAAATTAAAATCAAAACATGTTGTTAGTAATATATTTTCCTTTCCTTAGAACCTTAGTATATTAGATTTAGGGAGAAGCTTAGTGATCATAAGATAAGGAAATTGAGTTCTGAATGAATACAGTCAGCTGATTCAGTGCTCTTGTTTTACAGATGAGAAAATGGACAGTTCTAGTTGAACTCTCTTTTTATAAGAGGAAAATATGGCCTCATTTTAAATAAAAGTAAAGTTGAAAAAAGTTTTGATGTTGATAGTCTCCTTTCCTAAAATCAAAAATATCAAGAAGCTACATTCTATTACCAAATCATCCTGACCTCTAATGTCATTCCTTACTTTTGTTTGTATGGACAGAAAAGAAAAATTGATTTTTATAAGAAATTTTTACACCTCAAAATTAATATATTTATTTTATTTCAACTTTAATGCAGAGCTGAACATTTCTAGTAAATAAAGGAACACCATTTGTGGGGGACCTTGTTTTTGTGCTACAAAGTCCATGTTTAATTTTTTAAAATTATTTAGTATGATTTTCTCTTCATATGAAACATGACACTTGACAGGTTTCAGAACTATTTATCCCATTATTGTACGACTACGGGAATTACTCTTTGATTTTCAAAAGAGAAAGTTAGATTTTTATTTTTTAATTAAAATTAATGATAATATAGAGAAATTTTAAGAAAAGAACTTAGAAAATTATGAAATGTTAGAGTAGGAGAAATCTATAGTTCCTGTAGAGTTACTCCCTTTCGTTTTATAAATGAGCACCTACAATTTGTAGAACGTAAGTGGTTTATTAGTAAATGGCAGAGTATGACAAGACCCTAGAGCATCCAACCTGCATTCCTTGTTATTTTAGATGTGGTGTATTCATTTCCTTCACGAATAGACCACAAGATTGTATTTGTAAAAGCAGTAATAGACACTGGGGAAGTCCAAGAAGTTTAAACACTGGGACCACAGAATAGCAGATTCAGAATGCACTGAGATCTTTTAGCTCTTCTCTGTTTTGTTGTTTTTTTTTTTTTTGCGGTATGTGGGCCTCTCACTGTTGTGGCCTCTCCCGTCGAGGAGCACAGGCTCCGGACGCGCAGGCTCAACGGCCATGGCTCATGGGCCCAGCCGCTCCGCGGCATGTGGGATCCTCCCAGACCGGGACACAAACCCGTGTCCCCTGCATCGGCAGGCGGACTCCCAACCACTGCGCCACCAGGGAAGTCCTCTTCTCTGTTTTGACAAGACACTACAGTGATGGTATCAAAGTGTTTAAGTATATATGCCCACAACAATCAAGAGATTTCAACATAGTTTTGAAAGACAGAAGACAGGTGGAAGAGTATGAAACTGAAGCAGTAGAACAGAGGAAAAGCATCACCTAGAATATGCACAGGGACCACGTGCAACTGAGGAGGATTCTGACCCCACCTGAAAAAGTAGCCCCATGCTCAGGTGCGCATGTAGGAGAGAGGGTGGAGTTAGTTAAAAGTGTGACTGAGATAGGGGAGCTCATTGAAGGGTTGTGTTTGGAGGAGTGGACTCCCAGCCCCGCCCTCACCCTCCTGAAATGAGATGATTTCATTTTGAAAACAGTGAAACTGGCGAGAACTGGGGCAGCTAGTGTGAGTTTTTACACCCTAGAAAATTGTGTTTGGGGGAGATCCTGTTACAGTTACTGCCCGCTTCTTCCTTCATAAGAAGCCAATCAATCGTTGACTTCAGGGAGCTTCCTGCGCTCATTCTTAAATAGAAAATAAGTGTCATTTGCCTGTTGAGTAAAGCTTACAACATGAGAGAGGGGGAAAGAGTGCAAACATATCCTAGTAGGACCAGGGACAATTTAGGGAACAGAATAATTTAAGAAAAAACCCTAATTAGTATCCTGAGAGAGGTTTAGAAAGAGCTAGCAACTATAAAATAAGACAAGGGTATTAATGAAAAGGAGAATGGTCAGAAAGCAAGAGAGTTCTCCTGGAAATGAAAATATGGGTGCTGAAATAAATTCAGTAGGAATTTAAAAAATTTCTCAGTATATAAGAAAGAAAGACACAATGGAAAATGTGATAGAAATATGTTAGAGAGGCTGCATCTGGGAGATCCCACATGTTACTATTAGAAACTCCAGACCCAGAAAAAAAATGGAGGGAAGCTGTCAAAGGGCAACAAAATTCCCCACAGCTGAAAGTAGACATCAGGCCTCAGATTGAAAATAGTTACGCAAGATGAGCAAGAATAGACTCATACCTAGGCACCCTTCATTGTGAAACTTTAAAATACTGAAAAAATAAATTAAAATAGAATAAAATACTGAGAGGATACATCCATTCCAGAGAGAAAAATACTGGTCACCTAAAAAAAAAGGTTACAATCTGACTTTATCATACTTGTCATGAGCACCATGGATCCTGGAAGGCATTAGAAAGATACCTCCAAAGTTTTTCAGGCACATAATTTTCACCCTAGGGGTTTGTATCCAGCCAAACTATCAGTCATACGTGGAAGCTGAAGAAGATATTTTGTACCCAAAGAAATTTGAAAAATTGACCTCCTGTGCTACACCTTAAGCTATTTATAGACATAATCCAGCAAAATGAGGCAATAAACCAAGAAGGAAGGTAATAGGGGATTCAGTGCAGATTGCAGCTAGTCTAGAGTGGAGAGGCTTCTATTGATTGTGTGATTGAGAGCTTAGAAACACCTTGAGGCATATTGTACTTACTAGGTGTTAGGCACTGTTGGAAGGGAGGAGGGAGAGGAAGAGGAGAAGGAACTTGAACTCCAGAGGAGAAAAGGCTATACGGACATAAACCTGAAGCACACTGAACTATGGTTGATTTTTAACCTAGTATTGGTGAGGAAGGGAAGAATCCACTTCAACTTGACACTATAGATGTCCCCCTTTTCAGTGACACACAGGGGTAATGACCACGTATCTAATTTGTTGTCCAAACCAGAACTTGTCCAAACTCCTTACACTTCAATAGTGTAAGGAGGCGCTCTAATGCTGTAACATCAGGACAACAGGTATAAACTGGAACAGCCAAAGGCGGCTTGGGGTATGTGGTCACCCTGCACAAGGGCAGTGACACTGGCACAGTATGGAACGAGGTGTAGTCTATACACAGAGACACAGTACATCTGCAGTGGGCAATATTAATTTCATTGTAATAATGGCAATACTGTCTTGGTTTGCAGCTTTTATTGTCAACGTGCATGTAATCACAAATAACTAAAGTAAACTATACTTAGTATGTATTAGTATTAACTTGGTATGTACTGAAATGTATTGTGTACTAGTATGTACTTAGTATATATTAGGCTCTAAGTGTTTTTGCATATATTAACTCATTTAATCCTCTGAATAGCCTTATGAGGTTGGTGCTAATATCATTCCCACTTTTGAGAACAGGAAGCTAAGACAGGGAAGGAACTTGCCCAGGCTGTACCTAATTTAAGGTTGGATCGAGGCTTTGAGTTTAGGCTCTCTGCCTGTTCTCTTAAACCTTACTCCGTACTGACTCTCAAATAACAGAAGACTTAACTGCACATAGAACAGAATATAAATTTCAACTTTGACAACATAACAGCTAGGTTTGGAAGGTAGACAGAAGGTAGAAAAAAGGGAAGATGCTATGAATGTCCTCATTTTACAAAGCGTGACGTTGAGAGAGTTTCTAGTTGATCAACAATGTAGGTTTTTAAGTATATCACTACAAGTGAAAGAGATCATGAGCAGTGGAATAACTCATGATGACATAACTTTACTGAGCAGTGTGGACGTAGGAAAGAGTGTAGAGGAACTAAACGCTTATTAGTAAGTTAGAAAGTGAACAGATAATGCCTCCAATTTAGTGAGAAAATAGTCATGGAAGAGTATTACTTGGAAATGGAGAAGAATTCAAAATAACAATAGTTGGACCTCCCTGATGGTGCAGTGGTTAAGAAACTGCCTGCCAAGGCAGGGGGCACGGGTTCGAGCCCTGGTCCGGGAAGATCCCACATGCCACGGAGCAGCGAAGCCCGTGCACCAGAACTACGGAACCTGTGCTCTAGAGCCCGTGAACCACAACTACTGAGCCCATGTGCCACAACTACTGAAGCCTGCGCGCCTAGATCCTGTGCTTCATAACAAGAGAAGCCACCGCAATGAAGAGTAGCCCCCGCTCGCCGCAACTAGAGAAAACCTGCACTGCACGCAGCAACGAAGACCCAATACAGCCAAAAGTAAATAATAATAATAAAATAATAAAAAATAACAATAGTTGACGTAAACCTCATAAAAAAGGAAATCCATACAGCCAGTAAACACAGAAAAGTGTACGACTTCATTAAGTAACAAGTGAAAAGTGAGTCAAAACCAAGGAAACTACATGTCAATCAGATTGACAAATACATAAATAAAAAGTCTGGTAGTATCAGGTATTGTAGACCTGAAGTACTATGGGAATCTTCTACCCTGTTTATACTGGAGTATAAATCGACACAACTACTTTGGAAAGCATTTAGCCCTCTCCATCACCTGAAGGTATATAAATAGCCTGTGAGCCAGCAGCCCTCACCCCCGCCCTGTGTAAATGCACCAGAATAACGGGTACAGCAGGATTCCTGTCCATGATTTGCATTAGCACAAACTGAAAGCAAACCAAATGTCCATTAAGAGTCAAAAATTAAATAAATGATGTGTATTTGTACAGTGGGAAAACTCTCCAGCAATAAAATTGAATGAACTAGAGCTACAGGCAGCAATGTGGATGAATTTTTTAAACCAATGTTGAGAGAAAGAAATAAGATAGAAAAGACTTCATATACTATGATCCTGTACATAAAGTTAGATGTTGACACAACTAAACTCTTTTGTTAGGGATGCATGCAGGTTAAAGGAAATGACTGTCAAGAAGTGAGGTTGGTGTTTAACCGGGAAGAAGGAAGGAGCTTGTGATGAGAAAAGGATATGGGGGGTTTTTGCGATGCTGACAGATTCTAGTAGTGCTTATGTAAGTATTCTCTTTTTCTTTGTCACATTGACAGTTTTGTTCTGTGCACTTCTCAGTACACATATCGTATTTTACAATTAAAAACTGCGTAAAGAATCGGTCGATTCTTGAGTGCTGGATGTGGGAGTGGGATGAGACCGTTTCATTTTAAGTCCTTCACTACTGTTTGCATTCGCATGTTCATTCATTCAGCATTAATTGCACATATTCTATGTACCAAGCACTCTTCTAATTTTATATGTGTTTTAACTCATGTAATTCTCACAAGAGCTCTGTAATATGGGAGCTTATCTCCATTTTATAGATGAGGAAGTTGAGGCCTAGAGTTATACAACTTGTCCAAGGTTATGTAGCTAATGGGTAGTGCCAGGCCCATTTGCCTCAGAGAATCTGAATATTTACAATATAATCTAAAAGAGAAATTTAATGACTAATTATAAGCAAAAAAATTGCACATTAAAGAAGATGACAAGTTTTCATCTATCCAGTTAGAGAAAAACACACAGTCTGTCTTTCACACACGTACATCTTATATGTATGTGTGTGGCAGGGATTCTCCTTATTAAGCAATTATTTATTGACCGTGTACGTTGTGCTAGGCACAGGTGCTGGGGATAAACCTTAATAAAATACACCCCCTATCTTCAAATAACTTGCACTCTCAGTGAGGAAGTAAGCCAACAGTTATAGTAGAGGTTATATACCAAGTGATACATCGCTGATGGCAGTGTAAAATCTCAGAAATCGTTTGGAAAGAAGTCTGGAGATAGGTACCTCAGAGCCTTAAAAATGTTCATTTGCTTTGATCTCAAACTCATTTTTATGGATTTATTGTAAGAATGTTATTCTCAATATGGAAAAAAGCCTTCATGCATAAAAACGGTTATTTTGTCTGATAATATTGAAAAGTTGGAAAGAATTTAAATGTGTAAAATGGTTAACCAGTAAACCCACTCAGTGGAATATTTTGTAGCCCACACAAAAAAATCAAGGTTATGAATCCCCTGATTATAGGAGAAATGATTGATTTCAATGTTAAATGGAGAAAAGTTGAACATAAAATTTGATATCCAATATGATGGGAGCTTTGTCCCAGAAAAATCACCCTAGCCGGTGTACAGAAGGGTGGAATGGAGAGCAGATGGCAGGAAGGAAAATTATTCCAAAGCCTTATCATTAGTCTTATTTAAGTAATAGAATATCAAGCAATTTTACTTTCTAACTTTTTTGGTTCCATATTTCCATGTAAGGGACATGAATTCTGAATACTTTGTAGGAGGAGGGTACACTTTTTCACAAAAATTGAACACTGTGTTCTAATTCCCTCCATTAGAGGGAGAAACTGTTGCATGTAATTGCACTTTGATGTGCTATTTAGAACCAGTCAGGAATTTTAGTCTACCTTCCTCTGACCGTGCTGAGGGTTTTTTGTTTTTTTGTTTATTTGTTTAGAATTTCTTTGAAATCAGTTTTAGAAGATTGATTAAACCATTATATTAAAAGTAGAGGAATTTTGCAATTTTTTTCCCTTTTTCCTCATTGAAAACTTGACTGGGTTTGGTAATGAAACATTAAAGAATTTGAAGTTCTTAGACTCTCAATTTTTTAAACATGTTCTGAATATAAAAATATATGTTCATTGAGCAAATGTTTGAAAACAATGAACAACTTCTTGAAGGAAATAAAAGCCACCTCTGCATGTACACACACCTAATCTGCTCTTTTGTCTTAAAAAAGTATCCGAAATATTTTGCCATGTCACTAACTACTCTTCTACATCAGAGAATTTGATTAAGCTTATGCATCATCTCCCAGGAAAAACGCACAGATATATTTTGAATGTAGCACTCCTGAAGCCCATTCATGAACTCTGGTTGAGACCTCTTGTCATTCTTAGTGGCTTCATAACGCATTCCTTCAGACGATGAGCTGTTTTTATTTAAACCAGTCCCAATTCAGAGGCTCTTAGCTTTCTTCTAGGGTTTGGTTATAACCAATCTTATGACATCATGTTGGTAGATAAATCTTTGCCCACATCTTTGATTTCCTTAGGGTAAACTCCTGATGTAGGATTGTTGTTAGGTACCAAAAGCTCTCCAGAAAGTGATACCAGCTCCTCTCCCAATGATGGCAGGTAATAGAGTTCCTCACTCTTTTTGTTCAAAGCAGTTAACATGTATAAATATACCTTACTGTTTTCATAAGTATAGGTATTATGATTGTTTATCACTGCATAAGAAACCAGCCCAAAACAGTGGCCTAAAACAATGACAATCATTTATTTTGTTCACGAACCTGGAGGTTGAGTAGAATATTAATTCTTTTACTACACTCTTACTGACTGAAAACAATACCTGTTTGACTAGCTCAGAGTTCTGTAGGTCAGAAGTCCAGGCACAGCGTGACTGGGCTTCCTGCTCAGATATACACGGGAACATGTGGGTTCCCTCCTGAGAGTGTTAAAGCACGTGAAATTTAAGTGTAAGATATTGAGCCCCAAACATTGGATGTTCACCATAGTTTGTGTGGGCCACAGAGCTGAAATCAAGATGTCAGTCTGGCTGTGTTAGCGTCCAGAGGCTCTGGGAAAGAATGCCTACAGGCTTCTTCCGGCTTGTTGGCATAATTCAGATTCTGGAGTTGCAGGACAGAGGTCCCCATTTCCTTGCTGGCTGTCAGTCGGGGGAGAGTTTCAGCTCCTAGAGGCCTCTCGCTTGCCTTCTCTGCCGCAGCATTGGACTTCTTCAGAGCCAGCAATGGAGAGTCTCCCTTTTGTCCCTTTTGTACTTCAATTCAGGAAGAGTTCAGGTCCTTTTCATGGGGTGCCTGAGTAGGCCACATCCACCTAAAATAATCTCCCTATCTTAAAAGATCAACTGATTTTGAACCTTAATTCCATGTGCAAAATCCCTTCACTACAGCACCTACATTTAGAGTTTGATTGGATAAGTGGAAGGTTTGTGTACTTCAGTAAGTGGTCATCTTGGGGGCTCTGTCAGAATTCTGCCTATTGCAAGCAGTGTCCCCACTTCAAGGACCGAAGTGTCTTAGTTCCTAAAACTCCTAAGATAGTTTATCAGTGTTCATTTTATTTCAGTGACCTTGGTGAAGGGAAGACTACCACCTCCGTGAGCAGGAATGGCAGCCAGCTTCCTGAGTCCACAGTGTGGCTCTGCTACTTAGTGGTGTGACCTTGGCTGTGCTGCTCTACTTACTCTACTTCTCTGCCTCTGTTTCCCTCATCTGTAAAATAACATGGAGTTAGTGATCGTTCTTTCCTCGTACGATTTTTTTAATAAATTTATTTTATTTATCTATTTTTGGCTGCGCTGGGTGTTTGATATTGCTCACGGGCTTTCTCTGCTTGCGTCGAGCGGCGGCTACACTTCGTAGTGGTGTGCGGGCTTCTCATTGCGGTGGTTTCTCTTTTTGCAGAGCACGGGCTCTAGGCGCTCAGGCTTCAGTAGTTGTGGCACGCGGGCTCAGTAGTTGTGGCACGCGGGCTCAGTAGTTGTGGCACGTGGGTTCTAGAGCGTAGGCTCAGTAGTCGTGACGCACAGGCTTAGTTGTTCTGAGGCATGTGGGTTCTTCCTGGACTAGGGCTCGAACCCGTGTCCCCTGCACTGGCAAGCGGATTCTTAACCACTGTGCCAGTAGGGAAGCCCCCTCTTAGGGTTTTGATGATTCGATTATTTAATACCCAGGGAACTCCAGGAACAGTGCTTGACTGTAAATTGCTTTAAAAGTGATTACTTTTTTATTATTTTTTATTTTATTATTTTTTTAAAGTTTTTTTGGGGGGGGCAATTTATTTTTATTTATTTATTTATTTATGGCTGTGTTGGGTCTTCGTTTCTGTACTAGGGCTTTCTCTAGTTGCAGCAAGCGGGGGCCACTCTTCATCACGGTGCGCGGGCCTCTCACTATCGCGGCCTCTCTTGTTGTGGAGCACAGGTTCCAGACACGCAGGCTCAGTAGTTGTGGCACACGGGCTTAGTTGCTCCGTGGCATGTGGGATCCTCCCAGACCAGGGCTCGAACCCGTGTCCCCTGCATTGGCAGGCAGATTCCGAACCACTGTGCCACCAGGAAAGCCCCAGTGATTACTTTTTTAAAACATGCTTTTGAATCTGCAATTATGCAATTCAGGTATGCTAAGCAGGTTCGTTAATAGGACTTCCTGCTATAAAGAGACCCACAAATAAAAATAGAATTTTTCTTTCTTGGTCGTAACTTCTTATTTCTGACTTACTATGTTATATGCATATGCCTTTTATGGTGGCCTGCCACAAATTTATGTTGGAAAGAGTGGAATTTAAATAAATCTTTGCAAATTTGATAGATTTTGATCATTCATTTCACTGGCATGGTATGATATGACCAGTAGCAGACTAAAATCTGAGTTCACTTCTGGCTCTGCCCATAAATCCTGATGAGACCAATAGCTGGAAAGGCTTTTGGTTATTATACTATGAATTAGTTATAATATTGACTCTGTTTGCTTAGGAAACCCTGGAGGAGTGCCTAAAGCAGTTAAAGGAGGAAAGAGTAATAAGACTGAAGGCTGATAGACGAGTCAGTGAGGTAAACACGTTTCATCTGCTTTTGAGAGTGTTTTGGTTTTATTTTGATTTGATTTTAAGCCATATACACATATTTTGTAAGCTTTAAAACTGTAATATGTTGCAAATTGGTGGTATCATATGGACTTTTGCGTTTACTGGTATTTAGTGATCATATGATCTATATTCCAGAAAGCATGTTTTTAAAGATGTGAAAATCTGGTTTTGTGTATGTGTGTGTGTGTGTGTGCTTTTATATGACATTAGCTTATTTCCTGTTCATGATTCTTTGATGCAAGAAGGCACTTTCTGTGCATGTATTGTATATACAGTAACATAAAAGACATGATGAGACTCTCCTGGCAATGAATTAGGAAAGTGAATCATTTAAATAAATTTAAGATATTGGAAAACTTCTAAGAATGCAATGAAAGATAAAAATATATACTATGAGAATTACATTAGGTAATGTGCATGAAAGCAGGGCATAATCTAAAAAGTTCTATCTAAATATAATTTATCACAGGGTGAGTGTAGGGAGGAATTTTTGAAAGTGCATCCATTGGATTGGCAGACACTCATTCAATAAATGTTGAGCACCTGCTCATGTAAGGCAAAAGGGGCATCATGAACATTAACGGCCTTTCTGAGAAATACGAGAGTTGAGCTTACAGGGGGTTTTAAGTGCGTAGATGCTGAGCGGAAGGGGAAGAGTGCACGGGGGTGAATATGTTCAAGAAGCCAAAGAAAATATTGGTGATCGTACATTTAATAAATTGGGTTGGGTATGATTTAGGACTTTTAAACGTAAGCATTAGATATTTTATTCACTAAAGTTAATTCTTAACATTCAGCAGAGTTGAAATATGTTTTGTTCAAATCAGATTCTATAATTCACTTTCTAATTTAAGGGAAACTTAAAGCAGGTCATTTTCTAATGTGGAATAAGGCTCCATTATGAATTGAACCAGTTAGAAATGTGATCTTTTGTGAAAGATCATTAATAAAACGGTAACTTTGGTTTATTTATATACCACCTAAGTGTTATATAGGAAACTTTGTTGGGTGCCTGTGGGTTTTGGTTATTATGTGATATGGTCTCTGTCTTTACTGGCGGAGGGTTACATTAATTATAAATTAATTCCATTTTGAGTGTTTTAGTTTTGTACCTTGAAACTAGGCAAGACTACTTTTTGTTTGTTTTTTGTTTTTTGGGGGGTTTTTTGCGGTATGTTAGCATCTCACTGTTGTGGCCTCTCCCGTTGCGGAGCGCAGGCTCCAGACACACAGGCTCAGCGGCCATGGCTCACGGGCCCAGCCGCTACGCAGCATGTGGGATCTTCCCAGAGTGGGGCACGAACCCGTGTCCCCTGCATCGGCAGGCGGACTCGCAACCACTGCGCCACCAGGGAAGCCCAAGGCAAGACTACTTTTGATGACAATGAGAAAAAATCATGTCAGACGTTTTCAGTCTTCTTGTATAGCTGGAACATGAAAATGCCCAGTTAAGAAACACAACTTTCTCTTTGTCTGAAGCCCTTCATGCCCACTCATTGACAAGCATGATCCTGGATGATGAAGGTGTTTGGGGCAGCACTGAGAATTCTTTTCAGAAGTTCCATGCTTTCCTGGTTCTCCTTAAAGATGCTGGGTTAGTTCATTTCTCTTCATGGCATTCTTCTCTTTGCGACTCTAATGGTAGTTTGCTGAGGAACTGGAGCAATTTTCATCACTTACGTGGCTATATTTAGCCAAATTTAGTGTAATTATAGGTAATATAGTTGACATTTTAAAATGAGGAATTAAATTTTTTAAGAAATGCATATAGGGAAGCCTGCTTTGGTAGAGTGGGGAGCCCAGTATAAAAGAGTAACCTGTAGACAGAGTAATTAGTAGGTATAGTTGTTTTGTAAAGACTAAATTAAAGGCAGTTTTCATTGAAAATAGTCGGGAATGCATAAGAATTTTCCTATCTTTCACTTCTTTTGCTTGTTTGATAAGTTTGAATTAAAGTTATCTTTGCCTTAGACATAAAAATGATTATTAATCTGCAGGGGAGATAAAGGTCAGTGGTTCTCAACCGGGAGCAATTTTGCTGAAAGAGGGAAGTGGAGATTGATAGTTGATGGAGTGGTGTTTTGTCAGTGAATGAATTGGTGTTGGTGTTGGGAAGGAAGGAACAAACACATTCTTGGAAACTGGAGGAAAGGTGGTAAAGAAGTGTAGGAATGGAGGTGTGACAGGCAGTGGACAGGGTGCATGGAACATATTGAAGCTTCTAGTGAGACAGTGGGATGTCTCCTAGAGGATGAATCTGGAAAGGGCTGAGGATTTGGGGGAGATAGAGGCTTGTAGTCTGGAGTAGGATGTTAGCTTTTAAGATTTTAGAAGTAGGGCTTCCCTGGTGGCGGGGTGGTTGAGAGTCCGCCTGCCGATGCAGGGGCTACGGGTTCGTGCCCAGGTCTGGGAGGATCCCGCATGGTGCGGAGCGGCTGGGCCCGTGAGCCATGGCCGCTGAGCCTGCGCGTCCGGAGCCTGTGCTCCGCAATGGGAGAGGCCACAGGAGTGAAAGGCCCGTGTACCGCAAAAAAAAAAAAAAAAAAAAAAAAAAAGATTTTAGAAGTATTTCATGATTGTAAGTCTGGGGAAATCTAAACTGCTCTTCTGTGATTATAATAACCTTTGTCTTTTCTCCTTTCCTCCTCTCGTCTAGGCTTGGGCAGTTGGCCACAATGGCTGGTATAGATCAGTCAGATTTTCATTTACTAGGTTGTCCCCCCATGAATTCTCCTGTTAGTAGTCCACCTAAAGAAGAAAAGAAGGCACTTGAAGAAGGAAAATCAGAATCAAAACAGGGTGCCCCATAACAAATGCAAAATAGCCAAGTAAATGGACAGAACAGCACTTAATGATTCTAAGAGTGATTAGCAAAAAGGAAATGACCAAGTCAGGGAGAAAACAATAATGATCAGTCTCTAATAATTCACATGCTCGGGAGCTAGAAGACTCTGGAGTCCTTTCCAAATCTGAGATTAGTAAATGTGTGCCCATTTCATGATACTGTACTTTTGTAAATAAGGAGACTGGAAGTTCTTGAGAAAATTTATGAGTTAAAGCAAACTATCCTTAATGAAGCAAGAAGACATTAGAGAAAATATTCCAGATTTTAAATTGTATAAATGTCTGTTCTGTTCATATTTTATCTAGGTTTCTATTTGTATGCAGTCAGCTTACAATGAAGGAACACTAATGAAGGTACACATACTGATATAATTTTTAAAATAAGTAGTCCAGACATAGCTAATAGGTAACATATTAGAGTGAATCACCTGGTTATGGGAATGGGAGGGGAAAACCTGTCAGCTTTTCCTCCAGCCTCACTTGGAGCCCCCATCAGCCAATCTCAGAGTGGTCTTGGGAACTGACAGCTTGAGAACACAGCCTGGTCACAAACTATATACGGTTTACATGTGCCTGGAGGATAGAAAAGACATTAATTATCCTACAGAATAGGGTTTTATTTTTAGTGAGGGAAAGGAAATGGGTAATAACTACCCCAATCACCAAAGTCTGAAAACGTAGCGGACATAGCCTTGGATATAGCTAGGTTAAGCTGAGAATCACTTGGCAAGATATAATTACAAAAAAAACTGGCTCTGAAATCTTCTGATTAATCAATTGACTGTGTTAATAATAAGATTACAGAGTAACATTGAAGTTTTGAACTCTACTTTTTAATGGTTGGCTTTGTTCATCACTGAATTTTTGTCTTGTCTTTTGTCTTCCCCTCCACTTCCCGAAAATTACAGGTGATGCTAGGATTCCTTTGCCTCTCGACTCCTTCCGTGTCCCAGCGTCTACTCAGAAGGCCTTAGAAACTTCCAAAGACAACCTGGGGGTCCCAGTCACAGAGCAGCGGCAGGAGTCTTTTGCAAATTTCATTGCTAGAACATGTTCTCCTTCAGCAGACGTCATTTCTGGAACTGGAAGTCAAAAAAAAGAAGAAGAATTATCTAGAAATAGCAGGTCTTCTTCAGAGAAAATGAGCAAAGCAGGTGAATAGACCAAAAACTACTCTGCTAAGAAACAACCTGGGAAGGACCTGCATTCCTGCTCTGACTCACCTGTAAAGCAGAAAAGCAAAGGAATTGGGCAAAATAATTCTTTGGTTAATAAACCAATTAAAAGTGAGTCTTCGAAAAAACACATTTTTGTTAAGAAAGAGAGTAGAATAATGACTGTTTCATCAAAGACAACTAAAAGTAAACTCAGTGTACTAGAACAGTCTGAAAGTGATACTCTTGGATCTGATTGTGAATTTCAAGAAAGCATCCATACTCTATCACGCCTAACATAGGTCTAAATCTTTTAAAATTATGTTTTTGCCTTCAAATTTTCATAAATTACTTATGTTTTTATTATAGCATATGGTGTTTTCAGTTACTTGACTGGAAGCCATTAGAGAAAGATTTTTTTATCTATACTTTTTTATTATAATGAAAGTTTGGGTGTACTTTTCCTTGTAACACTTTGCACCATTCATTCAGCTAGTGTTTACTGAGGGCTTCATATGTACAGTACTTTTCTGGGTGCTGTTGCTTTCAGCAGTGAACAAAATAAAGCCTTTACTCTCCTGGAACTAGCACTCTGTGGTGGGAGAAAACATAAACAACAAAGCAGGCTAAGGGTTAAAAAGAGATGGGAATAATAAATGGAATAGTTTTACCATTTGGTTAAACATCAAACTATTATATAAATCACACGGCCAGAAGCCATTGACATATTTTAATTCATAATAACCAGAGAGCCTCAAACATTTACCAAGGCACTTAACCGTGTTTATGGATTACAGCAACGCTCTGAGGTAGGGAACTCTTACCATCCCCATTTTATAGATGAACAGTCTGAGGAGACATTATGTGAGTTGCCCAGAATTACACAGCTATAAGTAAGTGGGAAGTTGCAATGTGACCCGAACCCATGCTCTTTTTTTTTTTTTAATGTATGGACTTTATTATCTTTCATTTGTTTCTGATTTATGTGAATTTTTTCTTTAAAGATTTTTTCTGATGTCAACCATTTTTAAAGTGTTTATTGCATTTGTTACAGTACTGCTTCTGTTTTATATTTTGGTTTTTTGGCCTCAAGGCATGTGGGATCTTAGCTCCCCGACCAGGGATTGAACCCTCACCCCCTCCATTGGAAGGCAAAGTCTTAACCACTGGACCACCAGGGAAGTTACCCTTATGTGACTATTTTTCTAGCAATTTTTTTAAATTTTATTTTTTATTGACATACACTTGAATTACAGTGTTGTGTTAATTACTGCTGTACAGGAAAGTGACCCAGTTACACATTTATGTACATTCTTTTTCATATTCTTTTCCATTACGGTTTATCACAGGATATAGAATATAGTTCCCTGTGCTCTACAGTAGGAACTTTTTGGGTTTTTTTTAAATACATGCACTTTTTAAAAATAAATGCATGTATGTATGTATTTTTGGCTGTGTTTGGCCTTTGTTGCTGCACGCGGGCTTCCTCTAGTTGAGGTGCACATGCTTCTCATTGTGGTGGCTTCTCTTGTTGCAGAGCACGGGCTCTAGGTGCCTGGACTTCAGTACTTGTGACATCCGGCTTAGTTGCTCTCTGGCATGTGGGATCTTCCCGGACCAGGGCTTGAACCCATGTCCCCTGCATTGGCAGGCGTATTCTTAACCACTGCACCACCAGGGAAGTCCCACGTAGGACCTTTTTGTTTATCCATCCTGTATATACACCAGTTTGCATCTGCTAATCCCAAACTCCCAATCCAACCCTCTCCCACCCCCTCCTCCTTGGCAACCGCCAGTCTATTCTCTATGTCCTTGGTTATGTTTCTGTTCACACATAGGCTGTAACCAGGCTCTTAATTACTTTGTTATCCTGTTCCCTTGTTAAGAAGGGTTTAAGGAAGGCACTGAGAGAGAAGCCAGTGACCACTAGAAGTGCAAAAACAGTGGGGCTGTCAGAAAGCACACCTGTCTCCTTCCCCCATCGTGAGCAGAATTTTTAAATGGCAGAGTATGTAAGAGTATGTGATGACATCTCTGGATTAAATTATGTCTCCCTGGTAAAACATGTACAGATAAGTCTTTAGTTCAATCAGAGTGAAAGGTGAGATCAGAGAAAAGCTGGAGTGTCAGATTTCTTGTAGAAGGTCCTGCCTGATTGTTACTAAGAGGGCTACTACAGTACTAGTTAGTTCATTAGTCATGGGTTGAGTGTTAGAGGAGTGAAACAATGAGCAAGATGTAGTGTTGGCCCTTTAGCAGTGGAGTCAGAGGGGAAGACGCACAGCAGATGTCTCATCCTGAACGTGACATGCTGTGACGGGCATATTCAGGGCGTTTAGTCAGTGTGGAAGAAGAGGGGGAGCCGTGAGGCAAAGAAAAGTCATCAAAAGAGGCAGTCCCTAAGCTAAGTCTTAAAGGACTCGTGAGAAACTGGTGAGTCAGCCGGTGAAAGGCAAGGATACTCAAGGCAGAGTGGACAGTGGAAGTCCAGAGCCTTGAGTGTGCGAGGGGTGTGTTACAGAGCCACAGGCACAGGCTCTGGAGGATCAGTGCAGTGTCCCCAGGCAGCGGCAAGTGCCCCTAAAGGAGGCAGCGAGGAGGAGGGGAGCAGGTCTTAAGCATCCATGTGCGTGGAGCTGGTTTCCTCAGAAAATAGCTAAGAATGGAAAGGACAAGTTCAGGTGGCATTTTAGACCACTGACGTCAGTATGGATGAGGAATCTGAAGAAGCCTGGAGATAATTATGCCCCACTCTTCTGAGGAGCAGTGCTTTATATTTTCAAGTGGGATTTTCACGCTGCCACCTCCTCTCCTGTCCCTACTGAAAGGTTTATAGGCCGGCAGAAGGGAGAACCTGGCTTAAGTAAAGTTAAGCAGGTTCCTTTACTGTACAGCTTCTCGGGGCTGCTGTAGGCTAATGTTCATTCTGGATCGTCACAGCAGGCGTATGGTACACAGCCATCCTCAAAGCTATTTGACCCTAGAGTCCTTTTTTAATAGAATGTCTAACAACTGGTTCCACCGAAGAGCAATTTCGTAACTTCTAGACCAGGTAATAGCAAGAAGAAAGGGGTCTGAAATAAGGTATAGATGAAGGGAGGAAATAAGTTCTAATTGTATTTAGGAAATTACCAGCAAGACTTGACCTTGGGAAGTAAGGAAGAAGTAGGAGGCGGAGGCTGAACCCCCATCTGTGTGACTAAGGTTGGGTGGTGGTATCATTGAGTTTGGAAATAGGGGATAAAGAACTGAAGTGGGGAAAAGACTTTAGTTCTGGACATGTAGAAGTTTGAAGCACCTGTAGAATTCAGAAGACAAACTGGTAGATAACTGGACATGCACGTGAAGACGTGGAAAGATAAAAATTTGAATGTCCTCAGCACATATCAGCAGTCATTAAAATCATGAAAATGGATGAGATGTCAGAGAATTGTGAGTCCTGACAACGTTTAAGTGATAAGCAGAGAAAGAATTCTGGGAAGGAGAGAGGTGATAGAGATTCAAGAAGGAGGAAGGAGATGCCAGCGTCGTCCTTCAGAGACTGTGAGTGTCCATTGGATTTGGGCAGTTAGGTCCCCAGTGACCTTAGAGCAGTGCAGGGAAGTGGTGGACAAAAAGCCAGATGGCAATAAACTGAGGGCGTAGGGCTGCCTGTCGGGGCCAGGCGGGGCTAGTGAGGGCAGTGGGAATAGGCTGCTCTCAAGGAGTTTGGATGAAAAGAGAAAATAATTAGCAAAAAAGAATTTTTTAGAATGAGAAGGACTTCTATTTTACATGTTGAAATGAAGGAACCAATAAAGGAGATCCTGAAGATGTAGATAATAATTTAGAGAATTGGGGAAACATGGACATATGAATAAGAAAAAAACCTTGCACAGTATATAAAAATCACTTGTATCCTTCGAGCTGGATGGATACTGGTAAGTTTGGGAGGAAATAAAGGTAAGAAGAGATAGAAGTTAAAGAAGTTTATACTGATAGCCTCAGTTTTCTTTGACAAAGATTTTTCAGAGACACATATATACACATACATAATTACCGTTCGAAAATTCTTTCATAGTTACATGTTTTATTAATCACGCCAGAGAAAAGTCACTGATTTTCATTTTGTACAGCATTATCCTGTAAGAACAAGATACAGTGACAACTTCCATGCTTTGTGCATATCAGAGCTGACACTGAAAGTATCTGCATAATTGAATTTTCACTTCTTATTTGTAATAAGTTTATCCTTAGGAGGATACTTTCATAGTGTTTGATCACAGATGAGTTTGGGCATTGCTATCACTCAATAATGTGAAGCATCTGTCAGGTTCTCTCCTACACTATATATTCATATTTTGTCCGTTAAGCAAATATTTATTGGCGGCCTGTGGGAATAAGATACACCTAGGTCCTCTTTCCTTGGTATATTCACAAAAGCCTCTGAAACTAAATTTCCAAGTCAGGCCATACTAAGGCCTGGCATAATAAGTTTTCATTGTTAACAGTTTTTTTGTGTTTGTGGGGGTTTTTTGTTTTTATTTTTTTGAAGCAAGGATAAGACACTGTCTTAACTCAGTAGTTGTCCATTCATTAATAAGTCAAAGAAGACATTGATGAAGCATGGTATTTTGAATATCCTTTCCACAGAATAGGTAATGGGCCATCCTGAAACTCTGGTGAGATGCTTATCATTTTCAGATTTTGGAGTGGCTGAGAAAACCCTATTACACCTTGAATTATCACTAGAAACATGAATTCAGCCAAATAAAAACAGTGCCTCTGCCTACTGAGGTGGTCAATTTCCATCTCAACAAAAGTGACCATTTCTCCTTTAGATTAAAATCAAGAAAATCCCCTCTGTCCAGGATGCAATAATGGGGTGCACGAAAGAGGAAAACTGAAGCTATTCCCTCTTTACACCTGAACAGTGAATTCATTCTGATATCAAATATTTGTTATGATTCTGTTATGACCAGGTGCTTTATTGTTTAGAGATCAAGTTACTGTTCATTCTTGGTAAGTAAGAAAAATCCACGTTTTAGGACTCTGAATAGTAACTTTATATGTATTATATATATATATATTAAAAATAAATATGTATATTATATGTAATATATATTCCACCTATTCAACAAAATTGTAACTTCCATCATCTCTTACGAATGATGAACTGTATTCACTCTTTGGAAGGGGCTTATAGGGAATTAAAGTCTCCATATACTTTTTATATAAGACCGTGGAAACCAAATTCTCAACTGGGAGCAAACTTAGGTTTTGCTATGAAGGTTTATGCTTGCCTGGCCTTAGAGGGGTAGGCCAGGAACTCAAGTTTTTTTCCTCTAAGTTACTTTCATTGATGCCACCCTGAAAAAATTTGGAGGGAGTATTTTTGAAATAGCTTTATCTCAGTAACCCTTTAAAAAGGCTTCAGGGTATGGGGAACATAACTGTCAAAATGTTCAAGCAACTCTTGTTGATTTAAGTGTAATGGATCAGGAGCAATACAGGAAGGAGCTGGGTACAAAAGACAAAAGGCGTGAGGCTATTTCATGTATTGTTTTTGGCTTATTGTACAAAACAGAGAAAGTCTCATACACTCGCGCAGCCAAGGTCCCCTACTGTTCTCTCCTTTTAGTAGAAATAAAAGAGAGCTCGTTTCTCAATAGCAGCATTCTATCCTTAAGTGGGTACACAGTGATATTCTGATGGTCTCTGGAGCAGAGAATAATTCCGTGGCAGCTCTGACCTCCAGTCACCGGGTTCTCTGTAACTTAGTCTTTCATGGCCAAGGACTATAATCATTATTTCGATTTATATTTAGCATCTCAAAATGGAAAGGATTCCATGGACAACAAAACAGGAAGTGATTTCATGAAGTGTTTTAGTATGGATAAAACAATAAACTATAAAAATACAAATCATCAGTAAAGCTTTTTCTTTCCGGAGAACTATATTCAGAAATTAATGTAAGCCTCTAAGGTGCGCATGTGTGTTTTTTCACCCATGATCATGTTTGTATGTGTGCGCATTCCACTGCTACAGGAGACATGCAAAATGATATCAGATTTGCTACTATATGCAGTACTGGTTTCTCCCAAGAACTGTGTGCTCGCAGGGTTCGTTCAGGAAGGTGAGTGTCCTACCACCTCATCACAGTCATATCTCATCACCTTCGGCAGGAACAGTTGACACTTTAACCTCACATGCAGGCTTATTAAATTAGTATTACTCATCAGAACTTGCTTACTAATAAAACAAGCTGAATTAGCCACTGCAGAATCATATTTGGAAATTCAATGAAAATCTTACCTTTTTAATAAAGGCCCAGAAATATTATTTCAGAGCAGGTGGTACAGAAAACTGTGGTCAAATTTGACATTCATTCATCATTGAAGTGTGGAACGTGACAGGTGAAAATTGATATTGATTTCCTTCCTCTAATATTTGGAAGAGTTCTAACAGGTAAATCAAATGAGATAACAAGACATATCAAGTCTCACTCATTTCTATGATCACATCCTCCCCACATATCACTCCTTCGCCTGCCATGTTTTGAATAATTCAATGCCCATAGTCTTTCCAGTCCAGTGTATTATAAGACACACTCAAGCTGGGTTTCAATCATATTAGACTGAAAGCTGAACATTTTAGGAAGGATTATTTAAAACCAAATGCATCTTGAGCCCAACAGCCTATGAAACCAAACAATCCTGGGAGTTCAGTTGGATTCAGAAAATTCAGTAATCCTATTTGATGTATGTTCACCGTATCAATATTAACAACCTTCCACTGGATTTCAGCACTGATTTGAGAGCTGAGTTACTACTGGTCTTGTATTTTACCTAGTTGTGAAAGCACTGAGAGAGTTGTTCTTGGGTTGGACTTGACCTGCCTCTGGGAATGCTCTCTGTTCTATCCATATTGAAAAGCTTTATTCAAGTGCCATTTCTCTGCCTGCCTTCTCTTCACTTGCACCCCTTGGGAAAACGAAAGATGCTCAAATATAGATGTTAACACTGCAGGTGCTCTGCTTGGCAATGGTGTCTTTCAGCTTCCCAATAAAAAATTATATTGCTGACCACCCATTTGACTGAAAAGTGACTCATTTTACTGACAGATACCTGGATTGAGATGCCAAAAGAAATAGGTCATTTCAAATTTCCTTTTTAAGTCATAGCTTTGTGTTGCAACACTACTTGTTCAAAACTTAGATCATGAAGGTTCCTTCTTCCTATGACCTCCAAATAATTAAAATGTTCTTCAATACGCTATATAAAAAGCAAGCAGAGGGGCTTCCCTGGTGGCACAGTGGTTGGGAGTCCGCCTGCCGATGCAGGGGACACGGGTTCGTGCCCCGGTCCGGGAGGATCCCACATGCCGCGGAGCGGCTGGGCCCGTGGGCCATGGCCACTGGGCCTGCGCGTCCGGAGCCTGTGCTCCGCAACGGGAGAGGCCGCAGCAGTGAGAGGCCCGCGTACCGCAACAACGACAACAACAAAATAAATAAAATAAAGCAAGCAGAATATTCCTAATTATCAATCTTTCTCTTGAGTCATATAGTTCTTGTAATTTCAAGGAAGAGAAACTCAAATGTAAAGTGTTACAATAGCCAAGCATACCAGCACTATTATCTAACCATTCAGCAATTTTCTCTGCCAAGTCACTCTGAACCTTAGACTACTGAGGATGTCTTCTTAATTAATTTTTAAGGTTCTCCTCTTTTGAATTAAAAAATGGTCACAATTTTATAAGTAAAATTAAAGAAAAATACCAAAGAGAACATCTGAGATGTTTCCATTAGGCATTATATATATATACATAAATTTAATAGATATACATATATACATGCACTGGGATACATCTCCATCTTCTGTGTCAGTCGGACATAGGTCCATTTTCTTAGGAATAGGGAACTCCTTTCACAGTGGAAGTGAGGAAATTGGCTGGACCATCCTTCTTGAAAATAATTCTGTGAAGCCGCCATTCCTTCTAGCAATCTACTACTCCATCAGTGTGTAGTTCATCAAATTCAGGTCTTCTGAAGCCAGGCTAGAAATACAAAGTGAGGTGGACGACTAAGGTAACTGACCAAAAAGGAGGAAAGGAAGAGGAGCAAAACAATTTCCCAATTTCATTCTTTCCCATATTCTCTGTGCTTGACAAGGGAAAAAATATTCGGGTCTCAGTGCCTCTCATTCTTAGCCATTGTTAGTTCAAAGTCTGAGAAAAAAAAAAAGGTAAAAACGAAAATATGGAGTCCAGAATTCCCTTAGCTCTCTTGCATGCAATATCACAACTTAAAAGGCCTTCCAAAATGGAGGGATAAACTTTTAAAAATATAGCCCAATCTTTTCAATCTAAACAAGTAAACACTAAAAATATATTTTAGAAATCCAGCAAACACACTAACCACAGTCAAAGCAAAGGAAGGCTTATGGCTTACCAAATGACAGTGGCTGTCTACAAGAGAGAGAAAGAGAATAGTCCAAAATTCTATATGACCTGGCAGAGCTAGGAGGGTGCCCTGGTTAGGGTCTTTCATATACAGTTATTCAAGCTCAGACTTGATCATCTGTCAGGGATGCTACAGTAGGGAGAGATTTGCCATAACTGTGAGACTCAGCAAGATCACTTCCAACTCTAAAACCTACAACTTTAATTTAATCACCAACACCAGCCATCATTAAGAGCGACCTCAAATAACTCCAAATCTCTTCATCTACTCACATATTCTTTACACAGTCAACAGACCTCGAGTGATTACTACATGCCAGACACAGTTCTAAGACCCAGAATAAGGGATAAGAAAGGTAGCAACCTCTGTCACTGGGGGGCTTGAGTTCTTTGGGAAGAAGTTCATCTAAATACAAAGAGACACCAAAGATAATATTTGGTTTGATTATTATTCTGTGAAAGAAGTAAGGTAATCTGTTAAATTGGGACTGAGTTAGGCTAGTAGGACAATCAAGGAAAAAATATCTTTAAGAGATGAGTGCCAAAGAATAGAAAGGAATCAGTTATGGAAAATTTTTCTGGAAATAATATTTCCAAAACATGGGAACAGCGAATACAAAGTCCCTGAGGCAAGATGAAGCTTAACTACAATCAAGGAGCAAAAAGAAGCTAAAAGGTTAGGTCAGGAGATAACCACACAGATTTACACCAGCTGGTCCCTAACTTCAAGTCTACGTGGGTATATTCTTCAGGTGAGTTACATATATATCATCCAAAAAACACAAAAAAAATGGACTCCAAAATTACCCTGGAAATTCTGAGTGAGATTCTTTACAAAGGCACAACCATATTAAAGATCACAGCCATCATTCTCCAAACTCCACTCTGGGCATCACTTGCAGGCATTTAACGGGGGTGTTTCATATCCTCTCTAAAATATTGGGCAGGAAGAACAAACACCCTAGCATGTCTGCACTGTGCACCTAGTGTCTCACAATTGAAAAGTAGCCGGAGCTCACCCTGCTGATGGCTTTGCTGGGTTTTTTAACCATTTATTAAGAGTCCCACCTCTTTTAAGAACTGGGATATATTTTTTGAGGAAATAAACTACAGGAAAATTCAACTGACAGAGATCATACTGTAGTTGACTTTTCTGTTCTTTGTTACATTTATTCGTTGAGACAAACGTCTGTTCTTAGCCTTTTTTTAATGGCTCTGTTAAATAGAACGGACACAGTACACTGCACATACTTAAAAACACAATTTAAATTCTGAAATATGCATATACCCATGGAACTGCCAACACAATCAAGAAAAGGAACATATCCATCACTTGCAAGTGTTTATGCCTCATTCATAAAGCCCCTTTTTTCCCCTCACATTCCAGCCCTCCACATCCCCAAGTGAGCACTGATATGCTTTCTTTCATTAGAGACGTGTTTGCATTTTTCTAGAAATTTAGATAAAGGGATTCACACACTGAGGACTCTTTTATCTGGCTTCTTTCACTCAATGTAATTATTTGGAGAGTAATTCATATTGTGGTGGGTGTCAATAGTTTATCACTTTGTTTTGCTGAATAGTGTTTCACTGTATGGGTATACCACAGTATATTTATTCATTCTCTTGTTGATGGGTGCTCGAGGTTGTTTCAATTCTGTCTATTAAAAATAAAGATGCTATGATGATCCATGTACAAGTCTTTGTGTGCACATATGCTTTCATTTTTCTTGCGTAAATATCCGGGTGCAGAAAGGCTGGGTCATACGGAAGGTGTACGTTCAACTTATGAAGAAACAGCCGAACTGCGGACTGAAGTGACTGCACTCTTGCCCTCCCACTAGCATGTAAAAGCCGCGCAGTTCCTACACTGCCTCACCAGTACTCGGTGTGGTTGGACTTTTCTAATTTTAGCCATTCAGTAGGTGTGTAGCGGTATCTCCTGGGGCGTTCATTTCCATAGAGCTAATAATGGATTACATTGACCAACGTCATGTGCTTATTTGCGTCCGTACACCTCCTTGGCAGGGTCTCTTTTTAAATATTCTTACCCATATTGTTAATTAAAAAATGTTTTTCTAATTACTGAGTTTTGAGAGTTCTCTACGTGTTAGAGGCACAAGTCTTTTCAGGTGTATAATTTGTAAATATTTTCTTCCAACCTGTGGCTTTTCTTTTATTAATAATGGCTTCCAAAGATGAAACCCAATTTATTACTTTTTTTCTTTTATGGATCTTGTTTTTGGTGTCATCTCTAGGAAATCTTTGCTTAACCCAAGGTCAAAAAGATTGTGTCCAAGTTTTAGAGATTTATGTTTTGATCTACATTTAGTTAATTCTTTATATGGTGTGAAGTAGGGATCAAAGGTCATACTTTTGCATACGGCTACCTAGGCACTATATCCATGTACGACATGCTTCCAGCACCATTTGTCAAGAAGACTATCCTTTCTCCTCAAAATTGGCTTTGCACCTCTGTTGAAAAATCAATTGTCCTTATATGTGTGGATATGTTCCTGGGATCTACATTCTATTTGATTGACCTATTATATCTGACTCTTGGTTATAATATATTCTTTCACTGATTTCTTTTCACTTGCTCATGTAAATAGTCTCCCAGTGATATAGCCTTACCATATGACTGGACATACCTAGATATACCTGAAATGCATTTGATAAATCGATGGAACTTGCACTCAAACTAGGGTTACTTTCCAAAAACTCTTAAAATGTTGAGGTGTAAAAACGATGTACTCTACAGCCTTCCTGCCTCAACCAAGTGTATGTTAACACATCCCCACACAAGCTATTTTGCATGTGTATGGGGCTGTAGAGTCTGGGGAGTATGAGAGTGGTATGTGCTGTCTATCCCAAAAGATCATCATAGGAGGCAAAGGAAACATTAAGGAAGTAGATAAGAATAGTCAAATGCCGAATGTTAACATATTTCTCATGCGTTTTTAATATTTACATTGAGATAAATAAGTAAATTATTATAAAATAAAATACAAAACTTTAGAGAATATTTCAAAATGCTCTTTTTTGCCAGATGCAACAAGATACTAGGAATAGAGGGATTTTCTGGAACCGGCTTATCTTTCCTTTTCTTATCACCATCGAGTGATGGGGTTGTATTTTATTCAGTGTATTGTACATGTGGGTGTGAAGAAGATGGAAGTTGTCTCAAAAAGAGAAATGAGCAAAGAATATATGTCGTCAACTTGTCTAAAACACTTTTTCATGTTCTGACTCATTTTTCTTTGTATTGGCATTTCAAGGCATTTTGTTTTTTAGTGACTATTAAAAAACCTTGATAATTTCAGTGAAATCCCATGAAGATAATATAAACAACAGTCATGGAAAATGAAAAGATGATAATAGCAACCAGCACTGTGCTATTTCTTGTCAGTGTTCTTTACTATTTAGAATAGTAACAAATCCCATATTAATTTGACTTTTTGAACTTCGGCCTTTACTTTGGTGGAAGAAATTCCTTACACTTTGCTTATTATCTGTTTGCAATTAAAAACAATTAATGACCATACTTTGATATGATCATCTTAGAGTTGTATAGAGGGAGGATAGTTATGCAACTATTTATATATCTATGGGTTCAAGGAAGTTTAAAGGCTTGATATTTGAATCCTGTGGAAAGTAGCCTCCTTTCCCAGAGGGAAATGAACATATACATGTACTTAATGTAGTTTAAACTAAAGCAACACCTGTTCGTAGAGGCACCTTCTATTCCAGGTATGTTTAGGTATAGGGAAGGGGAACAAGAGCTATAAAACATAATTCTTGTGTATAAGAAGTTTACAGGGGCTTCCCTGGTGGCACAGTGGTTGAGAGTCCGCCTGCTGATGCAGGGGACACGGGTTTGTGCCCCGGTCCGGGAGGATCCCACATGCCGCGGAGCGGCTGGGCCCGCGAGCCATGGCCGCTGAGCCTGCATGTCTGGAACCTGTGCTGCGCGTCTGGAGCCTGTGCTCCGCAACAGGAGAGGCCACAACAGTGAGAGGCCCGCGTACCACAAAAAAGAAAAAGAAAAAAAAAAGTTTACAGTTTAGGGGGGTTGAGGGCACTCAATGACTCAATGCGGATGAGCCTGATGCAAGTTACGAAAAGGTCACCCTTGAATAAACTCTGCTTTAGGAAAGACCAGCCTACTCTTATTCTGTTAAACTCTTTAATGTGGTGCTCAATATACCTGAATATCAATGTCAAAGGCCACTTTAGAAATGTTTCCAGGGGTGCTAACAGCCAACAAGTTAATATGATTCCTATACACTTGACACAACTCACCAGAGGTCTTGAATTCGGTGAGCATATTGGCCTCCTTTAAGAAAGATCACCCGTTAAACTTCGAATGCTAAGTGCTAAGAGAATGAAGTAAGTAATAAGTGATATTCAGGTTCAGAGGCGGAAGAGAAAAGACGTCTCACCTTGAGTAGAACATTTTGTTGGATTCTCCAAAGTGGCAAACAATAAGGAGAACACTCAATAACTAAGACTGAATAAGTTGAGAAATAAGATGAAAGCCTAAGATGGAGGTCAAAATGTCCCCTAGATTTAAGGATACATTTAGGCTGAAAGGGAAACTATTGAAAAAGATGTAGAAAGTGCTAAATATTTCACAAAAAATTATTAGAACAAAAAATGTATTAGAATAAACTTAGCAAAGTTTGTTTGCAGAATATGAAATCAACATACACACATCACTTGCATTTCTGTACATTAACAATGAACAATCTGAAAAAGAAATTAGGAGAACAATTCCATTTACAATACCATCTAAAAGGATAAAATACTTAGCAATAAGCTTAACCAAAGACATGAAACACTTGTACACTGAAAACTACAGCAGTATTGAGAGAAATTAAGGAAGACATAAATAAATGGAAAGACATCCCATGTTCATGAACTATTGTTAAAATGTCCATGTTACACAAAGCTATCTACAGATTTAATGCAATGCCTATCAAAATCCCCTGTTTTTGCAGAAATAGAAGAAACCACTCCAAAATTGATATGTAACCACAAAGGACCCTCAATAACGAAAGCAAACTTGAAGACCTCACACTTTCTTTTGAAATGAAGTTTTCTTGTTATTGTGGGTTAAAAATCCAGTCCTAAGTCTCCATAAATTATCCTCCTAAATTTATATTTTGGTTCATTCTCAGTGACAGGGCTTTCAGTGCCTGAGTGGTATTGAGGGCCCCTTCAATATCTGTAGCTTGGACTCCTGTCACTGACATGGTGTGGGTATCTCACAGCCTTGGCTGTTTTTACCAGTTTATCAAGTCCCAGATGAACCATGCTCAGAAGGGCCCCACACTTGCTTGGTTTCATGCTCTGATATTGCTGTCTTAATATTCTTAATGATTTTATCTTTGAACTTACGTTCTGTAAGTAAAGTTTATGGGACAATAAAATATACGCATGAGCAGAGGAGACGTGTGCAATATGTGTGTCTGCCACCATTCCTGCTGCCCCATTCACATCTAGTTTTCACCCTGCTTGTGGTGTGCTTTCCATGACATGCTTATTTGGTACCCATTTGGAGTCTTGCTGTGTTCCACCAGAATTCTGTGCTACTGGTCACATCCAAGACTAAGTGAAGGTGTTAACAGATGTGGAGGCCATGCTTTCCATTTGAATCTGAACTTACTTCTAACACAGAAAGAAAGTGTTGTTTTTTAAGAAACAAGAATGTCCAAGGAATCTTATCATATCCTTTCTTACTCGTGTTACTTCCCAATATTAGCCAAACAGTCTGCTGAAAAAGATGACATGTATGAAAAAGAGAAGAGAGAACAACCCACAGAACCCATTTAGGACTCATCCTAATCTAGTATGATGTCATCTTATCTTGATTCTATCTGAAAAAAGAATTTACTTGGGCACATTCACAGGTTCCAGGTGAACATGAATTTGGGGAGGACACTATGCACCCCAGTGCAAATACTTTCAACAAGACTTTTTCTTTGCAGTTTGAACAAGAGGCACTATATTTTCATTTTGCACTGGAGCCCACACATTATGTCACTTGTTACTGTTAGAGCCCATGTTGGAAAATGGGGCTTCATGACATAGCCAAGTGAGTCTGTCAACTGAATTCTAGAGTTATCCAGACTTACCCACTTTGTTGCAGCAAGTTGGTTCCAGGCAAAGCCAGGTGAGAGGGGCATGTCCACAGTGGAGCAGAGAACTTCTGTCTCTCTATCACCAGACTCACTCCCAAGATGAAGGAAAGAAGAGCTTAGCAAAGCATGGCCAGTTATTCTTCCCAACTTTGCCCGTCAGGTAGGTCACCTCACCTAGCCAGTGTCAGTGAACATAAGAGCAGGGAGGTTAAAAGTTACACTAATCAAATTCCCTTCACATGCTGGTACCCGTAAGAATGAGAAGGGAAACTGTCACTAATGCTCCCCTGGTGTTTTCAATCTCTTAACCCACTCAACGATGCTTTTAAGCCTATAGTTAATGGAATATGGCTCTCCCTTCAGGAAAGAATAGACCTTTATCAGGACAGTCCTGCTCACACTTTTATGGGGCTACTCGTTTGAGTGGCCTCCAGGAACTGCTGGTGGATGCCTTAGAGTTTCATCCCAGAAGTCTCTGATATGGGTGAGAAATTGCATTAATTCAAATGAACTCCAAGGCTACTCATATCCAATGATCAGAAACAACTTTTTGTTCTACCAGCCATCCACAACATAGCTAACCATAGACATTTGATGAGGTCAAATGACAAACTAAGATTAAATACATAAAAGCATCCAGTAATACAATTCAGAAATCATAGAAATGTTGCAAATTTGTAAGTACACCTTTGCCAGTATCAAATTCTTCACAGACGAATTAAAAGGGCACACATGACACGCTCTTATGAATTAAGGTTCCAAAGTATTAAATCCCAATTTTGAAATCAAGTTTCCTTGTTACTGTGGGTTAAAAATCCAAAGTCCTAAATGTCCATAAACAATCCTCCCAAATGTACATTTGGTTCATTCTCAGTGACAGGGCTTTCATTGCCTGAATGGGACTGAGGGCTCCTTTAGTATCTGTAGCTTGGACTTCTGTCACTGACACGGGTGTGGGTCTCTCAGGGCCTTGGCTGTTTTATCAGTTTATCAACCCTCTCATGAACCATGCTTTTAAAGAGTCTAAAGAGTTACTAAGATACAATTTGATTTTACAGCACTATCCCCAACATTTAAAAACAATCTCAAAAGCAAGCCAATCCCCAACTCTTAGAAGAGTGAAACTAGGCACATTTTTGTTCCCGGAATCCAGTAAAGACTTTGATCAAAGAACATAGCGGAAACTCAATGGCATTTGAGAGAAAGAGAAAGTCTCTTTGGTTTTAGCCTCACTAGAATGTCCATTAGTCTATGCCATTTAACTGAAATTTCTGACCTGCGAACTTCGAACCAGGAGGAAACTTTTAGCTTGACATTGATTTGTCACTGAATTTGCCATGTGCAGTGCACAGCCCTGAGCATCTGTCACACATGGACTCTTGCGTTATCCTTCCTCTTTGATGACCTTGTTGTTTACACTGCAGTACTGAACTGTTTATGGGTTCTGTCGAGTGACATTACACCTCCAGGTCTGAGGCGTAGATTTGACAGTCCTATGCCGCCATGGCCATTTTCACTGCCTCCTGCTATGGAACTACATAGACCAAAGGCGGCTGCCTTTAGGACAACATTTCTTTCTCCAATATAATTGACAAATCCAGTGTCAGCTTGGGTCCACATGTGAAGGGCGTCACTTGAGCCTACGGTAGACCATATGTGTCAGTGCCGACAAGTTCTATAAAACATGTTTTCCTTATAATTGAGTCTTTGTCTCAGTCAAGCCTGCTTGGGAAAAACTGTACCTGAAGAGTAAGGCAAGGTGGACGGCTGCCTGAGACTTTCCTGCCCTGTAAACTCCTGCACACTCTCAAGTCAAGTGCCAGGTAAAGGTCTCTGTATACTAAAGACCCTCCAGGTGCCTTATTCATTCCGCTCCAGGTATTGCTCAGTCACCTGCAACTCCCTAATGCCCCTTTTCTTTATATCAGACCTTTACTTAAGTGGCTCGAAAGAAACAGCCACTCTCCCACACCATAAGCTGCAGCCATCAGCCAAAATCAAAGTATCTTATGGCTGGTGTAGTGGGTTGGATGGTGGCCCCCAAAAGGATATATCCATGTCCTAAGCCTTGACTGTTACCTCATTTGAAAAAAAAAAGGGTTTTGCAAACGTCATTAAGGATCTTGAGATGGGATTTCCATCCTATATTAGCTGGATGGGTCCTAAATAGAATGACAATTGTCCTTAATATACAAGAAGGGCAGAGGGATATTTGAGACACACAAAAGAGAAGATACAGACACAGAAAGGGGGTGATGTGAAGACACAGACCAAAACTGAGTGACGTGGCCTCAAGCCAAGGAAGCTGGCAACCACCAGAAGCTGAAAGAGGCAAGGGATAGAATCTCCCCTAGAGCATCAGTAGGGAGAGCAGCCTTGCTGACACCTTGACAGCACACTTCTGGCCTCTACAACTGTGAGATCGTAAATTTCTATTGTGTTCAGCCTCCAAGTTTATTAGTCTCCCAGCAAGCACGGCACATTTATACAGCATGCATTAAACGTTTTCTAAGCTGCAGCAGTTTACTGCACAAACCTAAATATTTTCAAACAGTCAAAGGTTTCAACATCCCACCATACATTAAAGACCAAGGCAGTAGACTACCTTCCTTGGCAGTAACAAAAGATTTTCCACATGGACATTTTCCTCTCCAAAATGTCTGCTCCTTTCTTTTTATTTCTCAGTGTTCCCAGGTAATGCACCAAGTGTCAGGAACTTCTAATTACCTTTCAGCAAGTACAATGCCTTAATTCCATTTGGTTTGGAATAAATTAGGAAATAAGATAAAAGAGAAAAGATGGAGGGCCGAATATTCCTGTTACTCTTGATAACCCTGGCTTGAGAATCCAGTTTGAATGAAATGATCACATAACTGAACCGCAGAATTGGGCAGATTTACTAACTAGTAATACACAGAATGAGAGAAACAGAAGACACTCACACTCTCAAGGGAGAGAACAGAATTAGTCAAGGCAAGCATGCTCACTTAATTCTTTTCAAGCTTTCTATATAAGTCACTTGATCACCCTGGGGCAGAGTCAGTAAAGAAGCAGCGCTGATAGGACCCTACGAGCTCTCTTGACAGGACTGAAACATCAGGAGCAGGAAAGCAACATTCCCTCACTCCCCACCACCGCCACCCCAGCAGTAAAAATATGATCATCCACATAGACAATGTAAAGAAATCAGAAACTACGCTAACTCTGATTCACTCTTAGTATACCAACAGCTAATCGGGAGCCTTGTGAAAAAACATCTTGATTACTTGCTAATAAAACTCCTTAGGGGCCTGGGGGAAGATGGTGGAAGAGTAAAACACGGAGATCACCTTCCTCCCCACAGATACACCAGAAATACATCTACACGTGGAACAGCTCCTACAGACCACATACTGAACGCTGGCAGAAGACCTCAGACCCCCCAAAAGGCAAGAAACTCCCCATGCACTCTGGGTAGGGCAAAAGAAAAAAGAATAAACAGACACAAAAGGATAGGGACGGGACCTGCACCAGTGGGAGGGAGCTGTGAGGCAGGAAAGGTTTCCACACACTAGGAAGCCCCTTCAAGGGCAGAGACTGCAGGTGGCAGAGGGGGAAAGCTTGGGAGTAGCGGAGGAGAGCACAGCAACAGGGGTACGGAGGGCAAAGCGGAGAGATTCCCGCACAGAGGATGGGTGCCGATCGGCACTCACCAGCCGGAGGCTTGTCTGCTCGGCCACCGGCGCGGGCGGGGCTGTGAGCTGAGGCTCGGGTTTCAGGTTTCTGTCGGGAGCACAGGGAGAGGACTGGGGTTGGCAGCCTGAACACAGCCTGAAGGGGTAAGTGCACCACGGCTGGCCGGGAGGGAGTCCGGGAAAAAGTCTGGACCTGCCGAAGAGGCAAGAGACTTTTTCTTCCCTCTTTGTTTCCTGGTGCGCGAGGAGAGGGGATTAAGAGCGCTGCTTAAAGGAGCTCCAGAGACGGGCGCGAGCCGCGGCTAAAAGCGCGGACCCCAGAGGCGGGCGTGGGATGCTGGGGCTGCTGCTGCCACCGCCAAGAGGCCTGTGTGCGAGCGCAGGTCACTGTCCACACTCCCTTTCCGGGGAGGCTGTGCAGCCCGCCACTGCCGGGGTCCCGGGATCCAGGGACAGCTTCCCCGGGAGAGTGCACGGCACACCTCGGGCTGGTGCAACATCACGCCGGCCTCTGCCGCCGCAGCCTCGCCCCGCACTCCGTACCCCTCCCTCCCCCAGGCCTGAGTGAGTCAGAGTCCCCGAAGCAGCTGTTCCTTTAACCCCATCCTGTCTGAGCGAAGAACAGATGCCCTCCGGCGACCTACATGCAGAGGCGGGGCCAAATCCAAAGCTGAGCCCCGGGAGCTGTGCGAAGAAAGAAGAGAAAGGAAAATCCCTCCCAGCAGCCTCAGAAGCAGCGGATTAAAGCTCCACAATCAACTTGTATCCTGCATCTGTGGAATACATGAATAGACAAGGAATCATCCCAACTTGAGGAGGTGGACTTTGAGAGCAAGATTTATGATTTTCTCCTCTTTTCCTCTTTTTGAACAACACAATAAGTGAAATGAAAAATACTCTAGATTGGATCAATAGCAGAATAACTGAGGCAGAAGAACGGATAAGTGACCTGGAAGATAAAATAGTGGAAATAACTACTGCAGAGCAGAAGAAAGAAAAAAGAATGAAAAGAACTGAGGACAGTCTCAGAGACCCCTGGGACAACACTAAACGCACCAACATTCGAATTATAGGGGTTCCAGAAGAAGAAGAGAAAAAGAAAGGGACTGAGAAAATATTTGAAGAGATTATAGTTGAAAACTTCCCTAATATGGGAAAGGAAATAGTTAATCAAGTCCAGGACGCACAGAGCGTCCCATACAGGAAAAATCCAAGGAGAAACACGTCAAGACACATATTAATCAAACTGTCAAAAATTAAATACAAAGAAAACCTATTAAAAGCAGCAAGGGAAAAACAACAAATAACACACAAGGGAATCCCCATAACGTTAACAGCTGATCTCTCAGCAGAAACTCTGCAAGCAAGAGGGGACTGGCAGGACATATTTAAAATGATGAAGGAGAAAAACCTACAACCAAGATTACTCTAGCCAGCAAGGAGCTCATTCAGATTTGATGGAGAAATTAAAACCTTTACAGACAAGCAAAAGCTGAGAGGGTTCAGCACCACCAAACCAGCTTTACAACAAATGCTAAAGGAATTTCTCTAGGCAAGAAACACAAGAGAAGGAAAAGAACTACAATAACGAACCCAAAACAATTAAGAAAATGGGAATAGGAACACACATATCGATAATTACCTTAAATGTAAATGGACTAAATGCTCCCACCAAAAGACACAGATTGGCTGAATGGATACAAAAACAAGACCCATATATATGATGTCTACAAGAGACCCACTTCAGACCTAGAGACACATACAGACTGAAAGTAAGGGGATGGAAAAAGATATTCCATGCAAATCGAAATCAAAAGAAAGCTGGAGTAGCAGTTCTCATATCAGTCAAAATAGACTTTAAAATAAAGACTATTAGAAGACACAAAGAAGGACACTACCTAATGATCAACGGATCGATCCAAGAAGGAGATATAACAATTGTAAATATTTAGGCACCCAACATAGGAGCACCTCAATACATAAGGCAAACACTAACAGCCATAAAAGGGGAAATCGACAGTAGCACATTCATAGTAGGGAACTTTAACACCCCACTTTCACTAATGGACAGATCATCCAAAATGAAAATAAATAAGGAAACACAAGCTTTAAATGATACATTAAACAAGATGGACTTAATTGATATTTATAGGACATTCCATCCAAAAACAACAGAATACACATTTTTCTCAAGTGCTCATGGAACATTCTGCAGGATAGATCATATCTTGGGTCACAAATCAAGCCTTGGTAAATTTAAGAAAATTGAAATTGTATCAAGTATCTTTTCTGACCACAACGCTATGAGACTAGATATCAATTACAGGAAAAGATCTGTAAAAAATACAAACACATGGAGGCTAAACAATACACTACTTAATAATGAAGTGATCATTGAAGAAATCAAAGAGGAAATCAAAAAATACCTAGAAACAAATGACAATGGAGACACCACAACCCAAAACCTAGGAGAGGCAGCAAAAGCAGTGCTAAGAGGGAAGTTTATAGCAATACAATCCTACCTTAAGAAACAGGAAACATGTCGAATAAACAACCTAAACTTGCACCTAAAGCAATTAGAGAAAGAAGAAGAAGAACAACAAAAAAACCCCAAAGTTAGCAGAAGGAAAGAAATCATAAAAATCAGATCAGAAATAAATGAAAAAGAAATGAAGGAAACGATAGCAAAGATCAATAAAACTAAAAGCTGGTTCTTTGAGAAGATAAACAAAATTGATAAACCATTAGCCAGACTCATCAAGAAAAAAAGGGAGAAGACTCAAATCAATAGAATTAGAAATGAAAAAGGAAAAGTAACCACTGACACTGCAGAAATACAAAAGATCATGAGAGATTACTACAAGCAACTCTATGCCAATAAAATGGACAACCTGGAAGAAATGGACAAATTCTTAGAAATGCACAACCTGCCAAGAATGAATCAGGAAGAAATGGAAAATATGAACAGACCAATCACAAGCACTGAAATTGAAACTGTGATTAAAAATCTTCCAACAAACAAAAACCCAGGACCAGATGGCTTCACAGGTGAATTGTATCAAACATTTAGAGAAGAGCTAACACCTATCCTTCTCAAACTCTTCCAAAATATAGCAGAAGGAGGAACACTCCCAAACTCATTCTACAAGGCCACCATCACCCTGATACCAAAACCAGACAAGGATGTCACAAAGAAAGAAAACTACAGGCCAATAACACTGATGAACATAGATGCAAAAATCCTCAACAAAATACTAGCAAACAGAATCCAACAGCACATTAAAAGGATCATACACCATGATCAAGTGGGGTTTATTCCAGGAATGCAAGCATTCTTCAATATACGCAAATCAATCAACGTGATATACCATATTAACAAATGGAAGGAGAAAAACCATATGATCATCTCAATAGATGCAGAGAAAGCTTTTGACAAAATTCAACAACCATTTATGATAAAAACCCTGCAGAAAGTAGGCATAGAGGGAACTTTCCTTAACATAATAAAGGCCATATATGACAAACCCACAGCCAACATTGTCCTCAATGGTGAAAAACTGAAAGCATTTCCAATAAGATCAGGAACAAAACAAGGTTGCCCACTCTCACCAATCTAATTCAACATAGTTTTGAAAGTTTTAGCCACAGTAATCAGAGAAGAAAAGGAAATAAAAGGAATCCAAATCGGAAAAGAAGAAGTAAAGCTGTTACTGTTTGCAGATGACATGATACTATACATAGAGAATCCTAAAGATGCTACCAGAAAACTACTAGAGCTAATCAATGAATTTGGTAAAGTAGCAGGATACAAAATTAATGCACAGAAATCTCTGGCATTCCTATACACTAATGATGAAAAATCTGAAAGTGAAATCAAGAAAACACTCCCATTTACCACTGCAACAAAAAGAATAAAATTTCTAGGAATAAACCTACCTAAGGAGACAAAAGACCTGTATGCAGAAAATTATAAGACACTGATGAAAGAAATTAAAGATGATACAAATAGATGGAGAGATATACCATGTTCTTGGATGGCAAGAATCAACACTGTGAAAATGACTCTACTACCCAAAGCAATCTACAGATTCAATGCAATCCCTATCAAACTACCACTGGCATTTTTCACAGAACTCGAGCAACAAATATCACAATTTGTATGGAAACACAAAAGACCCCGAATAGCCAAGGCAATCTTGAGAACGTAAAACCGAGCTGGAGGAATCAGGCTCCCTGACTTCAGACTATACTACAAAGCTACAGTAATCAAGACAGTATGGTACTGGCAGAAAAACAGAAAGATAGATCAATGGAACAGGATAGAAAGCCCAGAGATAAACCCACACACATATGGTCACCTTATCTTTGATAAAGGAGGCAGGAATGTACAGTGGAGAAAGGACAGCCTCTTCAATAAGTGGTGCTGGGAAAACTGGACAGGGACATGTAAAAGTATGAGATTCGATCCCTCCCTAACACCATACATAATAGTAAGCTCAAAATGGATTAAAGATCTAAATGTAAGGCCAGAAACTATCAAACTCTTAGAGGAAAACATAGGCAGAACACTCCATGACATAAATCACAGCAAGATCCTTTTTGACCCATCTCCTAGAGAAATGGAAATCAAAACAAAAATAAACAAATGGGACCTAATGAAACTTCAAAGCTTTTGCACAGCAAAGGAAACCATAAACAAGACCAAAAGACAACCCACAGAATGGGAGAAAATATTTGCAAATGAAGCAACGGACAAAGGATTAATCTCCAAAATTTATAAGCAGCTCATGCAGCTCAATAACAAAAAAACAAACAACCCAATCCAAAAATGGGCAGAAGACCTAAATAGACATTTCTCCACAGAAGATATACAGACTGCCAACAAACACATGAAAGAATGCTCAACATCATTAATCATTAGAGAAATGCAACTCAAAACTACAATGAGATATCATCTCACACCAGTCAGAATGGCCATCATTAAGAAATCTAGAAACAATAAATGCTGGAGAGGGTGTGGAGAAAAGGGAACACTCTTGCACTGCTGGTGGGAATGTGAATTGGTATAGCCACTATGGAGAACAATATGGAGGTTCCTTAAAAAACTACAAATAGAACTACCATATGACCCAGCAATCCCATTACTGGGTATATACCCTGAGAAAACCATAATTTAAAAAGAGTGATGTACCAAAATGTTCATTGCAGCTCTATTTACAATAGCCCGGAGATGGAAACAAGCTAAGTGTCTATCATCAGATGAATGGAAAAAGAAGATGTGGCACATATATACAATGGAATATTACTCAGCCATAAAAAGAAATGAAATTGAGTTATTTGTAGTGAGGTGGATGGACCTAGAGTCTGTCATACAGAGTGAAGTAAGTCAGAAAGAGAAAGACAAATACCGTATGCTAACACATATATATAGAATTTAAGAAAAAAAATGTGATGAAGAACCTAGAGGTAAGACAGGAATAAAGACACAGACCTGGGGCTTCCCTGGTGGCGCAGTGGTTGAGAGTCTGCCTGCCGATGCAGGGGACACGGGTTCGTGCCCAGGTCTAGGAAGATCCCACATGCCGCGGAGCGGCTGGGACCGTGAGCCATGGCGGCTGAGCCGGCGCGTCCGGAGCCTGTGCTCCGCAACACGAGAGGCCACAACAGTGAGAGTCCCGCGTACCGCAAAAAAAAAAAAAAAAAAAAAAGACACAGACCTTCTAGAGAATGGACTTGAGGATATGGGGAGGGGGAAGGGTAAGCTGTGATACACTACCAAATATAAGGTCGCTAGCTAGTGGGAAGCAGCCGCATAGCACAGGGAGATCAGCTCGGGGCTTTGTGACCACCTGGAGGGGTGGGATAGGGAGGGTGGGAGGGAGGGAGACGCAAGAGGGAAGAGATATGGGAACATATGTTTATGTATAACTGATTCACTTTGTTATAAAACAGAAACTAACACACCATTGTAAAGCAATTATACTCCAATTAATATGTAAAAAAAAATGTCATGAAGAACCTAGGGGTAAGACAGGAATAAAGACACAGACCTACTCGAGAATGGACTTGAGGATATGGGGAAGGGGAAGGGGAAGCTGTGACAAAGCGAGAAAGTGCCATGGACATATATACACTACCAAACGTAAAATAGATAGCTAGTGGGAAGCAGCCACGTGGCACAGAGACATCAGCTCGGTGCTCTGTGACCACCTAGAGGGGTGGGATAGGGAGGGGGGGAGGGAGGGAGATGCAAGAGGGAAGAGATATGGGAACATGTGTGTATGTATGACTGATTCGCTTTGTTATAAATCAGAAACTAACACACCATTGTAAAGCAATTATATTCCAATAAAGATGTAAAAAAATATATAAATGGTTTAAAACAGCACGTAAATATCTATGTATTGCTAGGAAAGAGATAATTTAATGATGAGCTTTCTTTATTAGTCATATTTTATACTGTTAGAAGAATGAGACTGTCAACTGAATTCTGTTCCCCCAAAATTCATATATTCAAGCTCTAAGAAAGTGATGGTATTTGGAGATGGGGCCTTTGGCAGGTAATTAGATTAAATGATGTCATGAGGATTAGGCTCTATTAGTGCCCCTATAAGAAGAAACCAGAGAATTTTTTCTGTCTCTCTCCAACATGTGAGGACACAGTGAAAAGACAGTTGTCTGCAAGCCAGCAAGAGAGCCCTCACCAGGCACTGAATTGGCCAGCACCGTGATCTTAGACTTCCAAGCCTCTAGAACTGTGAGTTGTTAAAGTCACTAAGCCTATAGTATTATGTTATGGCAGCTTGAGCTATAAGAGTACTAAATGGAAGAGACATGGAGGAACCCTAAACGCATATTGCTAAATGAAAGATGCCAAACTGAAATGGATACATGCGGTATGATTTCAGCTATAGGACATCCTGGAAAACGGAGGGCACTTAAGCTATTCTGTATGACACTGTAATGGTCAATGCTTGTCATACATTCGTCAAAACCCATAGGATATACAACAGAGTAAACTGTAATGTAAACTATGGATATTAGTTAATAATAATGTATGAACATTGGCTCATCAATTGTAAAAAAATGCCCCACACTAATGCAAGACGTTAATAATAGGGGAAAGTGTGGTTTGGGGAATAGATGTGAGGGGGTGTATGGGAACTCAATACTCTGCTCAAAAATTCTCTTTAAACTTAAAACTACTGTAAATATAGTCTACCAATTTATTTAAACAAAATAAATCTAAGTTGCCTCATCATATTGTGAGGTTAGTAACCATCTTATAGTTTTTCTATATTCTATTTCTATTTCTAAAGACCTACTTCTTTAATGTTCATTTCTATCTTCTTTTATCCTTGTAAAAAATATATCAAATGTTTTGTATTGTTTCACCTCCCAGCCTATTATCTTTTTAGTTATATGTCTTTCACAAACATTCATTAGAAACTACATTAGATATCCTTGACTTATTACACTCTATGCCCATTACTATTTTCACCACCTCCCTCGTAATGCTTGAACCTTGGCTATGACCCATTGTCACCTCTGGACAAATCGTTTCTGCTCTATTTTCTGTCTTCTGTCCTTCTGGGCCACTTCTATCTACCATCATTACCCAAAGAACTGACTTTACAGATTCTATATGCCAGTGTGTAAGACTTGCAGTGTTTTAAGAAGTATCCCAACTTCATGATGGTGATTTGGGGTCATTACTAAAGCACTCAGGATCATACATATTCTTTTAAGGTAGTTTTACAGGACAACGCACATTGGTATTTTTCTCCTATTAACAGAGTAGGAAATTGTGGGTTGATGTGCAGTTATTTTGATTAAGAAAGCAAGATATGAACACTGCTTCTTTGCTGGGGTACTTGGCACTGCTCTTTCTCGTGCTGGGACATATTTTGCGCCTTTACAGCCTTGCATCTAGGCGTACTGATCAGACTAATGTTTGGCTTTATTGGATACGTTGACCAGTCTGATTGATATTCTGGTACATACAGGGTACTTGGTCATGGCTGCTCACCTCTGAACCTCAGCTTCATCACCTGCAAAGTTCAACTAATAGCATATCCGCTTTGTGGGGTTTTTAGGGATTTGGCAAGCGTCATAGTGCCTGGTACATGCTAGAGACTCAGGTGATGCAGTAATTATTCAAATGTGCATTTTCAGTGGATCCTTCCCACCTGGACAGGGTGACTTAACAGCCTTGGGAGAGTAAGAGCAGGACAAACAGCAAGGGCAGCATGGGCCAAGGGAAGGAGGTGAGAACTGACATGCAGGGAGCCCTCTTGCTGGTATCACCAGAGGGCCCATAGTGAGCCAGGATGTGGGGAGAGACTGGCCGCTCAGTAAGACCAGGCCAAGAAAGGCCGTGTGAGGGGGCTTAGCTTTTACCTTGTGGTAGAGGCCATCCAAAGGAGAAAGTGGAAGATGGGTAGGTATAGACTTCTCCCTTAGGAATTGTCCTCAGGGTCTGTTTATCTCCTGGCAGGGTGCGTTCAACGAGTTGGCCGCTCCAGCACATTCTAGAGAGGACTGGCCAGGTCTGACCTTCTGGAGATACAGCCCTGACCTCCTGGCCACCTCACTGAGGAGAGGGCTCATGGGGGAATCAGCTTCACTCTGCATCTGTCCACCAGTCCTGCACCCTGGACTCCAGGACCACTCACTTGCAAGAGGCACATCCAGCTGCCAGAGGAAGTGACATTTCCTGACTCATCTGGCTAAGAATGAGCAGAGTATCGTTGACCACTCCAGGGGAGTAGATGCCACAGAAGATCAGGATGCGGACAAGCCAGAGAAGATCAGAAGGAACAAAGGTCAGTCCACGTGGGAGTTCACATGGGTGCCTCACAGTCCCCAACAGGCCCTCGAGTTTCCCTTCCAGCCCAACACACACTCCACCTGCCCACAGTCACCTGTGCCACCATCACAGAGCCCCACAGAGCTCCAAACATCCTCAAACACACAAACTCCCTACTTATGAGCAAATGCCTGACTGTGTGCCCAGAACCCTCCTGCTCCAATATACATGCACTACAAACCCCAATAAAACCACAGCCACAGTCTTGAATACAAAATCACACCCACAACGGCCCCTGATAATCAAACACCTAAATCCTCATACCCCACAAAAATCCACCCAACCCCATATAACCCCTCAATGCAAACACACAAACCCTTCAACAATAGCCAAATATATTCAAACCAAACTCACAGACTTCTTAATATAAGACACAACCCCCCAAATCCAAGTAGAACACATACAGTCCGCACACAGCTGTCAACATCCATGTATGTACAATGCCTCAGAAGCTGAGACAAACACAAAATACCATCAGAGAGACACAATGTTTCCAACCTTCTCCTAAATACTCCCCCCAGAACACATCATGACCTCACACCCCCAATACAAACATACACCCATCTCCCTCTTGAGATACTATAAACAGCCTCTGACACATCCCCTGATTATACACACACAGCTAGCAGCCCCAATTTACACTGACAACCCCAATCTCTGCAAATTCCTCCACATCAAAAATACACTCCCTGAACTCTTACCCTACAGGATGAGCATGTGTATAACCCCTGCACTCTGAATACACACGGATCCAACACACAAAGCATTAAAATGCATACCCCTACCTCTTCTCAAATGCCTGCACACATAGCCTCAAAACACCCAGAAGCAGCCCACCACCCAGCCACACCATGCTACACCAACCGTACACTCACAAAGGCACTCATGCCCCTCATCTCTCCCCAGATCACACATACACAGTCTCTACACAGCTTTACTATTACCCCAAACCATCCTATGCCCTAAACATACATCCAAGAGTTCCCCACACAGCCCTAACCGATGATAGAGGAAGCTGTACCAGGGGCATCACGGTACCCTGAACGGGCAAATGCCGCTGAGGTAAGTGCCTCCTATGTTGCTGCATTTCTTGCTGCTGTTGCAAGTCATCACTTGACCCCACCCAGGCTGACTGGGACACCCTAAACAGGAAGTGGCAGCATATGAGTCAGGAAGAGGAAACTCCATTCCAGGTGTTCCCTGTCACCATCCATTGCACCAAAACATCAGATGACCAGCATGAACAAGAAACAGAGACATGTAACTATACCATGGTTGAAAGGCAAATTTTTCTAGAAAACATTTGTCCAAGGGAAGGGGGAGAAGGGTGCTCCCCCTAATTGTAGAGCCACGCTGTTACGATTCAAAGAAACGTCAGATACAGTCCAACAGGCGTGGGACTGCATCCATGTTGTAGCTGGATACGAAAAAGATAAGTTTTCGGAAGCCCCAAATCTCGCTTGCCAGTAAAGGCACATGGGCCCCGCTGCCCCATTGGCCAGGAACCCAGCAGAGGACCCTTAAGGGATATAGGGACTTCTGGGACCCTTACTGAGCTCCACCAAGGGGTGGTGCCATCACACAGCTCCATCCTTCATGAGATGACTAACAGACCTCCCTGTATTGGCAGCTCTGGAGATCGGGGGTCCCTAATGATGTCAACTTGAGACCGCCCGAGCACAAGTTAGAAATTTTTGCTCAGGCGCTGCAGACTCTTCCGGAGACTGGAGTGATGGGTAGCCGTCACCTCTCCGAATCCTGTACCCTGACCTCTGCCAACGCCTCTGCCTTAGGGACCTGGCAGATCCCTGGAGCGTGGCCCTCCTCTGGGACACTTGCCCATATACTTCTCTAATTTTCCTTGGGACACACATAAACAAATTTTCTTATGGCTCTCATTGACAACGGGAGCTCAAATTACAGTGCCTCCTGGGAACCCCTCCAATTATAAGCAAGGGCCACACTTTAGATTACAAGGCATAGTAGTCAGGGGAGTAGAAAGCATTCAACTTCCATTGAATGTCACTATTGAAACAATCTTTATTAAAAATCTTTTAGTGGTGGTAGCCCCTTTGGCCCTACCCTTTCCCGTTACAGCTATGGATGCCTTGATGTACTGCAACGCCATTTGGAACAAACCCAAATTCCTGGCCTTCCTGGTGGAAGCTGAAACTGGGAGCCCATAAGACTGACACCTAAGACAGTAAATATCCCCCAATAACATGTATGACAGGGGGCTGTGGGATTGCAGCCCATAATTCAGAATTTATGAAAAGAAGAAGTCATTAAACACACCATTTCTCCTTTTCAATTTCCCCATTTGGCTGCTATTAAAGCCTGCTATTAATGAGTGGTGACTTATAATCAACTACTGAAATATAAGTGCTGCTCCCCACTATTAAGGCTCCCATTTCCAACATTGTCCAGTTCATTGAGGATATCCAAAGGGCTCCAGGGAATTACTTTGCTGTGACAATCTAGCTGTTATGTTCTATTCAGTACCAGTTATTAAGGAGTCCCAGCTGCAGTCTACTTTTACTTCAGAAGGCACCCAGTATGTTTTAACCTGTCTGCCTACTGGCTATCTTAACAGCCCAGCTATTGCCCACAGTCTTTGCTGGCAAGACCTGGTGTCCCCTTGCACCGTCTGGCACTATACTGAGGTTCTAATCCAGAGCCCCTCAGGAGACTGGTGCACAAGGCCCTAACATGGTTGGTGACCCATCTATAACATACAGGTGGGCTATTTATTGCCCCACATAAAATTCAAGGGCTGTCCACAACTATTAAATTTCTGGGCATTAACTGATCCTCTAAAAGCCAGGAAATTCCTTTTGCAGCTAAACCTCAGCTGTTAACTATTCAGCCCCCCAACACACTATAGCAAGCCCAACACATCTTACTTAGGTCTCTCCACACTTTGGAGGCAACGAATACCACACTTGTCCATCATTCTTAGACCCATTTATGCAGCCACGTACAAACCCTCCATAGTTTACTGGCCAAGAGCTAAACAATAAGCTTTATAGCAGGCACAAAGCTCAATTAGTCAAGCCCTCCCACTGGTTCCCCCTGGCTGCTCCTTCTGGGCTGAGAATGGACTATGTGTCCCGGACCCTTTGGACTAACACAGTTCCTCCTAGCTGCCTGTGGGCTTCTGCACCAGACGGCTGCTCTCTACACCACTACACCCCCTCAGAACCGATTTGGGAACTGGTTCCTTGGTTTTGGTCTTGGTTTTGTGTGCACTGATGCCAGAATTTGTTTGCGTCTTTTGCGTTTGGGTGTACAAAATGGGAAATACTCCATCAACCCTGAAGGAGAGCCCTTTGGGGCCTATAGTAGATAAATAGGTGTAACATAGCCCTGAGCCTATGACTAAGAAAGACATGTATACTATTGTAATAGGGTGTGGACCCAAAATATAGGATCACAAGGGCGGTAGCCCCTAAATGGCTCACTCAATTTTTATAGGATCTCGCAGTTAGAAGTGTTTTGCAAAACAGCAAGCTGCACCGGCAGTTGTTCCACCTGCCCACCCTCTCCCCATGCCGCCATCATATTCACCACCTCCTGTTTCCCCTACCCACGGGGATCAAATAGAAGTTTCTGTGTTAACCCCCAGAGGACAGGAGCCTGATTTAGTATCACCATCTAAGACTCCACAAGCCACCCAATTTGGACTGGGAGCCACATCCACAGCAGGGCAAGTTCCCTTGTGCGGACATCCTATAAGAGGCCAGGGGACTCCCTTGGCCTTGAGGCGACCGATTCTAATTTCCCCACAGGAGCCCCAGGGAACTTTGACAGTGGGGAACGAGTTGATTGACTCTCCAATAGATACCACTCCCCAAACCCTCCCTGTTTATCTTAAGAGGCTTGTAAATATTAAACAAAGGGGAAACAAAGTCATCCTAGGAAAAACTTGCCTGTATCTTTGAGATGCAAATGTCCTTCTGGTCTTCTCAGGAACTCTCATCTCTGCCATCTTTCTAAAATGCACCTTTTTGAAAGAGGGTAAAGTAATTTAGAAACTGACTTATCAAGGATAAATAAAAAACCTAAGTGTCTTTTCTGTAAAAATTCAGCCATCTAGACAAGTGAGTTGGATTTGTTCCATCTGCCAGAAACCTAATTTGAATCCAACCTCTTTTTCTAAACTGATGGGCTTCACATGGCTGTACCTGACTCAGTGCTGAAATTCTGAAATGACAACCATGACGTCTCTGTATGTTTGTGTCCTTGTATGTGTCTTTGTCTTTGGATAACATTGCTGAGGTTGATTTGTGGATGAGCTCTATTTAATTGGCTTAAAGAAAAGTAAGCACTTACACACCAAACTATTCTAAATACAAGAGAAACTGAGCTAAATGAGCTTCAGGTTCATGTGAACTGGGAAATAGTCAGTATTAATTAAGACCTGCTATTAACGTTCGTTTGTTGATCTAATTAATATAGACATGCTGTTAGAGTCATCAACATTAAGTATAATACTTTTATTGTGCCTACGTTTAATATAAGCTAAATAAAATCTTGTTATATCTGTTGCAAATTTGTCAGCAAGGAAATAACTTGATGTGAAGAAACTTTTAAGGAAAGAAAATGCAAATGAGGTAAGAGCTTTAGGTGAACTTTTTAAAATACTTATCTTTTAGGAAGGTCTATCTAAAATTAATCTCTCCAGATATTTGACCACTTGAAAGTCAGAATTGTGCTAAAGTAAGTGACAGAAGGTTTATGGAAAGTGGACCCTGAAAAAAAGAGTTCTGTACGTGGTCAGGACTAAGTTTAAAATAAGTTTAATTGAGTAAATACGTTTTAAAAGTAAGCTGGTGCACAACTTGAATTTCGCTTTTCTCTCTGTTAAGAAGACAAGGTTTCTTAAGATTTTGGACTGCCTTTGATACCAGATTTTAAGTTTTTCTACCTTTTAAGAGATCTGTTCTGTACTTGCCTTTGAAATCTTTTATTGTTACTTTGGCTAAGTGAATAACTATTGTTTCACAGTGACATGGCATCCTATCTGTTTTAAACCCTTTTCTTATTTTTTTGACAAAACTTCCCAAATCAAATTATAATGAAGTTCCTTTGACCTCTAGCTAACTTTGGGGTGCTTCAAAGGGCCCCTGAAACACCCCAAAGAGAGATATTAACTAATTAGGTTGAATGACACAGGAAGTGTTGTCAAATAAGCAATAAATCTTCTTAGGTTCTATTGTATGCCAAATGACACAGGTATTCTACAGATTATATGGAGTTCCTAAAATCTGGTATGTCCTGGTAAAATGTTACCAGTCAGAATTCTCTTTATTGTCTGAAAGTGTTGCATGTCACCGCAGTAACCACGTTACTTTCTCAATTGCACTGTAATCAGATTGAAACGTGCCTTCTTAAGTCTTTCACCATTGTACACAGTCATGGTTTCACTCTGATGCCTTTGCAAAAATGCTTCCTCTTCAAGAAGATTTATAGAAAGGACCTTTGCATAAATACAAGTTTCTGATTTTCAAACCATAAAGGTGAACTGGGTAAGAACTTGAAGAATTCTAATGGGAAACCTGATGGCTTCATAAAGCTGTTAACAAAAACGATTAGTTGCACATGCCTGGGTAAAAGGGTTATACTTATGGTTATAATTTTGGTTATAATTATGGTTATAATTTTTATGGTTTCTATCTGAAAAATGACTGTTTTAACTCTGTGTTTTCCAGGTGTAAGCAAAACGCTCCCCTTAAACTCATTATGATTTACAGTCATTTGTTAAATTATACCCTTATAAGCAGAATTGAAACATTTATCTTTTTCTCTCTACCTGGGTGATCCTGCCAGTCCGAAAGATTAAGCCATGCACGTCTAAGTACGCACTGCTGGTACACTGAAACAGCGGATGGCTCACTAAATCAGTTATGGTACCTCTGGTCGCTCGCTATTGCAATTGGATTACAAGTAGTTATACTGATCATTGTTCTTTGTTTCCAGATTGTTTGCTCTTTGTGTCTCCCTGCTGTACTGTGTCTTTGTTAACATTACTAGCTGCATTACTTATATCCTGTCTACTTTATAAGACTGGCGTCTCTTACAGTACCCAGTATGGAACCAGGCCTCCAACAATACTTCAATGGCTAAACATCTTGAGAAAATAGACCACATTTATAACATGAAATAATTGTAATAGTGTGATTCTAGGTACAGGAGGAAGCAACAAGGGAAAATGTCTCCTGGATCATAATTAGATAGAGGATCCAGAAGATCTTTAATTAGCAATAGGGCCTAATCCAAAAACTAGCACCTGGAGTGGCATATCAAGAATTCTCCCCTGACCTGGGATGAGCCTCCCAGCGCCGTGGGACAAAATTTGATCCTGAAACGTCTCCCAAATATGGGTCAAAATCCTGACCAAGAGGAGAGGATCTGAGAAATGGAATATTTCCTGACACATCAGTCATTAGCGACTGCAGCCCCCCAACGTGAGCCGGTGAGCCCTGACGAAACTCAGGATATGAGAATATAGGACACAGGCCCCAGACAGCTGAGGTACATATCAAATGACTGATTTCAGTGAGCCCAGACCCTTGCATCTTCCCGTACATGGAAAAGTGCTGAATTCCTTAACTTGAGATGCTGCCTCCCAGGCTTGAAGCCCTCAAAATTCCCATCAAAGAGGTCGTAACTCTCAACTTTTAGGCTGAGAATATTTTTTTAAGGCTACAGGTGTAAAGGACACACTTTCCAGAGAGGAACAAAAAAACCAAAAACCCAGCGTTTGGAACACCGGCACCAATGGTGGACACTCCCGGAAAGATCCATCTGATGAAGCAATTAGAAGGGCCGTCACCCCCTTTTATCCACAAGACTGTGGAATGGACATTGACAGTAGGGAATTGTAACAGGGAAGAGCCAAATCGGACTCCACATGGGATCTGTTCCTTTTACTTTAACCTTTGCCTTCTGCTGCTTTTGTTCACTACAAGGATACTGTCTGTACCTGTACATAATGGCCTGCCTCGGGGAACCCTGTCCCTCTGTCTGAATGTTAAACCAAAGTGCCTTTGTTCAGGGAAACATATGGACTCCTTCCACCTGTGGATGGCTACAATTAAGAAGAAATTAACACATCTCCTCCCCGAGGCTGGCCATTCCAGGGGCTATTCGCACAACTTATGGCCTTCTTACTTTACCTCCTCATCTCCTCCCCATCTCTGTATTATAAAAGAAACTGGCACCCAAACCCCGATAAGATGGTTATTTTGAGACTTTAGTCTGCCATCTTCTCGGTCTGCTGGCTTTCTGAATAAAGTCATATTCCTTGCCTCAACACCTCATCTCCGATTTATGGCCTGTCGTGCGGCAAGCAGAGCAACCTTGGACTTGGTAACATCTTTACTCAGGACACGGTGTCACAAAACGGGACACTGTTTTCTGTTTGTTTTGTTTTTGTTTTGGGCCGCGCCATGTGGCTTGTGGGATCTTAGTTCCTCGACCAGAGATCCAACCCGCGCTCCCTGCAGTGGAAGCTCGGAGTCCTCACCAATGGACTCCCAGGGAATTCCCATGGGACACTGTTACCTGGCAGTCACGGCCCTCACCTTTGTGAGGCAGAGGTAGTAGTGTAGCAGGACTGAGAACGGTGTGACGTTTAAAGATTAGGTGGTGAAAGCAGGATTTCACAGGAAGTTAATCCAGTGATACTTGCGGAGAAATGTTGTCAATTCAGCGTTAAGAAGACTGTGGACAAGGTGTGGAGTTTGCAAATAAACTTCATTTCCTAGAGTCAAATCTGCCAAGGCTTCCACTAAATTTGCAGTTGTGGCTATAACCTTAAGACACCTGAGACAGGCAAAAGCAACTGAATCAAGTTGTATGCTATAACAGGCAATAGGCCTGTGTTTACTACCATGCTCACACAGTTCTGCGCGGCCTGATTATGCCTTTCATGCACAAATAAAGTAAAAGGTTTTGAATAACCTAAAGTTAATCTATTAAGTAGAGATCTCTTTTCGAACTTAAAAGGGCTAATATACTTTGCCTCCAGTGGAGATCTCACCTTAAAGTATCCGGATCGGGCTTCCCTGGTGGCGCAGTGGTTGACAGTTCACCTGCCGATGCAGGGGACACGGGTTCGTGCCCCGATCCGGGAAGATTCCACATGCCGCAGAGCGGCTGGGCCCGTGAGCCATGGCCGCTGAGCTTGCGTGTCCGGAGCCTGTGCTCTGCAACGGGAGAGGCCACAACAGTGAGAGGCCCGCGTACCGCAAAAAAAAAAAAAAAAAGTTTCCGGATCAACCTGAACCTGATCATTTGGGTAACCCTAAGGCAGGCAGCTCTTGCAGTGCTTGTTTTAGCCTTATAAAAACCTGCTTGTGTTTATCTTCCCAAGCAAAGGATTCAGGAACTAAATCTTTAAGAAGTTCACAGAGTGGAAGAGGTAACAGAAAAATTTGGAACCTAGAGCTTGCAATAACCAGCTAAACCTAGAAATCCACAATGCTAGCACTTAGCTGTGAGTCTAGGAAGTTCCTGTATCAGCCTAATTCTCTCTGGAGATAGCTGAATTCCTTCAGTGCTTAGAGTACGTCCTAGGTAATGAACAGCGTCTACAGATAATTGTAATTTTTCCTTTGTGTTCTTTCTCAGCTAATTGTTGCAGCAAATAAATGGAATCTTTTATGAATGCCTTATGGAATCTTTACAGTAGCTGAGTACAGCACGAGGTTATCTCCATATGGTAAAAAGGCTGATTTCTCAGGGAACTAGAGGGTACTTAAATCTTGGTGAAGTACTTGGGAGGAAAAAAGAAGGAGTCCCAGTGAACCCTTGAGGCATAAAAGTGCAGGTATATTGTTGATTGTTCCAAGTAAAGCCATGTAGATATTGGCTGTTGGGTCTCCGGGATGCTGAAGAAAGGTGAACAAAGGTCTCCAACTGTAAACCATTTCAAGTCAGTTCAAGCTTGTGACACAAGGGTGGCTAGGTTTGGAACAACAGGAAAACAGGGGAAAACTATTTTTATTAACAGCTCCCAAGTCCTGGACAAATCGCCATCCTGCCAGGTTTCCAACCAGGCAAGATTGGCATGCTGCAGGGACGAGTACACGAATGATTACCTCCTGGGCAATTAGGTCTTCTACAATAGCTATGGGACCTTGTATGACCGCAGGCTTTAATAGCTGTTGAGGAAACCTAGGGAGAGGTTTAGCTACATCTATCTGAATCTTTATAGGTTTGCATTTTTTTATTCTTCTCATGTTAACACTGTCAGAAGTAGCCCCCAAATTTGCAGGCATCTCCATCCAATTAGGGAACTTTTGTTGAACTTCCGCTTTTAGGTCCAGGACAGATTGTAAGGAACATAACTGATCAGGTTCACGTTGATCAGGAAATTTTAAGGTGAGATCTCCACTGGAGGCAAAATGTACTGGCCCTTTGAAGTTAGAAAAGAGATCTCTACTGAATAGATGAACTGGGGCTATACTGCATAGCAGAAAGGAATCTTGGTTGAGATAAAAATTCTCTCTGAACTGTATTAGGTACTCCCACTATGGAAACATCCTCTTTACTCAGAGGCACCTGTTGTTCTTTGAGGGTGGGATTTAGAGTAGAAAGCACAGCTCTGGTTAGGGCTAGGGGTAGGGTGTTAAAGGGTTAGGTAATTATGTTTACAGTTAGGGTTAGAGTTTAATGTAGATTTCAAAGTAAAATATGAGAGTGGGGTTTCAAGTAGAAAGCATAGCTCCAGTATCAACTAAAATTTGGCCATTTTTCATTATATTTTCCTCTGGGCTGTTTAAGGTCATTGCTGCTAATAGTTTACCAGAGAACCTCTGGAGTTCTGCCAACTAGGGGAGAGGGTCATGGGGGGCCCTCCCTTTGAGACAGATATCAGAGCATTTGTGAAGAGTTTGCATAGGACCTTTGAGGACACCTCTTTTTCCAGTGTCCTCACTGATTACAAATGAAACATCAACTTTGGGTCATCAAATTGATCATGGACCCCTAGGAGGTTGTAATGGGGGAGGCCCAGGTGTCATTTTGTGTCCCTTGCCTTAGAGCTGTTGTAACTGTAAGGCTATGAGCTTGGTGGATTTCTGTTTGTGGTCTTGCTCCAAGGTCCTTTCAAAATGCTCAGCTATAGTCACGAGTTCAGTCAGGCCTATAGCCTCCCACCCTCTTTTCTGCCCTTTTATCAATCCACTGATCTCAGAAGATAATCCATTTACAAAGAGGGCAGTTAAAGCAGGCTGAGTGGCCTTTTTATTCCTTGGAACACCAACTGCTGTAAAAAGAGAGCCTCCAAACTGTCTGTAAAGTCTTCCACAGATTCACCCCTCTTTTGTTTGTATGAGTGAATAATAGAGCAATCATTAGGCCAATTAATAATAGACCAAGTGTGAGCAGGGAAGATTTTAGGAATAGCTTATAAAAGGTTAGTTGTTATTCTGCAAGCCTTTTTAGGTTGAGGATCTTGAATACCATCCTAGGGATTATGTCATTTTGCTTCCCACATCCATTCTGGGGCTTCCCCCAGTCCTACCAACATGTGTACAAGTGGATAAAGATCTAGCAGTTTGGGGACATACGCCCTGACAGTGACTCTAAGTTCTTTAAAAAATGTTGGGGGTTCCTCCAAGGTTTAGAGAATTCTTTGACTACAGCTCTCAGTTCAGTCTTTGACCAAGGGGTAAAGGACACCTGAGGGGGCTCACCTGCAACCTCAGGTAGTTTTACTTTAAATGGCAATTGTTAAATATTCTCTTTGGAATAGAGAAGTGTTTCAGACCGGAAATGAGTAAAACAAGAGTCCTCGGGTGACAACGGAAAGGGGGGGACAGTAGGAGGTACGTCTGCAGTCACATCCGTCCTACGGTCTTTTGTCTCAGGTACCTTTTGTCTCTTTAATTTTGCATTAGCTTTTTGTTCTAAGTCTCTAAACGAAGCTCTTTTGGAATCTTGAAACCGTCTGTAAACTTTTACATACCAAGTAAAGCAGGCATCTCATTCTCCCTGTGCAATCTGTGAACCCTTGCTCTCTAGTGTTTTCCTTAAATGTACAATCTTGTCTCACTGGAACATGCCCCACAATGACCACTGTAATTCTAGATCAATATTAGTATAATTTTTCCATCTTTCTAAATATCTACAACCTCCAGGACCATAGTTCTTAAATATAAAATAAGCAGGTGTGCCAGAAGCTGGCATTCTCAACTCTTGGGCGATAAAGGATCTCATTTCCTTAGCTAGCCTTTGTCAACCCAAAAGAACACACAAAAAACCTGCGCCTTAATATATCAGCAGTAACAAAGAGATGTTACTATGTCCTGGACAAAAGAAGGCCTGGTATGCACCACCACCGATTCCCAGGGATCCTTGGACTGAGGAAAAAGATCCAAACGGCAAATCCCAAGGAAGGGGGACTGCAAACTGATTCCAAACAAAATGGAGAACTATAGCCACCACCAACAGCTCCAAGCATGGAAACTGGGGGCTGATTCCAAACAGATGGGCAAGTGCAGACTACACTGTCAGCAGTGCCCAGTGTGGAATCCAGGGAACAATATTAGGGGCTATGGTTTACCACTCAAAAATATACTGGCAATAACCAAGAGATGTTACTGTGTCCTGGGAATTTCCATCTGAAAGGCTAGGGGTTTGGCCTCAAGGAGAATCCTCTACCAGCCAAACTGACCTGCCCTGTAAAGGAAAGCCAATTAGATTGGGAGCACAAACGCAAAGAGAATGGAGCTCAAACCAAGAGGAGCTTACCAACAACCTTCAGGAATGGCAAGAAAGACAGTGAACTCAAAGGAGTTGTGGGCACCACACCTGTTCCTCCTTGTCCCAAATGTTATCAGAAATTTGCTTCAGATCCCATCACTGCCACCAATATATTTACCTTTTTCTTTTTAAAAAGATAAGCATTTAATCATAAAATCATCTTGTTAGCAGTAGCAATCATAAGAGTGGATTTTAGAAAAGTGCACATACATATTTTTATACAGAACATTTCTGGAGGGATACATATTAAACTGTTAGTGGCCACCTCTGCATGCCCCCAATGTATTAAAAAACAAAATTTAACGGAGTAAATTGGAAGATTTACTTTGAATTTTGAATAAATTGGCCTTATTAAACGATTCATGAATCAGGCAGCATCTCATCTGATAGAAAGGGAGATACTCCAACGGGTTACACAACATGGAAGGCTTTCTTTTTTTTTGGCCATGCCACATGGCATGTGGAAATCTTAGTTCCCCGACCAGGGATCGAACCCAGGCCCCGTGCATTGGAAGCGCGGAGTCTTGGCTGCTGGACCACCAGGGAAGTCCCAGAAGACTTGTATAGTAAGGAGGGTGGGACAAGGAAAGAAAGTCATCATCAAGGGAAAAAATGAAAGTTCACTGGAGGAAAGTAAAACTTCAGGTGACAACGGCGTCTCATTGGCTAAACTGCGGAATTTTCTATTAGCTATTTCTATTTTCTATTTCTTGTTGCTGGCCAGGAAGGAAGTCTTCCCTCCTCCAGCTGGGGTAGTAAAGTGGTTGCACTTCCTCTTTGGGGTCAGTAAATGACCTCTTCCTGTTGGGGTAATTGATGATGAGTGGCACGGCATGAGAGCTCCCTCTACGGGCCTTCCAGACTCCAATTCTAGTGCAGCTTTCCTTTTGTTAACATTCACAGCATGTTTTATTGGCAGGAGGAGTCACAATGAGGGAGAAAAGGCCACAAGACTCACCATAAAGAAGGCTCAGAAATGCTTGGGTGGGTCCAAGGCAGGCACAAGGTGGCTGTGGGGTCAGCTGGTGGCTACAACGATCACATGGTTCCCTCTGATGGGTTTGCAGCTCGATGTGGAAGAGTGAATAAAAGGGTCAGTTCATCCTATCAGAGAAACATGAAACTGAGATAAGCTTCCCACTGCTAGAAGCATCTTGAGCCTTCAGAAAAGAACAGAGAACATGTCTAAAGGGTTTGGGAACATCAGAGCCACATCTCCTCAGAGTGGGACTCCCCAGGCTCTCCAGGTCTCAGTCCCCAACTCTCCCTCAGTGACAAAGCCTCCCTACCTCTGTCCTTGTCAGCTCAGTGATCCCTAGAGGTCCTGCCTATCCGTGAGGACTTAGGTTTCCATGAGACAGGTTGGTTGAGACCTAGTGATACAGTTGACCAGCCTGATATGCAACAGTTCCCACCACCCTGGGGCAGTTGGGCTCAGGGACACATGGCTCTGGACCCCATGTGGAGGGTGTCCTTGCACGTCCGCTGTGCCACAGAAGAGCCAGGAACGCCTGTAGCTGTCCAACTGATTCTCAGGGGGTTTTCCTGGGAGAGCCCTTGGTCATCTGACCTCCTATCCAGGAAGCCCCATGACTTTCTGATTGCTGCCTGTCATGCCAACAACACACCTGTGAAGGTTCTGCTCTGCATGGCCATCTGTCCGCCAGGCGCCCCCTTCTAGGGACCCAGATGCTAGGACCACACAAATGCTGAAGGAGTGTCCACCTGCCTAAGGTACAGACACCCCTGTATCCATCTGCATGATTTCTACTGGGAATCAACAACATTTGTGGGGATTCTCTGGCCCTAAAGAACAGACCAACCTGATAGGAGCAATGCAATGATTCACAATTACCAGGGTCAATGCACATATACAAGGGCCCATAGCCCCAGATGCCCCACTCACAATTCACATGAGGGTCCCATACGTACCCACCGATGCCCAAATATTCTTGCTTCATACATACACAATCCAAACACGCACATCAGTGGTACGCTGCTAAGTGCTTGATAAAAAGCTCTCCGAGAAAGGCGGGAAAGACTTCCCTTATGGTATCTACATGGTATAAATATTCCCAGCAGGACCAATTTCAAGCTACCCACCTGACATCACTAAACACACAGCTGGGAAGAGATATGCACCATTGACTCTCCCAAGACAGTATGAACCAGTTCCAGCACATTCCATAACTTTTCCTGTGAATATGTGCACAGAATCCACTTACACCCCAAGGAGAACTCTCAACTCCCACCACAGATATATAACCAAAAGGACACCACATACACATTTGTGTTTGTACATAGATATATATATATATATATCTCCTGAACACACACCCTCACCCTGAATAAATACACAAACAGACCACCTCTTACTACCTAAATTTTTACAGATGAAACCTTACTCACCCTGAATATTCACATTCCACTCTCACAACTATATATACACACACAACATGGGCCTGAAAACAAACATGTGCAACCAATATGCCATCCAGATGTACACACTGAGTACCTAAGCACACAGGGTCACCAAGTACACAACTGTCTCATGTGCAACCCAAAAAAAGACCCATATGCAATCCCACAGCCCTAAAATACATAGACTGCAGGACTCCTGCACACACACAGAACCCACACAGCCTACTGGTTTCCAAACACACAAACTAAACTCTCACGTCCCACAGAATACATACCCCAGAAGCCCCAGGAACTCAAACACACACACAGACACAAATAATCTATACTTATCAAATACAGCTGACCCTTGAACAGCTTGGGGGTTAGGGCGCCAACCCTCCGTGCAGTGGCTCTGCATCCATGGATCCTGTAGTAGTCCTGTAGTAGTTACTGAAAAAGAAATCCACTATAAGTGGACCCGTGTGGTTCAAACCCATGTTGTTCAAGGGTCAACTGTCCATATAAGTCCACCTCACTAATACTGAGAACACACATACAAGCAACACCACTAAATTCTTCAGGCATTACATTTTGAAATAGACACATAGAGGACTCGAAGTCTCCTGCTACACTCACAAATCACAAATACACACATCCACAAACTACTCATGAGTATACACCCCAAATGCTCAGACACACTCAAAACAGAAAAACACCGACAACCTCTGCAGTCTTACTAATATACATACACAATTCTCACACACCTATGGACACACACATGCAAATATTCCTAACCCCTGAACATATGGATCCCCTCCCAAACACTATACATTATGCTACCTCTCCAGAATACAAGCTCCCCACCACTACTCCAACATACAAACTGTATATGTGTGTGTGTGTGTGTATATACATTTCTACCCTCACCCTGAATATATAGACAGACCACCTCTTACTCCTACCAAACACATGTATAAACACCCTAGCGTTCTCCAAAGAAATACACTTTGAATACTCCTAACAACTCCATACCTTATGAACAAACTCTGATAATGCATGCACCTGATGATGGACACGCACACGGATTAGAATACACAAGTAAGATACATGGAAATATCTCCAGCAAACCATTTATGAAACAACTTCCATATATCAAATTATCCCTAGCTATCAGGAGCCAGCTCACACATATGCAAGTACTAACAAATACCCGTATCACATATTTCTAATACATACAAATGCAATTGTCCATCTTCCCTGTAGAAACATAGAACCCCACCTCTCTATCAGATACACATATACTCACTTCCCAAAATACAAAAGCCTAAGAGGCTCCTACTGAAAATTACAAATGCACAGCCTCAGCAAATATTCCTCCAAGTGGCCATGCCCCTTGAATACACACACAAACTCATTTAACACACAACTCTCCACAAGTCCCAAATAGAACCACGATTACCCAGTACACTACAAATAGACGATAAAGTCACCCTATACGCCCTTTGTTCCAAATACACATACAGTACCACACTACTGGCGTATACATAACCCCATATTCCCAACCTCTCACACAGAATGAACTCTGCCATCTTGCAGAATACAGGATCATACAAACACAACATACCTACACATTCAACATCCACCAGCCCCATAAAATAGTCACAGACTTGCCCTCTACACATCCAAATATACATACGCAGCTCCTGAAAATGCACACCCACAAACACCCCATAACCATACAACATGCCCTGAATACACAAATGATCAGCCTACATTCCCCAAATATACAAAATTAACAGACTGGACACCCAAAGTAATATACACCACTACTTTTCCTGACATGGCCCTTACGCATATGCAGATAATCCTTCCAAATCCACCATTACACACACACAAATCCCCAAATTCAGGGGTGAAAAAAACACATGTAAACATTTTCCCCAAACACCAAATTACAAACACCTAACCACCAACTCCTTGAGTATGCCTGCGTCACATCTCAACACCCTCCAAATACAACGCTCACTCTTACACACTCTCACAAAAACACAGGCATGACCTCCCTTCAAACACAAATATCCACGGACAAAACCAACCCACACATTTGACTACCTATCAGATTCCCACCAACCAATTAAGTATGTACAGACCCCATCTATGCTTGCAAATCAATCATGATTTGACACCAGACTACAAATACATGCTTATTACCACATTCAGCAAAGTTGCTCGCATCACTGACAAAAGAATGCAGTTTGAACGTAAGTGTTGACTGATGTTTTTATGATAAGAAGGAAGACACTAGTGAAACGATGAGTGTGTTCCTTCCATTTTCACTCATTTTCCAATCACCTGAGCTACACCTTCGGAACCAGATGAGGGTTTTCAACTCGCAAGAACTTCCCTCTAGCTTTTGTACTCTTCACAACGCGCAGACTAGAACGGCACCTGTTTAATAGCTCGCACACACTATTTAGCCCCCACTGTAGGCCCCGCAATCACTGAACCCTTCATGCAGCCGGCTCCCCAGTGGTGCCGATAATCCTGGGGTAAACATCTCAAGGGAATCGAGCTCTATGGGGGCGTGAATCCACATTGTGGGGAGTCTCCTTACATGGACAAGGGCACAAATAACCCACAGGGTGAACAACAGTGCAGAGCGGTGACACCTGAGGGGTGAAAAGTCCCCGTACCCCTTACCTCAGGATTCCTAGAATTGACTCTACAGGCCGCCATGACAGGCCCCTCCCCCGCCGGACAGCCATTGGGGCCCCACCCTCAGCGCTCCCGCATGCGCTCCTGTCTTCCGGAGCAAACTGCCCCAGCAGACGCCGGGAGCTGTTGGAGGACGGCGGTCCGCCGTGCCCGAGAGACCCGCCCCAGTGGGCGTGCACAGGCGTGCGCGGGCGTGCAGGCGCGGGGTGCGCGGGCCTAGGAGGTCTCTGCAGGAGAGGACAGAAATGGAGGGTCGGGCAAGCTGCGGAACTTCTCTGGCGACGCTCCTCGCTGGGAACCTTCGTGACGGTCTCTTCTTAAAACCAGCTCTTGGGAAATGTGCACTCGTGAGTTTTATATTGCACTCGTGAAACCCATGCACTTAGCTACAAAGAGTTCTGGAGAGCTCCGCTGTAAGCACAGTAGCCTCAAATTGGGGCAAGTACTTTCATGCCCTTTGGACTGCCGTTCCTTGGTTCTTGTTAATGCCTTTCAAAAAACAGTAGGTTCTTTTTCCTAGCACACCTGAAGTTTCCGTTAAAGAACAATGCTAGCAAAGAATTTCAGACCTGGGAAACACTCTTAAGATACTGTCTCCTGACTCCGTTCCTAGAGTTTTTCCAACGCATTTACTCTACTAGAATATTTTTTCTCCGTGTTCACAGGTGTTTCCTTTGTACGGTTTTGGGGTTTTTTTAAAAATAATTTTGAGAAAGAGTTGACAATCTGGGCCAATTTCAACAGGTAGTATGGGAACAATTTTATTTTCCCTCCCTCCTTTTTTATAATATCTTGCAGAATTTCAGTTGACAATAAAACAACAACAACAAAAATAGTAGCGGGATCAACTTACTGACCTGACTTTGTAATACTTCCCAAAGAAACTTCAATCATCAGATCCGCTTTCTGGTCAAATGCAAGATTAGAGCATTTCTCACTCAACAGGATGCCTCTGAAGACCCCTCACATGTAACAGCACTAAGCGCCTCCAAGTGCAGACTTGAAAACTCCACAAGACACAAACATGGTATCTCTTCGTTTCTTTAATGTTTCGTGATTGAGTGGAAGATGAACTGTCTTCTGAGGCTTGTGATCCATGTCCAGAGATGTTTTTTCTCAGTAGTCAATGCCCGCCCCCACCTTCTGTGCAGGAATAGTCAGAGATCATGATCCAAAGGACTTTTAGATACTCCCTTCTGTGACTGGTCTTCCCAAGTTACATTTGGGCTAATTTGATTATCTCTGTCTGTGGGGTGTAGGATTTTGAAGTATTACAAAAGTGATTGCAGTATTGGGACTGGCTAATTTTTGCACAGTGCAATTTTTGTATCAGTGGCCTTGAGAAGAGTCCTTCAAATACTGTATCAGAATTATGAGTGAGAATCTTGTAAATAATTGGTTGAATGACTGAACAAAGGGAGGAAGCAACAAGGAAGCCTGCCTTTCTCGAGTGCCTGGGTACAATATTTTGCCTCACCATTCCTCTAGTATGAAGTTATTGGTTGCAAATCATACAAGTTTTCCTTCATTATAAAAGCTCCAGGGCTTCCCTGGTGGCGCAGTGGTTGAGAGTCCGCCTGCTGATGCAGGGGACACGGGTTCGTGCCCCGGTCTGGGAAGATCCCCCATGCCGCGGAGCAGCTGGGACCGTGAGCCATGGCCGCTGAGCCTGCGCGCCCGGAGCCTGTGCTCCGCAACGGGAGAGGCCACAACAGTGAGAGGCCCGCGTACCGCAAAACAACAACAAAAAAAAAACACCTAGGTTGATGGATAAAGACGTGAAAGGAAGGGACTGTCATGCTCAACCTCGGTGCCGTGAATCAAAACAGTTTATAAACTGCCTAAAGAGGCACACGCCAATTGTGTTGCCACTATGGGAGGTGGAAGGAACTTCCGGTTCTTGCCTACCTGCCAGAGCCCTCGTGGAATGTCCCCCCAGCGCACGCCACCCCACCCCGACCCACGTGCCCTCTGCCCCTCCCCCACCGCAGAACGGTTCAGCCCGCATTTTCCGGTTTACTTTCAAACGTGTCCCTCGTTGACTTGGATCCCGAGCGTTTGCTGAAGCAGGTCGCTCTCTGGCTCCTGGTCTTGACTTTTCTCATTGAGGCTACCAGGCAGCAGTAGTCCGTGCCCAAGCCTGCAGGATGGCTTCAATAGGAGGTAAGCCTATAGGCTGGGGGTGTGTTCTCAGAGACCCTGCCATCCTCACATCCTTCAGGTTCACATGTTACACTTAACTGTGGGCACCTAGTTGGACTGAAGTAGAGGGAGAAGAGAGCACTGGACGCACAAGGACATTTCACCTGGGGAGACTGGGGAGCCTGAAGAAACCTGAGACTGCCCTGGGGAGGAGGGGTCGTTGGAGGTGGATCCAGAGGAATTGCCCTGGCTATGGAGAAAGGATGGCAGCAGACAGTCTGATTCTTTCTAGAAGGGAGACAAGCCACTTTGAAACGTGTGTGTAAGGATGTGTGTGATATCCTGGTGGTGACACAGGGAGGGTCATGAGGAAAGCCTAGAGCTGTATTGTGTTCCTCAGGCACCTGAAGCTTGCCTCACCATATCTTTCAAAGGGGTTTGAACAGGAGCATACTGTATCTCAGGGGGCCGTGGGGAGAGATGGTCTTGGTGAGAAAACTATTCAATGGGGCTGTGTGTGGCCACACCTGCAGTGAAGTGTCCTCTCCGAGAGCTAGGCAGGGGGTTACTCTAACTGCCGCAGCCCACACCTCGTCCACTCCTCCCAGCCCAGAGCTCACTTGTCAGTTCAGGTAACTGTTGCCTTGGATTCAACAGGGGATGGGCAACCATTACGAGTAACTTCAGCCAAGAGAGGGCTCAGGTTCCTAAGTTGCTCTGAATTGTTCTTCCTTTTGTGGAATGGCAGTACTTCAGACCTACTTCATCTTGTCCAGTATCTCATGGTGGACCCTCAGGCTGCCTTGAGAGGAAGAGTTTGTTCCTATTTCAGGTCACTCCTTCATGGACAGGGAACAGATGTGGAGTGGGGTTGTTTCGGGTGGAATGTCTATGAAGCCTGCTTCCTCTTTTAAAGGGGGAAGGAGTGTAGCCCAGGATCAGGAAGATGATCTTCTGTGTTACTATTAAACGTCCTATGACATCTGTTCTGGTGAGTTAGGTGCACCGTGGTGTGTACCTTGTTCTCCTGAACAGGGATGTGTTTCAGACAACTTGATCGCCATGGCATCTGGCTTATGCCTGCATCTCAGATTGTCTCTCCGTTATTGGGAGCTGGAAGGGGAAGGACCACAGGCAGTCTATACTCCCACGACCAATGTAACATGACAATTCCCTGGCCCTTGTTTAATCCTCTGCAGCCATCACTGGCTGTGAAATGACAGAATCTAAGGGACATGCGCCTACTTCTCAGACCACCCCAAGCCCCTAGGAACAGAACTCCTGACTGATGACAGTGACTCTGGGCACTGGGGAAGGGGTGGCAGGACCTGGCCCATGTTACGTATCTGCTGTGGGTTGTTCGGAGATGCAGGTGCTTTCTGGGCCAGTGTCATGGGTTTGTATCAGGATTCCATTAGAGATATTTTCCAGCATTTTGTTTTGTTTTGTGAGGCTAGGAAAGAAAGAGGGGATTTATACTGAGCATCAGGAAAAGGAGGACTGAGGAGGAGGTGGGGCCCTAATATTTTACACAGTGCCTGTCCACAAAGGGCCTTTGGGGGCCTAGAACTTACCTTGCAGAAGGCCCCACCTGCTAGTACGCCGGCTGAGGGGCATTTCTCACAGAGCAGATGTCCACACAGCTCCAGGTCTTGGGAGACAGCCTGTGAGGCTTAGGTGCCAGGGTGTGCCTTAGGGAGGCTCTCCAAGTGAGTGCTTGCTGAGGCAATTTCTTCTCGGCAGGCAGGGGTCAGGGAGCTTGGTGGATGGGCGTGGGGTCACCAGTGGAATAATTCTCAACTGGAGGTCAGGGCATGAAAATCACTTGAAGACATTTGCACGCTGCAGTTTCCCTTGTCCAAGAGTCTCTCATCTGTGGAGATTTACACTCTGATGCCGCAGAAAGCCTCAGTCCCACTTGCCCATTCTCCTCCTCCATTCACTCCTTTCCTTTGCCTCAACAGCATCTGCAGTGCTGGGAACGGATGTCACCATGAACCCCGGTGCCTCCTTGTCTACTTTCATGGCAGTGTCCTTTCCTCCACCCATTCCTGGCGCCCAGCACTGGCCACCCTGGGAGCAGCACCTGCCACCTCTCATCACCCCCGCATTCCCTCCTGGCAGCAGCCTGTGGCTGCCAGCTTTCCCCAGGATGCCTTTGGTGGCTAATGGTGGCTGTGGCCCCAGTGCCCCTGGGGCTTGCAACTTCACTGTACAAGTCAGGTCACAAGGGAGGCCAGTGCAGGCCCCCCCGGCTCAGACCTTTATCGTTCCTCAGGGCCCCCTCAACTGGAGCGCTCCAGGGGCCCTCAGCGGGAGTGCTGCATGTCCTGCACCCATATTCTTAGCAACCCCTGCGATGGAGACCATTGTGACTGCTCCAGCTGTTGGAGTTACTCAGGCTGGCAAGGGAGGCTGGACCCCAGGCTTTCCTCCTCAAGCTCCACCACCAGCTGCCCAGATGGCCCCTAACATTCGCCCAGTGAACTCTGGGCCATGGCCACGTGGCACTTCCAGGGAGGGCAGCCTGGACACCAACCAGCCCTATGCCTCGCAGGAGGACTGCTCTAACCACCAGAGCGTGTACAGTAACTTCCGACGGTGGCAGCGCCTCAAGCCACTGGCCCGGAGACACCTTCCCCAGAGTCCTGATGCAGAAGCTCTTTCCTGCTTTCTCATGTGAGTGAACGCTCAGGGGGTCATGAGCTTATCGGAGCTCTTAGATAAAGAGGAACTGGGGATGGACTCGCAGGTTAGGTTTCTAGGGATACTGGAAGCGAGGTGTGAGGGCGATGTCCACGCCAGGAGAAGGCACACTGTCAGTCATACGGGCGAGCCTGCCAGTCCATGACATCATGACTGAAATGTGCCTTATCTCAACTGACCCCACCCCCCTGTGAGTCTAGCCAGCTTGCTCTTCCATGATTCTCCTGGTAATACGGCCTGAAGACTTGCAGTCAGAGAGGGTCGTGGTGTAAGTTGAGGAGCCAAGGAGTGGATGCCACACTCTCCTGTGCTGACGTCTCCTTTCATACAGCACTTGAGTGTACGTGGCCGGGGGAGGTCACTTCGGAGAAGGGGGAGGAGCGCGGGGCCCAGGAGAGCGCTTCATGCACGCCTCGACTTTGTTGATGTGGAGAATTCCACTAGGAACAGGGTGATGGTAGAGCTCTCCTAAGGGCATGGGCTCTCTCCCACTAGAGTTGTGAGCCTGGCAGGCATTTCCATCCTAAACCTGCGGTCCCTCGTAAAAAGGGGACAATCACACTTCACCTTCAGAGGACCGTGCAGAAGACTCCTTGGGCTAATCTATGAAGTGTGAGCAGATTGCCTGGCACATGCCACGCCTCATTGATGATGGTGATTTTTATTATGAAAAGGCAGCCTTGAAGAGGAAAAGAGCTCCCCAGGGCACAGTGTCCCAGCTCTAGCCTGGGAGTGGATGGTCATCCTCGAGTGAGTGTGAGGCGGTGACAGCCGTAGCCGGGAAGGCTTGTCTCTGCTCTCCCAGACACCTGCCTCTCACTCTCCTGTTGCTCAGTCATGCTGTGTTGAGTGATGTGTGGTCCACATTGGTGGGTGGGGTCAGGCAGGTGGGGGCTGGGCTGGGCACAGAGACTAACCCCGAGTGCTTACAGCCCAGCGCTTCGATCCCTGGCCCGCCTGAAGCCCACCATGACACTGGAGGAGGGACTGTGCAGGGCCGTGCAGGAATGGCAGCACATTAGCAACTCTGACCGGATGATCTACTACGAGATGGCGCAAAAGTGAGTCAGCGTCCTGGGCCCAGGGGCTGCATGGAGGGTGAGGCGAGTGGGTGAGGGCAGGGTCTGGCCGTGGGGGTGCTCATCAGAGAGGACAAAGGAGAAGGGCTGTCGCTCGGAACGGGGGGCCCGCAGCCCAGAGGCCCTACAGTCCTCCAGAAACCCCTCCCTCACCTTGAGAGTTTGGGTCTTCTGTCCTTCCTCCACCACGAGCTCTGCCCTCCCCTGAGTTTGACCTACCCTTGCCCTCACATGAAGGTCTCAGGACGGGGCAGGGTGAAGCTGTGAGTCCAGTAGGGGTCCAACTCCGGCCATATGGGCTGGGCTGGGGAAAGAGCTCCACCCGCCAGCCTGCTGCTTCCTTAGTGGTGGCTGGCTGGCGGCCACTGACATAGATTTGGGACCCCCTCTCCTCACGAAAAGTGGCCTGAGTGGGTACCCTGGCATCCCTCAAGAGGCTGGGGAAGCCAGCTGTCATCAGCCCAAGGGTCTCTGGCCCTTCCAGTGTTTGCTCCACGGTAATCCCCTTGGCTTAAGAAACAAAACCAAACAAACAAGCACCTCTCAGAGGAAAGGAAGGCCTGTCCTCTAAGCTCAGCATCCACAGCGTCCAGCCTCTCCTGAGCCCTGTCTCCAGGTCTACGTTCCAGAACTCTCAGTCCCAACCCAGGGTCCTGGATTTGGGCAAGGACCCCTGTGGGGAACACATGCCTGTTCCAGCCTCTGGCTGTCAGCCCTTCATGTGGCTCTGGATGGGGGGCATGGGGAGGGTGCCCCCTGGGTCAGCCACGTGTCCCGTTGACCTGGTTCAATGCAGCGACCTGGCTCTATGCTGTTGAATGCTCTCCAGTGCTGGTGAGGCAGGAAGGGTCCCAGATCTTGTATCAGTTCCAGGAGCAGCTCTCTGCTGTGGACAGCACCTCACAGGGCCTTGACAGCCCCAAGGCACATCCTCTCCCAATCCCTCATTCTTGGCTGCCTTTGTTGGGCTCCAGAACCCAGGCCATTTTCTCAGGATGGCCTGTGCCTCCGTCACACCCCAGGTTCATGCAATTTGAGGCAGAGGAGGAGATGCAGATCCAGCAGTTGCGGTGGATGCAGTGCGCGCAGGGCCTGCCTCCTCCAGCCCCACCGAAGCTGGATCCTCGGGGGCCCCCAGCCCCGAAAGTGGGCCTTCAGCCGGCCACCCAGGTTCCCACTGGAGTTGAACGCACAGGTAACAGGGGCCCAGGGTTGGCCACTCTTCCCATGTGGATCATTTTCCTTCAAGACAGGGGCATTGGTCTTTCAAGCAAAACAGCCACCGAGGCGGGGGGTGGGGGGTGGGGTCTCAGATGCCCTTTGTTACTACGGGGTATTGACTTGGTCAATCTTGTAACTTCTCTCACGCCTCCCTGTCAAAGGACTGCACACAAAGTCTGCCTAAGAAGTGGGCTTGATGGGGACACCCCTGGAAAATTGGAGGTTCCCCACTTCCTTATATGTGACTCTCTTAGATGCCCCCTTACCTCCCCCCTCCAACTGTGCATGAAGCTCCATGTGGTCCTGACCCCCCCACACCCACATCAATGTCCCCCAACAGTGCCCTCACCAGCGTGCGCTCGGTGGTCAGGAGGTGGACCGGGAGCCCCTCACCTTCCTTCCCTTCCTCCTGCTCTGCCGCAGCCTGTGCTCCCAGGATGTCCGGCCCCAGGGCCCAGCCCTCCCGCCCGAAGCCACACGGGTCCCAGCGACCCCCGGAGCCCAAGGCACCCGAGGACATTCCACCTGAGGCTGTGAGGGAGTATATGGACATCATGGAGGCGCTGGTGGGGCCCGTCCACTCAGCCACAGGCGACTCAGATGCAGAATGGGGAGAGGACGGAAATGAGCTGCAGCAGGAAGAGGACGGCACCTACTCGGACCCGGATCTCTTAAGCTACATCGACAAGCTGTGTTCCCAGGAGGACTTTGTCACCAAAGTAGGCTAGGCCTGGAGACTGGGGTCTGCAAGATGCCAGGGCATGGAACTCTCAGCACCCAAGATCTGGGTTCTGCTCAGGCCGTTGGGACTTAAGCTCAGCTCCTTGTTCCTGAGCCTGGTGTTAGGGGAGGTTTACGCAGATGTTTGTGTGTATATGTTTGTGTCTATCTGTGTGTATGCCTTTGTGTCTGTGTTTGTGCCTCTGTATATGTGCTCTTTTGTGTGTGACTGTGTATGTGCATGTTTGTGTGTGTGTGTGTGTGTGTGTGTGTGTGCGCGCTGACCATCCCCGCCTTGTGGAGGAGTGGGGTGGGTCTCTGCTTTTCACTTTCCCTCCTGGCCTTCTTGTCTCACAGGCCACTCCTGGCCGAGGATGCTCACAGCCTCTTCTTTCTGTTCTAGGTGGAGGCAGTCATTCACCCTGGATTCCTGGCAGATTTGCTTTCCCCAGACCCACAGCTGGATCTCTTGGCCCTAGAGAAGGAGCTGGAGCAGGAGAAAGGGCTCACCCCCGAAGAAGTGAGACAGGGGAGGGAGAGGGACACTCAGGGAGCCAGGGGACCCCACGGGAGGGGGACCCCAGGTGATCCAGGGGACAGGGGAACCCAGATGACCCAGGGGAGCCAGAGGAGGGAGGGATCCCCGGTAGAACAGGGGACACAAGGGACACTCAGGAAGACCAGGGCACAGAGGGACCCCAGTGAACAGGGGAGAGGTAGGGCCCCAGAACAGGAGGGCCACATAGCGCTGTCCATCCCTCCCCTGCCTGGGACACCTGGCATGGGGAAGGGCCCGTTCTGGGGTGGGTGCAGTGCAGGGTGAAAGGAAGGAGAGGATAGGGAGCCGGGAGGGGAGGGAAGGTCACAAAGCTGGGAATCAGTTGCAGGAGAATGGCCGGACTGCCACAGTGTCTGTATTTGGATTCGAGTCCTGGGGTCGTCCGTCCCCTCCTCCCCACCAGGGCCATTGTCCCACTGCCCAGTGCTCCTCCTCTCACACGTGTGTGTGGAGCCGTCACTGTCCTCCTCCCTCCTACCAGCTGGTGCAGAAACGACTCCTGGCCTTGAAAGAGGACGACGGTGTGCGGGCAGCCCTGAGTCACAGTGCACCCGGAATGGCCTCAAGTCCTTCTGAGTCCGACGCCGGCCAAGGTGCCCAGAGGCACGACCAAGACCCCCATCTAGGGGTCAGTGATGAAGCCTGCCCACCAGAGATTGATTCTCAGGCTCTTCATAGGCTCATGCAAACAGACACTGCCCTGTGCAGGCCCGAAGTCTTTGTTCCCTCTGGAGGACGTCAGGAGTTCTCTATATTCCGGCCCGTACGGCTCTCCCCTCCCCAGGGTCAAAGGCGCACCGGCCCTCTACTGAGATCCAGGGATGCGTCTGTTCTCAGAAAGGCCTCTCCTCTTCGGGAGGCCCGAGTGCCCAGGGAAGGGTCCAGTGAGAACGAGGAGGTGCTCCAAAGCGTCTTCATCATAGACTCTCAGCATATACTGGTGCCTTTCGGGATGTCCCTCAGTCCTGCGCATGTCCCAGCCCTGGCTTCCTCTGGAGGTTGGGGGGCCCAGAGTGTTCCCCAGTCCCCCTCCTCTCAGAGAAGAGGCCTCAGCCCAGCTCCACCAGCCGCTCCCAAGTCGAGGAAGCGGGCTCTGTGTGGACACCCAGCCGCTGCTGAGAAGCTGCCCATCCCCGGGGCTGGCCTCAGCGTCTCTGGGAGGCCAGCCTTGGCTCTGGGGCTGGCTCGCCCCTCACAGCTGAGAAAGAGAAAGCGTGACCCGTTTGACACAAAGAAGCGTGGGAAGAGGAGGAAGAAGCACTGCAGCCAGTAGGGAACAGCTGGGCCGGCCCTCCAGGGCGAGGCCCCAGGGCAGCCCCCTGGGGAGCCTAGGGGCTCCTCCTCCTCCTCCCAGTGCTGATCCTGGATGATGTGGGGGGAAGGGAGCGGGGCAGGACCACCAGGGTGGGGAGGGGGAGCGGGATTGTGGGGGGTTAGGGAGGTGGGGGAGGTGGGTGTGGCCAGGTGTGGGTGGGAGCAGGACCTTTGGAGTGATGTATGTAAATTGTGAACAAAGATCGTTTTCGTGGGAAATGCTCTCAGGCCACTGTCATCTTGTTGGTGTTGAGCTGCTCCACAGAGAGCGATCCTGAGAGGAAGGAAGGATGAGGGAGGTCACAGGAGCTCTGGGTCTACAGGTGGCCACACCTTTCCTCCACATAGACAAGGACTCCTCAGGCTGCCCCTGGGAACGCACAGCTCTCACTTTCCCCAGGGACCCCCTCATCAGCCCCTTCTCTAACGCCTGCTAGGCTAGGGCCCTTCTGGGGCATCTGTACCGTCTTCTGCATCCCTGAACCTTCTGGGGAGGCAGAGCTGCTCTTGTGCCTTTCAGCCCTCTGGACACTCACCAGTTTCTAGGATGGAGCCTGGAGACAGCCCTTGTCATTATGGAGCTTCTCTCTGCTTTCCTCATGTGGCCAGACGACGGCGCTGGGATGACCCTCCGCTCATCCAGGGTTTCCTGTGTGGGTGGCCTGACCAGAGACGAAAAGTCTTGGCCATGGGGACGGGACTGTCTGCCTCATCGTAGCGGGAGCATCCTCTAGTTCCACTGGGATTATTGCAATGTGGAGAGTGGTGGAGGCAGCTACCTCTTCATCCCAATGAGGAGGCAACAAGGGGAATGGGTGTGGGGAGATTCATGGGGCACCCGTTAAAGGTGTGTATAAGGGAAAGGACAGTCGGGCCCCTTTGTGGAACTTGTGGGATGTCTGTGCAGCAGCATCTCGTTCAACTGAGGGAGGAGGACCCATGTGGCTGTGGCCGTGGGGACTGGCGTCCGGGGCCTCCGGGTCTGCAGAGACACCCCAGAGCTACTGTCCCTTCCCTTTGCACCCATGGCTGGACGTGTGTGTGTACTGGTATCAACACTGGTTTGTATCCCCATAGGAAACAGGTCCTCCTAACAAACTATGACCACGTTTCACAAGAACAGCTTGCTCACAGGGGCGGCAGGGGGTGGGAGAGGTGTCTGTGGCCCCAGATCTGAGTGGGAGCTGGGATCCATGCTGAGGAGTGTGGAGGCCTCAGTCACCGTCCTGTGGGTGTCGGCAGAGGCTTCGAATCATCAGAGCAGGGGAAATGACCCCCTCATTAGAGTGAGATGAGCAAACAATGAGGGGCAGGGGGTAGACCCCCGCTGTCTCCCAGAAGTGCCTCCCCTCCCAGTCCGCTTAGCCTCTGTCACAGCCTGTGCTGGCCCACCTCTGAAGCCCCTTCCTCCTAAAGCACTGAGATGCTCTGATCTTTTATGGACCTGCCCTGGGCCTCACCCCCCCTTCCCTGCTGGCCAAAGGCTCTTCTCCTGCTTCTGACTTCTGATTCCTTCCCCAGGACCCAGGCAGGTGTTAGGACAACAGAGATTCCCTGAACATGACCCCTACACCACCAGCATGCAAAACTGGGGCCGCAGGCTTCCACAGGTGGCATGACTCTCTGCTGGACCCTGCAAAGAGCTTGGAGAAGAAAGGGGCTCATGTCTCTCCACCTCCACAGAATCTGTAGGTCAGCCTCACAGGTCCCCCTCTGTCCAGGTGGGCAGCACATATGTGCTCCCAGCCCTCCTTGACCCTTTGTGAAAGAAAGTTTTTGCAGCTTAGTAGTCTGATATTAGGCAAGGTGTCTCAGGGCTTGTTCCTTTTGAAGCCCTACAGGAGAATCTGTTTCCTCTCCCTTTCTGTCTTCTAGAGGCTGCCTGCATTCCTTGGAATTAGTCCCTTCTTCCATCTTCAAAGTGCATCACTTTAATCTCTGCTTCCCTCATCACATGGTCTCTCCAACTCTGACTCTTCCTGTGTCCCTCCTACACAGCTCTTTGTGTTTATATATAGCCCACCCAGAAAATTTAGGATAATCTCTTCATCTCAAGATTTTTTACTTAGTCACAGCTGCAAAGTCCATTTTTCCATACAAGGTAACGTGCACATATTGTCATAGGAGGGGTTAAACACGGACGTGTTGGGGGAACCAGAATTTACCCTACTAGAAGGAATCCACAAGAATACCTACCATCAGAATCCACATGAATAACAGACTATGACCAAGTGGCGTTTATTCCAGGGATGCAAGCCTTGTTCAATGGTAAACACTCACCAGTGTAATCTACCAGATTGAGTCTAAAGAGGAAACACGTACTGTTACACCAGTTAACACAGAACAGGCACTGAACGAGATTCAACGCCCCTTCATATTAAAAGTGCTCAGGAAACTAGGAATAGAAGGGCACTACCTCAACCGAATAAAGAGCCTCTACAGAAAACCTACTTCTAACATCACATGAAATGGTGAAAGAATGAATGCTTTTCCCTGAGTTCAAAACGAGGTTAGAAGGTCCACTCTTATCTTAGTTTTCAACTTAGTACTTTAGATTCTAGTTAGTGTAGTACAGCAAGAAAAGGAAAAAAGAGGCATACATATTAGAAAAGAAGAAATATAACTGTCATTCTTTACAGATGACATAACTGTCTACATAGAAAATTCCAAGGAAGGTATAAGTAGACTCATAATAAATTATAATAGCTTGCTTTAGCAGGATCTCAGAATATAAAATCAATACATAAACATTAATACACAACATTGATCATATTTCCATATACTAGTAACAAACTGAACAACTGAAAACCAAAATTTAAAACATATTAAATAGGTTCCAGTTCAAGATGGCAACATAGGAAGATCCCGAACCCACCTCCTCCCACAAACACACCAAAGCTACAGCTACATATGGAAAAATTTCCTCTGAAGAAAACTAAAAGAAGGTGGAGCAACCCCTTCACATCAGGAAAACCAGAGGGAAACCACATCAAAACAGGTAGGAAAGGCTGAGACACAATTTTGCCATAAACCCCATCCTTGGTGTGGAGACACACAATTAGGAAGGAACTCAAAACCTGGAGCTTCTTCCTGAGAGGTGAAGGGTATGGACCCCACATTGGGCACTCCAAATTTTAAGGCTGGCACCTGAGAGATGGACCCTCAAAACATCTGACTTTGAAGACCAACAAGGCACATCCCATGAGACCCACAGGGCTGTGGTGAACTGAGGAACAGCTCTTAAAGGGCCTGTGCACAGACTCACCTGTCCCAGGGCCAAGTGTAGAAGCAGCCCTTTGAAAAGCACTCTGACTTTTTGGGAAAGAGACTCACTTCCCAATTTTAAAGCATTAATCTGAGGAACAGGGGCCTGCTGGAATACTCCCCAGGGACAGAGGCTGGCGGGTGCCATCTTCCTGCTCTCTCTCTGCCTTGATAAAACTGAAAGGTGCCATCTTTTTCCCCCTTTTTCCTTTCCTGCAGGTGACAGCTTTGTGCGCCAGCCAGCTGGCTCCTTCTTCCCTGCTCTTCCTCTGTCTTGCTATATATATATATTTTTTTCTTCTTTTCTTTTTTTTTCTTTTCCCTCTTTCCCTTTATTCAAATGGTGTCATCTTTGCACTCTTCCCACCGCCTCACTCAGCCAGTAAGCATCATCTTCACACTTTCCTTCTGATGTGCTCCAGAGAGCCAGAATCTCCAAGACAGGAGATCCCATTTTTGTGGCCTCCACTCAGGGGATGCTCCTTGATCACCTGGCTCTGGAGGCCAGGAGGGATTTCTTTTCTGGGTCCCATGGGACTGTAACAATTGGAGAGACAGTTCTTGGCAGGATACCACCCCCAGGATGTACCACTACACATCAGACTGAGACACAGCCCCAGCCTTTACAAGAAAAAGGCCTATGTGCTAGTAGGGACAAGACTTACGAGCAGGCTTCAGGTTCAGCACACATCTAGAGGCTATGGATGTGCTCTCGGGGAAGGTAGGCTGGGGGTGCCATCTCTCCACCCTCACTCTGCCTTACTACAGTTCACTGGTATCTCCCAGAATGGAGCTTGTACACTTATCTGAAGCACTGTTTTCTTGTGACTGCTCCCCAGGGAACACCTTCAGATTGCTTGCTTCTGGGGCGCAGCAGGGCTTCCACTTGCAATCTCACAAGACTAAATACATTTGCATTCTTTAAAAGCTGTTACCAAGTTTTCTGGCTTCCTATCAACCTGAATCTAGGTGCTGCCTGAGATCCTCCACTTTGGGTTGCTCATTTGTCTTGGCACACCCTCAACTGCTGGGATGGTGTGCCAGGTCTATTAAAAATAAACTGCTTAGACAATCACAAAGGTTTGAGAGGCAACCAAGAGTAGACGGGGTTAAATGACAAGGTTCATCTGTCACACAGCTCTTCAAGACTGGGAGATGTGGCTATTTCACTTAATGCATAGAAACCAACACAGAGAGTCAAGCAAAATGAAGAAAGGGAGGACTATACTCCAAAAAAAGAACAAAATAAAACCTCAGGAAAAAATCTTAATGAAATGAACATAAGTAATTTACTTGATAAAGAGTTCAAAGTTATGGTCATAAAAATGCTCACTGAACTCAGAAGGAAAATGGATGAAAACAGTGAGAACTTCAACGAAGAAATAGAAGATATAAGAAAGTTCCAAATAGAAGTCACGGAACTGGAGAATGCAATAACTGAACTTAGAAATACAGTAGATGAAGCACAAGAAAGAATAGGGGAACTCAAAGACAGGTCAGAGGAACTCATCCAATCAGAGAATAAGGAAGAAAAAAGAATGAAAATAATGAATATAGCTTAAGGGATTTATGGCACATCAAATGGAATAAAATTCACCTTATAGGAACTCCAGAAGGAGAAGAGAAAAGGGGGCAGAAAACATTTGTAGAAATAATATCTGAAAACTTTTCCTAACCTGGGGAAAGAAACAGACATCCAGATACAGGAAGCCCAGAGAGCTCCAAAGCAGATCAACCTAAAGAGATCCATACCAAGAAATATTAAAATTAAAATGTCAACGTTAAAGATAACAAGGGAATCTTAAAATCACCAAGAGAAATACAACTTGTTATATAACTTGTTATATACAACTTGTTATACAACTTGTTATATAACATCAACCTAAAAAGCTTCTACACAGAAAAATAAACAATCAACAAAATGAAAGGGCAAGCTACAGAATGGGAGAAAATATTTGCAAATCATGTACGTGATAAGGTGTTAATATCCAAAATATATAAGGAACTCATACAATGGCTATATCTATATATCTATATATAGATATATAGATATAGATAGATATAGATTTTCAAACAATTCAATTAAAACTTGGGCAGAAGAACTGAATAAAAAATTTTCCAATGAAGACATCCAGATCACCAACAGGTTCATGAAAAGATGCTCTACATCACTAATCACCAGGGAAATGCAAATCAAAACTACAACGAGATATCACCTCAAAGAGACTAAGAGGTAACAAATGTTGACAAGGATGCAGAAAAGGAAACCCTTGTGCACTGTTGGTGGGAATGTAAATTGGTACAGCCGCTATGGTAAACAATATGGAGTCTCCTCAAAAAATTAAAAAGAAAACTACCATACATTAGCAATCCTGCTTTGGGTATATATATATCCAAAGAAAATGAAATCACTATTTCAAAGAGATATCTGCACTCGCACGTTCATTGCAGCATTATTCACAATTGCCGAGAGATGGAAACAACCAAAGTGTCCATACATGGATAAATGGATATAGAAGATGTGGTATGTACATAGATGGAATATTATTCAGCCATGAAAAAGAAGAAAATCCTGCCACTTGCAACAACATTTATGGATCCTTGGGGCATTATGATGAGTGAAATAAGTCAGAGAGAGAAAAATAAATACTGTATGATGTAACTAAATTGTAGACTCTAAAACAGCCAAACCCAGAGAAACAGAGAATAGAATGGTTGTTGCTAGGGGTTGGGGTTGGGGGAAATGGGGAGATGTTGACCAAAGGGTAAAATATCCAGTTAGCACATGAATTTCTGGGAATCTAATCTACAGCATGGTGATTGCAGTTAACAGAACTGTATTATATACTTGAAAGTTGCTAAGAGAGATCTTAAATGTTCTCACCAAAAAAAATGCTATTTATGCGAGGTAACGGAGGTGTGTTAACTAGCTCCACTGTGGTAATCATTTCACAACATGTAACATACCAACAGGTTGTACACCTTAAACTTACACAATGCTATATGTCAATTACATCTCAATAAAGTTAGAAAAAATACAGAAAACAGACTGTTGCATAACATTCAAGCAAAAATACTAGTTTGGGACTGCTTTTTCTTGAATTTAGTCATTGTTCCTTCTTGAATCTGTTTTCTATCACATGATAGCAGACTCATACAGGCAGCTTACTTCTGATCAGGCGCAGCCAAAAAGAAGCAACTGATGGTATATGGAAGTTTAGGGATAAGCTATGAGATTTCTCCCTTTCTTCCTCTACTTTGTGAAGATTCTCCAGCAGCAACTGTGTAACTTCCACGGCTCCAACTCCAATGAGACAGAACTGCTATGGTCTGACATTGATGATCATTTAACCTGGCCCTGGATGCCTTTACAACCCTCTCCTTAACTTTGCCTTTCCAGCATAGGGGTACAAGTAAATTCCTATTCCTACTAATCACTCCATTATCTAGGTGGCCCTTCTTTACTTCTCAGAAGTTTCATCACTGGTGTTCTTAATACCCTGTATTAAATTTATTTGCAAAGACTTGAAACAATTTCTATTTTATTTGTTATGGGCAAATACAGTATAATAAAATTTCCAAATATTAAAAAAATTAGAAGACACATGAAATCTCAAAATGGGGAAATGTTAGCCACGTTTAGGAAGAAAATGTACTAATATTATTGGAGGAGAGAATTCAGGAATTGGAAGATAACACTAATGAGTTTGGAAGGTATAAGACTGTGGAGAAGTTTGAATGGTGGGCTTCATGCCACAGGAAATAGGGAGTGATTCAAAGTTCTATAAAGATTGTGCTCACTTCAGCAGCACATATACAAAGTTTTATAAGATTAATCTGAAAGTGGTAGGCAGTTTGGAGTATGTGATGGAGTGATGTCAAAGAAAAATTGCACCAGATGGTTAAACAGGCAAGGAGTACTTTACTCAAGATGATTCTGTAATAGAGGAGAGAGACTGAACTCCGTTCTGCTGAAACAAAAGGCATGGAAGTTTTTAGATGCCAGGATGAGCTTAGCTGTAGGAAAAATAGTAGAGGATGCTGGGGAAGAGGTTGGTCAATATAATTAGACCATCTCTGTTTGCTTTGGCTCTTATCAAAGTTAGGCTCCTATACTCCCCACAGAGACTGGGAACTAGGGGCAATACCTTTCTTGAAGGTTATATTTCAAAGAGCTGACTCCCAGGTCCTTGAGAAAGACATTTCTGGGTTGGAAAATTATCAAGTGACTAGGAGAAAATTTACATCTCAAAGGGGCAGAGAAAGAATTTATAATTTCAAGCTTCTTAAAGTAAATGTTTTCAGAAAAGGGAGGTTAGGGGCCTATGGTAAAGAAAAATCCTGTCTGAAGTTTAGCCAAACTGAGGGACACATTAAGGCCATCTTGATCAGTAGTTAAAATTAGCATTACCTTCAGGAAGGTTATTTTATAAAGAAAAGCAATGCTTTAGGAACTTTCTCAGAAGAATCAAAAGTAAGTGTCTGCTAGTTAGATACAGGTCAGGAATAATGAGAAAGGGCAGTTACAAAGTAAACTCAACTAATGTTCTCTGTGTTGTAGCTTTAATAAAGATGAAATAAGTAGAAAAAAAATAATCCATTGGTACACGGTGAGAGCCAATTGGATGGACTGCCCAATTAGAAATACTTCTTTATTTTCTAGTCATTACCAGTCAAGGATTAACAAACCTACTTTTATTAGATATACTTCTGTCTAGGGATTGAGAAATATCAATTATTTAAACTTAATCACTACTTTATTTCTGTGAGATTTTTAAAAATATACTTTGGGGAAAAGTAATGGAAGAGTGATATAGCACTAAAACATTCAAGTGAATGACATAATAAGATCCTATCTTTCTCAATTTAAGGAGAAAAAAAGGGAGGGCAAAAGAAATGGGCAGAAAGTAAGTTTACCAACCAGTCATTGTGTCAAGTGTTTTCATATATTTATCTAATTTAATACTCACAAAACAATGAGACATAAGGAAGATATTTATCCCATTCCATAGATGAAACTCTATTTACAAAGTAATATATCAACCATTTGTAGAGCTGACCCTTGAATTTAAGGCCTTACGTCTGTGGAAATGCAAGAGCCAAACCCTGCTAATACAAGGTGCTTAGAAGAGGTAGACTTCAGTGAGCAGGAAAATCAGAGCATGCGTGAACTGACGACAAGTTTTGCTGATCTAGCAGCTTTGTGAGATTTGTCTAGATTCAAAGGCCCTTGCTCTACTAAACCATCAAATTAGAGGTGGTCTCCTTCTGAAACAACCAATATTTGCAGAGCTATTCAGACTTTGCGTCATGGTATTTTTTCAAGGATTAACTATTATCACTGGCTTTTCAAATTTTAACTTTAGAAAGTCCTTGCTTTTGTTGGAAGCAATGTTAAATTTTGATGCAGTTGTTTGCAGGGATGAAACTTGGTCGCCCTCTGGAGGCTATTCTCAGGTCCGACTAGCATACCTTAATTTTGAGAAAGAAGTCAGGTCTTAACAATTTAACAAGTCATTTTAAATGTGTGGAAATTATGTATATACATTATACTTTTTTAGAAGTTACAAAACATTGAGTTCAAAATGCTCAAAATATTTTAAAATGCTGAATTAAACGATTTATGGCATAGCATGTTTTGAATTCCTGTTCTCCCTTTGGAAATGGAGATGGTCATCATTCTCCTTTTATCACGCAATATCTATACTGGGACTAAAACCGTTATTTTTTCCTCCCCTATTATAGGAACACATGGGCAATTAGTTCTATAAAATGAATAATAAAACATATGACACAATACTATACACTCAATTACTACCAAGATCTTCCATTTTAAGTTTTAAAAAAAAATCTCTAAATTTCCAATTAAAAAAATTTTTTTTCTTTCTCTCAGAGATAAAACATCAGAGCTTACAAGAACCCTTAAAAACAGAATGGCTCAAAGGATAAAAATGTTTTGCTCCCTTGTTCATTCTTGTTCAGTTTTCTTGTAGAAGGTGTATTATACCAGTTAGTGTAAATTATACAAGCAAAGTTCTTGCCATATATTGGTGACAGCTTTTCTACATAAAGTAAGCAGTTAAGGGGCTTCCCTGGTGGCGCAGTGGTTAAGAATCCACCTGCCAATGCAGGGGACACGGGTTCCAGCCCTGGTTCCCGAAGATCCCACATGCCGCGGAGCAACTAAGCCCATGTGCTGCAACTACTGAGCCTGCGCTCTAGAGTCCGTGTGCCACAACTATTGAGCCTGCGCTCTAGAACCCATGCGCCACAACTACTGAAGCCCGTGCACCTGGAGCCCATGCTCCGCAACGAGAAGCCACCGTGATGAGAAGCCCGCACACTGCAACAAAGAGTAGCCCCCACTCTCCGCAACTAGAGAAAGCTCGCGTGCAGCAACGAAGACCCAACACAGAGCCAAAAATAATAAATAAATAAAATTTTTTAAAAAAAGTAAGCAGTTATGAGCTGCTATAAACCTACTGTTTCTTTACTTGATTTAAATGAATTTAATTCTTTAAATAACTGAGCAAGTAGAGAATTTAGACTCAGCCATTATTAGAGGTACCTTATACAACCAAAGTGGTATAAAAACCCTGTAACATGAAAGTGTTGTGGAGGTCCTTCTGGTCTTCTGAGACCGGGACACCTGTACCTTTATGTCCCATTTATAAATGCTCCTCTATAATGTTTGGGATGCTGAAATATTTGATGAGATAGATACCTCATGCCTATTACATGCCTTCCCTATATCTCTCTCAACTACATCCCTCTAATGAGTTGGTGCAGCTCCAAGGCTCTATCCAGTAACAAGGTAGTGTCAGGCAGTGCTTGTTGTACTCACTGGCTTTTAATCCTCCAACTGCCTTGTAATCTCCTCCTTCACACCTTGAGGCTTAGAAATGGCATATTTCCTGAGGAAGAGGTTTCTAGGGAGTCCTGTATACTTGCTTGAAATGGGGACAGAAGGATGGAGGAACAGAAGGGAAGATACACGGAAGATGAACGGATTTTTTTTAATATAAATTTTTCTGCCATAAAAACTATAGGTACCAAGCAAAGCAATCAGGGAAATATATATTCATGCATTAATTTACCACTTACAACGATGAGTAGATAGAGGACATTAGATAGATTAAGGAAGTATCTAGGAGGTAAAATGGATAAGATTGATAATGGATAGGATATAGTGGCTGATGCGAGAGGTTGAACTCAAAGATTATTGTTAGGTGCCTGGTTTATACAACTGGGTGAATGGTGTCACTACACACTAAGACAAATGAAAATGAAGGAGGAGAGATTCAGCAGTTTAGAGAGACCATGAGTATTTAGCTTTATGTATATTTTAAATGAACAGATTTAGATGTTAATTAGGCAACTGGATTTACAGAATTCAGATTAGAGGTCTCAGGTACACAAATGTCCAAACTTGATGGAGTTGGTAACTGAAGCTGTGTGTTTCTGTGAAATCATATTATGAGTTCCAGAGTGAGAGGACATAATGGCCTAAAACTGAATTTTGAAGAATTTCAACATTTAATGTCTGAGGAGAAGGATACGTACCTGCAAAGAAGATAGAGAATGAACTGCCACAGAGATGAGAAGAAAACCAGAGGAGTTTTTGGGTCAAGGAAAATCAAGTCTCAAAGACAGAAGCAAATCCTACTTACAGGTCAAGTAACTAGGAGATAAAATTTTCACATCGCATCCATGGATTTGGAAATAGTTTATGAAGTACCTTTTTATTGGAGTAATAAAAGATGGATTCTATTGGGAGTGGGTTGAAGCATGAGAAGGAAGTCATAAAATGAAGATATCAAATATAGATAAACCTTTTTAAACAGCTTTATGGAGGTATAACTGATGCACAAAAAATGGCACATGCTTAATGTATACTATTTGATGAGTTTGGACATATGCATAAACCCATGAGACAATTAACACAATCAAGGTAATAGACATATCTGTCCCCTCCAAAAGCTTCCTTGTGTCCCATTTTTTCTGTGTGTGGTAAGAACACTTAACATGAAATTGACCCTCTTAACTAATTTTAAGTGCTTAACACTATTGTTAACTATAGACACTATTTGTACAGCAGATTTCTCAAATTTATTCATCTTGTATAACTGAAAATTCATACCTGTTGAACAACAGCTCCCCATTTCTCCCTTTCCCCAGCCCCTGGCAACCAACATTCTATTCTCTGCTTCCATGAGTCTGATTATTTTAGATACCTCATATAAATGGAATTATGCAGTATTTGTCCTTCTGTGACTGGCTTATTTACTTAGCGTATTGTCCTCCAGGTTCATCCCTGTTGCCACAATGGTAGAACCCCCTTCTTCTTTTAAAGTTGAAAATATTCCATTGTAAATATATACTACATGCTTTGAACCATTCATCTGTTGAGGAACATTTTGGGAAAAGCTTCTTGACACTGATCTTGGCAATGATTTATTGGCTATGACACCAAAAGCACAGACCACAGAAGCAAAAATAGACAAGTAGAACTACATCAAAATAAAAAGCTCCTGCACAGCAAAGGAAACAACCAACAGAATGGAAAGGTAACCAATGGAATGGGAGAAAATATTTGCAAATCATATATCTGGTAAGGGGTAAATATCCAAAATTTATAAGGAATTCCCACAACTAAGTAGCAAATAAACCCAATAACTCCATCAAGAAATGGGCAAAGAACTTGAATATACATTTTCCAAAGAACACATATGAACGGCCAAAATGTATATGAAAAGGTACTCAGCATCGCTAATCATCAGGGCAATGCAAATCAAAATCACAAAGAGATATCACCTCACACCTGTTAGGATGCTTAGTTTCAAAAATATAAAGGTAACAAGTACTGGGGAGAATATGGAGAAATTGGATCTCTTGTACACTGTTGGTGGGAATACAAAATGGTATATAGTCACTATGGAAAACAGTATGGAGGCTTCTCGAAAAATTAAAAATAGAACTATCATATGATTTAGCAATCCCACTTCTGAATGGATATATGTATATATATATGTATATATATGTGTGTGTGTGTGTATATATATGTATAAGAGAACTGAAATCAGGATCTCAAAAAGATTGCACTCTCATGTTCATTGAAGCATTATTCACAATTGCCAAGATATAGAAAAACATTTTCAAGAATTATTTTAAAAACTGTGCCTTTGAAGAAGAGATAGTGTGGTAATTAGTAACAGAAGTCAGGTGGAGAAAGGTGAGTTTGGTTTTGCTTTCCTTTTTTGCTTTACTCTTCTTTATTATTTTTCCCAATTTGGAAGATTTTAGAATGTTTAAAAAAGATAGTGGAAAAGATCCAGATTAGAGAAGGTATTGAACAAAATAAGGATCCTTAGAGAGTGCAAGGTGATGCAATCCAAATCAGGAGTAAGGGAATTGGGTTTAGTAGGAATAGAGCTTCTGTTCTGTTAAATTACCAAAGGAGATAAAGATGGCAGCAGATGTAGTAACTCTATTATGTTAATTAACAGGAAAGTTCTCCTAATGTTTTTTCTTTTCTTTTCTGTGAATTAAAAGAGATTATCTCCTGATATTATAGCAAATGGTGGGGACATGCCATTTAAGAATAGTGCAATAGCTGAATCACTTTGTTATACAGCAGAAACTAACACAACATTGTAACGCAATTATACTCCAATAAAGATTTAAAAAAAAAAAGAATAGTGCAGAAAGAGAGAACAAAGTGTAAAGAGTGGGAAATGATGGGTCCAGATTAATGTAGCAGAATTAAAGGGCAATATTAAAGGACCTTTTAGGTTAGTGATCATGAATTTATAAAGGAAACAATCTAAACTATTATACACTTTACTTGGGAAGACTTTGAAAGCTGGAGATCAAGAAAACAGAAAGCAATGGTTTGGGTTGATCCAGCATAATTAAAAGACACTGGAACAGGGCTAGGGACAAACACACTAGTAGATAATGGACATTGGAATGTAAGAGAGTAAGGGGAGATACAAAGGCAGTATCAGGAGAAAGCAAGGGAGTAAACAGACTTGCGTCAAAGTACTATCATAGTGGTGGGGTATTTGAACAAGTGAACTGGAATGTGAGAAGTTATTGTAAAGGGATGGCATATTTGTGTGAATAATTTTTAAAGACTATTTCTCTTTTTCCAGCTCTGATTTTTATTTTAGAGGACTGACTCCTGAAAACTCGGTTTCCCAGGATTCACTGACAACTAGCTTCCAATTAATTTTGAGTAAAGGAAGGACTGGTGAGAGTTTGGAGGAAGGGGATAGGGGAGAACCCAGAATGCCCTCTTTCTTTGAGTTGTACATACAACTGAGGCTTCGTCTCCCTCATGCGTCCAATTCCTGCTCAAGGGCTTCTCCCTCCATGTTCCCAGCACCCACTAGCAGTCTCTACATTCATTCCAGTTCTGCTTAGGGGATTCAGTCTTTCCAAACTCTAGGTTGCCTTCCTATTTCATTTGACTCCAGCTTTTATAACTTTTGAAACAAGCTCCTTTTATTAAAATCTACTTTCTAAACTTCCTGAAGCAGATTTCCTGTCCTGCATGAGTAATCCCAGGAAAAAGATGCTCAAGATGGGGCTCTGGAATAAGGTTTTGAGCTTGAATGTAATAGTGACTCCATTGCCAATGCAAAGACAAGTGCTTCTTCCGAGTAGTGGAAGCAATAAATAAATTACCAGCAATATTTGCTTTGAACATATTGCCAGTTGAAGACAATACTTTTACATCTCAAGCGGCAGCGGATTTTGTCTATTACAGCAGTAATACCTACAAGCACCATGGGGACCATTAGCTGCTTCTTATAGCACCAGAGAGCTTACAAAATGAAAATGTTTACACTTAATGTTAAAAGGTGTTAGGTGTTTAAGCTCTCAGATCGAGGCATGGGAAGACACAGAGAGCCACACTGAGGGCCTTAAAATTTTCTCATGTCTTAGAGCCACACAGCAGACATGGCTGAGGATCAAGTTTCAAATCTAAAAGTGTGGGTTGCAGAATTAAAATGCAAGTTCAACGTACATCTGTGCTAAGCCTCACAGATTAATATCAGGACATTGATCAGGAAGAGTTGGGTATTAAGATAAGGATATATTGAGTATTTAGGATAAGTGCAGGTAGGCAGACTCAGATTAATATGAAAATTTTTAACCCAAATCTTCCTGTGGTTTCCTTGACAAAGGAAGCCACCCTTCTTCCTCCCCATTTGAGGAAACTAACCTTCCCTTACTTAACATATCTCTAAAGACCTCATCTAAATAGGTTAGTTTTCAAGGAAATTTCTACTTTTCTCAAGACCCACCCACATCAGCACTTATTGCATCCTAATAACTACAGTCAGATTCTACCAGGCCCCAGTAGGCAAGTATAATGTCCACCCTGGTAGGAGTTAGCATATACATCAAAAGAAATGCTATATCCTGCTAACGTGTATCAGCAGAAACCTGTAGAATGTGTGTGTGGCATATGGTTTTTTTTGTTTTTTTTGTTTGTTTTTTTGCGGTACGCGGGCCTCTCACTGTTGTGGCCTCTCCCGTTGTGGAGCACAGGCTCCGGACGCGCAGGCTCAGTGGCCGTGGCTCACGGGCCCAGCCGCTCCGCGGCATGTGGGATCCTCCTGGACCGGGGCACGAACCCGTGTCCCCTGCATTGGCAGGTGGACTCTCAACCACTGTGCCACCAGGGAAGCCCTGGCATATATTTTATAAGTGTTAGACTGAGAAAGATCGAATATAAAGTTGCAAGGGGTTGAATTTATTATAAAGACGTTACCTGAGATTCCAAGTATTAGCTCTAGCTGATGGAATTGGCTCTAATCGTTGGCTTGTTTGGCTGACTGAAACATAGATTCAATAGTCAGCAACATTCAAAGAGGGCAAGATGCCATAATTTATCTGACAGAATGTAGACAAAGGAATCCATGTACATAAAATGAGAATGTTGGAGTGGATTAATTATGTAAAACCCACTCAACTATCCCATAGTTATGCCCCCTCAGAGGTCACCGATAACATTCTTCTTCAAGACATTAAGACATTCTTTGATGAGAGAAATACAAGCATCCTTTTAAACCTCTGTGGCATCTGTCTTCTGTGGGCTAAAGATGACAATGCGGGATAGCACCAATGAAATGGCCCCCGTGCTTTTTAACAGGAACATTGGGTTACAAAGTAGCAGAGGTTAAGTGGTAGCATTTAACATGAGAAACAAGGTGAGTGCAATTATCATAAAGGTCAGCAGGGCAGAGTGGCAGTATTTTGACCCAAAGTGACTTCCAGCAGTAACAGATTAATCACATTTACACTGGGAATTACATTGATGAGCAGGCTTGAACTGTATAAATGAAAATAAAATTCAAGCACAATGAGCAGAAACCTGCATTGATTTTCCAGCAATGAAAATTACAGCCTCGCCCAGACCTAAACCAGAGATCAGGTGGCTACAATAGCTTCAGGAACTTTGCTGCAACACTGTCAAAAGTATAGAGTGTGATTATTTTCTTCCTCCAGGTCTACCTCAAAGGGGTTTACAATTTTCCAGGGGGAATGTTTAGAAAGAAAAGTGGAAAACTCAGAATTTTTCAGAGATTATTAAGATAAATTTATACACCTGAGGTTCCAAAACATCACTGTGGTCTTCAGGTCATAATAGGGCTTATGGAAGCCATGTGATAATTGGAATTTTGACACAAGTTCACCTCACTAGAAATCTTGTGCAGTGACCTACACTATATTTCCCCATATCTGAATGTATTTTTGGAGTACACATACTTGGAAAATGACAGAACTCTCAACCAAGGTCAGTGAGTGCTATTAAGAACGGCTACTGCCTGACATCCATTAGGATAGCTATTATTAAAAACAATAATAAAGAACAAGTATTCGCATGGATGTGTAGAAATCTGAACCCTTCTACATTGCAGTTCCTCAAAAAATTAAACAGAACTACCATACGATCTAGCTATTCTACTTCAGAGTATATATCCAAAGGAATTAAAAGCAGGGACTTGAACAGATGTTTGTAATTTCACCTTCTTAGCAGCATTATTCACAATAGCCAAAAGATGGAAACAACCTAAATGTCCATCAACAGAGGAATGGATAAACAAAATGTAGTATATACATACAATGGAATATTAATGACCCTAAAAAGGTAAAAAATTCTGACACACACTACGATACGGATGAACTTTGAAGACATTATGCTAAATGAAATAAGCCAGAACCGAAAACACAAATACTGTGATTCCAGTCATATGAGGTACTAGAGTAGTCAAATTTATATAGACAGATAATAGAATGGTGATTGCCAGGGTCTGGGTGCAGTGATGAATGGAGAGGTGTTGTTTCATGGGTACAGAGTTTCAGTTTGGGAAGATGAAAAAAGTCCTGGAGATGAATGGTAATGATGGTTGCACAACAACGTGAATGTACTTAATGCCACTAAATGGTACACCTACACATGGTTAAGATGGTCACTTTTATGTCATGCATATTTTGCCACAACTGGAAAAAAATACATAGGAAGGGCCAAGTGGAAACTCCTGGAACTGTCCCTACATGAAAACGATACCAAAAAATAGCAATAGCACATATCTGGGGAATTTGCAGAGACTAAAATAACCATGCAGATGGGAATCTCCATCACCTGCCCCATTTAAATAATCTCTTTGGCCTGTAAAAAAGGCAAATAAGTCATGGACAATGATTGTTGATTATCATAAGATAATGAGGTACTAATTCTAATCAAAGCTGCTGGATTTTATGGGCCTCTTTTTTCTGGAACAAATCAAAACATCTCTAACTCCTGATACACAGCTATTGATCTGGCGAATAGTTGTCTCCACATCAAACAGCAAAGGTAACGGAGCAGTTCACTTCTATCTGACAGAGACAGAAGTACACTCAAACTTTGTCTTACTTGAGTGCTATGCCAAGTCTCCCGATGTCTATAACATTATAGTCCACAGGGAGATTAGTCATCTGGATATCACAAAAGCATTATGATAGTCCCTTGTATTGATGAGTTTATGGTGATTGGACATGAGAAAAAGTAGGAGGTACTCAAGTTGTGTCAGTAAGATACATAGATGTCAAAGAGTGGGAAATAAACTCCATGAAAATTTAGGATGTCAAATATATCACAGCCTAAGTATGATAATGCACACAAACAGAAACCAACCTCCAGAAAGCACTGAAGGTCATGTTGATTTGTTTTAAAGATGCAGGCAGCACACAGCTAGGATTCCGAAAGATTTGTTACACACTCCCTTTCCTAAATCCCATTCCTGATAGTGACTGCTCTTTCCTTTTACCTCTTCTCTCCTGTCCTCACCCTTCCTTTATTGTTCCCTATCCTTCTTACCCCTTTGCCCTCTTTCATTCTTCCTCATAGAGAATAGCCTGGGCTATTATTTGTATTCTTTACATTCTTTATATCTCTCTCCCGTCCACCCCCCACCTCAACAAAGGCCTTGTACCAATTAAGAAAGTAAACATTTCAAGTCTTCAGAGTATTGACAGGAGAAAGGTTATGGGGAAATAGCAAATCCTGACAATTTAAATATTCTCTATGTATCACATAAGTATATTTATTGTAAATAAATTCATACATGCAATAATAGTACAAATAGAAAATATTCACAAGCTACCAGACTGCCAAATTCTGCATGAGATACAAAATCACATACCTATACTATCTGCTTTTCAATTTATAATTAAAACCATGTTACCTCAGAATTTTAAAAATAGCATTTGGATAATTATAAAAAAAATTATAACTACATTAAAATTTTAAATTTCTGCACTTTTAAAGACACCATTAGAAAATGAAAGGGCAAGCCACAGATTGGAGAAAATATTCATGAGATATAGATATAGATATAGATATATACATAACATAGACTGGCATCCAGGATATGTAAGATGACCTTACAACTCAATAGTGAAGTAGTATTTGGGGGAAATACTACTTCAGAATTATAAGAAACAAATATTTGTGTTTAAGCCACCCAGCCTATAGTATTTTTTATTGAGATATAGTTGAAATATAACATTATGTAAGTGCAAGGTGTAAACTTGTTGGTTTGGTACATTTGTATATTGCAGTATGATTACCACCAGTACCATTAGCTAACACCTCTATCATGTCACACAATTATCATTTCTTTTTTTGTGGTGAGAATAATTATGATCTAGTCTCTTAGCAACTTTGAAGTTTATAGTACAGTATTGTTGACTGTAATCACTATGTTGTGCATTAAATCTCCAGGGCTTATTTATCTATCAATACCAGTTGCAAGTTTATATCATTTGACCAACATTTTTCCAATTTCCCCACCCCCAGCCCCTGGAAACCACCATTCTACTCTTTGCTTTTATGACTTTGGCTTTTTTAGATTCCATATATAAGTGATATAAGACAGAAAAAGACCGTCTATGGTATTTTTGTCATAGCAGACCAAACAAAGGAGTATTTGGGAGATGCCATATCATGTAAGCTTTTTAGTCAATGGTGAGAAATATTGATTTTATTCAATTACAATAGGATAGTGCAATGCAGAGTTGGGTTTGGAGGCTTAAACATGGGAGAAAAATGATCTAATTTAATTTTTAAAGATTATCTATGGGGGGAGGGCTTCCCTGGTGGCACAGTGGTTGAGAGTCCGCCTGCCGATGCAGGGGACACGGGTTCGTGTCCCGCTCCGGGAAGATCCCACATGCCGCGGAGCGGCTGGGCCCGCGAGCCATGGCCGCTGAGCCTGCGCGTCCGGAGCCTGTGCTCCGCAACGGGAGAGGCCACAGCAGTGAGAGGCCCGTGTACCACACACAAAAAAAAGATTATCTATGGGGAGTTTCCTATAGACAAGTAAACAAGGATTCAAGAAGAAACTTTAGAAGGCCCTTTTTAAGAGTCCAGGTAACCGACAGCAGATTAAGGTGGTAAAAATAGAAGAACATTAACTAGCAATTAACTGAGAAATAGATTTTCAGGAACTAACCCCACACATTTAGATAATTCATCTGAAATATGCTATTTGAAAATATAGCTTCTTAGGATGCATCATATCTCTGAAGGAAACGCTAAAATACCAATGGATTGATAGTCCAAGCAATGAAGATTTACTGAGTGTGTGTGTGTGTGTGTGTGTGTGTGTTCCTCAACTGTCCTAGGTTCAAGGAAAGGCAAATAGAAATAAAACCTTCATGTTGGAATACTGTCCCACAGTGAGTAAAGGTATCATGTACTTTTAAAATTGTATCTATTTAAACAAAGCCTAATGTAATGGGAAAAATAAACTAGACCTGGAATCAAAAGACCTGAGTTTGAATCGCAGCTTGATTAATTACCAGAATATTAAGTTCGGGCAAGTTGTCCACATTTGATCAATTTCAGGTTCCTTATTTACAAAATGGTAGGCTGGATGGAGTGATCACTAGGCTCCCTTCTTGCATGAGATTTTGTTATTCTACAACACCATATTGGTATTCTCATTAAAGTGAATTTCAAGTGTTTGGTCAAGAAGAGGCTCGGGCTTCCCTGGTGGTGCAGTGGTTGAGAGTCTGCCTACTAATGCAGGGGACACGGGTTCGAGCCCTGGTCTGGGAGGATCCCACATGCCACGGAGCAACTAGGCCCGTGAGCCACATCTACTGAGCCTGCGCATCTGGAGCCTGTGCTCCGCAACGAGAGGCCGCGATAGTGAGAGGCCCGCGCACCGCGATGAAGAGTGGCCCCCGCTTGCCACAACTAGAGAAAGCCCTTGCACAGAAACGAAGACCTAACACAGCAAAAATAAATAAATAAATTACTAAACTCCTACCCCCAACATCTTAAAAAAAAAAAAAAGAAGAGGCTCATTCACTTCTTTTATGTCAAATTTAATAATAATGTAAGCCCTCATCCCATCAGGCAAAGAAGAAACTACCATTTGTCATCATTCAAGAATCCATTTCTTTCGTTAGGTCACATGAACATTCTAGAGGCTTAAAATAACCCTAGAAAGTGTGGGAGAGGCTCTGTATTTGGGCCTTAAACAAAAGATACATCTTGTTGAACTTTCATGGTGGCTTTAAATCTGCTGACTCTACTGCTTCACTGATAAACTGGAATAACAGGAAAGTTGGTGCCTGAACCCATATTACTTGCATGAAGTGCATAACCACTGTTTCTGAAATCTTTCTGTACCTCTGGAGACATGCCCTATTTTCACATTGCCATAGTGAATGTTTAAGTTTTCTGCTACATGAAGATATGTCCCTCTCTCCAGCCTCGGGGACATCTATCCCTCTTCCTTTGGAGTCTCAATCGCTCTCCTCTGTTTCCTCTCTCTCTCTCTCACCTAACATTATTCTTTCAAAGTATTTGTGCTTTTCAAAGAACAAAGGAAAATCGGTCAATTCCAGGAAACACCAGCTTTTCACCCTAACACAAATCTCCCCTGAAGTAATTAACAGCAAAGGTTGACTACCATCTTGAAGTGGTGGTCATAGAGTTATTGGGGAAAACAAACACAAATTAAAGCTTCAATAAATTATACTGCCATAACTACAAATAATTAGCTCTTCAAGAAAACAGATTTATATATCGACAAAATCCTTGTTTTGGAGCCTCCTCACCAAATAGCCTTAGTCTTTAGGGGAACAATCAATGATCTGAAATCTATCCCTCACCAAGCATACTTTGAAAACTTCATTCTACTATACAGCTCATTAGATCGAACTTGCAATAAATCTTAACAGACTCAGAGAAGAAAATGTTTACTTAAAGTGGTAAATTTTTCAAAACTTCACGTGGAGCCTGACGGGTATTTCCAAAGATCTGATTCCTGCATTTCGCTTCAGATCATCCCCAATCATTAGAGAGATCTCTATCCAAAAGGTATGTGAATCTTCTATGTTCATGTTGCCATATCTGACTACATATATGTTCTTATTTAACACACACACAAACTCATGCACACACTGTCTCTCGCTCTCTTTCTCACATACACAAACACACACACACCCATCCCTTCAGTTCATATATTTGTAAACCTACATACTCTTTTTGTAACTGCAATTTATTTTTTAAATTCACATTATGTTATTATGATCCACCCATGTTAATACACACAAAAACATTTCATTCAATTTACCTATTGTATAATATTACTTTTGAGAACAAACCATAATTTATTTATCAATTACCTTTAAGAAGGGAATTTAGGTAACATCCACCTTATTATAAACAGCACTACATTAAGATTCCAATGCACCTAGCTTCTAATGTAGATAAATAAGAATTTCCTTAATGATAGAGAGGCTGACCTTTCTTTTATAAGTTTCGTGGCCACCCAGATTTATTCTTTTGTGTTTTTATTTGTCCATTTGTCTATACTGCTGTGGAAATGTTTCAATATGAATGTCATATAATCTGTTCAGCTTTTCTTCATACTTTGTGATTCTTTAAATGTTGTGTTTAAGAAACCTTTCCCTAACCTGACTTCATAAAGCTATATCCATATTTTGCTCCTAAAGTATTCATGTTTTTTCTTTCACATTTAATTTTTTTTTTTTTTTTTTTTTTTTTTTTTTGTGGAAAAGAAAGTTTGCTTTATTTTGGATGCCGGCAACTGGGGTGTGGCAGGGAGAGCGGATGCCTGTCCAAAGGCTTTTATAGAGAGAGGGAGGGGGCTCCATGCAGAAACAGCACAGGCAGCTCTGACAGTCATCTTGAAACTGGTCATCGGTGGTCTGACCAATCAGCGTCATCTTGATTGTTTTAGGTACAGTTCATCTTCAGTAACAGGGTCTGTTTGTTTCCATTTCTTTGAGGCCAATTCCCAGAATTGTGGCAGCTTATGTCATGGCTACAGTCTGGTCATCATGTAGTTAACTTCTAGCTGGTGGCAGTTTCAGTATCTATAAGTCAGCTCACAGGATATGGCTCAGAATATTATCTAGAGCCCTTGAGGAGGAACTAAAGGTCCTTGACTTTGCTTACTGACTAAACTATTATTTTTTTGGTCTCCTTTGACAGTTTTCCTTTGTCTCTGCATTTCCTCACTTCTCTGATTAAACTTATTCTTTTTTTTAATATTATTTTTTTATTAGTTTCTGCTTTATAACAAAGTGAATCAGTCATACATATACATCTGTTCCCACATCCCTTCCCTCATGCATCTCCCTCCCTCCCACCCTCCCCATCCCACCCCTCCAGGCCGTCACAAAGCACCGAGCTGATCTCCCTGTGCTCTGCGGCTGCTTCCCACTATCTATCTACCTTACGTTTGGTAGTGTATATATGTCCATACCTCTCTTTCGCTTTGTCACAGCTTACCCGTCCCCCTCCCCATATCCTCAAGTCCATTCTCAAGTAGGTCTGTGTCTTTATTCCCGTTTTACCCCTAGATTCTTCATGACATTTTTTTTTTAAATTCCGTATATATGTGTTAGCATACGGTATTTGTCTTTCTCTTTCTGACTTACTTCACTCTGTATGACAGACTCTAGGTCTATCCACCTCATTACAAATAGCTCAGTTTCGTTTCTTTTTATGGCTGAGTAATATTCCATTGTATATATGTGCCACATCTTCTTTATCCATTCATCCGATGATGGACACTTAGGTTGTTTCCAGCTCCGGGCTATTGTGAATAGAGCTGCAATGAACATTTTGGTACATGTCTCTTTTGGAATTATGGTTTGCTCAGGGTATATGCCTAGTAGTGGGATTGCTGGGTCATATGGTAGCTCTATTTTTAGTTTTTTAAGGAACCTCCATACCGTTCTCCATAGTGGCTGTACCAATTCACATTCCCACCAGCAGTGCAAGAGTGTTCCCTTTTCTCCACACCCTCTCCAGCATTTATTGTTTCTAGATTTCTTGATGATGGCCATTCTGACTGGTGTGAGATGATATCTCATTGTAGTTTTGATTTGCATTTCTCTAATGATTAATGATGTTGAGCATTCTTTCATGTGTTTGTTGGCAGTCTGTATATCTTCTTTGGAGAAATGCCTATTTAAGTCTTCTGCCCATTTTTGGATTGGGTTGTTTGTTTTTTTGCTATTGAGCTGCATGAGCTGTTTATAAATTTTGGAGATTAATCCTTTGTCAGTTGCTTCATTTGCAAATATTTTCTCCCATTCTGAGGGTTGTCTTTTGGTCTTCTTTATGGTTTCCTTTGCTGTGCAAAAGCTTTGAAGTTTCATTAGGTCCCATGTGTTTATCTTTGTTTTTATTTCCATTTCTCTAGGAGGCGGGTCCAAAAGGATCTTGCTGTGATTTATGTCATAGAGTGTTCTACCTATGTTTTCCTCTAAGAGTTTGATAGTTTCTGGCCTTACATTTAAGTCTTTAATCCATTTTGAGCTTATTTTTGTGTATGGTGTTAGGGAATGATCTAATCTCAAACTTTTACATGTCCCTGTCCAGTTTTCCCAGCACCACTTATTGAAGAGGCTGTCCTTTCTCCACTGTACATTCCTGCCTCCTTTATCAAAGATAAGTTGGCCATATGTGCGTGGGTTTATCTCTGGGCTTTCTATCCTGATCCACTGATCTATCTTTCTGTTTTTATGCCAGTACCACACTGTCTTGATGACTGTAGCTTTGTAGTATAGTCTGAAGTCAGGGAGCCTGATTCCTCCAGCTCCGTTTTTCATTCTCAAGATTGCTTTGGCTATTCGGGGTCTTTTGTTTTTCCAAACAAATTTTGAAATTTTTTGTTCTAGTTCTGTGAAAAATGCCAGTGGTAGTTTGATAGGGATTGCATTGAATCTGTAGATTGCTTTGGGTAGTAGAGTCATTTTCACAATATTGATTCTTCCAATCCAGGAGCATGGTATACCTCTCCATCTATTTGTATCATCTTTAATTTCTTTCATCAGTGTCTTATAATTTTCTGCATACAGGTCTTTTGTCTCCTTAGGTAGGTTTATTCCTAGATAGTTTATTCTTTTTGTTGCAATGGTAAATGGGAGTGTTTTCTTGATTTCATTTTCAGATTTTTCATCATTAGTGTACAGGAATGCCAGAGATTTCTGTACATTAATTTTGTATCCTGCTACTTTACCAAATTCATTGATTAGCTCTAGTAGTTTTTCGGTAGCATCTTTAGGATTCTCTATGTATAGTATCATGTCATCTGCAAACAGTGACAGCTTTACTTCTTCTTTTCCAATTTGGATTCCTTTTATTTCCTTTTCTTCTCTGATTGCTGTGGCTAAAACTTCCAAAACTATGTTGAATAAGAGTGGTGAGAGTGGGCAGCCTTGTCTTGTTCCTGATCTTAGTGGAAATGGTTTCAGTTTTTCACCATTGAGGACAATGTTGGCTGTGGGTTTGTCATATATGGCCTTTATGATGTTGAGGAAAGTTCCCTCTATGCCTACTTTCTGCAGGGTTTTTATCATAAATGGGTGTTGAATTTTGTCGAAAGCTTTCTCTGCATCTATTGAGATGATCATATGGTTTTTCTCCTTCCATTTTTTAATATGGTGTATCACGTTGATTGATTTGCGTATATTGAAGAATCCTTGCATTCCTGGAATAAACCCCACTTGATCATGGTGTATGATCCTTTTAATGTGCTGTTGGATTCTGTTTGCTAGTATTTTGTTGAGGATTTTTGCATCTATGTTCATCAGTGATATTGGCCTGTAGTTTCCTTTCTTTGTGACATCCTTGCCTGGTTTTGGTATCAAGGTGATGGTGGCCTCGTAGAATGAGTTTGGGAGTGTTCCTTCCTCTGATATTGTTTGGAAGAGTTTGAGAAGGATGGGTGTTAGCTCTTCTCTAAATGTTTGATAGAATTCGCCTGTGAAGCCATCTGGTCCTGGGCTTTTGTTTGATGGAAGATTTTTACTCACAGTTTCAATTTCAGTGCTTGTGATAGGTCTATTCATATTTTCTATTTCTTCCTGAGTCAGTCTTGGCAGGTTGTGCATTTCTAAGAATTTGTCCATCTCTTCCAGGTTGTCCATTTTATGGGCATAGAGTTGCTTATAGTAATCTCTCATGATCTTTTGTATTTCTGCAGTGTCAGTTGTTACTTCTCCTTTTTCATTTCTAATTCTATTGATTTGAGTCTTCTCCCTTCTTTTCTTGATGAGTCTGGCTAATGGTTTATCAATGTTGTTTATCTTCTCAAAGAACCAGCTTTTAGTTTTATTGATCTTTGCTATCGTTTCCTTCATTTCTTTTTCATTTATTTCTGATCTGATTTTTATGATTTCTTTCCTTCTGCTAACTTTGGGATGTTTTTGTTCTTCTTTTTCTAATTGCTTTAGGTGCAAGGTTAGGTTGTTTATTCGAGATGTTTCCTGTTTCTTAAGGTGGGATTGTATTGCTATAAACTTCCCTCTTAGAACTGCTTTTGCTGCATCCCATAGGTTTTGGGTCGTCGTGTCTCCATTGTCATTTGTTTCTAGGTATTTTTTAATTTCCTCTTTGATTTCTTCAGTGATCACTTCGTTATTAAGTAGTGTATTGTTTAGCCTCCATGTGTTTGTATTTTTTACAGCTCTTTTCCTGTAATTGATATCTAGTCTCATAGCATTGTGGTCGGAAAAGATACTTGATACAATTTCAATTTTCTTAAATTTACCAAGGCTTGATTTGTGACCCAAGATATGATCTATCCTGGAGAATGTTCCATGAGCACTTGAGAAAAATGTGTATTCTGTTGTTTTTGGATGGAATGTCCTATAAATATCAATTAAGTCCATCTTGTTTAATGTATCATTTAAAGCTTGTGTTTCCTTATTTATTTTCATTTTGGAAGATCTGTCCATTGGTGAAAGTGGGGTGTTAAAGTCCCCTACTATGATTGTGTTACTGTCGATTTCTCCTTTTATGGCTGTTAGTATTTGCCTTATGTATTGAGGTGCTCCTATGTTGGGTGCATAAATATTTACAATTGTTATATCTTCTTCTTGGATCGATCCCTTGATCATTATGTAGTGTCCTTCTTTGTCTCTTCTAGTAGTCTTTATTTTAAAGTCTCTTTTGTCTGATATGAGAATTGCTACTCCAGCTTTCTTTTGGTTTCCATTTGCATGGAATATCTTTTTCCATCCCCTTACTTTCAGTCTGTATGTGTCTCTAGGTCTGAAGTGGGTCTCTTGTAGACAGCATATATATGGGTCTTGTTTTTGTATCCATTCAGCCAATCTGTGTCTTTTGGTGGGAGCATTTAGTCCATTTACATTTAAGGTAATTATCGATATGTATGTTCCTATTGCCATTTCCTTAATTGTTTTGGGTTCGTTATTGTAGGTCTTTTCCTTCGTTGTGTTTCTTGCCTAGAGAAGTTCCTTTAGCATTTGTTGTAAAGCTGGTTTGGTGGTGCTGAACTCTCTCAGCTTTTGCTTGTCTGTAAACGTTTTAATTTCTCCATCAAATCTGAATGAGATCCTTGCTGGGTAGAGTAATCTTGGTTGCAGGTTTTTCTCTTTCATCACTTTAATTATGTCCTGCCACTCCCTTCTGGCTTGTAGAGTTTCTGCTGAGAGATCAGCTGTTATCCTGATGGGGATTCCCTTGTGTGTTATTTGTTGTTTTTGCCTTGCTGCTTTTAATATGATTTCTTTGTGTTTAATTTTTGACAGTTTGATTAATATGTGTCTTGGCGTATTTCTCCTTGGATTTATTCTGTATGGGACTCTCTGTGCCTCCTGGACTTGATTAACTATCTCCTTTCCCATATTAGGGAAGTTTTCAACTATAATCTCTTCAAATATTTTCTCAGTCCCTTTCTTTTTCTCTTCTTCTTCTGGAACCCCTATAATTCGAATGTTGGTGCGTTTAATGTTGTCCCAGAGGTCTCTGAGACTGTCCTCTGTTCTTTTCATTCTTTTTTCTTTATTTTGCTCTGCAGCAGTTATTTCCACTATTTTATCTTCCACCTCACTTATCCGTTCTTCTGCCTCAGTTATTCTGCTATTGATGCCATCTAGAGTATTTTTTATTTCATTTATTGTGTTTTTAATCGATGCTTGATTCATCTTTAGTTCTTCTAGATCCTTGTTAACTGTTTCTTGCATTTTGTCTATTCTATTTCCAAGATTTTGGATCTGGGAAATAGAATCTTGGATCATCTTTACCATCATTATTCTGAATTCTTTTTCAGGTAGACTGCCTATTACGTCTTCATTTGTTAGGTCTGGTGGGTTTTTATCTTGCTCCTTCTCCTGCTGTGTGTTTTTCTGTCTTCTCATTTTGCTTATGTTACTGTGTTCGGGGTCTCCTTTTTGCAGGCTGCAGGTTCGTAGTTCCCGTTGTTTTTGGTGTCTGTCCCCAGTGGCTAAGGTTGGTTTCGTGGGTTGTGTAGGCTTCCTGGTGGAGGGGACTAGTGCCTGTGTTCTGGTGGATGAGGCTGGATCTTGTCTTTCTGGTGGGCAGGTCCACGTCTGGTGGTGTGTTTTGGGGTGTCTGCGGACTTTTTATGATTTTAGGCCACCTCTCTGCTAGTGGGTGGCGTTGTGTTCCTGTCTTGCTAGTTGTTTGGCATAGGGTGTCCAGCACTGTAGCTTGCTGGTCGTTGAGTGAAGCTGGGTGCTGGTGTTGAGATGGAGATCTCTGGAAGATTTTCGCCGTTTGATATTATGTGGAGCTGGGAGGTCTCTTGTGGACCAGTGTCCTGAAGTTGGCTCTCCCACCTCAGAGGCCCAGCACTGACTCCTGGCTCCTCAATTTGGGATGATTTGTTGTCTATTCATGTATTCCACAGATGCAGGGTCCATCAAGTTGATTGTGGAGCTTTAATCCGCTGCTTCTGAGGCTGCTGGGAGAGGTTTCCCTTTCTCTTCTTTGTTCTCACAGCTCCTGGGTCTCAGCTTTGGATTTGGCCCCGCCTCTGCGTGTAGGTCGCCGGAGGGCGTCTGTTCTTCGCTCAGATAGGACAGGGTTAAAGCAGCAGCCTCTTCGGGGACTCTGGCTCACTCAGGCCGGGCGGGAGGGAGGGGCACGGAGTGCGGGGCGAGCCTGCAGCGGCAGAGTTCGGCGTGACGTTGCACCAGCCCGAGGCGCGCCGTGCGTTCTCCCAGGGAAGCCGTCTCTGGATCCCGGGACCCCGGCAGTGGCGGGCTGCACAGGCTCCCGGAAGGGTGGTGTGGACAGTGACCTGCGCTCGCACACAGGCTTCTTGGCGGCGGCAGCAGCAGCCCCAGCGTCCCACGCCCGTCACTGGGCTCCGCGCTTTCAGTCGTGACTCGCGCCCGTCTGTGGAGCCCCTTTAAGCAGCGCTCTTAATCCCCTCTCCTCGCACACCGGGAAACCAAGAGGGAAGAAAAAGTCTCTTGCCTCTTCGGCAGCTCCAGAGTTTTCCCGGACTCCCTGCCGGCTAGCTGTGGCACATTAGCCCCCTTCAGGCTGAGTTCTCGCCGCCAGCCCCAGTCCTCTCCCTGCGCTCTGACCGAAGCCCGAGCCTCAGCTTCCAGCGCCGCCCGCCCTGGTGGGCGAGCAGACAAGCCTCTCGGGCTGGTGAGTGCTGCTCGGCACCGATCCTCTGTGCGGGAATCTCTCCGCTTTGCCCTACCCAGGTATGTGGGGAGTTTCTTGCCTTTTGGGAGGTCTGGGGTCTTCTGCCAGCGTTCAGTAGGTGTTCTGTAGGAGTTGTTCCACGTGTAGCTGTATTTCTGGTGTATCCGTGGGGAGGAAGGTGATCTCCGCGCCTTACTCTTCCGCCATCTTACCCCGGTCCACTCCACATTTAATTTTTGATTTGAACTGGAATTTATTTTCTCATTTCTTTAAGATAGGGGTCTAATCCTTTGTCCATATGAATTTCCAATCATCTCAACACCATTTATTAAAAGGTTCATCCTTTCTCCACAATCTGTAATGTTACCACATTAGTCTTTTTTTTAATCTATCTATGTTCCTGGGCCCTATATTCTGTTCAATTTTGTTTGTCTATACCTTTGCTGTGCCAGTACCACACTGTTTTAATTAATATGACTTTAAATGTTTATATCAGGTAGCACAGGTTGCCCTTTCTTCATGTTTCTTAATGTTTTCATATCTTCTTCAGAATTTTTTGGCTACTTTCAACTCCCTACTTATACGTAATGGTCACCTTGGCTAAGACACGGTAACCAGACATTTGGTCAAACATTATTCATGATATTTGTGTGAAGCATTTTTTTAGATGAGATTAACATTTCACCCAATCAGTTGAAAGTCTTAATAGAAAAAAGACTGACGTCCCCTCAAAAAGAGGGAATTCTGCCAGCAGACTGCCTTTGGACTCACACTGCAATATCAGCTCTTCCCTGGGTCTCCAGCCTGTTGCCCTGCCCTGCAGATTTTTTGCACATACACATCTCCTATTGGCTCTGCTTCTGGTTCTCTGGAGAACTCTGCCTAATACACTTCTCTCCCATATAAACTTTAGATTTAGCTTGTCATGGCTTATGAAAATATCTATTGCAATTTTCATTGTAATAGCAATGCATACACAAGTTAGTGGCATGGTCAATTATAAAATATTGATTCATTTTTACAAAGAATATTATAAAGTGTTCCATTTAATTTTTTACATCCTTTAAGAAAGCATCATTTTCTCCATGAATATTTGACTCACGTTATGATATTTATTCTCAAATACCTGATATTTATTATTTTATTGTGAATGATATTTTTACTTAATAGTAAAAGTATTAATGGAATAGTATTTACTAATAGTAGTACATTTTCTTACTGGTTGTTGCTAATATTTTAAATTCTTATTGGTTTTTGTATGTCAGTCTTGTATCCAGCAAGTTCAGAGATTACAGATTTTCTTGTATTTTGTATGCAGACATTTTCCACCTCTTTTTTTGTTTTCAAATATATTTTCCACTGGCTTTTGCTTCTGTACATATAAATTAATCTTGTGTTAATATTTTATTTGGAATAGTTTTATTGATCTCTATAAATGGATGTGTTGTATATTTTATTTATTTATTTATTTTGGTTTGGCTATTGTATATTGAAAAAGTGAGTATACCCTCTTGTTTCACTCTCTGAAAAATTTTATATAAGATAAAAGTTAATTTGATCCCTGAAGGATTTGCAAAGCACTTTTAAAATGTCTGGTCCTGGTGTTTTTGTTTGCTGATTTCTAGACATTTGACCAGACTAGCCTATTCATGTAAAAGTTGTTAGTATACTATGTGTCTCTATTTCCTCTTAAGACAATTTTGCTAATTTTATTTTTTAATTCAAGTTTTTATAAATTTTCATATTAATGGCATGATACTCTTTACTTTATTCCTATAATTAGTAAAACTCCAAATATATGTAAGTAAAACCCTTATTCTTTCATAGTTTTGTTTGTGCCTTCCTCTTCTATGAACATAAAAAAATACCATTCTTTATATTTTCAAAGAAACAAAATTGAAGTTTACTGATCCTCTCTATTGTCAATTTAGATCCCATTTTTTACTGACATATAATTCACATACCATAGAATTCACCTATTTATATATTTCAGTGATTTTGAGTATATTCACATATAAGTGCAACCATCATTACAGTCAATTTCGAACATTTTTATCACTTAAAAAAACAAATCTAATATTCTTTAGGCATCACCTCCCTATATTCCCACCCTACTTCCCACAAGCTCTAAGCAACCACTAATCTATCTTCTGTCCCTGTAGATTTCACTATTCTGGACATTTCATAGAAAGAGAATCATACAATATAAGGTCTTTTGTGACTGACTTTTTTACTTAGCATAATATTTTGAAGGTTCATCTAGGTGATAGCATGCATCAGTATTTCATTCCTTTTTATAACCAAGTAATATTTCATTGTATGGACATACCAATTCTGTTCATCCATTTATCAGCTGATGGACATTTTGGCGGTTTCCACTTGTTTGCTACTATGAAAAATGTTGCTATAAACAATCTTGCTCAATTGGTGTGAACATATGTTTTCATTTCTCTTGGGTATACATCTAGGAGTAGAATTGCTGGGTCATATGGTAATTTCATGTTTAATTGTTGGAGGAACTGCTTAGATGGTTTTCAATTGAGTGACGCCATTTTACTGTCCTACCACTATTGTTTTAAATAGTGTGAAGTGTGAGTCCTCCTACAAGTTGGAGATTATTGATACCCTCTATAGTTTGTTTTCTGTTTGTCCTACTTGTTTTATTAATTATCTCTTCTTCTATGGCACAATCTATTTAATTCTTATGTTGCAAACTTAGCTAATTAATTTCTAATAAGTTTCCTTTCAAATGTGTGTGTGTGTGTGTGTGTGTGACACAGATTACAAGTATTGATTTACAGGTTCCCAGCAAGGGTTTTTTTTTTCAGCTCTAAATATTTAGTAAATTCTGACAGAAATTGTCATTAAATAATAAAATAGAGCTTACAGTTTCAAACTTAATAGAGTAAAAGTAGACTGCTATAAATATTTCACAATTCCAGAAGAAAAATATGAAAGAATTTAGACAAGTAGGAAAAAAAGGAAGATTTAAACCAAATTAGTAACTACATTTAATGCAAATGGATTGGCTGCTCCAAATGAAAAGAAAATACGTGTCAGATTGTATAAAATTACATGTAACTATGTGCTATCTTCAAGAGACATACCCAAAGAAAGTGGAAGAAGTAAATAATAAATGCAAGAGCAGAAATTAATGACATAGAAAATAAACAATACAAATTCAAAAGCTAACATTTGGCTCTTTGAAAATACTAATAAAAATGGCTATCTACTTGAGAGTCTTCTCAAGACCAAAAAAGAAAAAGAAGCCAATATCAGAAAGGTAAAAGGGTCATATATCACATACATGTTACAGACTTTACAAAGGAAAAAATGAACAAAGTGTTTTCAAATAAATTTTAAATTTTATAAAAATCACAGTCCTCTAGAAAAATATAATATCAAAATAGATTCAAACAGAAATAGACATTTATACATACATTTATACATTACAGACACTGAATCAGCACTCACTACTCTCACCATGAAGAAAGCTGAAATCCAAGATTTTTCACTAGTGTGTTCTAAAGAAAGGAAGAATTCCAGTAGTACACAAACTCTTTGAGAATAGAAAGAGGGAACACTATTCAACTACTTTTTAATATTTTCTTCATTTTAAGACAGGAAAGGACAGTATAAGAAAGGATAATTAGAGGTGACCTTACCCAGGAAAACAGATGGTAAATATAATATAAGCAAACTGAGTCCAACATAAAAAGCTAATTTCATGACAGACAACCAAAATTATTTTACATAACAAAATTAATAAAATTAAAGATACAAAAAATTAAATCCAAAGTTTCTTATAATTTCAGCAGTCATGTATGATTTTACAAAAACCTGCAGCTAATCTTATCAAACTAGAAACAGAAACTTTCTTAAATGAAAATTAGCTATCTACCATAGAGTAACATTATAGATACAGGTGAGATGATTAAAGATTTAAAGATCAGGAAGAAGACAAGGATGCCCCCTGTCACCACTCTATTCAGTATTGTACTTGAGAGTTTAGCCAGTGGAGAAAGTCAAGAAAAAGAACTAAAATGTCTAAGGATTAGAAAAGAAAACACACAACTTGTTCTATTTAGATATGATATTGTTGTGTACAGAGAAAATACAAAATAATGTACAGGAAATTGCTAGGATTTGTAAGAGAGCTTCTTAAGATTTCTAGATAAAAATCAATAAAAATAAATTGTGTTTTTATATAATAGCATCAAACAGAAAGTGATAGTAAAAAGAAAGAAATCCTTTTACATAGCACCAAAAAGCTGAAGTAGCAATAAATCCAATAAGATATACAAAGCCTTTACAGACAACATTATAATAGTTTTTCAAAGACCTTGAAGAAATCAGAAATGAATAGAGATATATTTTGTGTTTATAAGTTGGATATCTTAATAGTGAAAAGATGTTAAGTCTCTAAAAATTAAGTTATAGGGTAAGAAAAATCTAAGTGAAAATGCCAAAGATTTTGTTTTGGACCTGAAAAACTTTTTAAAAAATTTATACGGATTACAAAAGCCCACCACACACTTGAAGAATAATATAAATGTGGGAAAACTTGTTCTACTGAATATTTAGTGTTCTTATAAAGCTCTAGTAACAAAGAGGGTGCAGTTTTGATATAGAGACAAACAAATGAACCAAAAGAAGACTTAATAGAGACACAGAAAAACAAACCAAAACATATATTGTTAAAACAAAATCATATGTATATATATGTACACACACACACACACACACATACATATGGCACCTCTGTATAACAGAGGTATCACAGCACCTCAACAAAGACATAACAAACTTTTCGATTAAAAAATGCTGAGCACTAGGGTATCCATAAAGAAAAAATAATTAAAATTGTATCATATTGTAAACAAAATTATTTCCAGATGGATTAATGACCTACATGTGAAATGGTACCAAATATATTTTAAAAGACAATATAGGAGGCTATCTTTAAGCCACAAAGTAGAAAGATGGAAAAAAGTATAAGCTTTAAAGGAAAAGATTGATGTATTTATCCACATTAAATTAAGAAATATTTTCCAACAAAAGAAAACACAAAGATAGTTAAAAGAGAGCTCATGCCACAGACCTGAAAAGATCATTGCAACATATAAAACCAATAGAGAGACTACTATTCAAAATATGAAAAGAACTTAAAAAGAATAAAGCTGGAGGTATCTCACGCCCTGACTTCAGACTCTAGTACAGACCTACAGTAAACAAAACAGTATGGTACTGACACCAAAACAGACATATGGAACAGAATAGAGAGACCAGAAATAAACCTATATACACTTATGGTCAATTAATCTAAGACAAAGGAGGCAAGAATGTTCAATAGGAAAAAGGTCTCTTCAATAAGTGGTGCTGGGAAAACTGGACAGCTACTTGTGAAACAATTAAATTAGAACACTTTCTCACATCATATACAAAAATAAATTCAAAATGGATTAAAGACCTAAATACAAGATCAGAAACCATAAAACTCCTTGAAGAAAACATAGGCAAAACACTCTGACATAAATAATAGCAATATTATTTTGGATCTGTCTCCTAAGACAAAGGAAACCAAAGAAAAAATAAACAAATGGGACCTAAATAAACTTTAAAGCTTTTGCACTGAAAAGGAAACCACTGACAACATGAAAAGACAACCTACTAAAGGGCAGAAAATATTTGCAAATGATATGACCTATAAGAGGTTAATATCTAAAATACATGAACATCGCATAAAACTCAATATTAAAAAAACAATTAAAAATGGGCAGAAGACCTGAATAGACATGTTTCCAAAGAATACATACAGGTGGCCAATAGGCACATGAAAAGATGCACATCACTAATCAACAAAGAAATACAAATCAAAACCACAATGAGGTATCACTTCATACCTGTCAGAATGGCTATCATCAAAAAGACTACAAATAACAAATGTTGGCAAGGATGTGGAGAAAAGGGAACCCTAGTACACTGTTGGTAGGAATATGAATTGGTGCAGCCACTATGGAAAACAGTATGAAGGTTTCTCAAAACCTGAAATCAGAACTACCACAAGATCCAGCAATTCCACTCCTGGGTATATATCCAAAGAAAACGAAAATACTAATCCAAAAAGATGAATGCACCCAATGTTCACAGCAGCATTATGTACATTATTTACAATAGCCAAGATATGGAAGAAACCTAAGTGCCTGCTAACAGCCAAATGAATAAATAACATGTGGTATGATACACACACACGCACGCACACACACACACACACACAGAGAGAAATGTTACTCAGCCATGAAAAAGAAAGAAATCCTGCCATTTGCAACAACATGGATGGACATGGAGGGTATTATGATTAGTGAAATAAGTCAGACAGAGAAAGACAAATACTGTATGTTATCATTTATATGTGGAATCTAAAAAATAAAATGAATGACTATAACAAAACTGAAATAGACTCACAGTTATAGAGAACAGACTAGTGGTTACCAGTGGGGAAAGAGAAGGAGGAAGGGGCAAGATAGGGGTAGGGGATAAAGAGGTATAAAATGTGTAAAATAAATCAGCTACAAAGATATATTTACAGTTCAGGAAATATGGCCAATATTTTATAATAACTTTAAATGGAGTATAATCTATAAAAATATTGAATCACTATGTTCTACATCTGAAAGTAATATAATATTGTAAATCAACTATACTTCAACTAAAAAATGAAATAAACTCTTAAAAGCAAGAATAAAAAGGCAAATAACCCAACAGAAAAGTAGGCCAAAAATTCAATAGACCCTTCAAAAAACAGCAAATCCCAAAAGCCAATAACTATATTTAAAACTGTAAAATATTTATATTTTCAATAGTAATCATGAAAACTAAAATTCACACCATAATGAGGTACCACTACACACAGATTAGATAGGAAATATTAAAATAAATGATAACAACTAATGTCAAGGAATTTAAATATGAGTCACCACCACTGTTGGAAGTGTAAGTTGATTTGACCACTTGTCATTATCTTGTGGTTTAAGGACATATTTTCTCTGTGACTCAGCATCTCATTCCTGAAACTTCCCTGTAACCCAGTAGTTCACTCCCTAGAGAAACGTGTTCTCCTGTCTACTAGGATACATATATAAACATGTATCTTGTTCAGCA